>NC_077230.1:336348197-337029892 GCF_027887165.1 Monodelphis domestica | reverse complement strand
GAAGGAAGGAAGGAAGGAAGGAAGGAAGGAAGGAAGGAAGAAAGAAAGAAAGAAAGAAAGAAAGAAAGAAAGAAAGAAAGAAAGAAAGAAAGAAAGAAAGAAAGAAAGAAAGAAAGAAAGAAAGAAAGAAAGAAAGAAAGAAAGAAAGGAAGGAAGGAAGGAAGGAAGGAAGAAAGAAAGAAAGAAAGAAGAAAGAAAGAAGGAAAACAAGAGAAAATAAAAGAGTGGAAAGAAAGAAGGCAAGCTCCAATGAGTCAGGATTTGTTTCATTTATATCTCTAATATCCAATACAACACCCAGTACATTTCAGGTGCTTATTAAACATTTGTTGAATAAATGAATGAATAGCATTAGTATTATTAAGTACTTCAGAGGGTTGCTATTCTGAATGTCAACTGGTAAACATTACAAAGATGTTAGCTACTTTTACATGACAGAAGGGAGGTTAGGACAAACATAAAGAAATATAAGCACAGATGATGGAAAGTTGCTAACAGTTGGAGTTATGCCTTCTGGGAGCATTCTGATGCCCTTGAGGCCCATCAGAATTACAAGATTTTAGCAACAGTATTCAGACCCCCAAGAAAGGACAAGGGAAAACCATTAGAATCCTCAATTTATAGACCCTTTCAGGAATGTTTGTGATTTTTGCCCTTGGTGATGCTCAGCTGGCTAAAATTATCATCCCTTCAGAAGCCCACTTTCCTGAAATGTTGGCTACTACAAAGCTACCAGGGTGAGAAATCTTCCAGGGGCTTCATTTACTCGCACATACAGTCCATCAGAGAGATTCACAAGGGTCAGTTCCTCCAGATTCACTGTGAAATGTGAACTCGTGTGTGCCTGTGTGGGCGCGCGCGTGTGTGCATGTGTGTGTGTGTGTAGGTGTTGGGTGTTTCTGAAAACCTCCCTTGGGAAGCACGCTCTAGCTGTATATAAAGAAAAAGACCTAGATCTCTGAGGACCTAATGTTCTTTTTGCTTTGCATATTACAGCCAAATTGTCCCTGAAAAGTTGAATAATTTGGTTTTCAGACAACTTGCTGAGGTCCTTCCCTACTTTATGATTTGGGCGCTTTGGTGAAAATTCTTTTTTATTTTATCAGGTGCACATATTTCTACCCACAGCACAGGATAATAGGTCTTGTGATGCTTTGGAAAATTGGTTTGGTGGTTTCAGAAGGAATTGGAGATGAACATTTCCATAAGCAATGTTGGTTCAGGTGCAAGGCGTCTCCTGTAAGAGTTTCCTTAGGAATTGATTCAGGAGGCCTCCCTTGACCTGTAGCAGCCAAGTTCCTGACTGTGGGCTGATGAGTCAGAGACTCAGAGAGGGGGAACTCAGAGGTCATTTCATCCAAATCTTGCTTGATCCATGAGTTTTGTTTCTTTTTTTTTCCCACAGAGAATCTTTCAAATTATGAACCAATCTCTGAATACCTCTAGTTGCAGGCAGCTCACTATCTGATGATCTAGGAGGGTACACTGGGCCAGGAATCAGGAAGATCTAAGTTCAAATTTAGCCTTAGACACTATCTTTGTGACCATGGGCAAATCACCTGACCTCTACCTGCCTCCATTTCCTTATCTGAACATAATAATAGCACTTACATCCTCGGGTTGTTATCAGGACCAAGTTAGGCAATATTTTCAAAGAGCATTGCAAATCTTAATACACTATATAAGTGGTAGTTTTATAAATATATAAATTATAGCTAGTTCACACAAATACATATACACAGATAAAAACAGTAGCTAGATTATGATAGGAGCAAAGAGATCCAGATAAAATCCTCTAGGAATTCTGTAAAGCACCAAGCACAGTGACTGGAAACATAGTACCTCTTCTATCTTAGAATTGGTACTAAGACAGAAGGAAAAGGGAAGAAAAGGAGAGGAGAGGAGACAGGAGGAGAGGAGGGAGAGAAAAGGAGAGGACAGAAGGAGAGGGAATGGGAGGGGAGGGAAGAAAAGAAAATACCAAATGGGGTCACAAAGAATTGGGCTTAATAAGAGTAGGGGCTTAATAAATGCTAGTTCTGGGGACAGCTGGGTAGCTCAGTGGTTTGAGAGCCAGGCTTAGAGACTGGAGGTCTTGGGTTCAAATCTGACCTCAGTCACTTCCCTGCTGTATGACTCTGGGCAAGTCACTTAACTCCCATTGCCTAGCCCTTACCATTCTTCTGCCTTGGAACCAAAACACAGTATTGATTCCAAGATGGAAGGTAAGGGTTAAAAAAATAAATAAACAAAATAAATGCTAGTTCTCTTCCACTTCTTAACTGATGAGGTAGCCTATGCATGTGCAGGATGTCAAAACCCGAATGATTTGTTCAAAGGTTACTTGAGGTCTGAAAGAAAAATTTAGAAAGTATGTTTTATCTTCATTAAGGTAATTGAAAGTAATGTACCCTAGATATGCATATACATACACGTGCTCATGTGTGTATCTACACCTGTACCTATAAACATTTAGAAATAATCAGTGAAAGTATCTGAGTGAAGAGTTGGTCTTTGTACACTTGACAGTCTAAGTATTAACTCTAAGTCAGAGTGTGACTTTGGAACAGTCACCTCCCCTCTGTTAGACTTTTTCTTCATCTGTAAAATTGGGATATTGCCTTCTTAAGAGATTATTGCAAGAAAAATGTTTTGTCAAGTGCTGAACTCTATAAAATGTTTTATAACTGCAGAAATCAGTGTAACTATCAGATGCCTTGTGGCTACATCCACCAGGGCTATGGCACAAGCATCCAAAACTCATTTTTCTTGGCCCTACTATTTTTTATAGGTTAACTTTCTTTTTTTTTTTTTATTTTCATTTTTTTTACAAAAGCTTGTGTCAAGGGCTGACTTTCAATAGATCGCAGCGAGGGAGCTGCTCTGCTACGCACAAAACCCCGACCCAGAAGCAGGTCGTCTACGAATGATTTAGCACCAGGTGCCCCACGAACATGCGCTGCGCTCCGGGTGAGAGGCGGCCCCCCTTCGCGGCCGCTCTCCAGCCCCCGGCGCGAACGGCCCTCCGCACCGGGCCGGTTAACTTTCTTAATTAGATGTAAACTCTTTGAGGGCAGGGACTATAACTTTTCTTGAATTCCATGTATCACATTACATCTCTCCCTGCTGTGGCTTTGCAAAACTCTTCCCCATAACTGAAATCTTCTACTTTAGTAATTCATTTTGGGGATTTAGAAATTAAATCTCTGGCGACCACCAAATTAAATATTCAAGTCCAACCATAATAAATTCAACATACATATATTTGAATCTCAAGATCTCTTTGGAGGTAAGTTCAGATGTACATCTTACCTGAAATTTTCTTTTTCTCCTAATTGTTCATTGTTAGCAATCTCTACCTTGTCACCCCACCACACATGGATTTTGCATGGATTTTGTATTCACTTTTCTCGGTACATAGTATATCATTCTAGTACTATAAGTATCCTGAAGTTGGGGACTTTCTTTTCTTTTTTCTTTTCATTTTACATCTCTAGCACCTAGATTAGTGACTACTATGTACTAAGTGCTCCTTTCAAATTTCTTTCAATCATGCTCATTTAGAGTTTTCTTTTCCCTTTCCTCTCCACTCGTAAGAGTCTGGGGCCAGATTTCACTTCACAGAGATGAGTCCTCCTGACTTCAAGCCAGATATTCTATTCACTGCCCCACCAGCAGCACATAGGTGCCCACTAAATGTTTATCGCATGTAAGTAAATTGAAGTGCGATACCCAACTTTTATTATGTTATAAACTCCATGAAGGTAAGGACTGAATCCTATTCTTCCTTCTATCTCCTCCAATACCCAGGGCAGTATAGATTCTTAATAGATAGTTATTGAAGAGATTAGATTTGGAGTCACAAGAACTGGAATTCAAATTCTTGCTAAGCATCTTACCATTTGTGTGACTTTGGGCAAGTCACTTTCCTCATGTGGGTCTGAGTTCACTTATCTGAATAATGAGAGAGCTAAACTAAGTGACTTCTGAGTTCCTATCTTATCTTAGAACTTATAATTGTGGGTAATAATGATAGTAATAATAATAAAAATTAACACATATAGATCTTACTATGTTAGACAATATGCTAAGCACTTTACAATTATCTCACATGATCCTATTGTGATGTATTACCATCCCCATTTTACAGATGAGGAAACCGAGATAAGCAAGGATTAAATCACTTGCTCTAGGAATAACCATTAAAGGGAAATTTTCTCTCTAGTATGGAAAGAATTAATTAAGCTCAGTTATCCCCAGAAGTCTCAAGCTCAGATTACCTGTAAGTAAACTCATTTTTTTTTTCTGTCAGCAGGACAGTGCCTCTACCTGTCTAGAGAAGAGAAGGATGCACATATGTGATTGTGTTTGTGTGTTGGGGGAGGACAGAATTGATTTTTTTTCTCACCACTGATAAGACATATGCTTGTGCCAGATGAATTTTTCTCTACCCATATTATGTATGTACTTCTCCAGCTCCACAATTGATAGACAAGTGCTGGGGGAATGGGATAGCAATAACTCTTGCCCACTGCAATGTGAATGATGCTGCGGTACAAGATGGAAAGCCATAACAAGGCAGGGGCTCCATCTCCTTTGAGGCAGTCAGGGAAATGATCGCTTTCTTTGGCCAATAGAGAAGCATCAATCCTGGGATTTGCCTAACCACCCCAGAGCCTGGAAGATCCATCAGGCTCCCAGGCAGCCCTATGTCTGTAATTCACTATCTTAGAGGCCAGGGTCAGTAACAATTCAGGAACTGAAGCTATCTCCAGCATTATTCCTCCCTGTATCCCCCTATTCCAAGCCCTTACAAAGGACCTTTTAGCTTCTATGATAATTATCTAACAAGTTTTTATTGAGGAATAAATAATAAATCAATGACTTAAATTTTTTACCTTGATACAAGGGAAAACTTCCAAAAAATTGGAACTATTTCCATGTGAAACAGAGTTCAGTGGGAGGTAGAAGTCTTCAATCAAGGTCTGGATGACCATTTGTTGGAAATATTGTTGAGGGAATTCTGTTCAGGGATAGGTTGGACTAGACAGTCTTTGTGTTCTCTTCCAATTCTGAAAATTCTGTGATTATATAATTAGACTTAGACACATAGAACAGAGGAGGTAATAGAGGGTAAGATGCAAAGACAATGCTTTCACCTTGCCAAAGAGGGAAAATTTCCTAACAATTAGGGTTGCCCCAAAGAAGAATGGACTACCTTGGGAGGTAGGGGGACCTTCCTCACTAGAAGTCTTCAAGGAAAAGTTTGGATGACCACTTGTTGGGGGATGGGAATCACAGGTAGCATTTACATAGCATTTTGGGGTGTGTGAAGCACTTTTTATGCAGTAATTCATTGTAACCTGATAACCACATTGGGAGGCTGAACATTATTATCCCCTATTCTAGTTAAGAGGAAAGTGAAACTCAGTGAAGTGAAGGGACTTTCTCCTAGATAGAAGTGCATTTCTATGCCATCTAGATACTCCTAAATTTCAGAGGCAGAATTCAAAATAAGCTTTTCTTGCTTTCAGATCCAACATTCTTTCCATTACACTATACCATCTCTCATTGCAGTTACGATTCTCTTACAGAATTCTTGTTCAGAATTGCTTTAAACGACCTCCAGGGTCTCTTCCAATTCTGATATTCTGTGAGATGGTTGTAATGGGAGCCTTTGCAGAATAAGACAATGAGTTTTCCTTTAGAATATGAAGAGGTGATGGTTTAAGATATAGTAAGTAACTAGTTTCATTGGATCATGAGCTACATACAAGATAATCGGAAGAGATAAAGGAGGAAAGCTCATAGGATCAGCGCATGTAGAATTATAAAAGGTCTGTAAGATAATTGAGTCTAGTTCTTGCTTCAGCAACACATGTACTAAAATTGGAACAATGCAGAGAAGATGAGCATGGTCCCTGAGCAAGGATGACATAAAAATTTGTGAAGTGTTCCCTATTCTGAAATAAAAATTTTGCACTGAATTCACCATCAGGAAAAAAAGATAATCTAGTCTGAGTTGAACTCCCTCCCACTTTATTGTATGGATAGACATGTGGGTATAGGTGTAGATACGGGTGTGGGTATAAATGTGGATATATGCAGATTTAGATGTTATAGATCTTGATAAATATGTAGGTGGATACCCATGTCGATATAGATAGATAAATGTATATAGCTATGGACGTAGATAGTGGCAGGTGTAAAAGTTACAAATATCAATATCAGTAGAGATATAGGTAGCTATACATGTAGATAAATGTATATATTGATATAGGTAAATAAATATTTGTAGATAGAAGCATAGGCATAGAGGTAAATATAGATTGATGTTATAAATATCAACACTGATAAAGATGTAGATGAAAATACATGTAGATGGAGACAGACAAAGATATATAAAGCTGTAAAGAATGCAGATATAGATGTTACAGACCCTAATACCGATATAGATGTACATGGATGTGCATGGAGAGATGTAGCTACATTTTAACATAACTAATAAGTACATAAATGCAAAGTGAGACAAGTCAGAATAATTTGGTAAAAAATGAATCTGACATGCTCAAGGGTCGGTGAGAAATTAGATACAACAATGAATTGTTAGTGGAGATGTAAACATTTGGAGCTATGTCACCAAAGTTGCAAAACTCAGCATACCATTTGACCCAATGCCATGTCTACACAGCAAGAAAATCAGGCATGGTGATAAATGATTCATATATTGAAGACTATTTATAGCAAATCTTTTGGTTGTGGCAAAGAACTGGGGCATATGATCATCATTTAAGGGAATTAAAGAACATATTAATCTGTATTGATGCAACTAAATACTGATATATCCTAATAAATTATTAAAGCAACCATTTCAGAAAAACTTGAGAATATTAGTATAAACTGATGCAGAGTAAAATGATTGGAACTAGGAGAACAATATTATAAAGACAACCAATTTGGAAAGACTTCCAATCTTTGATCATTGTGAACTATTCATGACAAAGCATACTGACCTTTGACCTTAGGACAGGAAGGTGATGGACTCAGAATTAGACATATTTCTTGGACAGAGCCAATGTGGGAAATTATTTTGTTTACCTATGTATGTTTATTTTGTTTTCTTTCTCTTTCTTTTTTCATTTGGGAGGGGCTGAAATGGGAGAATTATTATTAATTGGTTAACATAAATTTAATTAAAAATATGAAAGTGATAGACAAAAAAATCAGAAATGTACTATGGAAAAATAAAACAAAAGAAAAGAAAAATAAAACAAGATTATCCTTGAAAATAAAAATTGGTGAACTCATAAATGAAAAAATGATACATTGTGGGAATCATATAGTAAGACTAATAAACAAAAGAAGATGTACATTGTCCAAATAGCAGCTTCCACATGACCACAGAAAGCCATCTTTCCAGTTGAAACTTTATGAGATGATCCAATATGCTGGTTAACTGAACAAAGATGGAAACGAGT
This sequence comes from Monodelphis domestica, assembly GCF_027887165.1. NCBI lineage: Eukaryota > Metazoa > Chordata > Mammalia > Didelphimorphia > Didelphidae > Monodelphis > Monodelphis domestica. Next base: position 337,022,414 of record NC_077230.1, on the reverse strand, counting down.
TCCAAATAATTAATATAGATATTCACTGGGTCTTGATATTCTCGAACAATAACCAATTCTTATGCTGAATGTAAAAATAAATTTGATATAATTTTTCAATGTTAGTAGACCAATAGATTTGAGGTGATACTAGTTTTCACTTCTTTTTCTTTGACAATGACGAATGTCCTACTTTATTTGAGGCACCAGGAATTTGTTGAATTAATTAGACTCTTCATAAGAGAAGAGGAAAATGGGTATCATCAAAATTAATATTTTACATCTTCTTTCAGGAGTATGCCCTGCCCTTAGGGACTCTCAGCAGGTCAAAGTCACAATTCCAGCTACTTGGGTTTTTCTAGCTTCCTTCATGAAAAGTAGGATCTGACAAGGCAACCTAGGCGGGAAATAGTTTTACACTAATGGGTTTGTGCTTCATTGGCTCTTTCCCATTAAAATCATGTTAACCGTGCCCCCTGTTAATCATCCTGAAATCAGTTTATTAATTAACTCACTCTGGGAAATGGCAATTTAGTCAGCACTATCCAACTAATTAACATGTTGTCTTGAAATGGCAAGTGGGCTTCAGTGAAATTTCTTCTTATTTGCCCACTCCACAGGGGCCTAAGTCTTCTACTTTGTTGGAATAACAATCTCATAAGCTCTAAAATTTAGATAGTACTTTATGATTGCAACAGACCTCACATATATTATTATCATAGGATTATGAAGTCTTGGGCAAGAAACTGAAAACCTTAGAAAAACAAATGGTATTTTCTGACTGCTCCCCACTGGAAGCAACGACTCCATGAGAAAGAAGATTTGAGAAGTGAATAGCTGATTAAAAAGGGAATATCTGAAAATGGCATTTAGATTTCTACACTGTGTTTTACAATATTGTGATGTTTGCCTGGAGTCTTCCAGATGTAATGAGAAGGGCTTTAAATTTAAAATTATTAGGAAGGGCTAAAATTGTGTCTGTTCATCTACCCAACTAGAAGCCATGGAGGACTGCTACGATGTAGGAAGAAGATTCTGGGTGTCCAGAAATTCACAGTAGGCAAAAATCTATGAAAGCAAAAAGTAGCAATAGAGCTCATGGCTTCCTATATTTATATGTAAATATACCAAGTAAAGGAACCAAGAATGGTTAACAAGAAGACAAATTCCATTCCATAGTTACTAGTGAGAGTTGGTGGGAACATCTACTAATGTATTATGGATCTGGAAGAGTATAGATTATTTGTATGGAGCAGAGTGGTTTAAAATGTGTAGATAGAAGGGTTGAGGGTATTTTATTTCATATATTCATATTTAAATCCTTTCTTTTTATCATAGAATAAATACTATGTATTAGTTCTAAGTCAGAAGAGTGTTGAGGGCTAGACAATGGGGGCTAGTCATGCCCAGGGACACACAGCTATGAAGAGCCTGAGGCCAAATTTGAACCCAGGTCTTCCTGGATCTGAGTCTGGCCATGTATGCACTGAACCACCTATCTGTCCCCTATTATTGCATAATAAGAAGAAATATTCATGTAAAAAAAACCAAGGAATCATAGAGGGGAATTATATTGGTCAACATTTAAATTTAAATCAAAAGAGAAAGGAATATAATTGATATTTTTATTTGAGAGTGCCACAAACACCTGTCCAGAAAGAGGAAATATGTGAGTTTAGGAAACAGATCACAAGTTTGGTGCATAATGAATATGTAATAACTGTCTTGGAGATGTTACTTTCCATTTACACTTTATATATTTTATTTGTATTTGTTTTTTCCTCATGTCTCCTCTATTAGTATGTAATCTCCTTGAGGGCAGGTACCCGTCCCCTCTTTTATTCAGAAACCTGACATTAAGTATGTTCCCTAGCATACAGTTAACACTTGTTGCCTGCCTAGCTGAAAGTGGCAGTTGACATTGCTGAATGATAATAAAAGATCAAGAAAAATGAGAACTGAGAAAAATTACTCATTTAATATTTATGGTGTTGTTGGTAGTCTCTGAGGCAATAACTTTAGTAGAATGGTAGGATCAGAGGCCAGACTTTAAGTGTCTGAAAAATGGAAAGGATGGAAGGAAATAAAATTTATTAGGTGCCTATTATGTGTCAGGCACTGTGATAAGTGCTTTACAAATATTACCTCATTTGATCTTCATTACAATTCTGTGAGGTATATGCTATTATTATTATTATTATCATTTTCTAGATGAAGAAACTCAGACAGATAGTGGTTAAGTGACTTGCCCAATGACTGTAATATTGGAGGGTATTAGACCTTGAAAAGACTTATTAATGAATGTTAATTAATTAACTAAGTTAATTAATTAAATTAATTAAAGGAACAACATGTTCCTTTGAATAAAACATAGTACTGTGGAAAGGTTGTTGGATTTAGATTCAGAAGAGAGGAGTCCAAAAACTTTAGTCTTTTCAATGTCTGATACCCTTCAATATTATAGTCATTGACAAAATGGGCCAAAAAGACACTGAATGAGTAAGGAAGTATTAGAGCTCAGTTCTTTCTGACATCACGGGCAGCTTTCTAACTACTATGCCATCTACCTGTCTAATGGCAGAAAGGTAGAAAAGGAGGAGATAAAGCAAGTTTAGATTACTCTTCCTTTGAGTTTAGCACTGAAAGTGAAGAAAGACATATGATAAGAGCTTGAGGAGACATCAGGATCAAGAAAAGGTTTCATTAAAGATAAGCAAGACATTAATAAATGTTAATTGCCTACAGCATGTTCCTTTGAATAAAACATGGAATAGTGGAAAGATTGCTGGGTTTACATTCAGAAAAGTAGAGTTCAAATCCAACTGTCTCTCACTTGGTGTGACTGTGAGCAATTTACTTTTCCTTCTTTGAGCCTCAGTCTCTTCACCTATAAAACATAGAACTTGGTCCAAGCCTTAGTCTTTTTAAGGTTTAATACCGTCCAATATAATAGTCATTGGCAAACACTTCAACCCTGGAGGTAGAATTAAATTATGGGATAAATCAGAAGTCATTCCAAGCCATGATTGGAGAATAAAGCAGATCATCAACATAGGGGATAGCTTTTTCATTTAAAAAAATGTGACCATAATGGAATGAGTCTGACTTCCTTGTTTGGCTTAAAGCCTGACTCTGATGGCCACTGCCAAAGAGAGTTATAGATGATCTGAGTTATGTCAACCTGTTTGAGATAAGTGAGCCATTTCCCAAAATTCATGCTCTGATTCAAACAATACTTTTTGGGATTGTTTGGGATGTTCTCTTATCTGTTTGCTAAGGAATTCATCTAATTGTGCTATGACAACATAGTACAGTAATTCTTTTTTCTTCTTCCTGAGAAGGTGTATTGAAGGTAAAATGGTTCATCCCAGTGTGGCCAGATTGGAGTGGGAAGGCTGAGGGTTATCAAAAATGGGCAAGATTCTAGACCTCTTGAGTCTTATGAAAAAGGGAAGTCAAGTTGATTGACTACTGGTAAGAAGAGGTAATTGTTACATGTTAAGACATAGACCACTGGATGGAATGAGGCCATGGAAGTTCAAACTATAGAGACATATTCCTGTAAGCATTTTATAAAAAGGAAAATCTTGGGATTCTCAAGGATGCAATGATCCATTAATCAGATACCTAATTTTCAAAACCTACTAAGCAGAAACCCTCTTCCTAATCATTCCAAAAAAGAACATATTAGCACAAACAAGCTCAAAATAGAAGCTGGTGATGTATCTTTAGATATAGTCTTCAAATTCCCATTACTCTGGAGTTAAACTATTTTTTATGATAGTTTTGGTAATTCTCAGATGATTTTCCTTAGGTAGATACTTCAATCTATTTTTATTTAATGATACAGGGGAAACACCATCTCAAGCTGGTCCCCAGGACAAAGGCCAATATTTCTGACAAAAATGTTCTCCCTGTGATAAGGTATGGTTGTAAATATTGGAACATAAAATTGTGCCAAGGAACCAAAATAATATACAAGGCAATGAAAAAAGAGGCATGGTGGATATAAGGATATAACTTCTTATTAAATTATCTGTGTAGACTCTGAGGTATCATCTCACACCTAGCAGATTGGCTAACATAACAGCAAAGGAAAGTAATGAATGCTGGAGGGGATGTGGCAAAGTGGGGACATTAATTCATTGCTGGTGGAGTTGTGAATTGATCCAACCATTCTGGAGGGCAATTTGGAACTATGTCCAAAGGGCGATAAAAGACTGTCTGCCCTTTGATCCAGCCATAGCACTGCTGGGCTTGTACCCCAAAGAGATAATGGACAAAAAGACTTGTACAAAAATATTCATAGCTGCGCTCTTTGTGGTGGCCAAAAATTGGAAAATGAGGGGATGCCCTTCAATTGGGGAATGGCTGAACAAATTGTGGTATATGTTGGTGATGGAATACTATTGTGCTAAAAGGAATAATAAAGTGGAGAAGTTCCATGGAGATTGGAACAACCTCCAGGAAGTAATGCAGAGCGAGAGGAGCAGAACCAGGAAAACATTATACACAGAGACTGATACATTGTGGTACAATCGAAGGTGATGGACTTCTCCATTAGTATCAATGCAATCCCTGAACAATCTGCAGGGATCTAAAAAAAAAATACTACCCACAAGCAGAGGATAAACTGTGGGAGTAAAAACACCGCTGAAAAGCAACTGCTTGACTACAGGGTTGGAGGAGATAAGACTGAGGAGAGACTCTAAATGAACACTATAATGCAAACTCCAACAACAGGGAAATGGGTTCGAGTCAAGAACACATGTGATAACCAGTGGAATCATGCGTCGGCTATGGGAGAGGGAAAGGCGGGGGGGGGGGGGGTAGGGGAGGGGAGGAAAAGAAAACGATCTTTGTTTCCAGTGAATAATGTATGAAAACGACCAAATAAAATAATATTAAAATTAAAAAAAAAAGAAAACTGTCATAAAAAAATTATCTGTGTAGGTCTTGTATTCCTTTCCCCACTTCAACAGAATGTGTACCACAAGGACAAGGGCTGAATTCTTCTTTGTTTTTTTTTTTTTAATCTCTAGAACCAAGTATGATGGTACTATGTGGTTTAAGAAATGTTATTGAATTAAACTGATGTAGACAAACATATATGCAATGATGACCAATGCTCAAGATATTAGGACTATCACTGAGGAACTATGTTATGGGAACAAATTTAGGGTTATAGTTAGGGTTAGGGAATAGAAGTGGGAGGAAGACCTAGAATAAGGCTTCCTCCCTGGAGGATTTATGAAAGTAAAAGGACAAGATTTTCATAGGAAGAAAATGATGCATGGGTTATTTTGTAGTGAATACCCAAATTGATATGATGAAATTTCCATTAAAGTAAGATAAAGAGAACAGAGAAAAGATTTGGGGGGAGGTCTGGGGGTCATAAAAATGATTTTGTGATTGACCCACATTAAATAGAATCATAGATTTTCAGAGTTAAAGAGAACCTTAGAAGTTATCTAATTCAATCTCTTTTCTTATGGACGAATCTTATCTATAGTATCCTTGCCATATGTTCATCCAGACTCAGCTTCCATTGACAGGGACCCTGATATTCTCTGGAGTAGTCACTATTGTAAATCTCTAATTATGATATTCTTCTCCTGTTATGATGAAATCAGCTTCCCTGGGAGTTTCCTCTATTGTTCCTACAGTAATTCTGCTCTCGAGGGGAAGAAAAAAATAATTCTAATCTTTCTTTTATGTGAAAGTTTTTCAGATACTTGGATACTCCTTATGCAATGCATAGGTTATACCTAATTCAAGCTTCTTTATATAACAGATGATTAAAACACACAGATTCATCACAGACAAAGCTGGAATTTGAACTTGGGTCTGACTAATTCTAGATCCTGTACTCCTTTCACTTTGCCATGATGCTTCCTATTATGTTTCCCAGAGGATATTGCATTCCATAAAAATTAAATGTCTAAAAATCAGGCAGCTAAGTGATACATTGAATTAAGAAATGTGCATAGAGTCAGGAACCTTGAAGTTCAAATCATGCCACAGACACCACCTGCATGACAGTGGGCAAGTCATTTACCCCCTATTGTCCTCAATCTCCTCAAATTTAACATGAGGATAATAATGGAATTTACCTTCCAGGGTTGTTGTGGGGACCATGTGAAATATTTGTAGCATGCTTAGCACACTGTGCCTGGCACAGAGTAGGGATTTAATAAATGCTTGATTCTTTTTCATATTAATTTAATATCTGTTATTGCACAATGCCTCATTAGGCAGAAAGGATGATTAATTCAACTTAAAGGATATTTATTTTTTCAGTGTTGCAATTAGAGTCCTCGCTGCCAACATCATGAATATTTCTTTGATCTTGAAACAAATGTGGTCTTGTATTCGAGTGCAGAAGTTCCAATGAGAAAAGCCATATCTCATCATTACCTATTGACTTCCCAAAGTAAAAGTTATATTTCTAAACATTTAATCACAGGAACTATTCAAATAGAGCATTATGCCCATCTTGGGGTCCTCTTGGGAACTGCACCACCAAATATTGGGAAATATATGTGAAAATTGCAATAGATCTGCAATTGTAGAATGCTAGAACATGTTATAGCAGGCAAAGATCTTACAATATAAGTTTTTTTTTAAATGGAAGGGATCTTAAAACGTTTATTTGTTTAAGATAAAATAGAACATTAACCCTATAAAAATTAAATATCTAGAGATACAAAGACATAGATGAATTCAACACTTGGCCTTGAAGTACTCATTCTACTGGAGAAGAATATATATATATGCATATATATTCAAATATATTATAAAACTGTAATTATAAAAACCTATATGGTAAAAAGATTCAGAAAAGTAAATCAACAGAATAAATTAGATAAGAAAATGAAAAACTGAACTCCATCATCAAATGCTCAACAAATTGAAAGTCATAAATTACTCAGGGAAGAATGCTCTACTTGAATTGATAAGAAAACTGGAAATTAATTTGGGAGAAATTATGTTTAGACTAACATGTGTTACCATATGTCATAATAAGCTCAAAATAAATATACAATCTGAAAATAAAAAGTCATGTCATTTAAAAAAACAGAAGAATAAAAGATAAGCTATCCTTTTCAACTCTGGCTATTGGGAGAATTTTTACCAAAGAAGGGATAAAGGCGAGCATAAGAGATGAAATGATTTTGTTTAAATTCAAATGAAGATATTTTACACCAACAAAACCAATGTAGCCAGAATAAGAAAATAAATGGTAAATTGGGGGAGGGGGTCTTGTCTTTGCATGAAATATTTCTGATAAAGGTCTGCTGTGCAAGATACATAGGGAATTGGCATAAACAAATGAGAACAAGAGTTAACAACCACAGTGGATATGATTAAAGGATGTAAACAACTTATTCTCAGAATTGCAAAATATTAACAGCCATATGAAAGTATGCTGGAAATTACTAGCAATAAAAAATTGCACATCAAAATGCTTATGAAATTTCACCTCACATCTAACAAGTTTGCAAAGATTTCAAAATATGGAAAGTCAATTTTAGAGAGACTGTCAGAAGGAAAACTTATGAGGACTGCTAGGTGGATCAGTAAATAGAGATTTAGGTCTAGAGATGGGAGGTCCTGGGTTCAAATGTGACCTCCAACACATTCTAACTGTGTGACCCTGGCCAATTCACTTAACCCCATTGTGTAGCCCTTAATGCTCTTCTCCCTTGGAACCAATAGATAGTATTGATTCTAAGATGGAAGTATTGGGTTTAAAAAAAAAGAAAATCATATTAAAATGCTCTTAGTAGGACTGTGAATTGGTCTAACCATTCTAGAAAGCAATTTGGAATTATGCTTTTAAAAGTTATTTAAATTGCTATGTCATTTGACCTAGAGATTACATTGCTAGGCATATACTCTCAAGCTGGTTACATACATCACTATACTTATAGTAGCATTTTTTTTCAGTAGCAAAAACTGGAAAGAAATTAGATATCCATTGATTGGAACTTGACAAAACTACATTGTGATACTTTAATGTTCAGGAAATAACTCTGCCATAAAAATACATACACACACACACATATATACATACACATATATAATACAGAAAAGGATAGGGAAACATAGGAATGGTTTGAAAAACACAATACAACAATAAAAATAATGGAATGAACCAAAAATTCCCAAGTAAACACTATATAATTATCATGATTAATGGTGGGCCCAAAGAGATGAGAAAATGAATCTCTCTCTTTTTTTTTTATTTGCAAAGGTGGGAGATGATGTATATGGAACACTGCAAATCCTGTTGATATTTAGTTTTATAATTATTCTTTGTTAAACAGGACTTTTTTATATAGGGGAGGGGAAGGGTATCTTTAGAAGTTAAGTTAACAAATTAAGGTAATGTAATAAAGAAGATATCAAATTTTAAATTTATATTTTATTTTAAATTGAAAGTTTTAAATTTAAGTTTTGGAAGACATTAATAAGAATGAACTTTTTTAAAGAGAAGTATATTAGAAACTAGCTTGTCCAAATCTCTCTTGTTATATAGATAGAAGGAAACTGAGACCTCAATAAATTCTCAAAGATACTCATTACTGTATTATATTAATTCTTCCCTCTTTCCTAAATGTATCTTTCTCTTTATGTTTCTGTTTCTTTGCATATAGTATTCCACAGACTCTTCTCATTCCAGTATCTACTTTTTGGAATCCTTTTTCCTACAAGATTTAACTCAAATATATACTATTCCTCTATTGAAGTCTTGACTAGTCTTCTAGCTACAAATTACATCTGCTTATAAAATTCTTTTTTTAATCCTTACCTTCCATTTTGGAAATAATAATGTTTATTGGTTCCAGAGCAGAAGAGTGGTAAGAGCTAGGCAATGGGAGTTAAGTGACTTGCCCAAGGTCACACAGCTAGGAAGTATCACAAGGAATTCCCATCTCTACACCTGACTCTCAATCCACTGAGCCACATGGCTGCCCTCTATTCAAATTCTGTGTTATTTTTTTCCCCAGGAAAAAGAAGGCTTTCTTTTTACCCCCAAAGGACACATAGTGGCAATAAAGCCTGGAGTTTAGGTCTTTTGGCTTTCATTCAATACTTGCATAATATGCTATTAGGTTATGCCCCCCAGCAAAAATATTTCCTGGGCCAGGAAAAGAAGGATGGTTAGATATTCATGTTGATGTTGGTGATGATGATATTGCTGCTGTTGATGATGTTGTTGTTGATGATGATGACATTGTTGTTAATGGTGTTATTGGTGGTGGTGATGATGTTGCTGTTAATGATGATGGTGTTGATGATGATGATGTTGGTGATGATGATGTTGTTGATGATGATGTTGATGAGGTTGATGACATAGTTGGTGATGATGAATTTGACACTGATGATGTTGGTGATGTTGATGATGATTTTGTAATGATGATGATGTTGATGATGATTGAATTTGGAGTTGGAGGTTTTCTTTCCATTTGAACCTTTCTGATTCTTCCCACTGTAATGATTCAAATTTTCTTAGAGACTGTCTCCAACCTCTTTTGCTCTTCCATTGTATTGGTCTTTTCTTCCCCTCGCCCCATGCACTTCTTCTCTGCTCTGCTGATTGACTAGATTGGGTTGATGGATTATTAATGGTCCCTGGGGTCAGATCTTCCCCAGCTAGCTGCAGAAGCTGAAGTTGTAGGTGAAGGTGTGGAGGCTGAAGAGAGTTGCACTTCCTGCCCTGTTATCAAGGTATTCTGTCCTGGTTGCAGCCTTCCCCCTGGGATCTGAGTCAACAGAATTCTTACAGAATGAGCTTCTCTGCCTTCTGAAGGCTTCTTATCTGCCCTATTGATAGACTAGATTAAACATGGGTAGAACTGATCTGCAGAGCTGGATGTGCCCTGGGGATAAAACCTTGAGAAACTGAGTCCCAATATGGAGAGTGGTGACTACAACTAGGCTGCCCTCTCCTCTGAGCCTCTCATCCAGCTGCCTCCCTGCCATCTGTGGTTGGAGCACTGAGCCTGGCACAGCTGTGGCAGCAAAATATTCCCTCCAGGCTGAAGCCCTTGCCCCAAGATTCCAATGACCACCAGAGACTTAACACAGTAGGTAGCAGAAGGGTCCTTGGACCTTCTTTCTTCATTTTTCTTAAACAGGGGAATTCAGCCTTCTCTGCATACCTTTTAAGTTTAATGGAGCGGGAAGGTCCCCCACTCTATCCTGTTATTAGATTTGGTTTTCTGCCCCCTCAAAGCACTTTGTTTTTTATTGGTGTGGAAGGGGTTTCACAGAGGACTGGACTTTTGCGGCATCTAAGTGGCCATCTTGACTCTGCCCCTCCCCCCTTTTGGACCAAATTCTTAATAGCATTCTGCTATTAAGTGGGGGGGTAAATATCCATTATTTTCCTTGATATTTTTTTACATTTATATAATTGCTATTGTTTGTATAAATTTCTTATGCCCTAACCCTATTAGACTTAAGGTTTCTTTAGTAAAAATACTGTATCTTACTTAATGCATCTTAGTATCCACAGGTCCAAGTTAAGGGTCTTGCACACAGAAGTTTAATAAACATTGGCTTAACTGAACTAAATCAAGCCTGAACTCCATATGCTTGGGGGAGGGCATAGAATCTGTACCCCAATGACTTAGTTTGTTCTTGGTTGTTCCATTTGTTACTTTATTTTTGACACCTTGGTCAAGTCACTGAATACCTTTTTTCTCACTTATAAAATTTTGGGGTTGGACCAGATGACCCATATACTTTCTTCCAGCTCCAGTCTTATGATCTTGTCTTTTCTCTCTCTGATCCTACAATGGTAATTACTGGACATTGGTGACAAAGACCGTAAGACCAAATCACTCATCATCTCCCTAGTAGGTGTCTTCTCCATGACTACTGAATGAGAGAAGAGCACTATTAACACTGTGCAGCTAGCTACAGGAGGCTCAGTCATGTATCCAACAAGAGACACAATCCAGTCTAATGGAGCCTGTGATTACAAGGATGCAAATGAGCCAACCCCAAATGAGGCAGTGCAATAAACAATCAGGTGTTTCTGGGTCTGATGTGATGAGCTGAGAGGGCTATAAGTGCCATCTTGCTTCAGGTGCTTTGAGGGAGAATTCGGTGACACAGCATCTCCCTCCCAGTGAGATTAAACCTATTTATCAGACAGCTGAAGGAGTCTTACTTTTTTCCCCCTTTCTTTCTAGGAGACATAGGAGATGCAAATTCATATGCAAATACACTGTTGGCAAGAACTCCATGGAAACCTGAGGGGCTGAAATGAGGTGGTGATTTTCCAGGCTGTTGTTCTCAGCCCAAAGGTAGACCTGGGTTCAGGCCCAGAACTGCCCATGGTCAGCTCTAAGTTCACCTGGTGACTGAAGAATGGGTAGAGATGTCTAGTCCAGATGACACTGATTAGGGATACTTAACTACTTGATGGACATGAGTGACCTTGTAAGCCATATTTAATATACCTTGACACTTTGTATGTATGCCTTAGAATGCCGTGGTGAGTTCTATTTTGTTTTATTTATATTTTCTTTTGTAAATATCTTTAATCAGTGTTGTTATGGGCCCCAGAACTTGGTTCACTTTCTAATGTAGTAAGCCTTGGGAGCTTTAGTGCTTATTTCTTCTTGATTATTTAGAATATTAAGTAAACTTTAGTATTTATTCACCTTATTGACTGTACAATTTAGTGTATAAGTAAAAGCAATCTGGTAATAATAAATGGAAGTTTAAAATCAGAGTCAGGTCGATCTGGATTTGAATCCTGTCTTGTAACCTTATTCACTATGTAATTCTGGCCAACTCACTTGACTTCTCTGGGACTATTTTCTCCTCCTCTAATTAGACAAAATAATAATAGTAGAAGCAGCTAAGTGATAGAAAGCCAGGCCTAGAGATGGGAGATCCTGGATTCAAATCTGATTGTAGGCACTTCCTAACCCTGTGACCCTGAGCAAGTCACTCGAATCCCATTGTCTAGCCCTTATCACTCTTCAGCCTTGAAACCAATCCAAAGCCTTAGTTCTAATACAGAAGACAGGAGGCAAAAAGAAAGAGAGAGATAATAATAATATACACCTCAGAAGGTCAGTAGGAAGACCAAACGTGATAATGCATATGGAATATATCTAGATATGAGTTATTGCTAATTATTTATTTACTTTTGTGAGATTTTTTTTAACCTAGGACATCTTAAAGTACCTCTTAAAGTATTGCTTTTGGTATACTTTAAAGGAGGAGCTTCATGATATAATGGTAAGAGAGCTGGGTTTGATGTCAAGAAACCTGGGTTCAAATGCTGACTGTTCTACCTGTGTGTGACCTTGGCTAAATTAATTCATTTTTTTCTGGCCTGTTGCTTGCTTAGCTATAAAATGAATAGGTCTGGGATTCTTAACGTGGGCTCCATCTTTAGACCATCATTTCCTTCCTCTTTTCATACAATAATAAATCATCAGAGACAGACATTGTTAGATTTAGGGAGGACTTTAGTGGTCATCTCAACCATTCCATCCATTTTTTAAAAAAGAAGAAATCGAAGCAGGAAAAAGCAAAGTCACTTAGCAAGATGCTAAGACTGAATGAATTGAGATCTGATAGGCCCAATCTAGGACTCTTCCCATTTCATTCCAATGCTACTTATAAGAAAGCAGTAGGAATAGAATAGAAGGCAGGCTTCCACCAATCAACCAAATAACATTTATCACCTGCCCTATGCTAAGCACTGGGAATATAGGCAGAAATTTTTTGCTCTCTCTCTCTCTCTCTCTCTCTCTCTCTCTCTCTCTCTCTCTCCATATATATATATGGAAGTATATATATTGGACACATACCAAAAATACAGGGAAGTTTGGGGATGTAAGACATAATCATTGAGTTATCCACAAGGAAGTCTTCATTTAGAATATCGTACTTGAGTGGAGTCTGGAAGGAAACCATGGATTTCTAGGAGGGAGAAGCGAGTAAGGATTATGTTCCAGGATTGTGGGGTGTCTTGGGTAAAGTCAGAGATAGAAGAAGAAATATTGAATGTACAGAACAGCAAGTGAGCCAATAGGGGAAGGAAGAAATGTACAAGAAGACTAGAAAAGTAAGAACTGACTTGGGTTGTGGAGACCTTTAAATGGCAAACAAAGGACTTTACATATAATCCTGGCAACAAGTGAAGCTACCAGATTATATTCAGTGGGGGTAGGTTAGAGCAGTGAGGTCAGTCATATGGCTCTCTCCAAGTAAATCATTTTGGCTGTTGTATACAGGATGGAAGGGATTGGGGTTAGTTGCCTCTCAATTAAGAGACTATTATAACCTCCCAGGCAAGTGGTAATAAAAGTCCAAATTAAGATGGTGGCTGTGTGAGTGGTAAGAAGAGAAAGATGCTTTGTGGAGATAGAAATCACTGCATTTTATATATGGAAATAAAGGGTAAGTGACAGTGAAGGGTCATGAATGATGCTGAGCTTGATAATCTGGAAGATGGTGGTGGCCTTGACAGCAACTGGGAAGTATGAAAGAAGGGTAAGTTCTGAAGAAAGGTAATGAATTGTATATTGGATATGTTGAGTTATTAGATATGCTTTGGTTGAACAGACGGAAGAAACTAATAAGAAGGTTCAATGGCTGAGATGGCGACGCAGCAAAGAACTGTGGAGTGCTTAGGGCGTGCTGGAGCACAAAGGACAACACGGCCATCCAATGCAGCTGAGGAAGTCTCCAGGTGTAATGATTTTTCGTGCCATTGGACCCAGGCTTCCAACGCCGAGAGAGTGGGACTGTCTCTGTGCAATGACTTTTCCACTTAAATCTCCTTCACCCACAAGTGTCATTGTGCACTCATCTATACACCATAGATGAAAATGCACAAAGACAATTGTCATCCTCGGTTACCGAGAGACTACTACCACCATGTTGTGTTTATAGGACATCCAGTTCAAAATATCGAACAAGCCATTGGACTAGAGCTCATGAGAGGGACATGATGGGAAATGTGTACATCTGTATACACATTATGTGTGTGTGTACATATATAGATGTGCATATATATGTATACGTGGTATACATATATATATATATGGGCACTATCAACATGGAAATTATACTTAAACACATGGGAGTTGGTGATATCATCATGTGAGACAATATAAGGAATAAATAAGAAGTGGATATAGAAAAGAACAGAACCTTGGGGTCACCTCAATCAGAAAAAAAGACTGATCAAATGAGAAGGAGGAGAATAAAGTCATAAAACCGAGAAAAGACAGAGTATACAAGAGGAGAAGGTAGTCATCAATGTCCTATGTTGAAGAAAGGTCAGAATTAATTTTAAAAAAACAGTTAAGGAAACATATAGATTTGGAAATTAGGAGATGATTTCACTTTGGAGAGGCTGGATTGAAAGACAAGGTCTACAGAGAGATTGCAAAGAATTACAGTGAATTAGGGAAGAATTAGAAGAATTGAGGAGAGACAGCTTTTTCAAGGAATTTGGTGGAGAAAAACTCAGAAAGATGTGAGGTGATGGGATCCAGTGAGGATATTTTTTTTAAACCCTTACCTTCTTTCTTAGAATTAATATTGATTATCAGTTCCAAGAAAAAAAAGGGGGTATGGGCTAGGTAACTGAAGTTAAGTGACTTGCCCAGAGTCATATAGCTTGGAAGTGTCTGAGGCTGAAGTCCGAACCTTCGGTTTCCAAGTCTGGCTCTCTATCCATGGAGCCACCCAGTTGCCCCTAGTGGTGATATTATGGAGGGGTATCTGTGTGTGAAGGAATTTGTAGATAGGTAGAGACTGAAGGTTAGGTTAGGGGAGAGCTAATAATACTTAAGGAAGTTGGAGATTGGGAGGGTTTTTGTAGAGGTGACAACCTTGTCATGCAAAAAAAAAGGCTGTCTCTTTAAAAGAGACTAGAACAAAGGAGGAAATATAGGGCTGTGATGTTAAATGTGAAATGAAAAGATGAGGAGGTCTTCTTGCTTTCGGGGCAGAGTATGAAATATGGACTTAAACTAAGAGTTGGGAGGCAGAAAACTGTGAGAAGCTTGGCGAAAGAAGGGAAAGGGTTGATTAGTAAGTAGATACACCAAGTTTACTTGAAAAATACCACTTAAAAATAAACAGAGAAACATAAATTTGGCAATTCATGGCAACCTAGAGACTCAGTTCGAGGGAGTAGAATTCAAGGGAAGTTATGTTTATTTTACTTTTGTTTTAGAATTGAGAAAACCTGAGCATGTTTATAGGAAGAAAAGTTAGGATTTGAGTCCCAGATTTTCTTGACTAGAGGTACAATATCATGTAAACACTTTGAATTTGGGGTGAGAAAACTTGGGTAAGTCATTGTTTTGCCTCTTCTTCATTTCATTACCCTGAACAAGTCACTTTAGATCTACCAACCTCAGTTTCCTAATCTGTAAAAGAAAACAATGGTATTTGCTCTCCCTGCCTCATAGAGGAGCATTGGTGTATGGCAAGGGCTGTGGAAACCTTGAAGTACTATACTAAGGCTGTGAGCAATTGTTAATTCTATGCCATAAAGCCTTGGGCCAAATTCTATTAGCAGCAGGCATGTCAGATGCTGGGGTGAGAAGGGGGAAGGCTAGACTGGATATTTACCTGTAGCCACTCAATAAGTCTCATGAATTTTTCAATTGTCATCTCTAGACTTAAATTTGCACAAGCCTAGGGCTTCAAGGGAAAGTGATGGAAGGAATTCACACCCATTCAGTGCTATATGCCTAGTCTTCATGCAGAATCCACAGAAGAATGGGAACCCTCAGGGGCAGACAAATTCCATTTTCAACTTGGACCCCAATGAGGCAATGAGGCTAAGCTCTAATGCAGGGGATGCTTTACCAATTTTTCCATGAGTGAAGAAGAAAAAGGTCTATGAAACCCCAGGAGTTGGAAAGATGAGAAAAATGAGGGAGGGAGGTCACCATCCATACAAGACCAGTCTCTCTGCTTAGAGGAAAAAAGGAAATGAGTGTGTCCTAGCAGAGCATGGAAATAAACAAATAAAAACTCTAGGAAGTGATGAAATGAAATTTATAGGCTTATGGGCAATTAGGTAGTACAATGAGTATAGCACTGGGCCTAGAGTGAAGGTGATCTGAGTTCAAATCCTGCCTCAGGTACTTACTAGTAGTGTTATACTGGACAAGTCACTTCATCTTTGTCTGACTCATTTCCTCATCTGTAAAATGCAGATAGTAATAGATTCTTCCTCCCAGGGCTATGGTGAAAATTAAATGAGATCATAATTGAAAATCTCTTAACACAGTGCCCAGCAACTATTATTTCCTACTGTTGTTTGTCCTTCATGTTTTGAAGAGGACCTGTAGCATCATAGAGTCACAACTTGATTCATGCATGAGGGGGATTTAAGTGAGGCAGAGTTGTACAAAGTCCTCAACCTCATTCTTTATTTTAGAATCTTCCAAGTCACTCAGGGTTACTGATGATGGCCTGGGAAGATGCACTTGACTTTGGCTTTTTTGATGTCTCACTAAGCTCTGCTTCAGCTACCTTCATGGCTTTGGAACAAATTGTCTTTATCCTCCCATTCCAGCAAGAAACTCTTTATATATTTCATGTGGACACCCTCCCCCAACTTCCTGATGGGTTTGAGACTCATCCATTACCCTCCACCTGCTTGGGTGTGCTGTTGAGACAGTTTACCAGGGTGTAGCCACTGTGCATGGTACTTCTTGGAGATCCAGGAGAGATCAGGGTGGCAGGTGGACACCAAAAGAGGAAATCAACACTAAAAAGAGGTTGGCAAGCCCTCCCACCAGAGGTACTCATTTTCTCTGAACAATTTGTACACCCTAATTTGCTATTATTTTGAGCTAGAGGGATCTTGGAGATAATCAGATCAGATCAGATCAGATCAATGCCTCTTATATTAGACATGAAGAAGAGGAGGTCCAGGGTGGCTTGCTCAAGGTCTCCCACATAGTAAATAGCCAAATTAAGAAGTAAAGCTTGCCCCTCTAACTCCAGACCTTAATTCAATTAAAAATCAATACACACTTAATGAGTATTTATAGTATACAGACAATTCTTGCTATGTAAGTGGGCCATTCAGCAGACCCCTAAGTAAAATGACATTCATATTACATAAAGGTATGTACCTTAAACATAAATTTGCCCTAGGACCTGGGGAAGGGAAGGATGAACATAGAGGCCCTCACTCACTCTTCCATGGCTCAAGTACACATAGGGGTTAGGGATACCTTGGAACTGAGGCCAGCCAAGTGGGGACATGGCAGGAACCAAGAGAAAGGAGGGGGGAGCAGACACAGACAGGAGAGGATGGACAACATGTAGAGTGGGGAAAGTTGCAAGGTACAGGAACCCCAAGCATGGGCACATAGATGCCTGAGGTGGGTAGGGCAAAGGTCTCTTTTCCTGATGCTGGAAATACCATGCCAAGCCTTTATCAGGTGGTAGCAGTGGCAGTCCCTCAATATGTCTGTTCTGTTTTCACTTGGAGGTTTTTTTAAGGTTTTCTTTTCCTTCCTTCCTTCCCTCTTCCTTCCTTCCTTCCCTCTTCCTTCCTTCCTTCCTTCCTTCCTTCCTTCCTTCCTTCCTTCCTTCCTTTTTCTTCCTTTCTTCCTTTCCTTCCTTCCTTCCTTCCTTCCTTCCTTCCTTCCTTCCTTCCTTCCTTCCTTCCTTCCTTCCTTCCTTTCTTTCTTTCTTTCTTTCTTTCTTTCTTTCTTTCTTTCTTTCTTTCTTTCTTTCTTTCTTTCTTTCTTTCTTTCTTTCTTTCTTTCTTTCTTTCTTTCTTTCTTTCTTTCTTTCTTTCTTTCTTTCTTTCTTTTGTGGTGAGAGTCTAGGGAACCTTTGGTCAATGAGTAGGATCAGAGAGAGAAGCACAGTATTACACAATAAAGTTAACATAGGTGGGTTTTTTTAGGGGGTGTGTGAAGTTCTTTCAGAATCCTTTACTTAAAGTTGAATTTGTATAATGTGAATTTATGTAAAGCAAGAACCGTCTGTATGACACTGTATGGGAGCTACAGATGGGAATAAGACATACTCCCAAGTTACTCATAGACTAGTAGGGGAGAAGAGAGACCTGAACCCAAACAGTTAGAACCCAAGGCAAAATATAAGAACTCAAAAATAAATAAGACCAAAAGGTCACTAGGGAGGATACAGGGACAGAGCAATATCACTACCAGCTTTGGACATTAGGGAAGGATTTAAGGAGGAGGTGGCACCTGAGAGTAATAATAATAATAGCAACAACTAGCATTTACATAGTATTTAAAGTTTGCAAAGTGCTTACCAAATATCTCATTTTATCCTCATAACAACTTTGGAAGGTAGGTACTATAGTTATCCCCATTACACAGATTAAGAAACTAAGGTTCAGAGAAGGGAATTATTGCTTTGCTTGCAATGCACAGCTAGTAAAAGATATGATATGATGTTGAGTTCCCTAATCCAGATTTCAATCTTTTCTTTTGTTCAGCTGGAACACTGTTCCTCATGATGTCTGAGTAGAATGTCAGAAGATCACAATTTGGGAGAAGTCTTGGCAGCCACGTAGTCTAATCTCTTCATTTTACAGATAAGGAAACTGAGTCTCAAGGAAGGTAAATGATTGACCCAAGGCAGCTTTTGCCAGAGATGAGATTGAACCCCACATCCTTTGACTCCAGACCCTATGCTATTTCTACTCTATAGAGTGCCATTACAACAGCTTCAATTTACATAAGGTTTAAGCTTTACCCGGCATTTTCCTCCTAACAGCCTTGTGAGCTAGGTAATGTGTTAGCTAGCTTTCCGAACAGGAGCAGCTGCCACTTACCACCATCTGTTAATGAGCTGACTATAATCCAAATGTAGGCAGCGAGATGGCTCTGCAGATAGAGTGCTGTCACACACATTCCAACCGTGTGTCTCAGGGCAAGTCACTGAACCTATATGACCTCAGTTTCCCCATTTGTAAAATTGAAATAATAATAACACCTACCTCCCAGGGGTATTGTGAAGATCAAATGATATAACACACAAAAAGTCTTAGCAAATATTAAAGTACTATATAAATGCTAGTTATATAAATCTACTTGAAGAATGCGGGTCTTTGGGCCTTTGTTCACCAGCAAAATTGAATTTCACAAAACAAAGAGAATTTTGGTCATGGAAAAGATTCAATAGTAATGAGCAAACACATGGACTATTAGAGGAAATTAGATCAATACAGACCTACTGTCAAGCATATGGAATATGAGGTGAAACACAAAGTTATATACATATAAAACTAGTGGAAATGGAATTACATAATTAAAAGATAATAATTAATTATAACCCTAACAATGTCAAACACTCAGTTAGTCCTGGACAGAGATGGTATTGATTTAAAATCAATACTTGTCTTAGGCCCAAGGTTGGGGTTGCTCTCTGGATCTGAGGTCAAATGGATTTTCTCCCAAATCCAAATAGAGAGGGAAAAAAGTAAACATGATGGAAGGGTCAAAACTGATCATCTCCTCAAGACTTTAGAAAGTGGGGAATGATTGGGAAAAAAAAATAAAAACCAGAAGGAGCCTTTACTCAAAAACCCAGTGGAAATGAAGGGTAAGAATGGAGTCAAAATGTTACTGTCAATCAGAGGAGAAGAAAGGATTGTTGTATAAACCAGAAAATTGCTCTATTTTTTTAATACACTTTTTCATTTTATTTTCATTAATTTTTTTAGTCAATTTAGAACATTATTCCTTGGTTACAAGAATCATATTCTTTCCCTCTCCGCACCCTTCCCATAGCAGATGCACAATTCCACATGCCCTTGATCAGAACCTGTTTCCATGTTGTTGGTATTTGCATTAGAATGTTTATTTAGAGTCAATATCCCCAATCATATCCTCATCGCCCCATGTAATCAAGCAGTTGTTTTTCTTTGGTGCTTTTACTCCCACAGTTTTTCCTCCTGATGTGGATAGTGGATATAATTGGGCATAATAATTTTTAATGATTGCCTTAATTTCCTCTTCATTAGAGGTGAGGTCTCCCTTTTCATATTGGATACTGTCAATTTGGTTTTTTTCTTTCCATTTTTAATTAGATTGACTAGTACAGGGCCAAAAAAAAAGGCGGGACCCTCCATGTCCCCACCTAATATCCCCTGTCTATAGGAAGTTCTTAAGGATAGGAAGTCAGTGGGCTCCCGGGAAATATTGTTCTTTTTTAGGGTAACAGATTTTCAATTATACAAAGGCTTACTTTACATAATGTCCTTTGCACACTCTGCATTACAACTAAATTGCCCTCGTTGTAATGACTTGAACACAGCACCCTGACTCTTCTCTCCACATCTTTGCAGAAGCTCTTCTGTAATACTTGGCAAGTATGTGGAATATATTCCTTTTCCACTTTTGCTTCATAGAATCCCTGCCATCCCTCAAGGCTCAGGCTCAGGTATAACCTGCTGGAAGACTTTTCTGATCCCCTTGTTAGTACTTGAACCATTCTTCCCTCAAATTATCATGTATTTATACACTTGCCTATTATTATATTGTATTCACTCTTCTACTTCTAATAAAATGAAAAATCCTTGAAGGAAGGAACTGTTTTTCATTTTGCACACAGCTGTAGTTTAAAAAATGCTTGTCAGATTAGATGGCTTAAAAAATTGGATGAGAACAAAAAAAAATCAAAAGGTAGCAACATCATCAGGAAATCAGGGTTAGCTTAGTGATTAAGGAAACTCAGCTATTTGTTTCTTGGAGCTCAAAAAAGGAGTTTGAGAAATGTGTAAGAGGTTTGGAAATGAGAGTTTGGAGAAAGAGATGACTTATCAATTAGAGATGAATAAAAAAATTATTTCCAAGATGCGGTGAAGGCCTAGTTGGGATTTAGTGGCAGATGTTTGTGGTGGACACTGTGACTACTGTTCTCTGACTTTTTTCAGCATTACTTGGCTGCCCAAAATTAAAAGCAAAAAGATATGATGGCGAGATGTCTCCCAAGATTTGAGGACTGGCATTATGGAGAAGAGAAGAAAGTTCAAAGAGGCAGAGGATTCTGGGATCATCAATCAAGCCATCAGTGAAATGATTAGACATGAGGTCCTCAGCCACTTCATATATAAAGAACTACAATTTCATGTGGGTGCAGTAGATTTCTTTTTGGTCCCCCAGCTCATGATTCAGTCTGATATTAGGGCTCAGAGAGTATGGCACCTATGAGACCTCTCTTCCTCTACTGAGTGATAGTGATAGAACAATAAATTATTTTATGGCCAGTAGTAATTAGAAGAGGGGGTTGCTAGCAAAATTCCACTCTCAACTCCCAGTGAATCTTTATGGTGCTCTGTAGGGCAGTCATTTACCATTTCCCCAGCACGTGCACAATTTTCAGTCTTCATTGGCCTCTCTGGATGCAGGACAGTGAGAGAATGGATGCTTACTGCAACTTCTTTCATTTGATAACTCAATAGTTCTCTCAGTCTCTGGGGGTTTTGCTCTATTACAGGATAACAGCAACATCTTGGAGCCTCAGTCCAAAGAAGGAGCATCATTCTAGCTGCATCTTTGTAGTATGTTTCTAGAATGTCAGGTAAACTGGCTTTACCTTTAAATAAAGGAGGTGACTGCTATCTACAATGATTTCACTGTGGAAAAAATTTTTACTTGCAACTTGGAGTCAGGAAAGACCTGGAATTGAATTATATGTGAAAATGGACAAATTATAGGGAGGAAGGTTGTTGAGTGGATTGGGTGCCATGCCTAGAGATAGAAGTCCTAGATTCAAATTTGACCTCAGACACTCACTCTCTAGCTTTGTGATCCTGGGCAAGACACTTAACCACCATTGTCTAGCTTTTACCAGTCTTATGCCTGGGAACCAATACACAGTATTGATCATAAGATGGAAGATAAGGATTTAAAAAAAGGAAAAGAAATCAAATAGACAAGTGTTTTATAATGTTTCTCAAACTCAGTTTCTTCACCTGTAAAATGAGAATAATATTGATAGTAATTGCTTTATAGACTTAATTGTGAGATTCAAAGGAGCTAATATATATTAAGTACTTTGTAAATTGGAACACTTTATATATATTTATTTTATGGTTCGGATACATTTCATACTGAATTTATTGATATATATATATATATGTATGTGTATATATATATATACATACATATAGATATATATATAATTTCCCCCTATACTTGATCGTAAACTCCATTTGGGGAGGTATAATGTTCTCCATACCTTTTTATGGTCCCCATGAACTAACACAACCTGAAAGTTCCTGAGCTCTGCCCCTCTCTCCCTGGCCATTTCCAAACTTTGTTGCTGAGAGTTTTAAGCCCATCTCCCTCTTTCTAGCATCTTTTCATATATTATCTTCTTCCATTAGAATATAAGGTCATTGAGCTGATAGTCCCTGGGACTATCTTACTGGCTTGTATTTATATGCCCTGAACATTACATAGTTCCTGGAACAAAGTATTTAAATTATTTTTGCTCATTAATTTTTTCATTCATTTACCCATTTATTCATTCAGTAGTTCAATGATACATACACTATTTTACAAGAGAAGTCTTCTTCTACTGTTATAGAACCCAAATTGTTCATGAATGCTTTAGAACATTTCACAAGTTCTGCTGTTACTGAAACAAAATTCATTGTTTCTTCTTATCTTGGGCTCTTTGGGGTTGGGAGGGAGAAGAACTACCTTGGCTGTTAAAATACCCAAATCTCTCAATTCTGTTATCTGAGCAGAAGAACGATCTCATTTCTCAACTGGAGACAATCTTTGGGATAAAGACTCTCTTTTTCCCTTGGGGGAACCCAGAGCTTATTTCTGAAGAAGATTCCTGAGTCAGACCCTCAAGAGTTTTATAGGGGAGATACCTTAGGGACTTCCTCTTCCCACTGTCCTTTTTCATTACCCTTTCAACAATTTTATATCCAAATAAACTAGACATCTTGATTTATAAAAGAAATTGAATCAGAGTCCATGTGTTAGGAGGGGAACTTCAAAATCCAGCATTTCAAAAAGGAGGCTGAGGGAAAATCTGATTTACCCTTTAGTCTAGTCAGACTGACTACATTGTTAAACAGCTCAACTTGGAAGGAAGTGTCACGTTGTATTGAATCCCCAAATAGCTGAATATTGGTTCCTCTTCTTTAAAGTCCCCCTTGCTAATGCAATTGTCATTCTTTAGGGGTTGGCTCAGCCTCTCTGCACTTTGACAAGGTGATCCTGATAAAATAGACATGCAACCCTTCTCTGCTTGATTGTTCAGTCATTTTTTAGTCATGTCTGACTCTTTGTGAACCTGTTGGGGATTTTCTTGGCAAGGTCTCTGAAGTAGTTTGCCATTTCCTTCTCCAGCTTATTTTAGAGATCAGGAAACTGAGGCAAACAGGGTCACCCAGAGTCAAACAATTGTTAAATGTCAGAGGGTAGATTTGAACTCAGGAAGATAATTCTTCCTGACTCCAGACCATACTCTCTATTTACTATACCACCAAGCTGCTCTTCTCTTCCTAACTATGTGACCTTGGGCAAATCACATAACCACAGGCTAGCCCTTGCTGATCTTCCATCTTAGAACTGATACTAAGAAAAAAGGTAAAGGTTATTTTTTTTAAAAGAATCAAATGAGATCAAGTTTGTAAAGTGTTTTGTATGTAAATATGAATGTAAAGAATGTAAAAATATACAAACTGTTATTAATAGTATCATTATTATTGATGTGCAATGTAACATAATGGATACAGAAACATCTTTGGAGTCAGAAAGACCTCCTTCAGGTCATATCTCTGGCACAGCCTAGCTTGTATTGGTGGTGCTGTCTTTGAATAGTCAGTGTCACCTTTATCCCATGATGAGGCCCTGGAGGGAGACTTTAGCCAAAGTCTCATTCATTACAGGGAATCTTTTTTTAATTGCCATTGATGATAATAATAACTCACCTTTATATAAATTATTTAAAGGTTTAAAGGAACTCTGTAAATTAGCTAGCATGAGGATTATCATACTCATAGAGGTGTGGTAAGACAGATATCTGATATTGGCAGAATCAGGATTCTATCTTGGGTCTTTTGATGCCAAACCTGGATCTCTTTCCATGGCACCATGCTTCCCTCTTAATCTTTCATCTGCCCATGTCCAGGTTAGGATGGGTTTTACTTTTATAGACAACCTCTGGGATCAGATCCATTAAATTTCTAACAGTGTGTCTCTCACCCAACAGTCAAGCATGATCAATTTAAAAGCTCTGGGCAGCATATGCATCCTCCTGATTGATCTGCTAATATTGTCTCCCTCCCTTTTTAAGCTACCTGTTCTTTAAATTGCATATAAAAATGCAGTCAATGAAATATTAATATGCCAATGAATAATACACTAACAATTTAAAGGCAGCAAACGTACCGAAGGATTTCATATCTTTTGCTTGCATCATCTGAAGCACTCACTATAAACTGAAGAATGATAGAAAAAAATGATAATAAGGATGAAATAAATATAGAGCAATATTATCACTATGAAGAAGAGTGGAAGGCAATTCTCAATAATAAATGAGAAGCAAGCTGCAATCATAGAAATCAACTTTGGACTTGGAGTCACAAGACTTGGGTTAGAATACTGACTCTGCCTTTTTACAAGTTGTAGGGCTTTGGACAAGGTAATCTACATCTCTGGTCCTGAGTATCTTCTTCTGGAAAATGGGGATAACACCTGCTTTTTCACCTAACTCATGAGAAATACATTAGATAATTGGAGAAAGTATTTTATAATTGTGAGGTGCCAATGAAATATGAGTTATTCTCCTTAGAGAATTTTGTGTTAGGGTTCTGAGAAAATTCACACATGTGGTTACATATCACTGAAATGTGGATCTAGAGGAAAAATGTTAATTATGTCACTGGAGAATGAGGTCTTCTTCATTTTTATTTTTTTTTAAACTCTTACCTTCCATCTTGGAATCAGCACTGTGTATTGTCTCTAAGGCAGAAGAGTTGTAAGGGCTAGGCAATGGTCCTTAAGTGACTTGTCCAGGGTCACACTGCTTGGATGCCAGATTTGAACACAGGGCCTCCCATCTCTGAGCCTGGCTATCAATCCACTGAACCATCTAGTTGCCCCCATTGAGTCTTCTTTAAAGAAATGAAGAGTAATTATGGTAGGAAAAACAACTAGCCATATGATCTGAATTTGAGCTTTGCAGCTTATTAATTTTATGTATATCTTAATCTCTCTGAACCTCAGTTGCCTTCCCTCTCAAATGGGAATAAACATATCTTCTTTTCTCATAGGAGTGTTGAAAGAACCAAATGAGATAAGGACAACTAGGTAGCATAGTAGATAGAGTGCCAGGCCTGGAGTCAGGAGGTCCTGGGATCAAAATTTTTTTAAACATTATTTTATTTGGTCATTTTCATACATTGTTCATTGGAAACAGATCATTTTCTTTTCCTATCCCCCAACCCCCCCAACCCCTTCCCTAGCCTACTCGGGATTCATCTGGGTATCACATGTGTCCTGGGATCAAATTAGACCTTAGACATTTCCTAGTTGTGTGACCCTGGGCAATTCACTTAACCACATTGCCTAGCCCTTACTGCTTTTCTGTCTTAGAATTGATACTAACAAAAGGTAAGCATTATTAAAAAAAAGAATCAAATAGGATTGACTTTATAAAGTGTTTTATGTACATAAATATGAATGTAAAGAATATTAAAATATATAAACTATTATTAATGATATTATTATTATTGATGTGCAGTGTAACATAATGGATACAGAACCATCTTTGGAGTCAGAAAGACCTTGTGCAGGTCCTTACTTCTGACACAGCCTAGCTGGTGACCCTGGACAAGTTACCTAAACCCCACCACCCCATCACCAGCTCAAGAAAAGTAGTAGTCAGCATTGCTGGAGGGAGTTCCCTTACTGGGAGGGATAGATCCATGACAGTGACATCAAAGGTTTGGACACCTGCCCCCTAATAAATTTATATATAATTATTATCATTTCCAAATTATTGAAGCTTCACACCTTGAATGTTAAATAGAATAGTTCACTTTTACAATTATATTTCCCTTTTTATTGTGAACTTATTAATCATCAACAAATTTAAATATTTCAACATATAAAGAAAGATGTTTCTAGAACACATTATGATTTATGTACCATTTGTTTTAGCTAGATCAATGGATAGATAGATAGATAGATAGATAGATAGATAGATAGATGATTGATAGATAGTAGATAGACAGTATATTGGGTATTCAGCAAAGACAAGTACCTTTGGTGTAAGGGCTCATAGAGGCCTTTTCAGGGTTGCTTTTCTCCTTTGGCACCCACCTGCTACCAAGTTCTCAACTGTGGTTCCAACAATCTATATCATGCACAATGGACACCTTTTGGTAAGTGTAAATCCTTTTGGTAGGTGAGCTAAGAGAGATATATATATTCATGAGTATATTTATATAAATTTATATGTAATATATTTTTACAAGTATAGATTTAGATAAACATTTTATCAAGTACTGTTCAATGTGCTTAATGTCCTTTTCCCCACTTGTTTCTTTCCTTCTGTGATTTAAAAATATTTTAATGAATTTTTTCACGTCTTCCATTACCCTCTAACCTATCATCCTATTCCTCCTTTCTGAGCTCTTCCTTGTAATGTAGAGTTTTGGGGAAACAAATCAACACACTGGTCATGTCTTAGAATGCATATTCCATTCTGCATCTCAAGTCTATTACCTTTCTGTCAATGAGTAGGAACTATGTTTCATTAGCACTTTTTTGAAGTTGCTGCTGTACAGTGAGTGCTTTGATCAGAGTACTGAGGTGTTTCAGCATTTCTTTTCTTCATGTCACTGTTGTTATCATCATGTAAATTGTTGTCTTGGTCCTGCTCACTTGACTTGCCATCAATTTGTACCACTCCATTTATGTTTTTTTATTTTTTTTGTAGAATTCTTCCTATCCATAATTTCTTACAATGCAATAACATTGCATTACTTCATATGTGATACTTTGTTCAGTCATTCTCCAGTGGAAAGGTACTTATTTTATTTCTAGTTCTTTATTACTTCAAAAATCATTGCTATAAATATTCTTTTTGCATAAGGGTCCTTTTTCTTTCTTTTTTAACTCCTTGGGATAGATCCCCAATTGTAGAATTATTGGGTCAAAAGTATGTACTATTTAGTAACTCTTGGGATATGGTTCTCCTTGTTAAAAAGAAAGAGCTATTCCTTGGTGACTACCTTACTTACTCTGGCCAGCTTTCATGTAAATGCACATAGAAATAGGCAAAAGAATATGGATGATTTACTCTCACTAATTTCATTACACCATTATTCAGTAAAGGATAAGCATAAAAAGAGAAAAAAATCCTTAACATTTCCATAGTGTTTTACAATTTACAAAGTGCTATCTTGGCAAGAAAGCCTCCTTTTAAGATCATTATCCCTGTTTTCCAGATAAGGAAATTGAAGTGCATTGAGCTTTAGTGCCTTGCTCAAAATAACAGTTAATATCATATAGAGGAATCAGGTATACTAGGTTCAAATCTATTTACCAAATATGTGACCTTGAGCAAGTCACCTAATCTATTCTACACAGATTCAAATTATTTTGTGTTAAATGAAATATTTAGATTTTTTGGCCCTGAAGGTCTTCCTCATTCTATCACTCTGTATATTAACAGTGTTCTTAGTTAGCCCCTCTAACATTTTGGGTACAGTATTTTAAAGTTCCATGTTCTATGACAGCCAGCTCCAACACTCTGTCCTCTTCCACTTCTTTATTGTATGTTTTGTATTCTAATATCAGGTGTTTCTTTTAGCTCTAATGTTTTCCCTTCTAAGGCTTTTCCTCCAGTTCTTATGTACTAAGTTCCAAGGTTCCTTCCATGTCTGATATTTCAATCAAGTATTTTCAACTCCATGGAATAAAATGCCCCTCCTAGGGTAAGTTAATCACCATCTAAACTCACCACCATGTTGCTACCTTAAGCCTTGATTGACTCCATTGCTCTTAGCATCCTCTCCTCTCTGTTTAGAGAACTGGAGTGCAAAGTATTAAACTCCTCCCAATGCCTTCCTTTATAGAGGGCAGAAATTAGCCTCTTAGGTCACTCCACTTTGCATCTCCTAGCCTGCATGTTTTCATTTTCATGAAATGAGATATCTCCATGCCCAGATATGCCACATTATCCTATTCCCCCTACTTGTTTCGATTACCCCTTGGTGTCCTGTCCCATCCTCTTGCTTTTTTTTGCCTCTTTTTATATGTTGTCTCTCGCTTTCAGATTGTAACTCATGGAGAGCAGTGAGTGGATTTCTTTTTATTAGTCTATTCCCAGTGTTTAGCAGAATGCCTGGCATGTCACAGGCACTTAATAAATGTTAATTGAATTGAATTGAATTGTCAAATCAACAAGCATTGATTAAACATCTACTATATGATAGGCATTGTGCTAAGCTAAGGAGGTACAAAGAAAGACAAGGCAAAAAATAGTCTCAGCCCTCGAGGAGCTCATAGGGTGTTTGAGGAAAAAACTTGGAAATAGTCATTATCTCAATGATACGGTGAGCCCCATGAGGCAGAGACTATTCTATGTCTTGTCATTCCTTGTATGCACACATATATTTATATGCACATGCACACACATGTAGTACAACATAGTCATAAATACATATGTGTATAGATGTATATACATGTGCACATGTGTATATACATACACATTTTCACGTGTGTATGAGAGCAAGAAAGAGACACACACAGATACACAGAGAGACAGAGAGAGAAAGAGAGTGACAGAGATAAGAGACAGAAAGGCAGCAAAAGAGGGATAGACAGAGAGAAGAGACAGACAGATAGACAGAAAAAGGAGGACAACACTAGCATCTCTCACAGAGAGATCCCATGGAGCCTGTGGTTTAAAGCCCCATCTAGCTCCACCATTCTAAGATGTATGTTATAGGCAGAGGTGGAAATTTGCCCCTAAATAACTTTCTAGAATACATCAGGAAACAAGAAAAGAATTTTGAATTTGTTAAAAAGAGAAGTATTCCTTAAAGCCAAGGGGTTATTATTTCCGTGAAAAGAAGATAACACTAAATGCTCTGAAATAGATATTATTCTGGGAGAAGACAATATACATTAAGAAGATTTTCCTATTAAATGATTCAACATTTCTTCTGACAGGTAGCAACAACCATGTCTACTTCACACAACAGCAACACTAATTTGACACCCAACTCTTGTAAATGGTGTTACTTAGCACCTGGGAACCAGGGAAAGAGCTGTTGATACCTGTCACTAATGTGCCACCCTTCTGACACCAGGTTGATTTATGTCTTCACTGTAAATCAGGAGCCTGCTTTCCAATTCTGGCTCTATAGCTAATGAACTGTGTGACTTCAGGCAAGACTCTCTTTGGGTCTCAGTTTCCTCTTATGTCAATGTGAGGTTTGGATTTGATAAAACCTCAGGTCCTCTCAAGGTCTAACACAATGTAGTAGGAACTCCTCTAACCAAAAGATTCTATCTAGCTCTAACATCTAACACCTGACTTTCTATGGTCTAAGAGCCCTTGTTGCTCTAACATTTCATGTTAAGCCTTTCCCAAGGAGGTGCTTTTTTTTTTTAAAGTTCAAACCAAGATGGTAGATTTCATTTGTTTGGTTGGTTTTACATTTCTTTGTATTCCCAGAGCTTAGTACAGTGTCTGGAATATGAGAAAAACTTAATAAATAAATATTTTTGATTGCCATTGTATGAGGATGGAGATTTGTCATTTGACATATATTGGTGGCCTCTCTCGAAATCAGAGAAGTTGATACAGTTGTGACTATTCTAATACAAATTTAATTCTTCACAAGATGAATTGCTTTCCTGGAACTGATTCTGACCAATAAAGAAGAACTAGTCATGTAGTTACAGAAATGACAGGAAACTTGGAGGTAAGTGACACTCCATCTCAGAGCTTATGAGAGAGGAAAAGAAAGCAAGGTGCCAAATGGCATGCCATTTAGATTTTGGGGAGAACAGATTTCAAACATTCTGGGAAATGATAGGAAGTATCCAATGGACTAATATTTATAGTGGAAGTTGGTCCAAGAGGGGAACGTAAGCTTTCAGGAATTAAATTAAAAAAACACAAATATGGTTGACCATAAAAAGACGGGGAAAAACATACATAAAATATAGTACATAAAATGGCGGATGTCTCTGTCTAGTGAACTTACCAACCAATTTAGACTGAATTAAAAATTATAAAAAATTTTTCTTTAAAGATGGGTGCTTTTAGAAATGTGTGTCATATGAGATTTAACATAACACTTTGTAAATTAAGAATCCTGAATTTGGAATCACAGGACTTGAGTTAAAATTCTGACCCTGCCACTTGTTGCCTATGTGACCTTGGACAAAGGCATTTATTCTCTCTGGATTTCAGGTTTCTCCTTTTTCAGAGAGGGGATGAGATAATTGTAGAGGGCTTTTATGGCTCTAGCTCTTTGAGAAGTAATAAGACAACTCCAGGAGTAGACAGGGACCATGGAGAATGAGACGTGCCTATTTTTATTCCACAAATTTTTAAAAAAATTTATTCTGCAGGGTCTCTCTAAGATGAAAACTTTGCATTCCATGTACTTTAGAGGCTATGAATGATTGCCATGGCAATTGCTATCTATCCATCTTTCTGCCTATATGTCTGTGTATCTATCTACCTAATTCTTAAATTGTAATGATCAATGTTACAACCTGTGGGTTACAAATGATAGTTTTATTTGTGATAATGATCTGGTTCTAGATGACTTAATTAAATGCTCAAGGATATTCTTGTAGGACTATGATGAATAGGAAAGAAGATTAAGGTTCTATAACAATTGTGTTGGGAGAACCTCTGAGAAATGGGGTAATATAATAAATAAACAAAACCCACTATTCCTTTCCTCTCTCTTCCTATATTTTGGAGATACAGGGGGATAAGGCGTAAAAGTGATTTAGTGTAGATGGGATGATCACTGAAAACAGAGAGAAGTCAACATTTATAAATTCTTACTTTGTTAGCATTTACTCTGTTTCTTCTATTTTCTCTGCTAATAATCATCTTGGAGGTAGGTAAATGACTCAATAAATAGAACACTGGACCTGGAGTGAGGGAGATCTTAGTACAAATCTAGACTCAGAAACTACGCTATTATGTATGACCCTGGACAAGTCAGTTCACTTCTGCCTCAGTTTCCTCAACTGTAAAATTGAAATAAGAACAGCTACTACTTTCTAGAAGACTTCTATATATTGAGAATCAAATGAGATAATATTTCCAAAGCGGTTAGCACAGTGCTTGGCAGATAATAGTCATTTAATAATTGCATAATCCCTTCCCTTTCCATTGAGAAGTATAGAACAAAAAGATTAATAGGGAGTTAAAAAATATGTTGTGTATATCTCCTCATATTACATGATAGCAATAATGATAAAACCAATAAGTAAAATAAATAAACAATAAATAAATAAGCAAACAAATAATAAATCAGACCATTACAATTGAAAGCTCATTCTTTTAAAAATATTATCATTAATCCTTACTTTCCATCTTATTCTAAGGCAGAAGGATGGTAATGACTAGGCAATGGGGGGTTGTCACTTTTCTAGTGTCATATATATAAGAAATGTTTGAAGTTAAATTTGAACCCAGGACCACCCATCTCTAGGCCTGGCTCTCAATCTACGGAGCCATATAACTACCCCCCCCCCAAAAAAATCTTTCTTGAATAATGATTGACTAATTCACAGTTATCAAGGAAATGGTAGAAAATATGAAACTTGTTACTTTGGTTTTAAAAAAATTGTAGTTGAGTAGTATATTTATTATATGAATCTTTGTCTTTTTCTTCTTTTAATGGGGTGTGTGGAGGTAGGAGGCAGAATGGGGTTAGGGACAGAATCTCCTCCAAAAAATGAAAATATTAGATGAGAACAGAAGTTAGGCCAGAAGGAATTACAAGCAGGATAATCTAGAAATTTACATGTTGAATTTATTATTTTTAAGCAAGTTTTATTTAATAGAGATGTGTAATTTAATGTGCAATTCTATCCTTTAAAAATGGCCAAATGGTAAAAATAAATCTATGTACTAAATTTCTTAAATTTGATAATAATAACAATAGCTAACATTTACATAATGCCTACTATGTACCAGGCATTGTGCTAAATAGCTAACAATTATCTCATTTTATCTTCATGGAAGCCCTGGGATGTAGGTGGTATTATAACCCTCATTTTTGAGGGTTATATTTTTTATATATTTATATATATATATATATACATATATATATTTATACATTTTATAAATTAGAAAACTGAGGCCAACAGAAGTGAAGTGACTTGCCCAGTGTCACATAGCTAGTAAGGGTGTGAGGCTGAATTTGAACTCAGATCTTTCTGATTCTATGCTCTGTATTCTCTCCACTAAGCCTCGTAGAACTTAGAACTATTTGATAAAATATGTAGGCAAGCAACAGAATATGTTTAAGATAAAAGCCATTTTCCAAATCATAATGTTCAGTGGATATGAGTAAATTGTTCTCAAAAGATAAACTGCAAACTATTAGCAATAAAAATGCTCCGAGTAATTAATAATAAGAGAAATAAAAATCTAAGCCTTCATGAAATTTCATTTCACACCTAGAAAATTGGTAAAGATAACAAAATATGGCCATTTCGAGGGATTTTAGGAAGATACACTAATGTCTTATTAGTGGAGTTGTGAATTACTGTAATCATTTGAGAAAAAATATTTGGAATAATAAAAAGTGGTTAAAATATCCATACTAGAGATCTAGCCTCATATTCACCCAAATATTTAGAGTAGCACCTTTTGTTGTGGCAAAGATCTGGAAAGAAAATAGATGTCCATTCACAGGCTAACGAAAGGCTACAGAAATTATGGCACATGAATGTAATTGAATATTGTGCTATTAGAAATGATGGATATGATGCAAAGAAATATAAAAAGACTTGTTTGAACTGATATACAATGTAGTAAGCTGTGTCAATGGTTGGAAATATACACAATGACTCAAAGAATATAAATCAAAAGAACAACAAAAACAAAATACTGAAAGTGAACATTGTAAAATTACAAAGAAAGATACAAAAAGACATCTACTGGGACAAGCTGGGTAGCTCAGTGGATTGAGAGCTAGTCCTAGAGATTGGAGGTCCTAGGTTCAAATCTGACCTCAGACACTTCCCAGCTATGTGACACTGAGCAAGTCACTTAACCCCCATTGCTTCGCCCTTACCACTCTTCTGCCTTGGAACCAATACACAGTATTGATTCCAAGACAGAAGTTAAGGATTTATTTTTAAAAATAATAATAATAAATAAAAAAGAAAGACATCTACTAAACCTAAGTTTCTTACAGAAGTACTCATAATGATTCTGTCTGTGGGTATGAAATACCACACACAGCTAAATTTTATACATATTTATCAACCTAAATTTTTCTCTTATTTTTCTTTTTGTCCTTTTGAAAAAAGATTCTTTGTTATTTGAGATGACTCTTTGGGAATGAGAAAGATAAATGTAGAAATTTGGGTGATAGAGAACAAAAATATTCATAACTCTCATTTGAAAAAATCATTGATTTCATAATGTACATCAAAACACTCATTTTATTTTGTTTTGGTAAGTTTACAATAAGAGTACATAACACCAGCAAAACTTTAGGAAAACATGACAGAATGACAAAACTTGTTATTCTTCTTAAGTTAACAAAAGACAAATAAAATCCTCAAAATATCCTTGAGAATTAATGGAAAAATGATACTGGAATGAGAGCATTATCACAGATAAAGCCATTAGCCTTAATCTTCTGGACAAAAAAATGCCCCATAAAAATTTGAGAATAAAATTTTAATTGATGTGGTCCTAGCAAACACTAGAAATACATGGGTTTCAAAGTATAGAAACCTTATAGCACTCCTCAAAACCATGTGGGAACAAGAAGAATATCTCCATGATTCTGGCTGCTACAGAGATTCATTGTCCAATGATTTCAGTGAGCCTACAAAAGCCTAGGCAGGTAGGTAGTGCAGTGAATAGATTGCTGGGCCTTGAGTCAGGAAGACTCATCTTACTGAATTCAAATCTAATCTCAGACACTCACTAACAATATTAACCTGGGGAAGTCACTTAACTTTATTTGCCTACATTTCTTCAGCTGTAAAATGAACGAGAGTAGGGAATAGCAAATGACTAGAGAAGTAAATAGCCATTCATTAGCTAGTGGATGGATATCTATTTTCTTTCTAGTTCTTTGACACAGAAAAGGTGCTTCAATAAACATTTTAGTGACTATGAGGCCTTTTTAGGCCTCATTTAGTGACTTCCATGGGGTATATAACTAAAGCTTGATCTCTAGTATGGATATTCTATATAATTTGCCAAGAAAACCCCAAATGGGTGCATGAAGAGTTAGACACAACTGAACAAAAACAAAAGCCAGCGTCCTAATGCCTTCATACTGTATCAAAACCAGTATTTTCCCCCTGCACATTAGTTTGGTAAATATTAAAGATAAAAGAATAACTTTGCCCTAGGACCATTTCTAGTGGAACTTCATCAAACATAAAGATGAGAATGCAATTATAATAGTATTAACTGTGTTTATTTGCATAAAACTTCAAATATTGCAAAATGCTTTAATTTTATCACTTGAGTCTCAGAAATAAGACACTACACTACACACTAGATACTTTGAGTTGTCAAGTCCTCTCTTCCTTTTAAAAGAGGAAACTGAGACTAGAAGAGATTGAGTGACTTTACATAATGCGTTTGAGCTTTTGAAGCCTCAGTTGCCCCTGAAGTTCCTTCCACATCTACATCCATGATCCTACAATCTCATGACCTTGTTTGGGGCCGAGTCCAAGTTACAGAAGAAATACCTGGGATCAGCTTCCTTGCTCCCTCTCAAAATATGCTTGTGGGCACAATGATGGTCTCTACCCAGGGGCTCTGCTTTACTATGAAATATTCACAAAGGACAGAGATTCCCAAACCCTAAGCCAAATGGTCCAGTTCTAAGGCAGATACACGGAGAGACACAAACCAAAAAGAGGGTAAAGAATCCCAGACCAAAAAGGGAAAAAGTTCCCAATTTTATGATTATATACTCTTAGAGACCCAGTATGACCCTCAATAATAGTCTCCCTTGTGTGATTAGAGGCAATTAGCCAGTCCAGATCACCAGTGCTGAATTTTGTCTGCCATTCATCTTTGAGTCACTGCAGATACAAGGTGGAGGAAGCCTGAGCAGATAAGAATGACTTTTTCCTGCTTGATGCTCATCCCTGCTCTTCCCTCTGTTTATAATTGTGCGTTTATGCTTTCTCTGTCCTAACGTTATGCATTTGCATCCAGGGTAGTGTCTGTGATGACAGAAGGCTAGTTTTGCTCTAGCACACAGAGTTCTTCTGGACTGCCCCTTCCATATCATCAGTCGGGGTGTGTGCAGGAAATGAAAACCTGATTTACATATTAGGCTAAGCAAAGCATAATTGGGCTGCAGAGTAATCGCAACACATTCCAAAGCCAAACACAAGTGATTTGGGGATTATCCACTGTTTGGGCTTATCCAAGCCATGGATCCCCTCCATTGGTGCAGATAATTGAGTTCAGAACTTAATTCATCCAATTGTCCCTAGTGAGCTTGGAAGGACACGGGCAGTACTCTGCCTTCCCTGTTCTGATTCTATGTCGTGGCAGGGCTTATGACTGACAGTGTCTAGAGATTTATCCAGTGGTCATGTCAATTAGCCTTGTGCACCTCAAAAGAGCCATTATTCTCCCCTAATATGACACACAATTAAGACTGCCAGGCAACACAAGTAGAATATTCATCCACCTGTATGGTCGGATTTGTAGGGTGATGGAAAAGTGTTTCACTGCAGTCTTTGAATGCCTCCTCTTTACATTCCTTAAAGACCTGCCATTTGTCTCAGGCAGACATTATTGGGTGGAAGGTTTAGGCATACTGCAGTCAGGCTCGGGGGAGGCAAAATTCTTGGATCTCAAATGAAGTCTCAAGTTCTTACTATGGGGAAGGGATAGGGAATGCTAGAACAGAGAGCAGAGACTAAATGGACATTGGAAATAGTAATTGAATATCACAAAACCATTATTTTTGGAGTGCCAAACCCAGAGAGATAGTTGGAATGGGCATGTGTACCAACGTTAGATTGTGAGAGCCCCAATATCCTCTTATGTGATCATACAACAAATGGAGTATTATGTTCTCTTCTGGGCACTGTATTTCATGAAGGCCATTAGACAACATAAAACTTGTCCAAAAGAGGGTGATGGGATTTGAAATCTGTAAAAAGAACTGGGAAAGGGGGCAGCTAAGTAACACAGTGGGTAGAGCAACAGCCCTGGAGTCAGGAGAACGGAGGCTCAGATCTGGACTCTAACACTTCCTAGATGCATAACCCTGGGCAAGTCACTTAACCCCAATTGCTTAGACCTTACCATTCTTCTATCTTAGAATCAATATTGATTGAAATCCAGAAGGTAAAGCTTTTTTTTAAAAAATAAAAGAAATTATATTGTTTATCTTGGAAATGAAAAGTGAAAATAATGGGTTTGGAGCAATGGAATGGTAATTATCTTTAAATATCTAAAGAATTGTTAATTTCTCTTCAGATACTAGAAGGGAAGAGACAACCTCTTTAGACTAGCAGAAGAACTTGTGACAGTAAGTGAACTTTATGAAAAGGTAGACTCCTCTCAAGATTAGGATCAATTTCCTCAGAATTAGAGCTATCCCCAAAATTCAATGGGCTGTTTCAACTGACAGCGAGTTCCCCATTACTAGCAATGTTTAATAGAGGTTAGGTGACACTTTGTTCAGAATCTCGAAGTAGAGGGGAAGAGTTTTGTTTGGTATTGTTGTTGTTATTGTTATTAAGTTATATCTTTTCATGACCCTATAAATCATTTGGTTCATGGGATTTTCTTTTTTTTTCATAATCATCATTTATTAAAACCCAGGAATTTTCTTATACTACTATTGATTTAGTTATTTCCCAATTGACTGGTATTTATTTTATTTTTAAATGTTTTAATTAATTAAAGTAATTAACTTAGAATATTTTCTCTTGGTTACATGATTCATGTTCTTTCCCTCTCCTTCTCTCTCCCACTTCCCTTAGCCAATAAGCAATTCCACTGGGTTTTACATGTATCATTGATCAAGACCTGTTTCCATATTATTAATGTTTGCCATAGAATAATTGTTTAGAGTCTATATCCCCAGTCATATACCCAATGATCAAACAAATGTTTTTCTTCTGTGTTTCTATTCCCACAGTTTTTTCTCTAGATGTGGATAGCATTCTTTCTCCTAAGTCTTGATGGGTATTTATTTTGTTTTCTTTTGTTTGCTACCACAAACAATTAATGGTATGATTTTTTTATGTTCACAGCCTTTTTCTTCCTGTCTTTTATATCTTTGGCACTTCTAGATAAAAGGATTTGGACATTTTAGTTACTTTTGTTTTTCAACATGATTCCAACTTGTTTTCAAGTTGATTGGAAGAATTCATAGCTTTATCAAATGCATTAGTATTTGTGTTTTCCCACAGTCCCATCAATATCAACTGTTTCCATGTTTTATTGACTGTCAATTTTCTGGGCATGAAGTAAAATAAAGTCTCAGACAATTTTTGACTTGAATTCTTGTATTATTTCTGATTTGAAGAATTCATGCATGTTCAAGTTTGCATTTCTTTAGAGAGATGTTGATATCCTTTCTTACTTAATCCATTGGCAAATAGTTCTCAGTGCTTTATACTTCTATTAATTTCCTGGGCATCTTGGATACCATGTCCTTACCAGAGATTTTTTTAAACATTATTTTATTTGGTCATTTCCAAACACTATTCAGTGGAAACAAAGATCATTTTCTTTTCCTCCCCCCTCCTCCCACCACCCTTCCCTCTCCCATAGCCGATGCACGATTCCACTGGGTTATCACATGTGTTCCTGTTTCTAACCCATTTCCATGTTGTTGGTATTTGCATTAGAGTGTTCATTTAGAGTCTCTACTCAGTCCTATCACCTCCACCCCTGTAGTCAGGCAGTTGCTTTTCCTTGTTGTTTTTACTCCCACAGTTTATCCTCTGCTTGTGGATAGTATTTTTTTTTAGATCCCTGCAGATTGTTCAGGGACATTGCATTGACACCAATGGAAAAGTCCACTTCCTTTGATTGTACCAGTGTATCAGTCTCTGCGTACAATGGTTTCCTGGTTTTGCTCCTTTCGCTGTGCATCACTTCTTGGAGGTTGTTCCAGTCTCCATGGAATTCCTCTACTTTTATTATTCCTTTTAGCATAATAGTATTCCATCACCAACATATACCACAATTTGTTCAGCCATTCCCCAATTGAAGGGCATCCCCTCATTTTCCAATTTTTTGCCACCACAAAGAGCGCAGCTATGAATATTCTTGTACAAGTCTTTTTCCTTATTATCTCTTTGGGGTACAAGCCCAGCAGTGCTATGGCTGGATCAAAGGGCAGTCTTTTATCGCCCTTTGGGCATAGTTCCAAATTGCCCTCCAGAATGGTTGGATCAATTCACAACCCCACCAGCAATGAATTAGTGTCCCTACTTTGCCACATTCCCTCCAGCATTCATTACTTTCCATAGCTGTCATGTTAGCCAATCTGCTAGGTGTGAGGTGATACCTCAGAGTTGTTTTGATTTGCATCTCTCTGATAATAAGAGATTTAGAGCACTTTTTCATGTACTTATTAATAGTTTTGATTTCTTTGGCTGAGAACTGCCTGTTCATGTCCCTTGCCCTGTGCTCAGCGCAGGATTCTCCCGTGAAACCGCCCTGAGATGTTGTTTCCTGGCAGTCCCCAGATCCCAAGGACCCTGGAGTCCCCCCCCCCAGACAGAGAAGTTCCCCACTCACTCACTGTCCCAGGGAGCGCTCCGGTAGCTCACTCTGGTTTGGTGGGGGAGGTGTGTGTGTGGGGGGGAAGGGAGGCTCAGTTCACGTTTCTGTGCAAGCTTTTTCTCCTTCTTATTATAGTGTGGAAATGTTCAAACCCCATGTACCTTCGCCTCTGTGGGGTACTGGGGAGTTCTTCTGTTCCTCCAAAGGTGATTTTTATGCTCCTTTGATGTAGTCTATTTCATTAGGTGCCGGGGAGAGGAAGCGTGTGATGTCTAGATTGCAGCCATGTTTACCTGGAAGTGGTTCATGGAATTTTCTTGGCAAAGATACTGAACTGGTTCTCTATTTCCTTCTCCAGTAACCACTGAGGTACCTTCCAATTCTAATTCTCTGCCCATTCTAAAAGAATATATGGAATTTAGGCATAAATTATTTCTTCTCTCTTCCTTATTAGTGGTTAATTAAGAAAAAAAAGACTACCAGAGGATTCAGAAGATTCACAGGAGGTAATCCCTAAGCAGATATATTAATAATTTTATTTTAACTTAAATTACATGGCATTTTGGGGTAACAAATCACTTTCAGATACATCATTTCACTTCATCTTTTGCTGAGGGTAATAACCACAACAGAGCTGTTAGCTTGGTGGGAGAGATATTATTTCTATTTTAAAGATGAACTCATTGTAGCTCTGAAAGGGATCATAACATATCCAAAGGCACACATCTGTAAGTAGATGGCTAGTTTAAAAGCCAGGAGTATGCAGAGATTGTTATTATTAGCATAGTAGCTAGAGGAAGCAATGGAGTCAAGAACTGGTGCACTGCATAGCTAATTATGGTTCTGCCTTGACACATACTATCTAAGTAATCTTGGGCTTAACCCTTTTTGCCTCTATTTTCTTATCTGTAAAATGAGCTGGGGAAGAGAATGATCAACTACTTTGGAATATTTGCCAAGAAAACACCAAAAGAGGTCACAAAGAATCAGACAACCAAAATGATAGAACAACAACTCCTTCCAACAAGTACAGATAATTTAGTTCACCCAGTCCTTCTTGTGGAATGTTAGAGATGGGAGGGTCCTTAAAATGAATGAATGGATGAATGAGTGAAAAGTCCATTATTAAGCTCCTACTGTAGTCTTCTTTACAAATGTTTGAAAAAAGTAGTTCTTGAAATCAAGAAGTTCCAATGGAATTCCAATGGGAGAGTTAAACACATAGAAGAGGAAAGTGGCAGTTAGGGAAAGGAATTTTGTTCTTGGGAAGTCAAGGTAGAGTGTTGATACAAAGGACAGTCAATTGGCACACTTTCCAAAAGTGAGAGTGAAGAATTGCTTCCTGTATCCGAAAGAAGAAAGGGAGGAGGGTGAAGAGAAAGGAGAATTCATACAACAACAGAATTGATGGTAACATTTCTGGAGTGGATGGCTAGATAGCATATAAAACCCAGTCTGGTCTGAGTCTAGCAAAACATAGTTGGGCTAGGTAAATTTACATTCAATTCCTAACCCATCAAGGTAGCTCATTCTTTGAGACATAGAAAAAAAATCTCAGTAACTACTAATAATCATGTAGTCCTCATTGTATAGTGGAAGAAATTGAAATCTATCAGTGTCAAGGAATATCTCAGTCACAAAGTGAGTTAGTGGAGGTTTAAGGATTAAAACCTAGCTATGAACTGAATGTTCTCTAGTACATTAAGGCACCTCTTAAATAGCTACTATCATTCAGAGCAGACCACATATTTTGCTTTCTAACATTTTTTCCCCAAGTCCTCCTCATCCCTCCCTTTTCCTCCATACTGTTCTTTTCTTTTTCACAATATAACAAAAATCAGAGGAACTGAGAGATGGTGGCAGTCCTCCAAGCTGGTGAAATACAAGGCCTTGTTTTTAAAG
The DNA here is from genome assembly GCF_027887165.1 of Monodelphis domestica. Lineage (NCBI taxonomy): Eukaryota > Metazoa > Chordata > Mammalia > Didelphimorphia > Didelphidae > Monodelphis > Monodelphis domestica. Next base: position 336,981,548 of record NC_077230.1, on the reverse strand, counting down.
AAATAAAATAGGAGTGAGGATAGAAGTAATGCTGATGAGAGAGCATTTGCTTTCCTATTTAAAATTACACAACCCAAGATAAGGCGCCTGTCCCATTGATACAATATCCCAAGAATGTCATTATATTTATTGAAAAGGAACAGGTGGGAAGAAACACTGAGAGGTACCATTAAGACTCATTTTTCCCCCTTAGAGTAGAGGAGGGAGAGAAGCTGGTGCACAGTGTACTTCTAAACATGCCAATCAGGGGTCATTTGTAGAATTATAGACTCCCACATACCAGATGGCAGCCATTCAACTCTCACCTAGATGGCTGCCTAGATTTAAAAAGGGCTGTTTAGGCCGCTTCTACTTAGTGCCAATTATCTGAATAATTCTGGAAAAATATGTTCTCCTTGCCATTGAGGAACAGATTAAAAACAACAACAGAAAAGCAAGGGGATAGTGTAAGGTACAGAGATGCAGTGGTGTATTAGAAGGATTACCAGACTTGGGGTAGGGAGACCTGGGTTCTAATCTTGGCTCTGTCTCTTAGAAGTGGTGTGATAATGGACGAATCCTTTTTTTCTGTCTCAATTTCTTACACGATAAAATATGGGAGACGAAGTTCCCTCCCATTCTCAGTTGTATAATCCAATAACCATTTGACTTTTCAGATCCCTAGCTTCTTCATCTTTAGAAGAGAGAGAATAATGACTGCCAAACTGCCAAAGTCTTGCTAAGTCTAAAAGAGCTTGGCAGAAAAATGAGATGAGACAGTAAGTTCTGAAACCCACAGACCCTTTTATTTGGCATTCTTAAGGGTAGACCATGTAGTTTTACTAGAAGCACAGGTGAGATCATGAAAGGAAAAGCAAATGTAAGAAGGGGGATAGATTATTACCCCCATCCTGGGGCTATGATTCCTAACTTTAGTGGATTGAAAAGGGCAGGGAAAGGGATACAATAAGAGATGATGTGAGGCCACTGTCTTGGAATGTTTTTTTTTTTTTCCAAAAGGATGACTATGATACTATTAGAAAGAATATGCCAAGACTTGGTAATTTTTAGACTTGGCACTTTTCGGCATCCATGGGAGCTAGGTAAGCTCAGGAAAACTCTTGTGTTTAAAGTGAAAGGGGCAAATTTAGTCACAAGTGGGTGGAGTTATGATCAAAAGGCTTGTTGGGTCTCACTTCTGAGGTTATAGTCATGGAGGAAACAGTTATATTTTCCAGCATAGACCATTCTGAAGGGTATGGGTATAAGGCTAACCTACAGAGAACCTCAAAGGAGTTCTTCTGTGTAGCAACAGCAAAAGAGCTCATTTTTGGGAGGAAGGGTGCCATAGTTTGGAAGTACCTTGGAGACACTGGGGGCACATATAGATGAACAGTCTATAATTCCAATTGGCTATAATGTCATTTGAGAGGGCCTATCTGCTTCAGTCTTTTTTGCTTGGCCTCATTCAGTGATTCTTTTACTTATGGAAACTGGTTACAGACAATGGCAAAGGTTTTGGGGGCTTCTTCTCCCTCTGAAATCACATGTCTCTCTGAAAAGGGGGTCTTTGTGTTAGTCTTTTTTTATTTCTTAGGTAAAAGATAATGGAACCTCTGTGACCCTGTGAATTAAAAAAAATCAGGAAGATACCTTGGTATCTAGGTTTTTCAGGAGGTCATCCCTAAGTGGATGTGTTAATATCTAGAATCTGTTTTTCAGACCTCAGGCAGCAATGATATTCCAAAAAACAAAGAGTGGCTGTCAGGAATGACCCTGGTGACCCCTCTATCAGAGTATCTAAACTTGGTGGGACTACTGCTCCTCAGGAACTTAACTCAATTGAGGCTATTCCCTCTGAGACTGAAATGGTTTACAAGAGAATATACCCCTAAGATATTAGAGAACAATACTTGCAAGTTTGTTCTGGCTCTAACTTTGAAGTAAATATCTTTGTGTGCTAGCCAAAGGATAATTAAATGGTTAAATGTAACTAGGGCACCAGTCAATGATGGAATATTCTAATAATGGAGGGAACATAATTAGTGAAGACTCGCACTGATGACAGTAAAGAAAGAGACCTTAGAACCTGGGGTGGCAGTGGAGGAGGGTGAGAAGTATAGCAGGCCTGGTCTTGGATAGAACCAGTACAGAGAAGTATTGATGGTACTTAAGTAAGGAAGTTTCCAGAGGAGAGTTAGGGAAGAAACGAGTACTAGGTCAATGTGGGGACTTTAATATGCTTCCCTTCTTACATTTGTCTCCTCCATATTCTCTCTCTCGATTCCAGTTAAACTATGTGGTTTTCCTTCAAATGAGTCAAATAAAGAGCTTTCAGCATTGACCAACTCATCAAATTCTTTGGCAAAAGTCCCTTCAAACCAAGAAGTACATCTAGATAGTAAAGAAGTCATTGGATCTCCATTTTAAAGGTGAGATTACTAAAACACTGAAATATTAAGTCACTTATAGGATCAAAAGCCTGAAAGCTGGACAAGATCTTAGACCTCTTCACTTTATGACAAAGGACAGAGGCCAGGGCTTGGTTGGCTTGTAGGAGGGAGAAAGACTAGACCAGAAAAATTAGATTATGGGGATACTACAACACCCATGCACTCACGGGGCTTTTGGCAGGATAAGGATCAAATGAGATGATGATGGGATCTATAGTTGTTTAAACATAAGAGATTTTAATTATTGGGAAATCCTATAATTCAGAGATAAGAAGGGGTTGTCTGGCTGTGATTTTTTTATGTTGTTTGAAAATAAAGATGCTGATATTCATCCATCATCAATAGAAGAGTGTTTTGAAGACTTTCTTCCTCAGTAGTGGTGAGGTTTTATATTACTGGGCAAAAAAGAAATGATAAAAAGGAGTAGCTAGGTGGTTCAGTATATTGAGAGCCAAACCTACAGACAAGAGGTCCACTCTCAGAGATCTCACTGGTTATGTTTCCTCTGTTATTAGAATAATCTGTCAGTGCTCCAGTTCCATTTGACCATTTAATTATCCTTTGGCTAATACACAAAGATATCTACTTCAAAGTTATAGCAAGAACACATTTGTAAGTACTATCCCCTAATACCTAAACCACTTCAATCTTTAGGAGGGAATAGGCTCAACTTAGATCAGTTCCTATATAGTAGTAGTCCCACAAGTTCAGATGCCCTGACAGAGTGGTCCCAGGGGGTCATTCCTGAATGTCACTCTTTGTTCCTTAGAAAATCAAGAGGATTCAAATCTGACCTCAGACACTTCCTAGTTGTGTGACCCCAGGGTCACAAGTCATTTGACCTCTATTCCCTTGCCCTTGATGGAAGGTAAGAGTCTTTAAAAGATAATTCCCCCTTTTAACTCTGACACTGAATGTTTTAACATCCTTTTGGTCACTTAAATCTATGTTCTAAGGCTCTTTCCAGGTTTTGAGTCTATACTTCTATGAATCCAAAGATATTACACAGGAAAGGAAATCAATTTCATATGATTGAATTTCAGCAACTAATATAATTGCTTAAAAAGATCTTCCAAATCAAGATATTCATTCAACTCCCCCTCCTTCCACCCTCGGGCAGTTTCTTACCTATAGCAAACCCCAAAGCTTCCAGAGTTGGCAGTTATCTCTCTCAATAGATAATATTTCCTGCATGCCAGAGTCCACTTAATTAAATCCAGTGTGGGTTTGATAGAACATTCCTTCCTGAACAAAAGCTAGTTTCAGTATCAAAATCTGCCCTAAATGGAACCTTTTTCTGATGAATGAGCTGTGTAGAAATAACTTCATTTAAAACTATTCTTGTCATTTGTCTGCTATTTAACGTGTGGAGAGGACTAAAAGAGGTGATCCTTTGGCCCTTCTCTCTTTCTGTCTCCCTGTATCTGTCTCTCTCTGTCTTTATCTGCCACTGTCTGTATCTCTCTCTCTCTCTCTCTCTCTCTCTCTCTCTCTCTCTCTCTCTCTCTCTCTCTCTCTCTCTCTCTCTCTCTCTGTGTGTGTGTGTGTGTGTGTGTGTCTTTTTCTGTCTCTTTTAGGAGATGGGGCAGGAATGTGAGTTCAATACTTATCATTTGACTGGCTGTCCATCATAGAGTGCTGTAAGGTAGACTGGAGAAGGTGTTCAAGGATGACTTGGACAAGATGATATCTCAAGGATTTATCCTTCCTAAAACTCTGATTTTCTACAGGGTGGTCCAACAGTTAAGTTGGAAGAAAGCTAAGCATTTCTACAGAGAGGAAGCAAAAAGAGATTACTGGTAGGGAGCCACTTGTGCAAAGGGATCAAAGTAGGAGATAGAATGTTGTATCTGGGGAAGTGCAAGCAGTCGTATGTCATAAAGTTAGGAATATTTGTCATTTGTCTTTAATTTCCTGTTAGCATCTAAAATTCACAGACTTTCTCCACCTCTTCTCTATCTCCCTACAAGTTCTTTTTTTCTGTCTCCGACAAGTCCTTACTCAATTAAATCTCTTACCTCCTGTATCATACTTCTCCCTTCTTATGCATCTCCTTCCTACCCTTGAAATCCCAAGGCACCTGAAAGCCTGTCTGTTTTCAAATAGAGGGTGCAACCGGGAGAATCAGGTTCTTCCCAATTAGCCCATTTTAACTGGATTACACTGTGCATTTAATTAAACCTTTTGCCTATTATAGTCTCAAAGGGTATTTTCACACAGAATTGGGCACACACATAAATAAATGTCACCAGACTGAAATATTCATTATGCCTCCATGGGTATGGAATTATCTGATCTACTCTGTCAATAATCCCAAAGCCTATAACTATGAGTGTCTCTCCAGTCTATAGTCTCCCTCTTTGCCCTCTCTAGCCATCAGGTAAATAGCAAATTTATCTTATTTTGACATTATGCAGTAGGGGAGGTGGTTGCTACTTTTTCTAATATTCAGGACCCACAGGACCTCTTTTAGGTTTTGCCAAGTTTAGGCCAATTGGATTCAGGAATAGTGCAAGATAACCTAATGAAAAATAATCAGAAGACTTAATGGGGGTAACCAAGGCACTCTTCAGTCTAATTCCAATTTATTGTTAGGAGCCTGTCTACCTATGTATCAATGTTATAATTATAACTAGTGCCAAGGGCAACGGCTTCGACAGGCCGGCCAAACCTTGTGAGGGTAGCCATCGGGTTGTAGACCCCTGGTGAACTAAGGCTTTGCTCACCCAGCATGTGAAGACTGCTTCAGCCAAACAGACGGAAGAAACCAATAAGAAGGTTCAACGGCTGAGAGGGCGACACAGCAAAGCACTGTGGAGTGCTTAGGGCCTGTTGGAGCACAAAAGACAACACGGCCATCCAATGCATCTGAGGAAGTCTCCAGGTGTAACGACTTTTCTTGCCACTGGACCCAGGCTTCCAATGCTGAGAGAGTGGGACTATCTCTGTGCATCGACTTTTCCACTTAAATCTCCTTCACGCACGAGTGTCTTTGTGCACACTCATCTACATCACAGATGAAAGCACACAAAGACAATCGTCATCCTCGATTACCCAGAGACTACTATTACTACTACTACTACTAGTACCAAGGTATGTTCTTCTTGCTGGTTGAAATATTAGTGGGACATAATAATTTACTCCTCCCTATTACTGTTTTATCTAGGTAACTGTATTTCAATCTAATGGGTTCCCTTTGTAATCCTTTGTAATTTATTTAATCACTTGAAGACATTATTCTGAAATGAAGTCCAAAGTTGCATCAGATTGTCAAAGGGGTACTGGTGCTCTCTTTCTCTCTCTCTCTCTCTCTCTCTCTCTCTCTCTCTCTCTCTCTCTCTCTCTCTCACACACACACACACACACACACACACACACACACACACACACACACACACAGATATCCCTGGATTATGGTCTACCTCAGGAACAAATTGCTCTACAAATCACATAAAAATTCTCTCTGATGAAAACCTCTGGACCTCAACTGTGAATGAGTGAAGTATTATCAGCAATGGAAAGATCTAGGACTCATGATGAAAAAGTCTATCTGCCACCATAGAAGGAACTGCTGACTCTGAACACAGATTGAAGCATACCATTTTTCACTTTATTTCCTTCATGAATTTTTCTGTGTAAGTGATATATATTTTCTTTCACAACATGCAAGAAAATACATATTCCTTGATAACACAGGTACCATTTATAGCATGTCACCTGCTGCCCTGTGGAAGGGGAGGATTAGAAGGGAAGGAGAAAACGTGGATTATAAAAATGTTAAAATGAATATTAAAAATTTTATCATGTAAAAGAAATAAAAATTAATAAAACGAAGGGGTAGAACAGGGGAAAAAACCCTCTGGACCTCTCTATCTATCCTGTAACTTTTCTCCCATATACGCTGTCTTCCCAAATTCAAAAATGAACTTTTTGAAATCAGGGATCATCTTGCTTTTATTTGTGACTCAGACCTCAGCAGAGAAGTGTTTGCTATAGAAGTGCATAATAAATTTCTTTCCATTAGTTTATTAATTGATTCCTTGATTTCCCAGCTAGAAAAGATCTCTTTCTCCCTTTCTATTTTCTTATAACACCATCAGGACCTGTTCCTTTCATATTCTACTTTAAAATATAAATTATCTATCATGTATGTTTTAACCATCCAATTAGATTATAAATTATATGAAGGCATATAGCATCTGTTTTTTCATTCTACAGAGCTGAGGTAAGGACAGAGCATACGTGTGGGACCCCTTGTGCAAAGTGATCAAAGTAGGAGATAGAAGGTTGTAATTGGTGAAGAATAAGCAGTAATTTTTCATAAAGGGAGGGAAAGATCCTGGCCTTAATTTCTCATTAGCATTTAGAATCCACGAGGTTTCTCTCTCTCTTCTGTCTCCCCAAAGGCTCTCCTTTCCTACCTCTAAGACTCTATTCTACTAAATCCCTTAACTCCATTTCCATTCTTTTCCCTTCTTGTGCATCTCCTCCCCACCCTTGGAGCCCTTAGACACTCTAATAGTTGTCTGTTTTGAAACACTGTACTAGTATCCCTAACTTGTGCCTTTTACATAATTGATGTTTAAAGCAATTTTGAATAGGAGAACTGGATTCCAAATGAGACTCATCACTAACTAGGTATGAGACTTTGTACAATTGATTTTAACTTATTGGGCCTCAAGACATTATCTGTTGAAAGGATGTCACAAGGCCTGCCCTGTGTCCCTCACAGGGTCTATGTAAAAACATTTTTATAAAATCTCAAATGCTAAAATTAATCATTATAGCAGAACCAGGAAGGAAATACACACAGGGCCACAATGAAGAGTTTGTGCCTTCATCAGCAAGCAATGGGGAGTCTCACAAACAATTATTTCTTTTTTGAAGAGTATCAGGATTAGAGATGATTTATATGGTGACTTCTCATTTTAAATCCTATTGTCCTATCGTTGAAAGAGTATAAGAGAAATATTATGTGGACAGGCATATGAAATGTCATGAGAAGAAGCATAAAGAGCTAGATCAGGTTCAGGGAGGCGTGAATAGGTCCCCCTTCTGACACATACTGACGGGGTTTCCCTGGGCAAATCACTTAAATCTTCACTGCCCGCAGGTAATACTCTTACAAATAAGGAGGAGCAGAATCAGAGTAGGATTGGTAAAGGAAGTTCTTTAACCAGCATTCCATACACAGATGAAATCATAGGTCTGATAAAAAAAAAAATCACTATTACAGACTGTTGAACTCCTTTGGCTCCCTATTACCTTTAGGACCAAAGAGAAACTTCTCTTTTTGGCATATAAAGTTGTCACAATCTTGTCCTTTCTTCCTATTCCAGTTTTGAGCCATTTTGGCTTATGTACTATTTCTTCTTTTTATTTATTTTTTTTTAAACCCTTACCTTCTGTCTTATGATGAATATTGTGTACTGATTCCAAGGCAGAAGAGTGGTAAGGGCTAGGCAATGAGGATTAAGTGACTTGCCCAGGATCACACAACTAGGAAGTGTCTGAGGTCAGATTTGAACTCAGGAACTCCTGTCTTTAGGTCTGACTCTCAATCTTCTGAGTCACCCAGCTTCTCCCTCTAATTCTTGTTTATGATGCTTTATTATACTGCCCTCCTCCATTTTGGTTCCTTAGGCAACCCATACTTGAGTCCTATTGACTGATTCCCAGAGCAGGAAACTTTCTCTTTTCTTCCTTTTGGAATACTTCCTTTAAGACTCAGCCCAAATGCTACTTGCTATAGGAGGCCTTTTCTTGTCTTCTCCTAGATTCTAGTGCCTTCTCCTCTAATGATGCCTTGTATCTCTGTGTGTATCTTGTAGCTGTGCATATATTCTCCTCCTAATTAGAATATAAGCTCTTTGAGAACAGAAACTCTGTGTGTATGTGTACACATACCCATGCCTATATGTGTATATGGACATGTATACACATAAAATAAAACATGTACATGTATATGTATAAATATAAACATTATATATGTATGTATACATATATGAATATAATAAATATATGTATATATAGCATAGTGTATCAAATTGTAGATTATTTACCATACATACATAGTACTATATATAATATTACATATTTGTAAATAAATAAATTTATAATATCATTATAATTATTAATTAATTTAATAATAATATAATAGAATTTATAAATAAAATATTATATATATGCATATATATTATATAGGACAATGCCTGATAAATAGTAATGTTTCTTGAGTATAATATAGATTTATAAAAATATCAGTGACAATTTGGACCCCTTTAAGGGCAGGGAGTCTTCTGGCCTTCTTTGTATACTCAGAGTTTAGCATATTTCCTGATACAGATTAAACAATCAATGTTTATTGACTGACTGATGGGACTAGATTATTGTTTAAACTCTGAAATTATATGATTCTCACCCATAGAAAGACATGCAATAAGTCTGTGAGAGAGAAAGGATTAAAACCTCAGTATGCTAAAAAGCATTCTCTTTTTAAAGTCGGAGGAGTTCAGATCAAACCCTGCTTCTGAGGCTTACTACTTTGTGTGACATTAGCAAAGTCCCTTATCCTATTTTTTCCTCCAAGGCCTCAGTTTCCTAAACTGTAAAATTAATGGTTGGATTAGATAATATCTGAGTTGCCTTCTAGGCCTTTTCTATGATTTAATTAGAGCCCATATATATCTGGGGAATCTTCCCTCTTTAGCTTGGTATTCAGACTATAGATTATATATAAGTCATGGAGGAGAGTGGAAATGCAATAGAGGTTTGGCCTTAGAGAAGAAATTCTAGGTTTAAGACATGTGTCTGATTTATAGTGCACATAAGACAATGATTAGCAGTGGTGGTGATGGTATTACAGTTGTTTTTGAATCATTTTAGTCATGCTTGACTCTTTGTGACCCCATTTGGAGTTGTCTTGGTAGAGATATCAGAGTGTTTTCTATTTCTTTCACCAGCTCATTTTATGGATGAGGAAATGTAAGAAAACAGAGTTAAGTGACTTGCCCAGAGTCACACAGCTACTAAGTGTCTAAGGCCAGATTTGAATTCAGAAAATGCAATATTTCTGACTCTATCCACTGTGCCACCTAGCTGCCCAGTGAAATTAGCAGCTAGCATTTAGATAGCAGGTTGAGATTTTCAAAGTGCTTTAAACCTGTTATGTTATTTTATCTTGACCACAATTCTGTAATGTAGGTAGTATTATGTCCATTTTACATATTAGGAAACCGAGACCTGGAAATGTTAAATGTCTCACCTAGGTCACATAATAAGTATCAAAGGTTTGATTTGAATTCAGCTATCCTCGACTCCAGTTTTGGTGCTCTATTCACCACATCACAGAGTTGCCCACTCAGCAACTCACTCAACTCTCATTGTTTCAATATAAGTCATTAATGTGTAATGATGGTCATAATTTCTATCACTGGAAGGGGTCTGGAAATTTGAGGTTTTGTGGAAATATCTGTGAGAGAGTCAAGGAAAAAGCAGAGTAACCCTAGAGTCTTTTCAAGGAGTAAATGTTTACAGAAAAGCTACATTTTCTCAGAAAAACATGACAGAGGCCAAGAGTAGGAACTAAAGACCAAGAGGAATGCCCTAGAAACAGTGCAAAGTGGTGGGACTAGGATCAGGAAATCTCATTCTGCCACCTATGAGCTACATGGCTTTGCACAGGTCAGATTCTCATAGGATCATAAATTTCAAGCTAGAAGAGACATTGGAGCCTATTTAATCCCACATTATTTTATAGATGAAGAGATCAGGGTGATGGTGGTGGTGGTAGTAGTAGTGATATGGTTATTGACTTTTCCTAAGGTCATACAGGTGGTCAGCATCTCAGGCTAGATTTAAACTAAAGTGTTTGTACCCTAGAGTCAGTGCTCTTCTCTTGTACCCTTTAACCTCAGTCAAATATGGTTTTCTCATCAGTAACATGGGGATTGATAATATCTGCATGGAAGTGCTTTATAATGGAATCGTCTTGCCTCTCTGGTTCTTGGTTTTTTCTTCATAACCTGACACCTTTCTATCTTCCCAAGATTCATATACCTCCCATCCTCCATATCTAAAATGTTCCCAAGCCCCATCTTACCCAATATATATGATATCTTGAATTGGATGTCCTGTAGACTTCTTAAACTGAATGCATCTGAGATGGAAAATATTTCTTTTCCTAAATTCTCTCTCTTCAAAACTTCCCTTTTGCTATGGTTATTGTCATTGAGTTATATCAGTCATTTCTGATGCTGTGTGACCTGTTTTGGGGTTTTCCTGGCAAAGATACTGGAATGGTTTGCCATTTACTTCTCCTTTTTATTTTATAGATAAGGAAATCGAGGCAAACAGAGCAAAGTGACTTTGGCCAGGGTCACACAGCTAAGTATCTGAGGTCATATTTGAACTCAAGAAGATGAGTCTTCCTGACTCTAGGTCTAGCATTCTATCTACTCACCATCTGACTGGTCCATTACTATAAGGGTTAACACAATCCCTCAGTCTCTGAGGCTTACAATCTAGGCAAAATCTGACTCTCACTCTCTCCCACCCTCCATATCCAATTTATTGCCAAGAACCATTTTACCTTTGTAACATTCCTTGTGTAATATGCACTATTCTCTCCTCTGACACTGCCATCACCTTGGTGCAAGCCCTTATCACATCACACCTATGCTGTTATAAAAGCCTGCTGATTGATCTGATGACCACAAATCTCTCTCCATTCTCGCCTATCCTCTACTCAGCTACCAGGGTGAATTTCTTAAAGTGCAATTTGACTATGTTAATTCCCTTACTCCATAAACTTCAGTGATTCTCTATCACCTTTGGGATCAAAAATAGAATTTCGTTTGGCATTCAAAGCCCTTCATAACCTGGTCCCTCCCTATCTTTTCAGTCTTCTTGTACCTTACAGTTCATTACATATTCTGAAATTCAGTGACACTGGCCTCCTGGTGGCTCCTCAGACAAATGCTGGCCCTTAGGCATGGCATGTTCGCCCCCTCATCTTGACAGTCCTGGCTTCAAGTACATGCTAAAATCTCATCTTCTCGAGGAAGCCATTCCTAACTCCATTTGGTTGTAGTGCCTTCTCCTTGTTGATTATTTCCAATTTATTTGGTGTATATCTTATTTATACATAATTGTTTCTTTGTTGCATCCTCCATTAGACTGTGAGCTCCTTGAGAGCAGGGGCTGTCTTAACTTTCTGTGTATTCCTAGCACTGAGAATAGTGCCTAGCACTTAGTAGGTGCTTAATAAATGTTTATTGATTGACTGATTAGAAGCATTTATCAAGTACCTACTATTTTGCTAGGGTAAGTGCTGGGGATAGAAGGGAAACAAACAATCTATCCTCAAGAATCTTACCCTCTGGTGTGGGGGAGGAAAAAAACACATCTATAAAGGCATATATGAAATAGATACAAATTAATTTAGCAAGGGATGTCCTTAGATCGAGTTCATAGATTTTTCAGGCATGATTGAAAATGACTGATACTCTGGTACCTTTCTCCCTCTGAATCTGTATTTTTGTACCAAGCTGCAAACATGGACATGTGGGCATACAAACAAACAAACACACACACACACACACACACACACACACATATCTGAATTCATTAGATAAAAAAAAATCCTTTTAATTTTACTCACTAATGGCTAGAAACTCTAGGTTCATGTTATGAGGGTGAAAAAAAAAAGGATTGTTTCCAGGGAGCCTCAGCTGGCCAGCGAAGCAGAGTAAATTATTCCCAGGCGGGGATAAGATTTAGTAGACCCTTTGAATTTAAAAATATGTCTGAAAATTATTATTATTGTTTCACGGCCAAAGCTGTGGGCCCAGGCCCTCCAATTAACCTGAAGAGTGCCCCGCTAATAAATAAGCCTTTTGACTTCCCATTGTGTTATGAAGGAAAAGAAGGACCCAGCCAGGCAGAGGGTTCATGCTGAGACATGCCCACAATTAATTTTTAGGGTTTGCCAGTTTCATGATTTCTTACATGAATTGCTAAAGAAGGAGCATGGATTCTAACTCTATTGAACCATTTTCTGTAGATAGAAGGATTCAAAAGCTACAACATTCAATTCAATTCGATTCATTCAATAGGCATTTTGATTCAACTCAATAAACCTTTATTAGGCACCTACTAAGTGCTAGGCCTCTCTGGAATTCCTTTCTGTAAAATCTACAGATTATCTGTCTCAGATGAACCTGTATCAAAATTATAACTAGGAATTGCAGTATGAAGTTGAAATTCATTTGAGGTAGGATGGAGAGAGAGAGAGAGAGAGAGAGAGAGAGAGAGAGAGAGAGAGAGAGAGGAGAGGAGAGGAGAGGAGAGGAGAGGAGAGGAGAGGAGAGGAGAGGAGAGGAGAGGAGAGGAGAGGAGAGGAGAGGAGAGGAGAGGAGAGGAGAGGAGAGGAGAGGAGAGGAGAGGAGAGGAGAGGAGAGGAGAGGAGAGGAGAGGAGAGGAGAGGAGAGGAGAGGAGAGGAGAGGAGAGGAGAAGACAAAAAAGGGAAAGGGAGAGGGAGAAGGGAGTGGGACATGGAGAGGGAGAAGATATTAAGAAAGTTGTAGGAGAGGCTGACACCTAGTGCCATTACCAGTGATCATGGACATTGCATGTGGTACCGGTCTCCAGACTTAGAACCACAATATGGGCATCTGTCCAGGTCAGATAATGGTTACTGAAGTAAAGATTTAAAGCTAAAAGGAATTCAATCTCATTCTATGGATTAAGAATTTGAGACCTGGAGTGGTTAAAAGACTTACTCTACATAGTACAGGCAAAAAGTGACAGTCTTAGATTAGAGGTAGTGGTCATATTTATCCACTGTGCCCCTCTCCCTTTCATTACAGCAGTGGGAAAAGGCAGATCCTATGCAAGGATATAAGCAGTGAGTTCTTGGAGCCAGAAAAAGACTAGGAAGTTCAGAAAAGAAACACAGGGTCAGGATCTTTGGACCAAGCTGTTTGCCTCATACTAGTGAAGGTTCTATTTATCCTTAATCAGGAAGGAAACAGAAGGATTTGAGGCAGCAGTGTTGTAGAAAGAGCAACAGTGTTGGAATTAGGGGACTTGGATTCATATTTTAGCTCTGTGGTTTATTAACTGCTTACCCTTAGGCAAGCCACTTTCCCTTTCAAAGCCAGGCTATCTGTTGATGTTGTTTTTCAGGCTTGAATGAGATAATGCATGTAAAAATGCTTTGTAAAATGTGTTGTAGTTTTATGATTTTGGTAGCTCATTTCCAAATGCTACTACATTGATATTAATAAATATAACAATAATAATGATGATCCTCAATTCAATTTATAAAACACTTATTAAACTCTTACTATGTGCTAATTACTAGAAATTTAAAAATATATATGCATATATACATGCATATAAACATATACACATATATAAGCACACACAAATACATATACACACAAGGAAACCAAGGTAGTCTTTACCGTCAAGCAGTTTTCCTCTAGGAAATATATAATTGTGGCCTTACAAGTAAATACAATACAAAGCAATAATAGTTGGGTTGGGAAAAGTAAAAAAAGATGTTAGGTTGGCGGCTAGGAAGAACTTAGTTTAGACAATGGCCACCACTCCTAAAACTTGAGGGAAACTGTGGATTCTAAAATATGAGGTAGAGGAAGAGCAGAGTATTCATAGAAGAAAGTATGGGAAGAAGGTATCAAGGCAGGAGAAGGAATGTTTGGTTCAGAAGAGTAAGAAGGACAATTTGGCTTGGAAATAGAATATATGAGGAAAGCTAATGAAAAATAAGTTTGGAAAGCTAGGCTGGAGCTCGATTCGTGAAGGACACTTAGCTGAAGAGTTTGCATTTTATCTTGGAGACATTAAGGAAGCATTGATGCTTCTTTAGCAGGGGATGACTTGGTCAGACATTTAATCCTGACTTTAAGAGATACAAAGCACATTTTCCACAATAACCATATACAGTGAGGGGTGAAAGTATTATTAACCCCATTTATGGATGAGGAAACAGAGGTTTAGAGACAATGTGATTTGTTCCTGAATGTGACCATACAGTTAATTAAAAGTCAACAGGGATTCACATCACAAATGCCTTTTTTTTTTTGTGAGAATGGCTATGAATTAAGGAAGTGCAGTGTAGTATTCTGCTACTGTTTATTGTGTAACCATGGACAAGTAACTTTATCTCTCTGAGTCTTGATTTTTAATGGGCATAATAGCACTTGGGCTCCCTATTTAACTATTGTAAGGACCAAATGAGATGATGGCTTGTAAACTTCTAAATAATTAATGGGAATATCACACTGTTAAACTTCTTTTAGTATTAGGAAATTCTCACTACTGAATCAAATTCTTCCTCCCAGTAATTTTAGCCTAGTATTCACAGGATCACAGATTTTAAGCTGCAAGGACCCTGGGATGTCAAGTCCAAACCTGTTCCCATCCCCTTGCACAGATGAGGAATTGAGACAAAGAGAGGCCAAAGCGATTGGCCAAGAGTCACATAGTTAGTGGCAGAGGTAAGATCTCAACCAGGTCTTCCTGACTCTAAGACCAGTATCCACTCTGCCATATTGTTTTCCTAGTTCTACCTTCTAAAGGAAAGCAGAATGTCTAATACTGCCTCACGAGAATCCTTGAACTACTTGAGAATAGCTGTTAGGTGGCCCCTTACCTTTCTCCAGGGCCAATATCCCCAGATCCTTTGATTTATCTTCAAATTGAGACTTTCCTTCTGTCATGGTCATACCTTCCTCTGGTTGCTCTTATCAATGTCCTTCTTAAAATGTAGTATCTGGAAAGGAATGCAGTATAGTGCTCCTGCTATGCTCTGACCAGGGCAGAGGACAATGGAATCAAGATGTCTCCCCTTCTGTATTGTGATAAGTATAAAGATAAAAAGAGTGGCCATTTCTAGAGTTTTACAATGATACATTTTGTCTCATTTGTGTCTTCTAAGACTCTCTGAAATAGGCACTGTGGGTAAGGGAAAAGGAAGAGAATATGCATTTAAATAGTACCTGCTCTGTGCAAGCACTGTTAAGTATTTTTTTGGAATTTTTTTTTCTTTTCACACTCACAACAACTCTGTGAGGTAGGTGCTATTGTTATTCCCATTTTATAGTCAAAGAAACTAAGGTAAATAGGTTAAATGACAGTTCACACAGCTGATAAATGTCTGAGGCCACATTTGAACTCAGATCTTCCTGACTCTGCTTGGCACACTATCCATTGTGCTACCGGTTGCCTCATTTTCCCAATGAGAAAATTGAGACTAACTGGTGATGTGACTGATTCACAGTCCCACAGCTGGTAAGTATTGGGGGTGGGATTCGACATATGGCACTGTGCCTCACCATTTACGCAGACTAAGCCTGCTGACTCACCATCATCTGTGGGGATGTGTGAGTTTTATTGTCCTAACATGTAAATTGGCCAGATGTGAGGCTGGGGCTAGGGGGAGTGTTTTTCATCCCGGAATTGCTGGTACTACCATCCCTGCCTTTTCATCGCCCTTGGCTCCACCCCCACAAAAGGCTTTGCACTGGAATCTGTCTTCCTGCTAAATGGCATGTACTGATACCCACTGGGCTTTACCAGATAACTTTATTAGATGAAGGGTCAGATACAATAAAATGCTTGGAGGCTTTTAAGAAAACATTAGGAACGTTTACCCTGATGTTATTGACAATCAGGTTAATAAGCTGCCCTGACTAGTGTGGGCCTACAGGGTATTGGCTCTCCTAATCTCTTTGCTTGCCTTATTCCCATTCACCAAAGGGATGATTCTCAATGTTACATTTTAGGGAAAATATTTTTGGAATATCTTCTCTTCCATCATTCGGTTTTTCAATCACTATCATCCCCAAAGATTACAGGATTTAAAGCTCGAAGGAGCCTTTAAAATCATCGAGTTCATTCCCTTTATTTTATAGTATAAATATCGTAGGCTCAGAGAGGCAAATGACTAGCTCGTGGTCATCCAGGCAATAAGGAGAAGGACTTGAACTGAAGTTCCAGTTTTCTGACTTGTGATCCAGTATGTTCTCTGCTACATTGTGGTATCTCTTGGGGCAAAGGAAATCACAGAATCGCATGAGAAAGAACCTCTGATGCCAATTATTTCTTTGTATATTTGATATATTGGAGATATACATGGTACATTGGGACATATAGCTAGCCAAGGAGGATTAGCACCTTTGGTGTGAGGGTTTGCCAGGCGCTTCTCAGGGCTTCTTATCCACCTTTGGTATCCACGTGGCACTCTACTCCCACCTGTGGCTCCAAGAAGCTGTAGTTTGTACAGAAATTGCACTCTGGGAAACTATCTCAACAGAAGTGCTAAAAGACATTGAGATTACTGATAGTAAACACATTGGTGAGGGAAAGGGATGTCTACCCCAAGAATGAGAAGACTTACCCTAGTGGAACAGTCAAATGAGTGCAATTTGTTCCAGTGGCCATGAAAGTACCAGCAACAAATGCTATGGAGTTCTCAGAGCTTAGTCAGACATGGAAGAAGCCAATGTCACCCACTATATCCTAGGCCATCCCCAGTCATTCTGACTTTTGTCTTGCCACTGGACTTGGATGACTCTAGAAGAGAGAGTAAGGCTGGCAGTTTTGTGCAACATTGCCTCACTTCAAACCAATTCATGCTCTAGTCAAAACATCACTCCATGATGTCATTGGTACTCATTGAAAACAAAGGATAAACAACAACATTGGAGAGAGAACTTAACTCTCTTAGCTTCAATCCAAAAGCATGGATTCAGATTTTTCCTCAAGCACTTTGGCAAATATAATGATTTCATCTGTAAATTGAGGAATAGAATTATTGATTTTATAGTGAGAAGTGGGGCGATTTTATAGGGAGGATTTTGTAGTGGGTCCAAGTTTTAGCTCTGCCAATAAAACACTAGACATGTAGCCTTAGTTAAGTAACTTCTTCTATTTGGCTTCAATGAGTTTCTAAGTTCCCTTACATTCCAACAATCTCACTTTTAACTTTCTGACTTTTAAGATCCCTTCCAGCCTTCATATTTTACATTGAAAGTCCTCATCCAGCTATACCCTTCTAGAATAGAGGGGGGAAATCAATGCCTTTTTCACCTTACTATTTTCCCTTTGGAACTATAGAAGATTTATATTTTACCTTCACTTTATGTGATTTTCTCCTATAGGCTCACTCCATCTCATTATTTTTTCAGATGTTAGCCATTGGTTAAATAAAAAAGAGAATACTCTGGAGTCAAGAGGACGTGGGTTCAAATCTGGCCTCAGATTCTTCCTAGCTATGTGATTCTGGGCAAGGCACTCAACCCTAATCACCTAGTCCTTGCTACTTTTACATCTTGGAATTGAAATTAAAACAGAAGATGAGGGTGTTTGTTTTTTAAAATATAACTAACATGCATTTCATTTGAAAAGGCAGGTGTTATTTCAATTCTCTTCAATTCTTACCAGCTTTTAATGAGCTCCCATTGTAACTGTTCAATCATCCATCCATTCACTCACTTAACAAATAGTTATTAAGTACTTACTATATATATAAGAAATTGGGCTAGCTATAAGGGACACAAAAAGAACAAAATACCTAATTTCCTAATCTTAAGAAATTTACATTTTAAGTGAGAGGATGTGATGCTGATGAAGATAAGTTAAGGTAAAACATATATGAAGTATAAATCCTCACTCATTTGCTGATTTATTTAGCAGGCATGAATTATTTTTAAATATAATTTTAACTTTTTCCAGATTACATATCTATATGAATTTCAATAATCATTTTCTAATATTTAACATCCATGTTCTTTCCCCCTCCATAAGAAGGAGGGTGATAGGATACAGGTTGTACATGTGTTACCATAGAAATACATTTTCAAGTGCATCGTGTGAAAAGACACATATCACTTGCTCTGGAGAAAAATTCATGGAGGAAATAAATTGAAGAATAGTATGCTTCAATCTGGAGTGGAGCTTAGTCAGGTCCTTCTGTGGTGGTGGAGAGACTTTTTCATCAGGAGTTCCCCAGATATATATCAATAGACAACTACTCTGTGTATTTAATAGGGTGTTGGTCCTTGGGAAGTTAAAAAATAGTCAATAAAAAGGTCCCTGAGCCTTGTTGGTTACTTTCGATCAGAATTATGTATATTTATTAATTAAATTTTTTCTTCCCCTTTAGACTGCAGGGTCCTTCCAGGGAAAGACTGTTTGACTTTTGTGTTTGCACCACAGCTACTACTGAAGTACGTGGTGTATAGTAGGCAGCTGGATCATATGCATGCTTATTGGCTAGTTGAGCTTAAAATCCAAGAAAAGTTATGACTGTGACATATAGTTAATATCTTTAGATCATGAGGTGTTTGCTTCTATTGGGAAGGATAAGGGAAGGCTTTATGAAGAAAGATCATTAAGCAGGGCTTTAGAATACAGATAAGGTGCCAATGGACAGAGCGAGGAATAGACAGAAATTTCCCTGAATTGCTGTTTTGACATTGATCTCTGTTTATGTCTTCTCATGGAAAGAAGAGGAAGGAAGATGGGAACTGGGAAATTGAACCTAATTCTGGCCAATGAAGAATGGTTGCTTGACAGGAACTTTGAGAAAAAGTCATCATGCTATCTTAGAATAAGGAAAGACCAAGGTTGAGGATACTGGGCATTCCTTCTCATGTCTCTTATCACCTTAGGATATTCATTGATCTCTAAGTTACTATATATATCTGAGATAATGGATTTAGTGGAAGAATGTCTGGGTTCAAATCTTACCTCTGCTCCTTACAAGATTTATGTAAACCACTTTCTTTCAGTTGGACTACCTTTCCATATTTCTGAAATAAGGGGTAAATCTTCAAATGTCCTTTCTGGTTGGACGTTCTCTGACCTCTGACTTGCCTAAGGTCACATGACCTCGAAAGGAGCAAAGTTTGGTTTTGAAGCTAGCATTTGAATCAACAAAACCAAAATGCTTTCATTGTCCTACACTGCCTAGCTTCACTGGCCACCTCTCATCTCTACATTATTACAATAGCCTTCAATTGCCCTCCCTGCCTCAAGTCTCTCCCCTATTCCATTCCACTTAACTGCCAGAATGATTTTCTTAAGTGCATGTTTGACTACGTCACTTTCCCCACCCTCCCTGCTAATCCCATTTAATAAACTGTAAGAGAGGAAGTTGTAAGAGAAAACTTTGACAGAAATCAACTGCAAAGCACTGGGGAAGGGCAAAGGAAAAAACTCAAGATTCCAATGAGAGAACAGAAGCAGAAAGAACTCAAAACTGCCAGCTCACCTCACTCTTCTAGCTGAGAGCCTGAGAAGAGGGGGTCCCTCTGGACATCAACTGCTTCCCTGTGAATCCCTGAAATCTCTCACTCAGGTCCACATCATAGACTGGGACTTTTGAAGAAAGCTGTCTACTGAGAAATTCTTCTCCAGATTCTTCTCCACCTCTCTCCCCAACTTGTCCTGAACTCTAATTAGATTAGCTCAGGAATAGGGGCTAAGTCAGCAGCTGACCAGAGGAGGGGTCAAGGCTGAAAGCCTGGACCCATGAGATTTGGGGGAATCAGTCTGCAATCAATAGGGATTCCTGCTACCCACTTTCCTCACCTAATACCTTCATCTCTCCCTTCCCTGAGTGATCCCAAATAAAGTTTTACTATATAGATCAGGTCTGCCTAGTTCCTGACACTAAGGAAGCGGGCTGAAGATTTGGGGAGAAATAAACCTCTCCCAAAAAGGAAGGTACAAAAAGGAAGACAAAGGAAAATAGAAGTGAAGAATTTAGAAACAATTAGGACTTGCCTACAACAAAGGCCCCAATACCAACAGAGAGGGCAGGGGGATATTAGGAAATTCTTCCTTTGCAATAGAATTGGACACATAGTCAAATTTTGTCCCATGAAATCATTTTATGAGCAGGGAAACAACAAGGCATCACAATAGAACAACTACCACAATCAAAACAGAAATAGAGATTACAAGGAACACATATATTACAATTCATACAAAACAAAATGCTATGAACACTGTGAATTGAAAAATCAAAATGCTCCTGATCTCAAAACAATGCAAAGACTTATCAATGATGGAACAAAGCCCAAATATGCCACCATAGTGGCTAATAGGAATTCACAACACACCTTATGAAGCAAGGGAAAAGCCACACTTAGTGCAAAATGGGTATGGGGATGGAAAACAGGTGCTGACATACCACAGAGGTCACTAAAAGAATTGTTAGTGGGAGAAATAGAGTCTGGAGAGGTAGAGATTCAAAGCAAAATCTTAAAACAGAAGGAAATGGAAAAAATGGAGAGGGAGTTACAAAAAAGACATATTAGAAATGAAAAACAAAAAATTTGAAACATACAGGGGCACACAAGAGAACAATGGGATGGAAAAGGAACAAATCAAGAAATACCTAGAAAATTTTCTGATATGCAGATATGGGTTGGGAGCAAGTAACACAGGGGTTCATAACAAGTCCTTAAGTCAAATCTAGCACCACAACAGAAAACTTACTAAAAACAAACCTTTCACTGATTCTCCAAACTCCAAAGAGAAAGGAATAAGCTGAAAGCAGGAGATAGCCCAAGAAAAATCCAGAGTTACAGATTCCAACACACAAAAATCCAAACCCCCATATGCTAAAGTACAAAGACAAATCTCTCTACATAGGGTACCAAAAAAAGTGTGGGCAAAAGTCCAACTTAGATCCTAGAGCACAAGATTTCTTTCCCAGAGTAATAGGTGATTTACAAAGCTCAGATAACAACATAAAAACAAACAATAATCCCAAATCATCACAAGAGACTACTGAGAGGAAGAACTGGGAAGGGGAAGGCATTGTTCAAACTCCAAACCAAAAGGACAAGAACCAGCAACTTCCACAAACTCCAGGGAGATGGGTGAGGTAGAAATGAGACAAGATCAAACAGCTATACATTCTCTAAGAAGCTCTAACACTGGACCTTTTCAAAATCAAAAAGTACCTTCATCACACTCTGTAACAGAAAGCCAGAGGAGCCCAACACTGGACAACATACACACAAACCATCTTATAAGGGGCACAGACACAAACATAAAGGAGGATACATCTGCAATATCATTCCACACAGACAAAAATCAAATCACAATAACTTCACAAGAAGGGGTAGAGAATCATTATCTAACAGGAAGGGAAACATTTGCAAACAGAAGCCATGGGTCTAAAGCAAGAAATCATTGAGGAAGAGATTAGATCAAGACATGGAAAAACACAGAATCACTAAACACAATGGTACCAGTTTTGCAAAGCAATTACAATCAAGAACATTATGTGTGGATAAAAGTTGGGGAACAAAACAAAAAGCTTTGATTGATATTGGGGCAAAAAGATTTGTTCTCAAGTCATTCCCAGGGAACAGCACTATAGATGGGTCAATGACTGTAGCTGGGGCTACCAGAGAAATACAAAGGGTTCAAAACTTGAACCAAAGATGGTAAAAGTAGGTCCTTTATCAATTAATCACGCCTTCCTACTAATACCTGGATGCCCAGATAATCTTTTGGGGAGGAACATTTTATGCAAATTTGGGGTGAGCAATCAGGGAAAGTCTATTTACATATCCCCAAGCAATCATTAAAACACTATCCACCTGTATTCTTGGAGCAATTAGATGAAACACCTGATCAGCTACACATAGACAAACCAATGCTTGAAATCCCCAAAGATATACTGGAGGGCATATGGGCTAGACATGTGAATGATTTAGGCAGAATTAAATCAGCACACCAGTGAAAATTGAGGTGAAAGAAGGAACAAAATCCCTCAATATAATCTGAGCAAAGAGGCCACAGAGGGCATTGCTACAGTTATTGAAAGTTTATTGCAAGATTCAAAAACACAGCTAATTGAATTTTATAAGAGAGGGCACAAAATTTCAAGAAAAAAACTGCAGTGAGTCTCACCTAGAGTAGAATATCTTGGCTTCATCTTAGAGAAAGGCACTAGAAATATCTCCACCAAAAGAATAGCAGACATCCAAAAGCTAGGAGTGCCAAGAACAAAGAAGCAATTAAGGGCATTTATTGGGGTTTGTGGATTTTCAAGAAACTGGGTAATTGGGTACTCTAAAATCTCCAAGTAGAAGAACCCCTAAAACTCACAAAAGAAAACTTAAATGATCTATCACAACTGAAGCAAGTGATTTTGAAAGCTCCAGCCCTGGAAATTTCAGATTACACCAAGGAATTCCATTTTTATGTTCACAAAACAAAGGGGATAGCTTCTGGAGACCTAGCCCAGACTTTTGGACCACAGATGAGGCCAATTGCATATTATAGTACCATACTGGACTCTGTAGCTCAAGGAATGCTTCATTGCCTGAGGTGTATAGCAGCAGCTGCTCTTATGGTGAAAAAAAGCTAATGACCTAGTTCTGGGTTGCAAACTGCATGTATACTTTGCACATCAAATAGAGAAAATACTGAAAAGGAGTAATGTGCAAACATGTACATCTGCCAGATTATCCCAATATGAAGTCATCTTGCTAGGCAATGAAAACCTGTCCCTATACCGCTGTGCACCATTCAATACAGCCACTTTTGTCCTTGAATTACCCCTTGTAGGAGAGCCACAGCACAACTGTGTACAAACAATAGATCTAGTGCAGAAATCCAGACAGGATTTAAAAGATACTCCACTCATTAATTCTGACCTGGAAATGTTCTCCACTGGATCTTCATACTTACACCAAGATACAAGATTCACTGGAGCTTCTGTATTTACCCAAACTGACACACTTTGGCATGCCTCTCTGCCTGGCCATGTCAGCGCTCAGGGAGCAGAACTAAAAGCTCTCATCATGGCTCCCATCTTAGGGAAAGATAAAAGAATTAATCTTTACTGTGACTCACAGTATGTGTTTTTGGTTCTTCATGGGACAGGGAATATATAGAAGAATAGAGGGTTTATTACATCTGCAGGGAAACAAAGCTTATCGGAAACATATCACAACTCTTAGATGCAATTCTGTTGCCAAAGGAGGTAGCTGTAATCCACTGTAAATCTCACTCTTTTGGAAAAGATAAGATATCCCAGGGTAATAACAGGGCTGACATAACAGCAAAATTTGCAGCTAGATTTGGTCTCATACATGTGCTGAATTTCTCTCTAGTGGAAAAGCAAAATATCACATAAGCTTACAATGAAGGAGAGGTTCAGTCATGGAAACAATTGTGAACAAAACTAGTACTTGGGATCTGGATAGCAGAAGGACAGAAACCCATTTTTCCCAGTACATTCCAAAGGACATTATGGCATTCATTCTCACCTTGTTAGACAAGATAAAGAGATCTGGGGTCACTCCAGGGATATCTACATATGCAATAAGAATATGCCAGGCATGTGTTCTTTGTAGGCAAAAAAACAAGGAAATTTTAAATTCAAGGCATTAGGGGGTAGACCTTTAGCTTTCACACCCTTTAAATGCTTGCAAATCAATTACATCAGCATGCCTATTGATAAAGGATGTAAATATGTCCTAGTGATTGTGGATAGGTTAACCCTGTGGCCAGAAGCATACACATCCAAGAAAAATAACACAGTATTTGTAGTTAGAACACTCCTGAAAGAAATCATACCCAGATATGGCATTCCAGGAAGCATAGATTCAGATAGAGGGACTCACTTTACATCTAAAATCCTGCAAGAAGTCTATCAGAATATGGGAATAAAGGGAAATCTCCATGCAATTTATCATCCAAGGAGTTCCGGGCAAGTTGAATGAATGAATAGAGAACTTAAAACTTCAGTGGGAAAACTATGTTCACAAACATACTTTAAGTGGACAGAAGTTCTCCCACTTGCAGTATTCTACAAAACACAGGGGAGATTTACACATTTCTCCCTATGAATTATTATAAGAACAGCTTCTTTGGAATGGAAGAACTGCAAAGCCATCTTACATTTCCATGCTGGGAGGGGAATACCAGTTACACACTTATTTAACAAACATAGAAGACAGGCTGAAAGAACTACACAATCTAGCCTCAATAGTTCAAAGGGTACTATTAGACTTTGCACTAACAACATCAACACCGGAGACATGGTGTATGTGAAAAACTTTACAAGAAGTACAGTAACTGATCCAAAATGGAATGGATCATTCCAGGTTGTACGTATAACACATACCTTGATCAAAATCATAGGAAAAGACCCATGGTACAATGTTTCACATATTAAACGCCAAATAGCCTTGACTAGCCCAGATGAAATAAGATCAGAAAACACCCCAGACCACACACAAGAGGCACAGACCCAGAATGAAATTGACAAGAATAGGGAAACAAGCTATGGACAGCCTCAATCAAAGTGATGCTGATATATAAATGATTACAGAAGGACAGACTGATTATAAACCTTAAACTGAAAAACCCATTACTCTCCCTCTCAATCTACCTCTATTTCTCACCCTCACTCACTATCTCTCTATAACTAGAAATCATAAAGCAACAAAGAAAAAAACCTACATACAGTCTTACCCACACTCACACAATCTTAAACACCTTACACACCCCCACTCACCAGAATGGATGCAAATCTTATACACATGCATGTTTTAGCTCAAGGAGAAAGAATGCTACAATCAAGGTGAGACAACAAGGTTTCCTGCACAGAGGAAGACATCAGGACCAAGCAGAAACCTTCCAAGACCAACATAACAACTCAAATGAACTATAAGGAAGAGAGGAAAAGAGCTTTAACCCATGGACTATGTAAAGAAAAAAACAAAAAAACTTCAAGGAACATGTCACATAAGATGAGGTGCCACTAACATATTAACAGCACATTATTATTATTATTACTATATTAAAATCTAGTAGTTTTCTATTACCTTTTGGATGAACCATAAAGACCTTTGTTTGACATTTAAAGATCTGCACAACCTGACTTCTCTCTCTCTTTCAAGCATTCTCACACTCTATTGCTCTCCAAGCACTCTACAATCCAAACATGTTGGCCTTCTTGCTTCCATGACCCTCCATTTCCCATCCCTATGTTTTTATACTGGCTGTACACTATGCCTGGAATGCCCTCCATTCTTCTCACCTCAGTCTTTTAAAATGTGTGGCTTCCTGCAAGACTCAACTGAAATGCTTTCCTCTGCTCAGGTTCTTTCCTGGTCCAACCAACTGTTGGAGCCTTCTGAGATTTCTTTCCATTTATTCTTATATACATTGTTATTGTTTATTCTTCATTTCCATTTTTAAGCATTATCTTCCATCTTAGAATCAATACTGTGTATTTGTTGCAAGGCATAAGAGTGGTTAAGATTAGGCAATGAGGGTTGGGTGACTTGCCCAGGATCATACAGATAGGAAATGTCTGAGGCCATAATTGAACCCAGGACCTTGTGTCTCTAGGCTTCTGCTGAACCACCTAGCTTCCCCCTTGCCCTTCATTTTTGAAGAGGACTAGTGGCATCACAGTCAGTCCTCAGCACCTGCTTCTGCCACCTTCATGGTCATTGGAAAAAATTGTTCTCATCCACACATTCTACCAGGACAACTCTTCAAATGCTTGTCAAGCATGTGAACTCACTGGTGGGTTGACAGTTCATTGGTTGCACTCAACCTGCTGAGATGATTTACTGGGGTGGAGCCACTGTATGCTACAGCTTCCTGAAGTCACAGGTGAAAGTTAAATGCCAGATGGATACCAAAGGTGACAAACATCCCTGAAAAGGGCTCGGGAAACCCCCAAGTCAGGGGTGCTAGTACTCCTTGAACACACACATACCCTTTTGTACCATGTCTATAGCTTTTCATGGACATGTTGTGTCCTCCATTAGAGAAAGCTCCTTGAAGGCAAGGACTATGTTTGCTTTTCTTTGTATCACCAGGACTTAACAAAATATTTAGTATGTTGTCAAGTAATTACTTAATACAGTTTTGTTGGTTAATTTGCTAATTGACTGACTGACAGGCAAAGTTTCAGCCTTCTGACCTTAGAGATTCAACAGGTGATGAATTCAGTCTTCTCCCTCTATGTGTCTCAGCTATTAGAAGCCTCTTCTGAGATGGTATGTCAAGGAGATTGTTGATGCTTCCCCTCCTCCCCAGTTTGTTAAACTCTCAGTAGGAGACTTGAGGAGTTGAGAACCATTTTTCAAAATCTGTTTTGGCATTTAATTATACACATACTCCTCTTTAGTTATAACTTCCCTTGTCATGTCTATAACAAACATGGGCTTTGATCTGCCAAAACAGATTTCCTTCCTAGGGCTTACAAAACTTTATCATATGACAATTAGTAGTCAGGAAAACATCGCCTGGACACACAGGCAACTTAATTATCTCTCATTGTTTTCATTTCTTTAGAATTAACAAATGCCACTCTAATTTCTATGGGTTGAAGCACAAATGAAAAACATGATGGCAAAGTAGATAGAAGGCTGGTCTTGGAACTGGGAAGACCTGGGATTAAAACTTTATCTTGAACACATTTAGGACCATGAATAATTTTCTTAACTACTCAGTTATCCCAGAAAAACTCCCTAAGATTTTTGGTAATAGATATAGAGTTTGCTTATTTTCTTGTAGAGAATTTGCAAACTGGGATTTCTTCATCTTTATGCAATTACAAGTTTGAAATGAAAATAAGTGTGTCATCATATTGAGGACTCAAATCAGTAACAGAGTCTTTCATAAATCTAAGTGATTAGGGCTCTGACCTGGGAGTGAAATATGGAAGATACTGGTTGTCTTTGCAGCCCTTTAGCATCATAGAAGCAATATAGTTAAGAAAATTGAGTGTGAGTAGGAAGTAACCAGATGGTTGGTTGGTGACTCAGTCACTGGCTCAGTCACTGGGTGGTATCCTGTCCCCTATGTGTGACTTAAGTTGACTTCATGCCATTTGCTAGAGATAAAAAACTCTTAAGCATGGCTTCAATATGTGTCCCCTTTTTCTTTCCTTTTTTTAACCCTTACCTTCTGCCTTGGAACCAATATATACCATTGGTTCCAAGGCAGAAGAGTAGTAAGAGCTAGACAATTGGAGTTAAGTAACTTGCCCAAGGTCACACAGCCAGGAAGTATCTGAAGTAAGATTTGAAGCTGGGATCTCCCATCCTTCAGTCCCAGATCTTAATCCACTAAGCTACCTTACTGCCCTTTTCTGTCCATATTTGATCAACAATTAATTTGGCTTGATGCAAGAGACAGAGCAAGCTAAGGGGAAAGACGGTCACAGAAGCTAGGTTTAGTTCTTAGATTCTGTCTAGTCAATCCTTTCCTCTCATTTTGAAGATGAGGAAACTAATCTCTAAACAGGTTAATTTGCCAGAAGTGACACAAACAGCAAGTGGTGGGATAGGGATTAAAACCCAGGATGTCTGATATGAATATCTAATGTTCTTTCTACATTATCACACTAAAAAGAAATAGAGAAGAAATTAATGCTTTGGATTCCAGTGGCTCCTTGTTACCTCCAGGATCTGTTATAAGGTCCTTAGTTTGGTTTGTAAAGCTATTCTTAACCTGATCTCTTCCTACCTTTCCAGTTTTCTTATGTCTTACTCACTTCCAAACACTCTCCAAGCTTGTCTATTTCCTGTCACTGTTTTCCAATCATTTCAGTCATGCTTGATCCTGCATGACCCCATTTGAGGTTTTCTTGGCAAAGATAAAGCAATGGTTTGCATTTCCTTCTCCAGCTTATTTTACAGATGAAGAACTGAGGTAAACAGGGTTATAAGAGACTTGTCCAAAGACATACAGCTGGTAAGAGTCTGAGGACAGATTTGAATTCAGGAAGATGAATTTTCCTGACTTTATACCCAGCAGCCTACACACTGTGCCACCTAATTGCTCACTTTCTATTCCTCTCATTCTATATCAATAAGGAACTAGTTCCTGTTAGGGTGAGCATTTAAGCACTGAGAATCAGAAAATTCTACAAATTAGGGATTTATTTAATGTTTTCTTAATTTTTTAGATTTCAAAAAGTGATGGCGAAATTGTTTGTGCACATTAAATATGGTGTGTCCTGTTTTGAGAGAACTGGTTCTTAAGCATTTATCCACACTATTGTCATGCTTGGAATACTCTGCTCCCTAACCTCTGTCTTAGTTTCCCTGGTTTCTTACAACTTTCAACTTAAATCTCATCTTCTACAAGAGGCCTTTTCCAGGTTCCTCAACTGACATTGCCTTCTCAACTGAAAATACCCAAATACTGTGCATATATCTTCAAGTTTGTTCCTAATCACAGTAGACTATGAGCTCTTTGAGGTGAGTTGACTGTCTTTGTGTCTTTGTATTCTCTGCACTCAGCACAGTGCCTGACACATAGTCAGCACTTAGGAAATGCTTTTTTAAAAATTTGATTAAAATTTTATTTGAAAAAGAAAGTATTGAGTACTTTCAATACTTTGGGCACAAGTAAAGAAATCAACATATGGAAAGAGTCACCACTTCCTTGCAGCCAGGATTCTAGAAGCACAAATAAAAAAGCAGAGAGGTTTTAAGTGCTGAATAAGGTAGATCAGAGGCTTTACTATATATGGACTATATTTTCTTGGGTAAATAAGAGAAATGTGCTATGATGAAAGGATGAAGCTTCAAGGAAAGGGAGGTTTGTAACACCTCCTACTGGCAGGGATAGTGAGTCAATCAGAGAATCATAAAAGGATTGCTTTGAAGCAGCAACTGCTCAATTAAGATTAGATAGCATGAGGGCAGCTAGATGACTCAGGAAATTGAGAACCAGGACCAGAGATAGAAGGCCCTGGGTTCAAATCTGGCCTCATATACTTCCTAGCTGTGTGACCCTGAGCAAGTCATCTAACCCCTAATGCCTAAACCTTATCACTCTTCTGTTTTGACACTAGTACACAGGGGGCAGCTAGGTAGCTCAGTAGATTGAAAGCTAAGCTTAGAGATAGAAGGTCCTAGGTTCAAATCTGATATCAGATACTTCTGAGCTGTGGGTCCCTGGGCAAGTTACTTAACTCCCATTGCCTAGTCTTAACTATTCTTATGTCTTAGAACCAATACACAATATTGATTCTAAGGAAGATGGGAGTTAAAAAAAAAAAGAAACTAATATACAGAATATTGATTCCAAGATAGAAGGGAAGGTTTTTAAAAAAATGGTCAGCTAGCATGAATATATAAGTCCTTGTTATGGGACTTATTCCAGAATGATTTTATAGGTTAGAAGTAGTACCAAAGAAGGCAGATGCTTGAGGTGAGCCAGGGCTGAGTCTGGTTAAAAACAAAACAAAACAAACAAACAAACAAAAAACATGGAAAAAAAGAGGTAAGGGATGAAATGATAAAGCCAGGTCTCCCTTAAGGGAGAAGTATGAATTCCTCTGAAATAGTCCCATGTATTCAAATTCGAATTATTCAAAGTTAGAATTATGTAAAATTTGGTCATGGGTTCTAGCCCAAATGGAATTATGCAATGCGATTTCAAGTCATCACTTAAGGAGATTGCTTCTTGGCACTGATAAGGATCTAACTATAGTATGTCAATGAACTGATAAGCTATAGGTCAAGTCTATAGATGGAAGCAAGAAGGGCCAGAACAAAGGTGATGGAGTGGGAGTAGAAGGAGAGAGAAAATGGAGTTCATGGTAAAAAGTAAGTTTAGAAGAAAGGGAGTGAGTCATTGAGGCCAGGTAGGAGGATAATAGTCTGTGATCAGAGTAGAGCATTTAAGAATTGAAGAAAATTTAGGTGCAACAATTTTGCTAGATATTGAGGTCTAAAGTGATCTTGAATTATCTATCATATCTGCCTCTCTGGTCACAGACTCTTGTTTTGTCTCTCTGAAGGCCTCACTCCCAAGACATTGTGGGATATTGTATGGTAAAGTAAAAAGAATTTGGAATTTACAATCAGAAGACTTGAATTCAAATTTAGCCATTAATAGCAACAACAACAACAATAAATGGGATTTATATAGCATTTTAAGATTTGTAAAGCACCTTAAAAATATCTCATTTGATCCTCATAGAAACCCTGGGAAGTAGGCAGTAATAATAATAATAATAATAACAATAATACCATTTATATAAAGCCTGCTATATGCTAGGCACTGTGTAAAGCTAAATGCTTTACAAATATAATCTCTTTTGATCCTCACAATAACTCTGGGAGAAAGGAGCTATTATTATCCCCATTTTTATAGATGAAGAAACTGAGATAGCAGTTAAATGATTTGTCCAGGGTCACATAGCTAGTGTCTGAGGCAGAATTTGAATTCAAGTCTTCCTGATATTCTATTTCTCTATTCTCTGTATCATATAGCTTTGCAGTCTTGTCTAAGTCATATAGAATTATAGAATTTGAGAATTGAAACAGTATCTAGCCCAATCCAAGCTTGAAGATGATAGTAGACAGTAGCGATTGCAGGCAGTAGAGACTACATATGTCTGGGAAGTTGTCATACAGCCTCTTTTGAAAGCAAGGGAGAATCATAATCTGGCAAGGCAGCTCATTCAATGTTAAGACACTTCTAATTTTTGTGACGCTTTTCTCCATATCATATCAATTCAAAATTTACTTCTGCAATTTTTACCCATTTCTCCCTTTATTGCCTCTTATTGTCCTGTCATTTCTCAATCATGTCTAACTGACCCCATTTAGGGTTATATCAGCCAAAATCCTAAGTGGTTTGCCATTTCCTTCATCAGTCAAGCCCATATTACAGATGAGAAAACTAAGACAAATGGGATTAAGTGACTTGCTTAGGATCACATAGCTAGTGAGTGTTTGAGGTCATATTTGAACTCAGGTCCTTCTTGCTCAGGCCTGGCACTCTAGCCATTGCACCATCTAGCTGCCTCCCTTTGCTCTTTGCTGGTTTAATTAATTTAATTAATGAGGAAGTCAGACTACATGATCTCTCAGGTCCTTTTCTAGTTGAAATCCAAGAAGTGCCCAAGTGCTGTGAGACCTCAGGGAGGGGGTTGGAAGAGGAAGGTTCTTCTGTGACTTTATCTCTAATCCTTTTAACATTCCAGTGGTCCTTCTCTAGATACTCTCAAGGAAATCAAGGTCCCTTCTAACATATGTACCCTGTCGCTCTTTTACCATCTAGCCAAGGTGTAGGGTGTAGAAGGTCTAGCAGGGTGTAGAAGGTCTGAGCAGCAATAGATGTCTCAGAAATTAACCCGAATCATCTGTTAAATCCTATCAAGGTCTCTCTGATGGAGGCTTAATGACCTAACCAAAGCAGGTGGGGCACCCAGAAATGTGGGAGCAGAATGAGAAAGAGCCAGAGAACTGAGGGGGCAGGGATGGAAAATGGAGTGTCCAGAAGAAGTCATACAGTAGGAAAGTATGGGCTTTACTCTCCTTCAGTGGTCTTGTGTCCCCGAGTGGGCCTGTATCCCAGAGACCACTACCATACTAGCTGTGTAGCTTGTAAATAAGCTATTATTAGTCTTACTGCTATTGGTAATAATACCCCAAGGAAATAAGAGAAGAATTAATTGTCAGTTGTGACAAATTTCATCTTTGTCTGAATGCTCATTTTTTCCCTTAACTTTCTGAAAGTGTTGACTTCTTTTCAACAAATGTGGCATAATACTAAAAGAAATTAGGGAGAGAGAGAAGGAACTGTGGGTCAGCAGAAGTCACTGGAGTAGTCAATGGTCATTAAACATTGATTAAATACCTGCTTTGTGCCAGTCAAGGCACTGGGGATACAAACAAAAAAAGAAAAGGAAGATAAACTCTGTTCTCAAGGAGATTACAACCTCATGGGGGAAGACAACACATAAAAAAAAAAAAAAGGAAAAGGAGAGAGAGGGAAAGGTAAACTCTGAGGAATGGTGTAAAAGTCAAAGAAGTCCCAGAGTAGAACAGTTAGATGAGAACTGAGTTGGCTGAGTTTAAATGCCTCCTTCAAACTCCATTCTCCAATTAGAGAAGCAGAAGGTAGTGAAGAGGTGCAGAACCAAAGCTGATAAGATCTTATAGAATGATTAGGTTATAGGCACTTTAAAATGGCTCTGAACCCTGGGAGACTCTGTATCCCAGGACTCTCTACCCCACCTTCCTGGTTCAGAGCCATTTTAAAACACACAGTTATCATAAAAATGAAGTTCCTGAGGCAGGGTAGAGAAATCAGCCAGAGAAGTCTCAAGGTATGTAGCTAGCTGAGAAATGAATGGTAGTAGCAGTAGTAATAAGAGGAAGGAGGAGGGGGAGGAAGAGAAATTGAGGGAATAAAAGAGAAGCAAGAGAAATAGAAGAAGGAAGAGGGAGAGTAACTAGAATTTATTTAGAGCTTTAAAGTTTTTGAAGCACATTTCAAACATTAAGTCATAGCATTTCCACAACCCTGAGAGGTAGATGTTATTATTATCTCCATTTACAGATGAAGAAATTGAGGTAGATGGAAATGAGTGACTTGCCTAGGGTCTTATTGATAGGAAGCATCTGAGGCCTGATTTGAACTAAAATCTTCCTGATTCCAGGATCACTGTTCTAACCAGTTGTCAGTTAATCCTACTGGTAATGAATTCCATATAATTTTCAGAAACTTAGACTGATTTCTACCAATTGTAGGAGAGCACCAGAGTGTGTCAAGATAACAGGCACTTCAATAATGAGGGAAGGCTAATTGGCACCAAGTTGCCTTCCAAATCCATGACTTTATAATTCGTTAAATTGTCTTTACAGTATCCTAAGTAAATCTTACTTGATCTTCTCTGGATGGGGAGATCACTACTTTATCAGATGGTTCAGTCCAGTACTGAGCAACTCTAAACTTTTAGAAGGAAATGATTTCTCGTGTTAAGTTGAAAGCTGCTTCCCTATAAGTTCCACTTATTGGTCTTAGTTGAATAATGTAGGATCAAGTAGAAGAAACAAATCTAGTCCCCTTCCTACATGTGAATCAATATCTTTGAAAACAGAGATTAAGGTTTCTTCCTAAATCTTGGTAATGAGAGAAGCTTTCAAGTACTCATCCTTAGCATGACATCTTAAGGAGTTAAAGTAATGCTTCCAGGAAAACCGAAGTTTCTACTCAGAAGAGAGCTTAAAAAAAGCTCACTTTTTTCATTTTATTTTCATTATTTTATTTTGTTTTATTTATTTCATTTTCCACAGGAGGTAGTTGAGAACAAGAGACATTACTGCTTTCTTTTTGAGGTCCCACAGTTAAATTTAAAATAGTTTCTCCAGTGGGAAGATAACCACAGATGGAAACCTAGTTGAGATTCTCATTCATGCTTAGAGATATTGCTGCTGCTGATTGCTCTCTTTATTAGGGAGTAAATTCCCAATGAATGACAGTATTTTTTTCCCATGCTCTGTCCATGAGTGGGTGGAGTCTTCCTTTGGTTTGTTTCTGTGGTTGTTAGGTATCTAATCTGTGGATTATTGCATGACAGTCCCTTTTTGTTTGCCTGTCTATCAAAAAAGAGACAATGCTATCTTGAACGTGGCCCTGCAGGCCAAAAGAACTCCAATAAGAAATTCTTGGCTCTGTCACTACTTGCTGAAGTGACTTTGGACAAGTCATTCTTTCTCTCTGGGTGCCACTTTTTCTTCTTTATAAAATGAAAGGGCTGGCTTCCAAGGTAATTCAGAGTCTCTCCAGCTATGAGATTCTAGGTGCCTCAATGCTGTGCTGACTAGCAAGGCCAAAAATCATTAATCAGTCATATTCTCTAGTTTTAAGGCCTTTGCCAAAGGTGCTTCCCTGCTTAGACACTTCAGCTGGTCCTAAATCATTGCTCCAATATCAACTCCCATTAATCCTCTCCATGAACCCCACTCACTCATCCAGCCAGAAAACAGAGGGTCTCCTAAATCACTCAGTGGAGAAAGAGATAGCATTACACTTCAGAAGAAACATTAATTCTGGAGTCATTGGAACTGGGTTCAAATCCTGAGTCTGACAGTTAATACCTGTTTGACCTTGAGTAAATCACTTAATCTCCCTCATCTGTAAAATAGAGGTTAAAATCGATAGTTTCTACAATCTTTCCAGCACAATATCTATGATCATAGTAATCTCCTTCTCTAAAAGTATTCTCAAAGCAAGCCATTTTGCCCTCTCTACTGTACTAACAACAGGTTATCATGAATTATAGTTATCTAGGCATGCTTTCCCAATCAGGCTATAAACTCATTGAAGAGCCATATTTTATCAAAACCTTCCATGCCTCTCTCTCCACTCTCAACCCCAACCACTTCTTACAAAAGGGTGACTTCAGGCATATTTGCCAAACTTGCATATAAATTAATATTTATTAGGGGGGACATTAAAACCCAGAAAGGGGAAATTACTAGCCCAAAGCATTTTCTCTACCAGATAGATGAGTGTGCAAGCATTATTCTCCCTGTTGACATATGGTGGTATATCAAATGTTTTACATACTTTTTATCTTGGGATATTTTCACAATCTTTGGACATAGAGGCTATGGGTCTTACACCCATTTTACAAATGAGAAAACTGATTTTCAGGGCAAAGTCACTTCCTTCTCTGAGGCTCAATTTCAACCTCTATAAAATGAGGGAGTTAGACAACCTCTATAACTGACACATACAGTATTTTAAGGAATACAAAATACTCAAGCATGCATAAATTTAAGCCTGTATATGTATACATATGCTATGTATGTTTATACATTCACATACATACATCAAGTTATTCCAAAAGTCTTAATGAAATTTTAAGTGTTAATAGCTTAAACTGCTCTAAAACGTTTGTAACACCATATATATGTGTTATATATATATGTATATATATATATATATATATACATATATATATATATATATACTCACAGACATAGAAGTAGACATAAACATAGACATAGATATAGATATAGGCATAGACAGAAATAGACATTGATACAGATATAGTAGGCAATCTTATCTTCAAGAAGACAATCAGACCTAAAGTACCTTTCCAATCACTCTAGCCTCTGGTAATTGCATCTTTCCTAAGATTGCTGTTGTGCTCCCTGACCCCCTACTTTTTCCCTAACATCTATTTAAGTAACTTCTTTCTTTTTATTCATTGGAAGTCTCCGTACTATGGTTCTGTGTGGCTTCCCAGATTATAATCTGGCTACCTCAATTTAAGACCCTTTATTATAACTACTTTGGTAGTTCTGTATTTTTTCCAGGCATACATAGCATATATAATATATACATATATATATGTATATGCCCATTTTACATACATTATATACATGCATACACATAAGTATTTATAGCACATATATAAATAAACACATTATCTTTCTACATATCTAGTCTCAGTTGACACCTACAACAAATAACTAACTCTCTAAGATAACTGCTACAGTTATTATTATTCCCACATATAAATAGGGTACAGTAACTTCTGTAGCATTACACAGCTAATGCACATTTAGGTGAGGATTGGAACTCAAGTCCTTTAATTCTAGTCATCACTTTTTCCTATAATGCCAGGCTGATTCTCTTGCTTCTTTAAATAATTAAATAATCTCTCTAAATTCTTAGCCCATTTTATTATATACATTTGTAAGTCTTTTTCTGAGAAGGGGTACTATAGCTTCATGAGGCTGTCAAAGGGGTCCATGATCTGAAAATGGTTGACTTTGAAAGTCTCACCTAGTAGGCTAACTACTAAGCTAGATTATAGCTGATGACAGATCTATAGATGGTGCCATCTAGAAAGACAGACTCCCCCTGTATTTCATTTTACAAATATTAAAGATTAGAAAGGTTCAATGACATGCAGACATAGTCAGTATGGGATGTGGATTTGAAACCATTTCCTCTTATTTTACTATGAATGCTCTTGACACTTTACTACATTGCCTCCCAAAATAACCTTGAAGATTCAAGTGCCATTCTGAAATTCTCTAAGACCACTAATAGCCAATGTCACATGAAACAAGACTGGAACTCTTCTATTTCTATTTATTTCTACACTGCTTAGACATATTTGCTGTTCTAGGAAGGTGCTTTTCCAGAAAGGTTCCTTTCCTTGCAGTAAGAGAGATTTTCCCCCCCACAAGCCATAAAAAGCTGTTGCCCTCCACAGGATTTAGCTAATTCAGCTCAGTGTTTTGTCTTAATGGTTCACCAAGTGGTGATTTCTTACAGTAATGACAGTAAATGCATTTGAAATGTAGATATCGACCCAGGCAACAGCCCACACTCTACTCATCAAATTTTCATGTTAAAATTAAAATCCTTATTTTTGATTGGAGGAGTCAAAGCAGAATGATTGATTCTAATTTACCACCTAGGTATTTTTTTTAAATAGGACAACAGCCCCGTAACAATTCAGTGTCCAAAACAAATCTCCCCAAAGAAGCACTAGAAAGATAAATGCATTCTGTATTTTCCACTTGGTTAGGGATAATTACAGAATTCCAGAGTTGGGATCTAGACCAGGAATCTTTACCATGACCACGGAGATCACAGACTCCTTTGTTATTCTCCTGAAACTCATGGATCCCTTCTCAGTGTAATGTTTTAAAATGCACGTGATAAAGAAATGGAGTTGCAAAGAAAATCGATTATATTGAAATATATTTAGCATTTTTTAAACCAACTTCATGGATTGCAGATTTAGAATCTCTAGTCCAACCCATACCTGGCCAAGAATCTCCATTACAACATTATTTAGCTTTCATTAGAAGCTTTACTGTGATAGGGAAATCACTATCTTCTTATATTGAACTAAAATGTTATTCTTCTGTGTTCTTATTTTTTCTTTCATCATACGAAAATCTGTCTCCCTGAAATATAATCAGACTTCATAGAATTTAAAGATAGCTAGTAATAATAACTAGGATTGATATGGCACTTTAAAGATTACAAAATATGTTGCATATGTTAACTCATTTGGCTACAACCTCCAAGGAACATCAAGATATAATTTAACCTGCCATACCCCATTTTACAAAGGGGAAACGGAGACTCAAATAAGTTCTTTAATTTTTCTAAGCTTACCTAACTAGAAGATTGTTGATATGGTAATGGAATCTAGATCTAGAATTCCCCTCCCTATAAGATTTATAAGATTTTTGAAGTCAAGAATGTATTTTCTAGCTTTGTATCCCTATTGCCAACTACAACTTTATAGGCAATTCCATGAAATGGTAGAGTACTAGACTTTTATTCAAGAAGATATGAATTCAAATCCTACCTCAGACACTTACTAATGGAAATCTGTGGCTAGGTATGGATTAGAATAGAAATTCTTAATCTATAGTCCATGAACTTGTTTTTTTTAAAAAAAATTGATAACTGTATTTCAATATAATTAGTTTCCTTTGCAACTCTGTGTTTTTGCTAAATAAATTTAAAAACATTAGTCTGAGAAGGGGTTCATGAACTTCAGCAGAATGCCCAAAGTGTCAGTGATCCCTATTGTCATGGTTAAAATGGCTGATCTAAATTATAACTCTGGCACACAAACACACATGTGTGTATATGTCTATATGTGTATGTATTTATATGCATGTGTTATGTTTGTACACACATATAGACACATACATGATTTCACCCTACTCCTGCCCCTTGTCTAGACAATCTGTGGCCTTCCACCTTTCCACACAAAAACCCTTAAAACAATGTGAAAATGGAAGAAGATGGGACACCTGCCCTCCCCAAAAGGGGCAGACTTCTTGCCCTTCCAGGGTGGATCTCCAAGGGCTTCAGATTGATTGTGGATAAATGAAATT
The DNA here is from genome assembly GCF_027887165.1 of Monodelphis domestica. Taxonomy (NCBI): domain Eukaryota; kingdom Metazoa; phylum Chordata; class Mammalia; order Didelphimorphia; family Didelphidae; genus Monodelphis; species Monodelphis domestica. The sequence goes on along the minus strand of NC_077230.1, from coordinate 336,943,398 downwards.
GTGGAAAGCAAAGTTGCAGATAATGGGGACTTACTGTAAGCCCTCTCTACACTTTAAAGTGCTATATCAATTTTAGGTATTAGTTTTATAAGAGGACTTTTCACTGTAATCCTTAATGTTGATTATTTTGACTTGACACTATGGACTCCCAGGTTGTGTTCTTTTCACTAGATCAGGTAGCCTCTCATAACTTTGTTTCTTGTTTCAAACCTAAACAAAACAACTTCCCCAGAGCCCTGGAGTCTCTTCCACAGGTTTTGTGTGCTGAGCATGCCTTTTCTTTCTCCAAGCTCATCTTCATAGGTACAGAACCTCATGCACTTAGAATGAGACTGCCTGGGAAATTCACATCAGATTGTCATAGCTAACTCAAATTCCGGTTCTTGTTTCTCTTCTAATACATGACCCAGCCCATCTCTTTGCTTATCCTCATCGTGTTCTCAGAAAGATTAGATCCAGTCCTGGAAGCTACTCTATGACAGAAATATTTCTTTCATTTATATTTCCCCCACCCAGAAGCATATTTGGAACAATCACCATAGCTTAGGTCTAGGTTTCTATAGACATGACAATAAAGAGGTTCCCTTTCTGATGCTGACCAAATAATCTAGCCAATAATGCAAGCAATCTAATCAACCTGCTTAAACCTTTTTATGTAGCTATATGACTAATAGTGATAACAAATCTAAATTTATATGACAGTAATTTATATGTAGTAATAACACACATCTCCTTAGCACTTCACAGTTTACAAACTACTTTCCTCATGACACTCAGGAGTGTTAGAATTATCATCCTCATGATGGAATCAAGACTCAAAGAGAAATGACTTACCCAAGGTCACACAAGAGACTTACAGAAGTCAGCCCATGGGACTTATAGCTGGAATTCTTTCTATTTACCTGATTTCTGAAGTTGACAGATAGAGGAAAAATGAATCAAATATAAATGACAAGTGATTCACTCAAAGGCTAGTAAATAGCAAGTTATTGTCATTTCCAGGAAAAGAACGCAACTCTTCAGATGTAAAAGGACATATGGAGTGGAGGTGGGGTAGAGAAGGAATAAAAAAAGTCCATTTTAGGAATAGGAGATGACTTGAGCACAATACAGAGATACATCTAGTTGTATCACAGAGCACATGGAGAACACTAATGTACGATAATGCTTGAAATCAAAGAGTAGAGGACTTTGAATGGCAACATAAAAGGGTTGATATTTTATTTTGGTAGAAAATGGACAGCTACTCAATTTTTTTGGGGGGGGAATGAGGAAATAATAGGGGTTGGATTAGATGTTTTTGGATTTATTACAATTAAGCATTATGTTTCTATGATCAGAACATCATGTTGTAAAGATTATTTGAATAGAGACTGATATGAAATGACAGAAACAATTTGGTACAGTTGAATTCAACTTGAAGCTAATATAGACCTAAGTTCAGTTAGCCGTATGACTCAGTCAACCTCTTTTAGGCTCAAGTGTCTTTATATGTAAAATGGGGATAAAAATTTTAATAGTAAAGATCTCACAGGGTTGTTGTAAAGTTTAAAGGAAATAATGGAAGTAATGCATCTTTCAAAATTTAAAGTCATATGAACATCAGTTGTCATTAAGGATTCAAGTCCTGGCTCGGCCACTTACTAAATGGTAATTTGGGTGAAGTTTTTAAATTTCCCTGTGCTTCAGTTTCCTCCTCAGTAACATGTGGGAGTTTGACTCAGTGGTCTCAAAGGTGCCTTTTATCTCCAAGTCTATAAAACTAAGAAAAGCTTGAGTTGACCTGCTCTGTATTAAGAAGATTCTAGAATTTTTCATTCCCAGCCTTAAATTGACCTTTGTTGAGGTCTCTTAGGGAAAAAATGGCAAACAGCAGCTCATATTTTTATAGTAATTTAAAGTTTGCAAAATGGTTTCCTCATTGCAATCTTGTGAGGAAAGCAATGGAGTCCTGTTTCCCACATTTTAAAACAAGGAGACTTAGTGTCCAAGAAAAAAAGCATCACAAAGCTGTGTTTGGCTGGGATTCAAAACCAGATTTCCTGAATCAAAGTTTGGACTTTTCTCCCTTCCCCTCTCCCCAATGTAATGAAAATAATAAGAGTAGCTAGAATTTATATAGTGCTTTTAAGGTTTGCAAAGCACTTTAGATATATTATCCATTTGATCTTCACAACAACCTTGTGAGATGTGTGCTATTTTTTACTGATTTTATTTGCTATTTATTTACAGACTGAAATAGAATAAATGGTGTTCATAGTCTTATTAAGAAGTGCTTGAAATAGTATTTGAATTCAGGTCCTCCTGAAACCAAATCAAGTACTCTATTCGCTACTAAGTGGTAAATCTAGCTTCCTCTTATTAACTTAAGATCCCAGCATTACTAGATCATGGGCTCTGATAATTTATCTGTGCAAATGCCAAATAGATACAAAACACATCTTTAAAGTCTTAGTGCAGTATACCTTAAAATTTAGGTATTACTAGTAAGCTATTAAACTGCCCTAGACTTTTGTGATGCCCTCTTTTCTATTAATTTTGATCGCTAATGAATTAATTTCATCATCAGTCTGGGAAAGCAGCAAACACTAAGGTTATATGTAACTTCTTTTCACAATGAGCCCACTTCTAATTGTAACCCTCCAATGACAGGAACATAGAGACCACTCAATTGTTGGACAGCTCTATTAAGATGGTCCTTCCTATATCTAATCAAAATCTTTTTACTTTGTAACCTTCATGTTTAACTACTGGCTCTTCTCTCTAGGGCCAAGCAATGCAAGTCTAATCTTTCTTCCACATGACAGCTCTTCAAATACTTGAAGACAACATTCATTCAACAAATATTCCCTGGGTGAAAGCTATGTGGAAGGCTTTGTGGTAGGTTTATTTGCATTCCCTTCTTCCTCCCTTCTGTCTATCTGAATCTTTCCTATTCTTCATGCCTTACCACTTTCAAAAAGCCTTCCTGATTAATCCATCCCATATTGATATCACCTGCCTCTGAACTTTTTTTATATTTTGTGTAGTAGGTGCTTGTAAAAACTCATTTGTTAGTTATCTGTTGATATTTATTTATTTGTTTGTTTGTTTATTTATTTGCTGATTGTTGAGTACCTCTGATGGGTTACTAACCAAAGGCCCTTCGAAGGGGTATCTAGATCAAGAACATTCTTTCCAGGGACTCAATGAGCTTTCTGTCTAGTAATGACAATGTACATCTTTGAGACTTTCAAAGAGTTTTATCCAAAAGAATCCTGTGAAGTAGATAGTGCAAATATTGTTATTTCCATTTTTTGGATGAGGAAATAGAATCTTTATGAAGTTATAACATAGCCAAAAAGCATCATTGGTGGGAATCAAATCCCAGGTCTTCAGATGGCATGTTTTTACTCTTTTCATCGAATCATATTACAGTATAATAGGGAGAATAATGTTCTGTTACTTATTTGGGCAAATTATTTTTCCTTTTGGTCCCTCAGTTTCCCCATTCTTAAGGTGGTGCAAATAATACTTATTTGACCTACATCACAGAGCCATTGTAAGGAAAGCACTTTGTAAACGTTAAATAGCTATTATGAGTGCCATGGCAACTATCTTGGATCTTCTGGGACAATCTTGATTTCAAATATAACCCATTTCCCATCAACCATTGAAATGACCTGGATGTTTGAAAATGTTGGCAAAATGACTTAACTGAGCAAATCAAGGTAGCAATGTGGTATGATAAAAATAGACATGTCACAAAAGATGGAGATCCAGAAAAGATGGAAAAGCAAAGGATGAGAAAACCAAAATTATTACCAAAAATACAAAGATAAAAGAGATAGAGTATGGTATGTGATGTGTCATAAGTCAGGAGATTTTTTTTTGTTTGAGTTTTTTTAGTTCTGGTACTGTCAAGCTGTGTGATGAGGACAGTTTGTACAGGGAATGGATTTCTATCTCCTAGGATGGATTATGACTAGATGATTTCTTAAAGTATTTCTAGCTCTGACATTCTATGTTTTAAGATTCCTCCATGTTCTGACATTCTGTGTCTTAAGGTTTCTTTTAGCTCTGACATTCTATGTTAAAAAAAATCCTTCTCCATTCAAGGGTGTGCACAGTTTTAGAACCTTTTGGGCATAGTTCCAAATTGCTCTCCAGAATGGTTTGATCAGATCACAACTTCTAAAGCTGTCATTCTATGTTCTATGACTCCTAGCTTCAATATTTTGTGGTCTATAGTCTAAGGTTAGGATCATAGATCTAAATTTTATTTATTTTTTTAGTCATTTAATAATTTAATGATCAATCATTAAAGAATCTAGTATTTGTTCACAGTATGGATGGTCCCTAGAACTACCTTTATTTTAAACCTCAGTAGACACTTCAAGATTTTCTGTGATCAAAAAAATATTTGTTAGCTAGAAGCCAACTCAGTGATAATCATCTCTGAATTTTGGTCAAATGCTCCTTGGAAGGTAAATATAATAGTCTTCCATTTATCCTTTTTTAAATATGGAAATTTTTATTTTATTAATTAATTTAGAATATTTTTCCACGGTTACAAGATTCATGTTCTTTCCCTTCCCTAACCCCCCTCTCATAGCTGACATACAATTCCACTGGATTTTACATGTGTCATTCATAGATCTAAATTTCAAAGGTGACATAATGATCTTCATTTTGAGAAGGGAGGTGCCTCAGTTTCCCCATGCTTTAAATAATGAAAACAATACTTATTTGACCCTATGTCAAAGGGTTGTTGTGGTGAAAACACTTCAAAAACCTTAAATGTGAACTTTTATGAGTTCACTGGAAAGAGGTTAAATGGTTCTCCCAGAATGAGTCTCAGAAAATAGATTTTGAACCTAAATCCTCTGATTTGAATTGATGTGTTCTTTTTTTCTAAACTATAATTTCCTCTACAGTATGGCATTTTTATATTTTAAGATCCCTGCTCGTCTTGGTACTGTATGATCTGAGGTCTCTTACTACCTAACAATTCTCTGCAAGGTCTCTTCCAACTCTGACATCCTATGATAGAAGGTCTCTTTCTACTTTAACATTTTTACACTCTTACCTCCTGGCTTAGTACTAGTTTTAAGAACAGCAAAGGTTAGGTAACTGGGGTTAAGTGACTTGTCTAGAGTCACATGACTAGGAAGTGTCTTAGGCCAGATTTGAACACAGGTACATCCCACTCCAGACCTTGCACTCTATCTACTGTACTACCTAGCTGCCCTTCTTATTTTATCATTTTCTGTTCCAAAGCTCCTTCTTTAGCCCATAGGATTTAAATTGAGAGTAAGCTATATAATATGCAGACATCTGGTGTAGAGTGCCCAGGTGTTAGTGATTATTGTAAAGGCCAAGAACAACAATCTTCCTGATGGAAACGAAAGCCTGGAACAAATGGGATATCAAGGAGGAGCTCATTGACCATGTGTCAGATTATTTTTTTCTCCAGGAAATAGAGTCATCATTTTTATGGGGTAGGGGATATCCCCCTACAATTACAAGAATTCAGTAAGTCTTGCTAAGGGTCTTTTAGATGAAGAGGCTTCTGGGTTTTTATTAGTTATATGATTATAGGCAAATTGTACTTTTTTTAGTGCCTTAGTTTCCTACTTTGTAAATTGAAGGCATAAGAGAATACTAATAATAGGATTTTCATTACCTCCCTCTCATCTAGAAAGGCAAGCATGGTGTACTGAAGAGGGTAGTACCCTTGAAGTTAGGAAGATCTGGGTTCAAATCCCACCCCAGATGTTTACTAGCTGTGTGTCTATAGGTAAATCATAACTTCTCTGTGCCTCATTTTACTCCTCTGTAAAATTAGAGAATTGAACCGAGTGGTGTCCAAAGTCACTTTTAGCTCTAAATGTATGATTCTGTGTTCTCTGTTCCTCATCTACAATACACCATTTACCATCTTGGTGTCTTTACCCTACCTATCCCATAGGTCTGGGATGTGCTCCTTCTTACCTCTGCCTCTTTGACATCCTCTCCCCCTTTAAGACGTGGCTCAGGAAGCAATCTCCACATGGAGCCAATAGATTGTGGTTCTCCTGTTGCTCTTGTGTCTGTTGTGTCCATTTTCCCTGCTTCTAGTTAAAGAAGACTGGAGATGGCTATGACCTTGGGATCTTTGAGAGACCAGGAGAGTAGGCTACAATTAGGTCTAAGGAAAGAATTCAGACCCAGCTTTGTGGCCAGACCTGTGTTGAGGCTCCTAAGAGTGATTCTGCAGACCTAGCCCAAGGGAGGCAGAAATACGGACCTAGTCACCTTTTGATTATGAATTACCATTTGGAAATGAACTTGGTAGGCTAGTCACTATGTTGAAACTGCATTAGTCTGACCCCATTCTCCTCAGAGATGGAATGGGAAAAGGAAGACTATGCCCACCCAGACATTGGGAGGACAAGGGTAGAAAGGCTCATTTACCTCTTTTTCGTTCTATATCTTTGAAGTAAATAGCTCTTTGTAAAAGCTAATTGATGTTAATTGATTCAACAGAACTGTGGCATTAATCACTGGCAGTTAAAAGTGGGGAGAACACATTTAAGCTGATGGCATTAAGGAAAGATAGTCCTAATTCCTCTGGGGCACTCAGGGAGCCTCTAGGGGGTGATGTAAATGGCCTCTCTCACTCCAAAGAATGAGGTAAGAGTTATCCCTACACCAGCCTTAAAGTGCTAAATGTGAGTTATTATTATTGCTACCCAAGACAATGTTTAATGAACATCTCTCAGGTCTTCCTCATCCCTGGATTCAACCAGTAGACCTGTAAATGGATCCACTTCTGCTGAGCTCTCGCGCCTGATAAAGAGACTAGTGAGAGAGAAGATGTGAGACCTGAAATACCTCAGATATACAGTCAGCTCTCTCTTCTGTACCACTCTTACAGGACATGTTTTCAGAAGTCACAAAGGCCCCTCTGGACCATAGCCAGTTTACTTGGTAATAGTTTATTTTTTAAAAAAGTAGAAGAAAATGGACCCCATTTATTTCATTCTGTAAAGATGGTAAAGGGCACACCATTCTCCCTCTGTTACATGAACAGTGGGGAGGAGTCAGGCAGCTGACAACATAGGGGGATACACCTTGTGTTCAGAGCATGGGCTCAGAGCATCAGTAGTGGCAGTCAATACACCCTTATCCACACTCACTTCACAGTATCCCTTTGACTTAGAAGCCTCCAAGTCTGGGGTTTGGAACAAAAGGCAATATAAAGGAAAGTCAAATTAATAGGGTTATATAATCATAGACTTAGAACTGAGAGAAACATTAGAAATTATCTAGTCCAACTTTTTTTCATTTTGCATATACAAGAAATGAGATTCCAAAGATGTTCATTATTTTATTCTTTGTATTTATATTTCTAGCAACTCAAATGGTGACTGACATATACAAGCATTAATGAATGCCTGTTCTTTGGTGGAATATTCAAGTTCATGGTTACTAAATGGATTGGGTAGAATTTCAACTCAGTTCTTATAACTCCAAGTATTTTTCCAGTTACAACAGGCTGGGGTAGAGGATTTGGTTGAGAATTAATGGAGGAAGAAATGGGAATGATGTTATTATTGGGCTAAACCACAAACCACCTATTCAGAAGGAAAATTCAGCTGATGATTCTGGGAAGCTAGCCTCCAGGCATGATATTGCAGGTCAGCTTCCATCATCTGGACAATTGTGTTCTCTCTCTGCCAAAAAAAGAGGAGGTAACACATGTGTAACTTGCTTTACTGAAAATTTTATCCTTCAAAAAAAGGAGGAAACATTCATCTGGATCTGATGCTGACTAAACAGGAATAAATATATGTAGAGGCAAATATTAAGAATGTTTGGAGAGCAAGTGATCACTGAATTTATGATAGAGAAGGAGAGAAGAGTAAGCATAGATTGATGTGTAGTATACATTTAAGGAAACCAAATTTCAAATAATTCAAGAAAAAGATAGGTAAGACCGAGTGGCTTCATAAATTATCCCATGAGGAAGGGGAAGCTCTTAAGAATGGAATTCTAAAAATAAAAGCAAAATTATTCTGATAAGAAGGAAAAGGGAGGGAAGATGTAAAAGGGGACCTATATAGATACATACAGACTCCATTGACCAACTCAATTTATTAAAAAAGAAGGAAATATAGAGGAAAAAAGGAGAAATAACTGAAAATGAGTACCAAATATTCACAATTCTTGAAGAATTAGGTAATGAATGTTGAAACCTAGGGTGAGCTTAGGCTGGTGATGAATGAATGAATGCTAAGGACAACAAAAAAGTTATATGGAAGGGAAGGGGAGTGAGAGGAAAGCTGTGGTTGGCCAAGGGAATAATACTAGAATCAGAGATTGATAGATGGGTGGGACTTTAGTAGTCATTGAGTCTAAATCCTTCATTTTACAGATAAGAAAACAAAGGGAGAGAAATTAACTGGGTTATATATTTAATGAATATCTGAAGCAGGATTTGAACTCAAAGAGAAAGGTCACAATACCATCATTCAATCCCATTTTCTTTCAGACCAATCACCTCTTAGACTTGAAGTCTAATTTACACACTATTACACCTATCTGGGATAGATATCCTACTCAGGATTGATGTATTTATGAAAGTAGGAGATGATGAGAAGGTTGTATTACTCATCTTTTGTTTTTGCTTGTCTTCTCTTTCAAGGAGAAAAATTAGGTAGGATAGAAAAATGACTAGCAGGGAGTAAAAAGTAAAGATAAGAAAAGAGATATTGTTTGGTTTCTCTCAATGAATTCAAGTCACAAATCTTTGATGAAATAAATCCTAGAAAACTTAAAAGCAGGAGAATTTTTAATTCTTGAGCTACTTTTGGTGATCCTAGAAAGATCTCAAGGAAAGGGAATGTTATTACAGACATGAAGAAGCACAAATGTCTCAATTTCCAAAACACTGGAGAGTAGAATTCTTAAAATAGAGACCAGGGATCTTGACTTCTATATCTTACAGAATTCTAGAGAGTATTAAAAAAGAAATGGTTTGTAACCATTCATATACAAGGAAAACCATGATTACAAAGACTAGTATGACTTTAAAGGGATAGGTCTTGTCTTACTAACCTGATTTCCTTCTCTGCTAGGGTTATTGTATTAAGAATTGGGGGAGTGCTGCAGATAAAAAGTATTAGACAAAGTTTTTTGCACTCTGTGTTCAAGAGGTAAGGAAACAAGCATTTAAGTACTTCTTGTTGTTGTTCAACCATTTTAGTCATGTCTGTCTCTTTGTGTTTTTGGGTTTCCTTGGTAAAGATACGATTTTGGTTTGTCATTGCCTTCTCTGTTAAGTACTTACCATGTGCCAGATAGAGTAAGATGGGCCTTGAAAGCAAAAGAGAAGCATTTGGCCTTAATAAAATAGGGAGACAATGACAATGTCTGAATGGTGGTGTAATGTGATGCTACTGCTATAGGAAAATTAGTCTGGCATTGGCATGTAAGCCAGATGGAAGGAAAATAGTGGGAAATTGGAAAGTAACTAGAACAACAAAGGTACCATAATCCAGGTGTTAAGAAATGAGGTTCTGGACTACACTGCTGGTAAGTGAAATAAAATAGGATGGATGCAGCAGATATTTTTGAGGGGTTTTGTGATTTTAGCACTGTAGGTGATAAATGGCATGGAAACTTTCTTTCAGAGTGGACCGGCAACTGTTTTTAATTGAGCCTTAGATGGGTTCTTTGGGGGTATACACAGGTTTTGTGGTGGTGTACTACAAAGTAGTGGAAAGAATGAAGGATAGGACCTTGATTCAAATCTCAACTGTTACTTGCTACTGTGTGACCATGGAAAAATTATTTAACTTCTCTGGACCCCAACCCTCAACCAGAAAAGAAGAGGATTGGATTAGATAGCCTTCAAGATCCCTTCTGGTTTTAAATATATTATCCTATTATTCTAATATGGATCACAAAGAGAGTATGGGCCAGAAGTAGAACTCAAGCATAGGTCTTACTGAATGTAAGCCAAGCTCTCTCTCTCCACTGTGCCCCATACTAATTCGAAGGAAGAATAAACGAAGCTAAAAAATGAAATACACAAATGCTAATAACTCTTATTTCTATAGCACTTTAAGATTCACAACACAGTTTCCTCATAAGGACTTCATGAAGTAAGCAATGAAGTGTGTATAATGACCCCCATAATAGATTAATTCAAGTTAGGGAAATTCTCACCCAGAGAGGGAAAGTGAGTTGTCTCACTGAGAAAACTGAGGTCTGAGGAAATTAAATAACTTGTCCAAAATCAGAAAAGCAGTCAGCATCATTTAGAATTTGAACCTATATTGTTTTTTGAAAAAACCTTTACTGTTACTATTTATCCTAAAATCAATTCTCAGTATTGGCTTCAAGGCAGAAGAGAAGTAAGGACTAGATAATGGGGGTTAAGTCACTTGTCCAGGGTTACACAGCTAGATTCCCTTTTAAATTTGAAGAACTTGACCAGAGTATTCAAAGCTTGCCCTGTTTCCCCAATACAAAGAATCAATGTGGTATAGTTGAACTAAACCCAGACATGGGCATATATAATCTTGATTGGAATCTGGATTTGCCCCTTATAAACTATGTGACTATGGGCAAACCATTTGACCTTTCTGGACCTTTCTGTCTCCATCTGTAAAAATGAATCTATGATTACAAACATGGAACAATTAATGGAACTGCTATGATATAAGTGATTGGCAGAGATGATAGAGCAATAAAAATAGTTTTCTTAAACTATCTCAGATATGGGAATCTCCCTGTGACTGTACCTGTCTGTTTGCAAACATATCCTCTCCACCTTGTATATCACCTACATGCAACAAAAATCTTCCTTTTGGCCAAGACAAACACAGGGAATTATATGAACACAACTACAAAATACTTTCACAGAACTAAAACTAGATCTAAACAATTGGGAAAACATTAATTGCTCATGGGTAGGATGAACTAACATAATAAAAATGACAATCCTAACCAGATTAATTTGCTTATTCAGTGCCATACCTATCAAATCACCAAGAAACTTTTTTACTGAATTAGAAAAAAAATTATTAAAAAGTTCATTTGAAAGAACAAAAGGGGCGTAGCAGTACCAGATCTTAAACTGTTCTATAAAGCAGTGGTCATCAAAACAATATGGTACTGGCTAAGAGAGAAGGGAAGATCAATGGAATAGACTTGGGGTAAATGACCTTAGCAAGATAGTGTATGATAAACCCAAAGATCCTAGCTTTGGGGACAAAAACCACCATTTGGCAAAAACTTCTGGGAAAATTGGAAAACAATATGGAGAGATCAGGTTTAAATCAACTTCTCATACCCTACACCAAGATAAATTCAGAATGAAAGAATGACTTAAATATAAAGAAGGAAACTATAAGTAAATTAGGTGAACATAAAATAGTATACCTGTCAGATCTATTGAAAGGAAAGATTTTTAAGACCAAGCAAGAGATGGAGAATATTGCAAAATGTAAAATGAATAATTTTGATTACATTAAATTAATAACTTTTTGTATAAACAGAACCAATGCAACCAAAATCAGAATGGAAACAACAAATTGGGGAAAATATCTTTATAACAAAAACCTCTGACAAAGGTCTAATTATTCAAATTTATAAGGAGCTAAATCAATTGTACAAAAAATCAAGCTATTCCACAATTGATAAATGGGCAGGGGACATGAATAGGCAATTTTTAGATTAAATAAATCAAAACCATCAATAAGCACATGAAAAAGTATTATAAATCTCTTATACTTAGAAAAATGCAAATTAAGCAAATCTGAGGTACCACCTCACATCCAGCAGATTGGCTAATATTGTAAGGAATTAAAATTAAGGGTTTGATGAAAATATATTAAAATCATAAATAATATGGTGGTTGATGATTTAAAATATTATAGCTCAAGTCAATTTGGAACTATACACAAAGGGCTTTAAAAGACTTTCTGTCCCTTGATCCAGCCATACCACTGCTGAGTTTGTACCCCAAAGAGATCATAAGGAAAAAGACCTGTACAAAAATATTTATAGCCATTCTCTTTGTGCTGGCAAAAAAATTGGAAAATGAGGGTATGCCCTTTGATTCAGGAATGACTGAACAAATTGTGGTATATGTTGGTGATGGAATACTATTCTGCTCAAAACAATAATGAACTGGAGGAATTACATGTGAATTGGAATGACCTCCAGGAATTGATGCAGAGTGAAATGAGCAGAACCAGGAGAACATTGTACACAGAGACTGATACACTGAGGCACAATCGAATATAATGGACTTCTCTACTAGCAGCAACAATGTAATGATACAGGACAATTCTGAGGGGCTTATGAGAAAGAACACTATCCAAATCCAGAGAAAGATTTGTGGGGGCAGAAACAGAAGAAAAACATTTGCTTGATCACATGGATTGATGGAGATATGACTGGTGATACAGACTCTAAACAATCACTCTAATGCAAATATTAATAATATGAAAATTGGTCTTGATCAATGACACATGTAAAACTCAGTGGAATTGCGCATTGACTATGAGGTGTGGGGAGGGAGGGGAAGGAAAGAACATGAATCATGTAACTATGGAAACAAATCTAAATTAATTAATTAAATAACTAAACTTAATTTATTAAAAAAAAAGAATCTCCCTTTTGGAATAAGTACTATGGGAAATATTTAACTTTTTTGTCTTCTCAATTAATAAGATTTTATATATATATATATATATATATATATATATATACACACACACACACACACACACACACACACACATATTAGCTTTGCCAAGGTCTTTGAAGGAGTTCTACAAGGGAGAATATAGTAAAATAACATTATAAAAATCCATGTGTCAGGGTCCTCCAACCACCACCACCTTCTATGCCCACTTAAGTAATGGTTTTCATGTCAAGCATCCCAGAGCACTATGCATCCTCCAGCTCCAATCAATTAGGCTTTCTGGTTATTACTGCAAAGCTCAGGCCATTAAAACACAAAAGCTTCCATCATAAGGTAATGAAAGCATGCTGCTGAGTTGGTGTTTTTAGTATGTAAGGCCAATGGAAACCAAACCCCTCCTCTCATAGAAAATAAAATTGTTTAAGGCCATCCATAGCTGACATGACAACTACTTTGGGAAAATGCTTGCTACCAAAGCTGAGGGAGGAGTCATAGCAGCTAGGCTTAACATATCATCAGCTATTGTTGTTATTGTTCAGTTGTTTCAGTTGTGTCTGACTGTCCATGACCCCGTTTGGGGTTTTCTTGGCAAAGACACTGAATTGGTTTGCCATTTCCCTCTCCAGCTCATTTTATAGGTGAGAAAACGGAAGCAAACAGGGTTAAGTGACTTGCCCAGGGTCACACAGCTAATAAGTATATGAAATGTATTTGAACTCAGGTCCTCTTGACTCCTGGCTTGGCACTTTTTTCACTATACAACCTAGCTGTTTATCATCAACTGAATAATTCATTACTTTTTTAGTTTTATAGTATTGGACAATCAAAAGGAACCTTAATTACCATAGAGTATAATCTTTTCCTCTTGCAGAGGAGAAAACTGAGGTCCATAAGGTTAGATAACTTATTCTAAGCTGTACAGGTGACCCAGAAGAGCTAACATTCAAAATTTGATTCACCGGCTTCGAAACTTAATTTTTTCCACTACAACAGGATGCCTCTTACTATAATCCAACAAATATCAGACTAGTGATTCTTAACTTGGTATTGATAGACCTACCTCACTCAAGAGTACTGCACATAAATTTCAGGGTATTCATTAATTCAGATGGGGAGAAATCATCTTTATTTTCACTAATCTGTAACTGAATCTAGCATTTTCTTCAAATGTAGGCAACAGAATATTATACTGATAAGAGGTCCCTAGCCTTTACCAGATTGCCAAACATATCCACAAAATTAAAAAAGATTAGAAGCTATTGCATTAGACTTAAACTCAGTAAGATCAGAGACTATCCTAATAAACTTCGTATCTCTTTCTGTTGTCTAGGTGTGATGACTTCCAAATCTCTTCTATTCTAAGATTCTATACTCTTAGTCACTAATAACTAATCGTCTCTCTTATTTTCTTCTATATCTTCTGCTATGCTAGATTTGTCTGCTAAATTTTGGTGCTCTGCCCTAAGTATGGTTGTACAAATCTAGTATTAACAACAGAATATGAAAATAAATGAACATGATAGAGTTTATTATAAGTTCAAATTATGTAGAGATCATTCCTAGCCAGGAAGGATCTGGAAAGCCTTCACAGAGAAAGTGGCCTCTGAGTTGTGCTTTCAAGAGTGGGCAGGCTCTTCATAGTCAGATTATAAGAGATGCTATTTGTGGCATCTGGAATTACATGATTACTGATTTGAAGTCAGAAAAGTGCTAATATTTTTAGTTCTGCTGGATTCAGAAGATAATCTCTTTTTCTTCTTCTTTACCTCATCCCATCTATAACAGAATGTTCATCCTAAGGTACTTATTTACATGGACAAAGAAGACTTGCAGAATTAACCTAAATGAGGTCCAGGAAATCCCAAATTGGGTTGAAAATGAGGGATTTTAATTTCAAGTCTAGAGACCACCTAAAGGGTCCATAAACTTCACATAAACACCAAAAAATTTGGATGAAAAAAAATTACATCTTTATTTTCACTAATCTTGAGAATTCTTTTTAATTATATGAACTTTATTTTAGACATTTAAAACATTTTTCTCAAAGAGATCAAAGAAAAAGAAAAAAATATTTATATAGCATCTCCTTTTGTAGTGGCAAAGAATTGTAAACTGAGGGATGCACATCACTTGGAGATTGTCTGAACCAAGTTGTGGCATATTCATGTGGTAATGAATAATATTGTGCCATAATAAATGATGAACAGGATGACAAGAAACCTGTAAAGGCTTATATGAATTGGTACAAAGTGAAATGAATAGAACCAAGAGAACATTGTTTACAATAGCAGGAATATTGATCGCTGTGATGATCAACTGTGAAGGACTTAACTATTATCAGCAATGCAAGGATCCAAGATAATCCCAAGAGATTCATGAAGAAACATGCTATCCACTGCCATAAAAAGAACTCTTAGAGTCTGGGTTTAGATCAAATCATAACATTTTTCACTTTATTTCCTTCAAGATTTTTTTAAAATTATATATGTGATGTGTCTTCTTTCACAACATGAAAAATATGGAAATTGATATTGAATGATGGTACTGGCATAACCTATATCAGATTATTTACTGTTCTCTGGGAACTGGAAGAGGAAGGTGGTAGGGAGAGAATTTGGATCACAAAAGAGTTGCAGGGATAGAGGGAATATGGATACTGGTGAAGTAAAAGGAGAAAGATAATCCTTTCTAAGAGACTGTATTTGAAAATGGGATTCCCAAGAAATGGGACAACTATGAAAGCCTGAGGGGATGTCTTCTCTATTAACTGATGTTGAAGATGAAGAGGCAGGTAAGCACAGACCCTCCTTAGAGACAAGCCTTCTCCCAGACCAAGATCACCAGGCAGGGGTTTGATAAGGACCATTTATAGTTGAATGGATTACCTTAGGTTCTGCTTCCTCTATGTGCCCCTGAAATGATAGTCCTCCTCTTATCTGACTGTGAGTTATTTTACTAAAGATGAATTTATTAACAAGTTTGGATTGGGAAGGTATCAGGGTAGTGGGAATATGGATTCCCTATACTTCTACCCAGATTAGGTTTGAGTCTTTCTCAGTTTTTGATCTGAGGCCAGGCCTTGCAGGCTGATGGAGAGTTTCTTTTATTCCTGTCTATGGTAATCTATGCTAGCTTTCTTAAGTTCAAAGTCTTAGCAGTAAACAGCAAGAGGAAGAGAAGATTCTGACCTTCAGAGTTGGTTGGGCCTGTCTCTTTGGGATAATGGCCTAAAGACCCACCTTACAGTTCAAGTTGCTCCCCTTGAATCCCTTTGTTTAATGACACAATCACAGGAATCCAGGTAGAGCACACAGTTTGGGTTAAATCCAGGAATAGAGATACTTCTATGGAGAAACAGGGAGAGAGCATTCCTTCTAGTCTGAGGGCCAAGAAAGAGAGACCTCGACAGCAACTGTCACTCTCCAAGTTATCTTCTCTCCAACATTTCCACTGCTGTCTGTTCCATCTCAGTGGCAGAAAGGTCCAAAGCTTGATTCAGTTTTCCTTTCCACAAAACAAATGTTAAAAATGACTTCTATGTGGAACTGGAAAAATAAACATTCTGAGAAGAAATCTATAGACTTCATCAGATTACCAAAAGGGTCTATAATGCAAAAAAAGTTTAAGAAGCCCTAGTCTAAAATTATTCTTCCCAATTTAGGTGAATTCCCAGAACATAGAAGGTGTTTAACAAGTGATTGTTGACTTTGGGGCACATATGGCTCATCTAGTCTGAAGAGAATAATTTCTCTATTAAAGTCTATTAAAGGTAAGGTATTATATGCAAAGAACTAATATGTGAAAAATATCTTGTTCTGTGTTTATTATCTATTTGGGGAAATGTTATATATATATATATATATATATATATATATATAAAATGTAGAATGTGATAGGAAAAAAGGAGTACTCTAAACATAGTATTCTAGTGAAATTTAAGGAGAGAAAACTTGACTTTCAGCTGGGTAGATCACAAAAGGCTTGAAGGAGGTGACATGTGAGCTAAACCTTGATGGAAGAGAATAAAAGAAAGAGATAAGAAGGGTTAGGAACCACATACTACCTATGTGACCCTGGTAAGTTGCTTCAACTCTTCTTAAGGCCTCAGTATGAACAAATCTGGGTATAGTGGACAGAATGCTAGATTTAGGTGAACTTGCTCATATCATATTCCAGATAGCCATGTCACCTTACTAACTGTGGGATCTTCAGCAATTGGGACTCAGTTTCCTCATTTGTAAAGTAAGGGGCTAGCTTGTTTTGGACTAGATGTTCTATGAGTACTCTTCTATTAAAAATATCTGGGAGCCTCAACTAAAGTGATGAATTTGATAAGCTCTAAGGTTCCTTCCAGCTGTTAGACTATGGCCATAATGACTTAACTATGGTCACATAATTTATTTAGCATCAGAGGCCAGATTTGATTCCCATTTTCTTCTAGTTCCAAGAAAACTCTTTCTACAATACCATATTGTCTCAGAATTGTTAAAATTCACTAGAATCTCAAAGGTGGAGAGAAAAAGTTAACTCCAGAGTCCTTAATCCTATTTCCATCAAGAATCTGAATAAACCAGAGTATGAGGAGCAGAAATCTAAAAATACTTGTAAAACTTTTAATCAATCAACATTTATTAAGTAACTACTACATGGTCTGGAATGGTGCTAAGTGATGAACACACACACAAAAAATGCAAAAGATAATCCCTGACATCAAGAAGCTCATGATTGAATGATGGAGACAACATGCAAACACAACCAAGCTATGCAAAAGATAAATAAAAAAATTAAAGAGAGCAGACACTAGAATTAATGGGAATGGGCAAAGACTTCCATAGAAGATGAGATTTTAGTTGGAAATCCAATAGATTGAACAGAGTAAGAGAGTATTTCAGGCTTGAGGGACAGTCAGAGAAAATGGCCAGAGCCTACAGTTCACAGTCTTGTTCATGAAAAAGCCAGGAGATCATTGTAACTTTGTAATTCATTTATTTACTATTCATCTATTACTCATTTATAAAGCCTCTACTATGTGACATTCTTTTGAAAACTGGGGAAACTACCTACATAATTAAGACAGAGTTCTTGTCCTCCAAATGAAGATGCTGAGCTCTAAGTTTGGAGAACCATTGTGTGTGACTTGTGTAGTTACTATTTAATGTTAATTAAATAATTCTCCAAATGTTTTATTTTCACTCAGAGGGGATGTGAGGCTCTAAAAGGCCATATTAGCGGAGCACAAGATCTGGCAGTTCTCTAACACCTTTCAGTGTTTAAAAAGCCTTTCAGCTTTAAAAATGGGCCCAGTAATGGGCCATTTACTCTGTAAAGGATGACCAGTCTAGTTAAATTCAAAATCTTATCATTTCCCTTAATCACCTAGTACAGAATTCTATAATCTCAGAATTCTACAATGTTAGATTTCATAGATACTCCTGAGACTACTTTAACCATACTGGAACAAGAATCTCCTGCAAAAGATCCTAGCCAAAGAGGTTATTCTACTTTTTGACAAATCTGATTTTTGGGAAACTTTTCCCTACATAAAGCCACAAATGACCTCTCTTGCATCTACTATGACAAAGAGGCTTAGAAAATAATAAAGATCAAAATGGAGCAAAGAAAATGTGGATAATTGCTGATATTTTCTGGCAAGGAAAGCTCTTGACAAAATTCTCATTTGTTTGCATTTAAAACACTAAAAAGTGAAGGGATAAAATTTTTATTTTGAAACAATTTGCTTAACAAAGAACTAGCATTATTTGCAGTAGAAAAATACTGAAAGCTTTCTGTAAAAGACCAGGGGTAAAGCAAGGATACTCATTGTTTCCTTTATTATTTGTCATGGTACTACAGCAATTATACAAAAAGAGAATGAGAGAATACATTTAAACAAAGAAGCAAAATTTCCTTTCTTGCAACTACTGTGGTGCTTTAAATTAAAAATAAGAGAGTGAACAAATGACATAAATAACAATTTTAGTGAAGGTAAATACAAAATAAACCCACAAAATCATAATGCTTTCTATAAATTGCCAACAAAATGAATAAGGAAAGAATAGGAAATGAAATTCCACTTAAGATCACAACATATATTTCAAATATCTCAGAATTAAGGTTTCTATGAATACAACTTAAAAAGAAAACAAAACTTATTTAATATTCATTATCTATAATGGCCCTGAACCAACATAATAAAAATGATTAATTTGTTTAAATTGTTCTACAGATTTATTAGTAGACCAATCAAGTTGCCAAAAGGGGAACTTTATATAGTTCAACAAAATTACATTCATAGTCATTTAGAGAAAAATTATATCAATAATATTAGGAAATATAAAGAAAAATGGGAAGAAAGTTATGGAGGAAAGATTTGGTGTAATTTCTCAAATTATACTATAAAAAAGTATGCTCAAAACTATCTGGTACTAAATTAAAGACAACCAAACAAATAAAAAGATCAGTGGAACAGACTAGATAACCAGAACTGAAAATAAATGTTCATCCCAAAGAAAAGAAATTATTAAACAAGGGACTCTTCCTTTGACAAAAATTGTTGGGAAAACTGGGACATGATTTGGTGAGGGAAATAAAAAAAAACTCAGAATGACTCTTTTTTCATTTTTTTTAAACCCTTACCTTCCACCTTAGAATCAATACTGTATATTGGTTCTAAGGCAGAAGAATGGTAAGGGCTAGGTAATGGGGGTTAAGTGACTCATCTAGGGTCACACAGCTAGGAAGTATCTGAGGCCATATTTGAACCTAGGACCTCCCATCTCCAGGCCTGACTCTCAGTCCACTGAGCTATCCAGCTGTCCCCTCAGAATTACTTTCAAATGGAAAAAATGTAAAATCGTCACCCCATAAAAAAGCAAAAAAAAGATTTTATTTATCACAGTTTTGAATAGGGTCAAGATTTAATGAACACAGGATATTAAAAGATATTCACTACCTTCCCAGTCTTCTTACAGTTTGCTCCTTTCCATGTATTGTATGCTCCCATTATCCTGGCCCATTTGCTAGTTTTCAATAAGATAGTCCATCTCTCATCTTTGTGTCCTTCACACTTAGTATACTTTCCCTTCTTATCTTTATCTCTTAGTTTTCTTAGCTTCCTTCAACAGTTAGCTCATATTCTACCTTCTGCAGAAGATCTTTCTTGATACCTTCTGTAATATGGGGGGATGGGGGGTTGTGTGTGGGGAGAGAGAATAGGGAGAGAATGGAGTCTTCCCTACCTCAAGGCAAGAACAAAGGGAGGAGGAGTTGATGTTGATTTTGGACCAAGAGGTAGAAGGAGGGTGAGTCTGTTCTTTCCCCCTTTCAGTCCTCTCTAGAGATGGCTCCTCACTAAGCCTGCCTGTTCATTCCCCACTGCCAGGTTCTTTCTAAATAGCAAGCTTCTTTATTCTGGGGAGAGAGATCACTTCTCTCTCCTCTCAGCTGTAACTGCTCTTCACTCAGTTTTGAATCAGTTAAAGTTTGGTAAGAAGTTTATTCTAACAATAGGGATGAAGATAAGGTTGAATTGGCTGGTAGATTGGGGTCAGGAGGCAAGAGGGTAAAGGGGATCCCTAGCTACCTAAACTCTTCCCCTCAAAGTTAGGTAACCCAGGTTTGGTGACCTGAGCCCTTGAGAGGTTCGGAGTGATGAACTGGCTTTTGGCACAGCACAGCAGGTGTCTCTAGTCAAGGTGAAAGGGAGATTGTGATAAGTCCTCTTATGGACTGCTTTTCTCTCCAAGTCTCTGTCCACTTGTGCTGGGGGCCATCAGTCCATGACGCCTTGACAGAGTCATGTGTGGTAGCTGGGGAGACCACAGAGTGGTCCTTGGCGAGATGTGACTGCCCACTCTATCCCCCTTGCATGACATCTTTCATCAATGCCCCTTACCTATGAATTGACATGATTATTATTCCCCCTAGTCGCAAAAGAAATAATACAAGAGCAAAACACATGTACCCTTATTCCCCAAAACATCACCAAAAGACCAGACCCTCAAACCCAATCCCAAAAGACTATCATGGGTTACCTTTTACTTAGGTACATAATTCCCAGCAAAACCACAGCTACAGGTCAAGCCCAAAACTTTCTCATGAAGCCAGCACACAAATCAACCATTGAGACCCATACAATACATACAGGCACAGTAGAGGTACACTAAGCTTCAATATGCCTGTGACTCAATTACACAAATCAGTAACTCAAACTCCCTAGTAAGCCACCTGTGACGAAATCATTTATCTTGTGTACAACCTTTATTCTGTCCATAATCACAATACAAAAATATAGAATGTTAATCAAGTGATTTGTTAAAAGTTAATGTATCACTTTTCCAATTATCTCTCTTTGATTTTGTATACATGCATGCCAAGAATATGGATATAAAATAAATCCCAAGCCTGGGAATGTTGGAGCAGCTTGGAGATGCAAAGCAGTCCCATGGCCTTAATGATTAAGCTGTCTTCCTTTGGTATTTATTTTGTTTTATTTATTTTGACTGATCGTTCGCCACCTGCTGGGAACCCTGGAGTCATGAGTGGGGCTGGACCCTGACCTCGGCGCACTCCTTGGTTTGGGAGGATTGTGATCAGATTCAGGGAAGGAAAGGTTTCTGAGTTTGGGATCCAGACAGAGATAGACCCTCTTCTCAGGAAGTCTCAGGTCAAGAGAGAACAGACCAACTGACTCCTTCTGGGTTGTTGCCTTTCCCAAGGTTCCAAACCTTCTCAGCCCATCCCACCACTGCTGATGGAATCTTTGCAGTCTCTCCAGGCTTTTTCATCTCAAAAGTCTCTCAATTTTTCTCTCCCACAACTCGTATTTAAAAATAAATACTAGAGATTAATGTCAAATATTAGTCGAACATGGTTATGTAACCTTAAAAGGTTTGTTTGTTTTTTTCCACAAAAAGAAACCGAAGTAGTTATAATAAGAAGAAAAGGTAAAGAATGAGAGGGAGAATTTTTACATTGAGTATTTCTCATAAAAGCCTGTCATTCACCATCTATAGGGAACTCATAGAAACATAAAATTAAGAACCATTAGAGTATCAATAGGCAAGGGATCAATGAATATTGACAACTTAAAAAAAGAAGTAATAAAAATTACCATTAGTTAACTAAAAATGTTCAATTTTAGAATTGATAATTAGAAATAACTAGAAATAATTAGATAATTATTATTAGAAAAATAATTAGAAAAAAAGAAAATTCAAATTGTCCTAAGGCATTAATTCTGACCCATCAAAGCAAGCAAAGATGCTAAAAAACAAAAGTGGAAATGAATTGTTGTAGGGACTTTTAGAAGAGAGTCATGCTAATCTATCCACCCCTAGCAAAGTTATGAATTGCTTCAGCTGTTTTAGAAAAAATAATTTGAAATGATGCAAGAAAAGTGACTAAATTTTTCATACTCTTTAAGGAGTATGAAATTCCATTATTAGTAGCATAACCCAAGAAGATTATTGACAGTAAAAAAGGCTCATATGTGCAGACATGTTCAGAGTAGCATCATTTGTGGTGCCATAAAACTGGAACAGAGAAGATTCCTTGTGATTGGGGTTGTTGAAGCAAATTATAGCATCAGTTAAGCAGCCAAACCCTAACCCTAACCCTTTGTTGTTGTTGTCCAGTCATGTTTCATTCTCTGTGTCCCTGGATAAGGCTTTCTTGGCAAAGACACTGGAATGATTTGTTATTTCCTTCTCCTTTGGATGAAAGCAAATATAGATATAAGTGACTCACTCAGAGTCACACAGCTAGTAAACGTCTGAGGCTGGATTTGGTTCCAGATCTTCCTTACTCCAAGCTCAGCACTCTATTACTACTGAGCCATCTAGTTGTCTCAATGAAGCCCTTAATATTTGCCAATTGCTGTTCTAAGACCCAGGGATATAAAGAGAAGTGAAATGTCTTTGCCTTCAGAGAGTTCACATCCTTTTGGCTGAGAGAAACTGTAAATAATCAGGTAAAGAAAAAAAGATATAAGCAGAATAGAAGGGAGGTAAACTCAGAGAGGAAGGTAGGACTAGGAAGTTTTGGGGGAATATAGGAACTGGAACTGGTAAGTACTTCTGAAGATGGAGGGGATTGAAGATGAATTTTGAAGGAAGCTATAAAAATTAGGAGATGAAGGTGAAGAGGAAGAACATTAAGGCATAGAGTACAGCCATTGGAGATGCCAAAATGAGAGATGGAAAGTTCTATTCAAGGAAGCAAAAATGGGCCAGTGTAGCTTTATTGTACAATACATACTGAAGGGTAAAATTTAAAATGACAGGAAGCAAGATAAAAAGAGTTTTAAATGTCAAACCAAGGACTTTATATTTGTAAGTAGCTGGGAATCTTGGGTGTTTAATGAATGGGGGGAGAGAAGGTCACATGATCACACTCATGCTTCAGGAAAATCAATTTGGAAATTGAGTGGTGCCGTATGTAATGAATCCCCATATCATGCTCCTCAAAGAATGGGGGATATGAAGAATTAAGGGGTGGGGGTATCAAACATGGAATAACTCATCAAAAGTAGAGTGAAGACAGTAGTGCTAAAAGATATAATACAAAAGTAATGATTATAGCAAAATAAATAAAACTGAAAGCAAAGGCAACAGAAATCTGATCGAAGCTAATGGCTAAAATGAGCAGCATGCAATCAGAGTTAAAGACATAAAAACATTTTTCTTTTCTATTAACAATTGTTTTGGGGGGGTATTCTGTGGCAGCCTTAGTATCAGTTCTAAGACAGAAGAGCAGTGAGGGCTAGGCAATTGGGACAATAGTGATTTGCTGCTAGGAACTATCTGAGATCACATTTGAACCCAGGTCCTCCTGACTCCAGCCTTATCACTTTAAACTATCACCTTTGGAGCTAGAGGGAAACCCAATATTACACCCTCAATTTACATATAAGGAAACTAAGGCTAAGATAAGATAAAAACTTGATCAGTGCCTAACAGCTAATAAATAGATGTTATTTATACTTTTTATTTCATATATCACACTGCCTCTCCATTTTACTTTTATGCTATTTGATAGAATGCATGGCATATTAGCAAATGCTCAAGAAAAGTTTGTTGAGTATTTGTTTAATTTTTAAATAAGTGAATATTCTAAATGGTCTTTTAATTTCTATCTCATTTTTGTGAAACCCTAAAGAGTATTTAAGTCTTTCAAGAGGTGTGGTAACATTCAGGACAGAAATACATTCACACGCGTGAGAATGTCAAGGAAAATTAGTTTAAATATAAACATTTATGTTAATATTTGAATTATTCATAAACATTAATATATACATTAATTATACATGCATTTAAACTTAGTTTCTTTGGAAAATTTTCTCTGAAGTATTTCTAAACACCCACAATCTAGCATTTTTAGTGAATGTGGGGGTTACAAGTAGGTTGTCCGGAAATTGAACAAATTTGGCTAGTTCCTCCAAAATATTGGGGAATCATTTTGCTAAAGTGAGATCTAAAATGTAAAAGACCAGCCAGTGCAGGGGGTTCTAACCTTTTTCTGTAACCTTTGGCTTTCTGTAAACTTTCTAGTACTCTCTAATCAGTTTGAAAGGAAACAAATTCTAAAATGTACCGTGAATATGAACATGAGAAATAAAACATCCAGTAATTTTGATAAAGAAAAGTAAGAATGAGACATGTTTCATCAAAGGTATTCCACAAATTTGAGACATAACTAGCCGGAAATTAATTCTAAAATTCAAATTAATTCTAAGATTAATAGAACCTTGATATACTTAACATTCCTTAGAGATCTACATGATGTAAGTTGGGAATACCTGAACTAGCCAACAAATAGAGGTAATTCAGAAAATTTAGGCTGTAAAATTAAATGAAGATATGGAAATAAGGAGATAATCATCTTAGATTTTATCTAAGAAAAGTCAGAAATTTTCTACTCTTAGCTCGTTCATTTTGTAAGAATCTTCTCCATCGCTTTCCTGACAAGCAGTCATCAATTTCTGAGGCCCCTTCTAAGATTTCTAAAGTTCCTCTTCCTGGGAGACAGATAACTAGTGCAGGATGACCAGGACCTGAAATTTAAAAAGCATCAGCACCACCATTCTAGGGCACACATTTTGCCCATTTCTTGCTAAATTGCAGGTGAATTTCCTACTGCATCTGCCTGCCCTCATCTATTCTCCTCCATTCCCAGGCCCTAGGACAGTATTTCATTTAAGACTTCTTTTTTTTTTTCCAGCACTGGAAATTATTTATCTTTTTTTTTTCTTTTCTTCAACCCTAACCTTTTGTTTGTCGTACAATTAATACTAAATATTGGTTCCAAGGCATAATGGTAAGGGCTAGCCAATTTGGGATAAGTGACTTACCCAAGGTCATATTGCTAAGAAATGTCTGGGGAATGGTTTGAACCCAGCTTCTCTCATCTCAAATCCTGACTCTCTTTCCATTGAGCCACCTAGCTGTCTATGAATTATTAATCTTGATTTTAGTTTGAATACTTTCACTGCTAGGGAGTTTATTAACTCACATGGGGTAGCCCGCTTCATTGTACATCTGAGTCCATTGTGAACAATAGGAATAGTTAATAATAATAATGTTCATTATTATTTATATTTATTTGTTATTTTAAGTATTTATTTTATGCATTTAAATATTTACTTAGTTTTAAAGTTTATAAAGGTTTATAAAGTTTATAAAGCATGTTATGTATATTAAATCCATTTGGAATATATTTATATATATGTGCATATATACATACGTATGAATATATGTATATAAAGTATTTCTACACCTTCATCACATCTCTGTTGGGAGTCACGGGGCTCCCCAGTTCTTAGAAGTAAAACAGATTTGGGAGACATGCTGAAGTGATGAGATGTGCATGTGAGCATTCACATCTTGGGTTTCCTAGTTCTTTTTCCTTTGCCTGTGAGACTTTCTGCCAATCACACAAGGCACAGGTGGTAGAGAATGCTGCAGTTCAAATTAGGTTTCCTGTCTATTGTTCAGTCAATTGGAGTTTTCTTGAGAATTGGCCCTTTAGCTGGCCATGACAGCTAGAGGAGTGTTAGCCAGCGATGTTGAGTTAAGACTTTCGGATTGGGAATTGCCAGCCAGCATTGGACTGTAGTTCAAGCCCATATCTTCTGTGAACTGACAAGAAGTAGATGGGCACAGACAGTATTATGGTGGCAACCCAGACCTAGGAGCAGGAGGGGAAACTGGAATAAAGGGATCCCTACGTGAGATTATTAACTCTTATAAATCTCGTAGATAGGTGAGTTAGGGGCAGAGATACTGATCTTCTTCCCTAATCTTTCCCTGCCTTCTGTTAAATTTATTCTGGATGACATACACATTCCTTCTTTTTTGTTCCATTTTCATAATGCTTGGTTTAGTGCGGTTTAGAAATATCCTTGTTGCACCAGAAGAATATCACATCATGTTGACTGTCTATGTTCTCTGAATATTCAACATCAAGAAGACATTCTGCATAGGAAGTATGGTAGAAGCTTAGATTTCCAATTTTAATATTTTTGAATGATATTTCTGAGCATTCCCTAGACCAAAGATCTGTAGACTATGACCTACAGGCCATATCTGGCCAACCATCTGTTTTTTCCATAGCCTCTGAGCTAATATTATTTATTTACATGTTAGGAAAAGTCTTATCATAATTTAGAGTAGCTATGTAGCTCCTGGATAGAGTGCTGGGGCTGAAGTCAGGAAGAATTAGCTTCATGAGTTCAAATCTGGCTTCAGACACTAACAAGCTGTTTTAAAACATAAAATATATTCTTAGCTCCCATGAAAGAACAGTCAAGTGGGCAATATTTAGCCTTTGCATTGTGGTATGTCTACTCTTGCTCTAGACAAATTTAAAATCTAGTAAACTTGGATTTTAAAAGCCACATTCAGAACAACATGGTGTGATAGTATAGCAGGCTTTTTTATGCATGTGTCAGATGCTTTTAGAAAAAAATACTATTGGGATGTACCACCTGGTAGACAACTAAGTCTTTCCATTTCTTTGCTGGAAAATTATTATGGTGGAGGCAGTTAGGTGGCTCAGTGAATTGCCAAGCCTAGAGATGGGAGGTCCTGGGTTCAATTTTGACCTCAGACACTTTCTAGCTATATGACCCTGGGCAAGTCACTTAACCCCCATTGCCTAGCTATGGCCAATTTTCCTGCCTTGTAACTAATACGCAATATTGATTCTAAGATGGAGAGTTAAAAAATAAAAAAGAAAGAAAAAGAAAATTATATTAGCTTCTTTAACATATAACAATAGCCTTTCTGTATGCTTAAGGAAGTTAGCACTGGAGTTGATTTAGGCTATTTACCTTATTATAGTGCCCCAAGTATTGTGCGGTATACACATGAGAGGAAATAGAATGCATCTTTCTACCCTGTTCATTTGTCCTAACCTGGGAGAACAGCTCAATGCACAGTGGCTAGAGTGCTGGGTCTGGTGTCAATAAGACTTATCTTCATGAGTTCTGGCACTTATTAGCTATATGTCCCTGGCCAAGTCATATAACACTGTTTGACTCAGTTTCCTTATCTGTAAAATGAGCTGGGGAAGGAACTGGAAAACCACTCCAGTACCTTTGCCAAGAAAACCCCATTGGGATGAAGAGGAGTCAAACACAGTTGAAATGATCCCACAACAAGAAACCTTCTGGGAACAAGTCAAATAAATTGAAACCCTCTTCCCCAAGGTAGTTTTTTTATAGGATCCTAGAACTGTATAATATCATAAAAGAAATATATTTAAACACTGTCATATCACCAATGAGGAAGTGTATAAATGGTTTGCTAACCAGATTTGAACCCAGGTCATTGGAATCCAAATCTAGCTGCAGATGTTATACAGGACTAAGTATCTTCAAAGAATATCCATTTTAGATATCTAAAGGCAGAAGTTAATTCCTGCTGATGTTTTTTTTTCTTCTTCTGCTAATAATAATAATAATCCACATTTGTCTATAGCTTTAATGCAAAATGCCTTTTTCATAACATTCCAAAAGTTTAGATTGTGTTATCATGCCCATTTTACAGATGAAGAAAATGAATATGGGAAAGGTGGGGCATATTGTTGATAATTACACAACTAATAAGTATCAGAGACAGAAACAGAACTTATTCCCTTCTTGTGACATCAATGTTCCTTTTGTTACACAACACTGGCTAAAGTCCTTTAGAGTATTATTTCACAGAGGAAGAAATGATACTTACATTGCTGAAGATGTGTTACCTAAGGATGTGTTCATATTTCAGGGAGATAATGTAAGCAGTCAGAAAAACTTCATAAGTGTAAGATGAATTGGGCCGTTAAACAATGTGTGCCAAGCTAACGGATGAGATGGCATCTTACTCCCTGTCCCAAACTCATTAGCTGATTAATCTCTCTAACAAAATGGGGACACGTGTGGTGCAATAATCAGGAGCCTACTTTGTAAGAACAGATGGTAGACCTGAGCTAGAGCAGTTTAGGTACTTGCCCAATACCAGCGATAAGAGAAGGCTTGAACCTGCCACAACATAAAATATCATAGAATATTAGAGCTGGAAAGGGCTACAAGCATCTGATAATCCAAACCCTTCATTTTTCAGAGGAGAAAACTAAAGTTTAGGGTAGAAAAGTCATTTACCTGAAATCAAATAAAAGCAGAGGCAAGACTCAAATACTGACTCATTGTCCAGATCAATGATTAACCAAGTGGACACCAGAAATGGCTTCAACTTGGCAAGCTTCAAGTCTGTGGCATGTGAGCCAAAGTTAAAGAAAATGTAGATTTGTCACTTAGAGAAAAGAAGATTAGGGTTGGGGGAGAGAGGAAAGTTAATACATGACACTTATGTCAAGTATTTGAAAGTCTATCCCATGGAATAAGAATTCTACTCATACCGAAGGGTAAAACTAGGAGCAATGGTTATGGAAGTTTCAGAGATAAACTTAAATTTAATGTTAGGAAAAAAATTTCTTAAAAATTGGGACCATCTCAAAGTAGAATGAGTTGCCTTCAAATGGAATATTTGGAATATTGGATAGAACAGTTAGCCTGGAGTAAGGAAGATCTGAGTTCAAATCTGATATCATATACTTGCTAGCTGTGTAACCATAGGCAAGTCACTTAAGCTTTGTTTGTCTCAGTTTCCTCCACTCAAAGTGGAGATTATAATAAGACCTATTTCCCAGGGCCTTTGTCAGGATAAAATGAGAAAATGTTTGTAAAAACACTTAATGTCTAGTACAAAGTAGGTGATAAATGAGTCCCACTCTCTTTTCCTCCCTTCCTTCCTTCCTCCCTCCCTTCCTCCCTCTCTTCCTTCCTTCCTTCCTTCCTTCCTCCCTTCCTTCCTTCCTTCCTTCCTTCCTTCCTTCCTTCCTTCCTTCCTTCCTTCCTTCCTTCCTTCCTTCCTCTCTTCCTCCCTTCCTTCCTTCCTTCCTTCCTTCCTTCCTTCCTTCCTTCCTCTCTTCCTCCCTTCTTTCCTTCCTTCCATTCTTCCTCTTCTTCCTTTGTTCCTTCTTTCCTTGCTTTTTTCTTGCTTCTTTTCTTGCTTCCTTCCTTCCTTCCTTCCTTCCCTCCCCCTCACTAGAGGTCTTTAAGAAGAAACCTTAAAAGTGAAACATCTTGAAGTATTAAGTTTCTTCTCACCAGAGGTCTTCAAGAATTTAGATGACCATTTTGTTGTTGGGATTTGTTTGTTTGGTTTGGTTTGGTTGTTGGACTATATAGTCACTAAAGTCCTTCCTAGCTTTGAAATTCTATGATTTGATCTTCTAGACTCTCAGAGTTGGAAGAGACTTCAGACATTATCTAGTATTAACCCAAACCTGATGTGAGCATATTTTCTGCAACATTCTGAATAAGTGGTCATCTATTTAATGAGCTGAGAAGTCTTGGGTAGATGAAAAGGTAATCACACTGCCATAACAATAAAGTATTTATTTAGTGTTTACTTTAACGAGGTGGTTAATGAATAGAGTGCTAAGCCTAGAGTCAGGAAGACTCATCTTCCTGAGTTCAAATCTAGCCTCAGACTCTTACATGCTGTGGGACCCTGAACAAGTAATTTAACCCTGTTTGCCTCAGTTTCCTCATCTGTAAAATGAGCTGGAGAAAGAAATGGAAAAACATACCAGTATCTTTGCCAAGGAAACACCCAATGGATTCATGAAGAGTTGAATATGACTGAAAACAACTGAATAACAAAATTTCTATTGTTAGGAATTAGGAAACTGAGACCCAGGGAGAATATGAACTTGCATAAGGAAAGCAAGCAGCAAGTAGCAGAACAGAGATAACCTGGACCTCAAGTCATGGTTTCTTTCTTCTATACTCCTGTGTTTCTCCCATCACCGCCTTCATCTAACAATGAAACAACACACAAGAAAAATGGCTTGCCCATGCTTTTGCCATAATTCCCAGATCACTTTTTTTAAAAGGAAGTGTACAACAAAGCATCTACCACAAACCTGAGAAGAGGCAGAGCAGAAATCATAGCCCCTCTGGAAGCAGTCAGATGTGCAATTTGTTTCATATGACTTCTTTTTATGTTCTAATGTAAGTGAGACTTGCTAATTCACTCTAATGACAGAGAGACCAAAGTATTTGTACAAGGCAGAATGCCGAATTGTTTCCAAAGGTTGATTTAATGGGGAGGATTTGATTCAGCAATCTGATCAAATGAGATGAGATATGTAAAGCACATTTCAAGCTTTCAGACTCTGTATAAACATTATTACTAGTATGGTTGTTGTTATTATCTATATGAATTTATCCTTAGTCAGTGAAGACCATTCTGAATTAGATGGAAAGAACACCTGGCTTTGGTCAAAGCTTGACTCTGCCTTTACCCTTTGACCTTGTGTAGGACATCTGAATACCCCATACCCTAGTTTTCTTGTCTGTTAAGTTCATAATAATTTGCAATAGAACATTTACAGAAGCACAGAATCTCATTAGGGCCTCATCGTAACCACAGAAGGCAAGCATTACCAATTTTGTCCTTGCTTTTCAGGTGAAATCAATCAATGAGTGGATCAGAGAATCACACTTTCTCAACTACCATGGTGTGGCTACCACTGGCTTCCATTATAGTGGGTATGATCATGAGCTACACTGTTAGAATTTTGGAGAAATGGGAGAAATGGTGGTACTCTTCTATATATGCCCTTCCATGATCTAAGGCAAATTCAGAGACCCAGAGACCCATACACCCAGACCTACGAAGGCCTTCAGGGGTCATCTCATTCAACCTCCTCATTTTCCAGATGAGAAAAATGAGGCCCAGTGACATACCATACCCAGAAAAAGCAGAAGAGGAACCTGGATCTAAATGCTGCCTCCTACTCTTCTTCTCCAGACTTCTTTAATTATTGATACTACCTTAGTACTACTCCCACTGAAGTAGCTAGTTGTCAAAGTGGACAGAGTCCAGGAAGACTCACCCTTTATGAATTTAAATGTGTCCTCAGACATACTTAGTTAACTGTGTGACCCTGGGCAAACTGCTTAACTCAGTTTGCCTCAGTTTCCTCAATTTTAAAATGAGTAGGAAAAGAACGGCTGGAGACAGCCAGGTGCTCAGTGGTTTGAGAGCCAGGTCTAAAGATAGGAGGTTCTGTATGCCCAAAAGGGGCTAAAAGACTGATCAAGCCATAGCATTGTTGAGTTTGTACACCAAAGAGATAATAAGGAAAAAGACATGTACAAGAATATTCATAGCTGCACTTTTTGTGGTGGAAAAGAATTGGAAAATGAGGGGATGCCCTTCAATTGGGGAATGGCTGAACAAATTCTGGTATCTGTTGGTGATGGAATACTATTGTGCTGAAATGAATAATGAACTGGTGGGATTCCATGTGAACTGGAATAACCTCCAGGAAGTGATGCAGAGTGAAAGGAGCAGAACCGGGAGAACATTGTATACAGAGATAGATAAACTGTGATACAATTGAATGTAATGGATTTCTCCATTAGTGGCAATGCAATGACCCTGAACAAACTGAAGGCATCTATGAGAAAGAAAACTATCCACATTCCGAGGAAAAACTGTGGGAGTAGAAACACTGAAGAAAAACAACTGTTTGATTACATGGTTCGAAGGGGATATGATTGGGGATGTAGACTCTAAATGATCATTCTAGTGCAAATACCAACAATATGGAAATAGATTATGATCAAGGACACATGTAATACCCAGTGGAATTGCATGTCAGCTATGGGAAGGGTGGGGGAAGGGAAGGGAAGGAAAGAATATGATTCTTGTAACCAAGGAATAATGTTCTAAATTGACTAAATAAAAATTTAAAAATATAAGGATAGGAAGTTCTGGGTTCAAATCTGGTTTCAGACATTTCCTAGATGTGTGATCTGAGCATGTAACTTAACTCCCATTTTCTAACCCTTACTGCTCTTCTGCCTTCAGACCAAAACACAATATTAATTCTAATACTGAAGGTAAGGGTAAAAATTAAAAAAAAAAAGCAAGAAGGTGCTTTTAGAAATAGGAATAAAAGGGAAGCAAATGAAGGAAGTGAAATATAGAGGAGGGGACAAGCCAAAGAAAACAATAGACAATCTGGATAAAACAACAACAAAAAAAACCCAACAAATAAAAAATGCAAATCCATAAATTCAAGACAAATAATCAGAGCTTTAATGTGAAATTATAGGAAGGTTTGAGCCAAAGCACAAAGCAGAGAGAATTTTAATGATGGCATATTATAAACACCATTCAAATGTGTTATAGATCAGAGTCAACATATTTTTTTAATATTAATATCATATGAAATGATACAGGCAAGAGACTTACATGAGATTACAAGGGTCAATTGCAATCTGTATTGTTGAAGGTTATACTTGGCCAAAGAGATTATGGAGTCATTTGAGTCACTGAATATTCAAATAGCACAGGTGATAGGCTTCGAGACTAATAAGCTTACATTAAAGCAATGTTCTAGTAAGTCTACTTTAGTAAAGCTCCCCATTCCCAGTTAAATCATAGCTAGTGTTTAAGACAGAAATAGAGATAGATCTGCAAATATATAGATCTCTAAGTATATACATTCATCTATATTTAGCATCCAAGTCCCTGCAGAGGAAAACAGGTGAGAATAGCAGCAAGTGATTCAGATTCTATGCATTTGCTAATAAAGAAGGTAGCAGTTTTAAAAAATAAAAATGAAATATTTTTTAAATTAATTTTTTTGTAATTAGTTATAAGTGAGAGGGAGAGTATGTCCTTGCATAGTAGATAAAAGGATTCACTTTGAAGTCAAGTGAATCTACATTCCAAATCCTGCCTCTGACACATACTTGTGAAACTATGGGAGAATCATTTACCCTCTCCACAACCTCAAATTAGTCTCTGAGATTATAAATTACAAAGGAATGGTTGCTCTGTATTGAGAGGGAGAATTTCCACAATGGGAATTCCCTATATCGAAGTAACAGGTCTAAATAAACAAAGAAACCAAATTCAAAAAGTCAGGAAAAATAACAACCTCTTGAATGTGAAATTAAAAGAAGTTTCAGTCAAAGCACAAAAGGTTGAACATATCAAAATGTTTCATTAATGATAACTTTCTATACATTTGTCTATTGTTTTTAAAGCTAATCATTTAATCTTCACAACAACCATGGGAAATGGGCAGGCCATTTTACAGATGATGACACTGAGACACCTTGGTTGAATCCCATGGCAAGTTCATGACTACGCCAGTGAGTGTGTGTACCCCAAATCTCCTAACTCCATGAAGAGTTGACTTCTCGTATCACACTGATTTTCTATTTTTGTTTAATTTTCAAAGTTAAAAAAGAAAAAATGCACATGCACTTATGTGTATGTGTGTATATGGACTGGGAATGGGAGACAAGATCTACTGAGCTCTAACTAATTTTTCTCACTGAGATTTTATGTGCCAACATATTTTTTCCATGAGGTATATGTCTAGAATCCTGGTTGACTCTTCACTCTCTAGGCTCATTATCCCATTTTTCTATTCACAGAGGGAAAAAAATACAAACAAACATGGGGAACACATGTTCCCTACTGCATAGTCACATGAGCTGGGAAAATTCCATATGGGAAGCAGATGTCTCCACTCCCCAAAGGGGGAAGAAGGGACTCATTGGTTTTGTTTTTTTGTGGGGGAGGCTGAAGCGAGGGCGGGGGGGTATGATGAAGTAGAAGATTAGGAAGGAAGGCAGGGAGCTCAGACTTCAGAGATTCTGTGATGCTAGAGAAGTGGAGAATCAAACAACATGATCACTGTGTTCTTGAAAGCAGTGGGATAGCATGGCTGGAACTAGGAAGAACAGTGGAATGGGTGAAGGTGCAACTTGGGGCCAACTTTCCATTCAATTGAATGAGAACCCAATACTCTTGAGGCCCAGGGTCTGGTATTCCTAGGTCGTTCTTCACTAATCTTGACCATCCATTGTGATTTCTTGACCCTTTCCAAGTTTTCCTTCTCCCTAATGACTCAAACTCTCGGTTTTCTTAACTGTCTTAATTCCAGGAAAACTCAACCTTCTATGTCTCAGTCCCCAGGGTTGTATTAGGAAACAGTCAAGGGAATCTCACAAACTGATTACAACTAAGGTGTTAGTGGCTGGTGATGGCTTGATGTCTTAGGTGTCCCAGATAACCCTTGAATCTGAACAGCAGCATTAACCAAGAAGTTTAAATTAACAGGACCACAGAATTTCAGAAGGACTTCAGAGATGGTATACTCACCATAGCTGAGCAAGAATCCTTTCTGCAACCTTCCCAAGACTCAGAATTAAACTCACTACTTGTTAAGGTACCTGCTTTCCATTTTCTGAATCCCTTACATTGGGCCAGAATCAGATTCTTTGCATCTTCCCCTTACTGGCCTTACTTCTGTTTTCTGGGGCCAAGGAGAATCAAGACTAATACTTATTTCAATTAAGAGATCATCATATCTACGATAGTCATAGCAGTTAAATCAACTTAAAAATCATTTATTAAGCATTTATTATGTGCCAAGAACAGGGAAATTTTTCAAAAGAGATAGAAAGCAGAACAATCCCTTTTCCTAAGGAGCGTATGTTCCACTGAGGGGAAAAAAAAACCAATATAAAAATGGGGAAAAAATGGTTTTGGGAGGCATCTTAATCAGAGAATGGTGGAAAAAGAAGTCCATGGAGTCCAGAACATAGCCTGGAAAAGAATGAAAGTGTAAACATAAGTGGGCTAGACAGTTTCTTTAAAATGGAGATTCCTAGAGAAGTTAATCAAAAAGAAGGGGCCACAGGAGTGGATTGATATTCTAGAGTGGGAAGGCTATTGGCCATACATCATTTCTTTTCTAGTCTAGAAAACTTTTCTCAATTTCTTTAAAGGTCATTCTATCAGATAGCCTTGAGTTCCTCTTCTATTATGTTATACTTCTCTTTATTCAATCTTGTTCATCTGAGAATTACATAAAATGTGGTTCCCAGAATTTAATATACAATTTCAGATGTGGTTTAAATAGAAGAGAGAACAGTAGAGCTTTAACCTCTCCAATTCTGGATATGATTCATCAATTAATGAAAACCACATTTACATTAGATTTTCTGGCTATTGTATTACAATGTGTATGAGTTTGCTAGACACTAAAATTCCCAGGTCTTTTTCATATGAAAAAGTTATGGCTCCCTGTATCATGTTCTTATATAACCGAAATTTTCATCCCAAATATGGGAATTCTCATTTACTTCCACTAAGTTTCATTTATTAGACTTGGTTCATTATTCTAGAATCATAATATTCACAGTGGTAGGGGCTGGAGAGATCACTCAGTCCATCTCCTTCATTTTGCAGATGAGAAAACTGAGGCCAAAGACCTTAGTTGGTTATGTAGTTATTATGTAGCAGAGGCTGAATTTGAATTCAAGTCCTTTAATTCTGCATTCTGTGCTCTTTCTCTTACATTACCAAAGATCACTTTTGGATTGTTTTCTGTCACCTAATGTCTAAATTATAGCTATCTTTTTTTTTTGCTTGTGTCCTCAAGACAATTTTAAAAATTCTGTTTCAATGGAGAATAGAGGCTTTCTGAATACTTACTCAATTTTATATCTTAAAAAATAAAAGGAATTATATGCTAGTAATAAAATAGTGTCAGCTTATTCTAAAATATAAGAAAATAGAATCTTGTACAAAACAAACGCTACATAAATTAACATGAAAAAAAGAAATGATGAGCATGATGATTCCAGAAAAAGCTGGGAAGTTCTACATAAACTGATGCAGAGCAAAATGAGAAAAAGTGGGAGAACATTGTATACAGTAATGGCAATATTGTCTAATGATCAACTGTGATAGATTTGCTACTCTCAGCAATACAGTGATCCAGAAAATTCTGGAGGACTTATGACAAAGAATGCTATCCACCTCCAGAGAAAGACATATTGGAGTCAGCCTCAGATCAAAGCATACTAATTTTCATATTAGTTTATTTGTGGTTTTATTTGGGGGTTTTGGTTTATAGGAGTGTTCTCTTACAACAGTGACTAATATAGAAGCATGTTTTGCATGATCATTCATGTATAATTCAGATCAAATTGCTTACCCTCTCCAAGAAGGGGGAGGGAAGGGAAGGAGGAGACAACATGGATCTTGTAATTTCTGAAAATGTATGTTGTTATTACATGTAATTGGTAAAATAAAATATTTTGAATGAAAAACAACACACATAACTTTAACCTTAAAGCTCTAATGCATTACCTTTCCCTCAGCCATGTCCATATATCCACTATGAGAAGCATAAACATTTGAATTTTAAATATATTTCATTTATTTATATTTTCTCTTAACATAATATATATTTGTAATTGCATGTTTATTCATATTAAAAGACTTCTTACTGAGGCTCAGCTGTGAGGATCTCCCAAGCCTCCAATAGCTGTCTCAATACCCATCACTCTTGGCACCATCACCACTGCCACTTTGCAAGAAGCAGCAAACACTTATCCTAAAGAGTAATATGAAGGAAAAGTATGGAAGAAGGATGGAGAGCATGAATGGCTTAAAAACACACTATATACCTATGTTCTCAAACTCAAATAGAAATAGAATCTTTGTGGTCTTGCATATTGACTTAGAATGCTGCAAATTAACATTATATTGTGTTCTATTTTTATTTATTTTATTTAAAATTTCCCAATTACATTTTAATCTAACTTGGCTACATTTCTGAGTGTCATGAGTTTGACACCTTTACTGCACCAAGTTATAGCTCAAAGTGGATAAATGCATCATGATGATGCAAAGAGGACAAGAGAATCACCTGATGCCAGTTCTATTTTTCTGGAAGTTACCCAGGAAAAAGATGCAAATCAGTAATTCCTAAGTCCCCCAACTAAAGGAATATGGAGTCATTCACCCAGCAAGCAGGGAAGGGCACCAGTATACCAGTAAATAGAAAGGAAAGCCAAACAATAAATAGAGAGGGAAAAGATCTGAAAAAAATTCTATAATAAATATCTAGCACATCAGTAAAGAAAACAATAACAAGGATCCTCCAAAAGAAGAATGAATAAAACATAAAAAGAAAAAAAGTACTTTAAACAAATACTGTATTATAAAGAAAAAGAGAATCAATTTGATTATATGATGAAAGATAATATGCTGTGAACTTCACAGAAGTCATGGGGGGAAAAAGTAAAAAAAATTTTGCCCTTATTATTGAGATTATTATTATCCTATGAAGCACATCCTTTTATGCTTTAGCATTCCTGACACTATTCATACAAGACTTCACTACTGTTTTGTATTCACCTTCAGTTAAATTTTTTTGCTTTCATCTTTTTTACCTGCATTTAAAATTCTTAGATGGTTGATGAGTGTCTGCTTTGGTCCTTAGAATCATCTTTTTAAAAAATCACAATCATATTGCAATATACCCATCTGAATACAATTCCTTAGAACTTTCTTTCCCTCTTGAGTAAACTTCTCTAATATAATTTTCAACCATAAAATCCAACCTATCCTTTCTTTCAGCATTGTCAAATCTAACTCTATTCATAATAAATTTATTGAATTACTTAAATTATTTGAAATTTGCTCTCTGAAAATCTAGAATAAATGCCAGAAAAGGTTTAGGGTTTTTTGGTGTTTATTTTATATAGTCCAATTTTTGGATCAAAGACTCATAATTAGAAAGAACCTCAAAAGGCATCCCTTCTCATCCATACCAGAACACAAATTGCCTTTGCAACATCTCCAACAGTTTGAAAACCTTCATTCAGTTAATGGAAAATCATTACCAACAAAAGGTGCAATGTTTCACTTCTGATTAATTTAGGCAAGTTGTTGAAATATTTTCTTTTGGGTTGATACATGCCTCTATTCTTTCTCCTGTTAGAATAAGCTTCTGGAGGGTAGGGGCTCTTCCATTTTTTTAATCCCTTTACATTGCCTTGTAAAATTCCTAGCATGGAGAAAGCAGTTAATATTTAATGTTAGCTTATTGATTCATCAAAAATCCTCCCCACTGTTTTCCACCTTTGCCCTACACCAAGAATATTAGTGTGAAGGCACTGGTCTAAAACTATAACATCTCATTCGTTACCTTGGGGAGAGTGGGAGAAAATCTGAATTGCAAAATATCCAAATAGAATGGCCAAAAAGTTGCTTCTATAAGTAACTGAGAAAAAAAAAAACTAAGGAAAATGACACTAGTTAGTTTTCATCATATTAACATCTACCTAGAATTATTCTTAGTGAAGTTGTGATGAAGCCAAGAGAGGGAGAGATAATTTTGAAGCATGGGACACTTCAGAGATTATAGATTGGATCCTCTAGAGGATTATGCAAGCCTCCTTTGAGATTAGAAACATGGAGGAAAGAGTGTGAGAGACAGAAGTAATTTTACACATATTGAGATTTTGCTTAAGGAATTAGTTAGCTGCCTTGTATTCACCTGAACATAATCTCTAGAATCCCTCAGGGTACCATGACCCAGGTAAAGTGTCAGATTTAATATGGAAACTATAAACTCCATCCCTTTCGTGTAGTCTGAGTCAAATCACTTTCCTTCCACTGGCCTTGGTTTCTTCATCCATAAAAATGAGAGATATTGTCTAACTGAATTTTAAATTCTTTTCCACTTCTATACTTCTTATAGTGTCCCTAACTCTTTTTTAAAACTGCGATTAACATACCATATCATTTCGATTATTTCTCAAATGGCATGGCCTCCAATCCCCTTTCAACAAGTCAATCATTCCACTTCCAGGAACACTCTAGTTTGTTGTTGTTCTTCCTATGCTGTGGTGCCCAGGAAAGAATATAATTCTCTATATATGCACTCTGACCAGGGCATAGTACAATGGACCTATCAAAAACTCTTCTGGATAAGAGATTATGTTGGTTTTTTTGTATGCCGTGTTGAATCACAAAACCCCCCAGAAACAGAAATTACTGTCAAGTCCAATTTCCCCCTCAAATCACAGAGGAGGAGACCTCAATACACAGCAGTTAAGGAACTTTTCCCAAAGTCAATGAGAGTAAGAAAAGCCAAGTCTTTTTTTTTTCTTCCACTAGCAAGAGCCACAGCAGGATGACCAGACTTTGGTTCAGAGAAGGGATTTGTCCACAGGTCAGGATGGAAAATTTAAAGGGCAATCTCTAGCATGGTGTATTGCTATAGAAAGAAGACCAGAGGTGGATATTTGCTGATGAGGCAGAGGTGGACTATGTTTCACTGAAGAAGAGTTAGGAACAGACTCCCACTGGGACATAATAGGCTCATAGATGCAGAGTTGGAAGGAACCTTAGAGGGAAAGGAAACTCATCATTGTAAAAATAAGGAAACTGAGACTGAAAGAGGCAAAGGGACTTGCCCAGTCACATAATTAATAAGTAGCAAAACTGGGATTTGAACAAAAGATAGTAAACTCATAGGTTCCTAGACATAGAACTGGAAGGACCTTAGAAGTCAAGTCCTACCCCCTTATTTGACAAGTGAAGATATTAAAGCCTGAAGAGGATAAACAACTTGTCTGAGCTGGTATCATTTCCTTGAACTGAAATCCTATGCTCTTTCCATTATAGTAGAAGTTGAATGAATCTATGTATGTGACCTGAGGCAAAGCCATTTTTTTTTCTTTTGGGCGTTTCATTTTCCTTCTGTGTAAAATCAGGGAGTAATTTGTGATCTCTAAATTCCTTCCCAGCTTTAACATGGTACTCTAAAAGTTTTTGAAGGTCCATTTCAAGCCTTCCTTTAGCTCTCTTCCCAAACAGATGTTTGTTGTAGACATTTGCCTTTTGTCTGGTGGTGGAGATGCTTCTTTTGGTGAACCTCTCTTAGCCTTGACTAGGTAAGGAGATGATGTAAGAAAATCTGACCCATATAGCCTGCGAAAGTCTCCTATATGATGATAATAATACTTATATATATGACACATTTAATGTCTGAGGAGAACTCTGCAGACAATATTTCATTTCATCTTTACAAGATTTCGTGAGGTTAGAACCCTAGAGGGAATATTATCTCCATTAAAGATAATAGAACTTCACTTCAAAAAAGTTATGTGACTGGCTATTGGTCACATGGTTAATAAATATTAGAGGCAAGATTTGAATCCAACTAAATCTTTTGTTAATTATTATTATTAGTGAATGCTAAATTTGACCTTAGGAAGATAGGGATTCAAATCTCAACTCAGACACTTTATTAGCTGTGTGACCTTGTAAAAATTATTTAACTTCTCTGAAGCTCTGTCTTCTAATTTTCAAAGTCATACCTTCAGAAATGGTTCAGAAGGCCAAATGAGATAATATGTTTAAGAGCTTTTTGCAAACCAAGAGAAAACTTAAATATTTAAGGTTATGACTCTTTAAAAATATTGCTCAGCTATGCAGGAAAAGGTTATAAAACTGTGTATAACCATTGACCCAGCAATGCCATTATTACATCTATATGTATCCTAAAGATAGATTTTTTAAAAGGACCTTTATGTACAAAGATATTTATAGCTACTCTTTTTGTGTTGTTATTGGAACACAAAAGAATTTGGAAATGGAGAAAATATCCTTTAACTGGTGACGGAATACTATTGTGCTATAAGAAATGATGAATGGGAGGATTTCAGAAAAACTGGAAAGACTTACATAAACTGATTCAAAGGGAAGTAAGCAGAACCAGGAGAACACTGTGTACAGTAACAGCAATATTGTACAATTGTCAATTATAGATGACTTGGCTATTCTCAGTAATATAAAAAAAAAAATAAGCCAAAGAACTCATGATGAAAAATGCTTTCCTCTGCAAGAGAAAGAACTGAAGGAATCTGTCTTTAGATAGTCCTTAAATTATTTTCATGTTATTTTCTTTTAGTCTGTGTTTTCTTCCATGATCCTACTAATATGGGGGGAAATATTATCTCATAGATTATATTTATTTCTTTGAAGTAACTATCTTATTCTTAGGTCACTATAACTCCACCACTCATAGAATAGACATAGAATAGAATAAAGCCCTGCACTTAGAATCCTAACTCTGTTACTGAGTAGGTGTATGACCTTATAAAAAAAGTCCTTTTCCAGGAGAAGTAGCTAGCACAGTAGATTTCCTACCTGTGTAACCCTGTGCAAGTCATTTAATCCCA
The DNA here is from genome assembly GCF_027887165.1 of Monodelphis domestica. NCBI lineage: Eukaryota > Metazoa > Chordata > Mammalia > Didelphimorphia > Didelphidae > Monodelphis > Monodelphis domestica. Next base: position 336,902,092 of record NC_077230.1, on the reverse strand, counting down.
ATCACTTTGCTTTTACCACTCTTCTGCCTTAGGTCCAATACTTACTTTCAATTCTAAGACCAAAGACAAGGGTTAAAAAAAAAAAGAATCATTTAACCTCTCTCAGACTCAGTTTCCTCATTTATAAAATAAGAGGTTCAGATGGCATGGTTCTAAGGCCACTTCCACCTCAAAATGCTTGTTCCTATGAGTAAGTTTGTTAAAATTGTTGCTTCATCAGTCAGCATCAGGGCTGAATATAGTTCAGAAATAGCTTAATTCCCCAATTCCTCATCTAATCTAACTGGAAATCTTTGACTGTTGTATCTTCTCTTCTAGCAGGCTTCCTATTGACAGATGTACTGTCATGACTTGTTCCCTTCTGTTCCCATCTATTTTATTTCCTTCAGATCTTAGGCTAGAAGATTACTTTTTTGTTTTCTTCTTTTCTTCTTCTTATTAAAAAAACAAGATCATCAATTCAAGTCCAAGTCCTCCCTTTTCTCTTTGGTGAAACCCTCTTGTCTCTTCTTCTTGGTAACTGAGGAAGTTCTTTGGCTTTTTTAAATTAGTCTTGACATGTTAGTGAGGCTAGTCTGGTCCCAATAACATGAAAAGCCAGAGACAAATAGTTGCCCGACTGCAGTAACTTTGTCTGAGACACTAAGAAGCATAACCAGAACTGGGCTTTGGTCCAAGGCACTAACTTTTAGTGCCCAGAGGAGCTTATTTCTTTCATGTGGTGATCTGTGTTTTGCTGCTTACTACTCTGGAGGTTTGAAAGTTAACACCCTCTATCCACCAAACCCCCGGATTCCTTCTCTGTGGTGCCATCCTTTTCCCTAAACCCCATGAACAAAAGAACTGGAAGTGCCTAAGGGATGAGAGAGTTCAGTGGCATACTAGATAGAGTGCTGTACTTGGAAAGAAGATCTAAATTCAAAACTTGCCTTTGTGGCACTTTCTAGCTATGTGATCTGGAGCAAATAACTTAAACACATTGAACCTCAGATTTCCTATCTTAAAAATGGGGATTTTTATCTCAACTATCTCACAGGGCTATTGGGAATATCAGATTCAATAATATTTGTAAAGTGCTTTGCAAAATTATAGAGGTAGTAGTAGTAGTTGTAGTAGTAGTAGTAGCAGCAGTAGTAGTAGCAGTAACAGTAGCAGTAGCAGTAGCAGTAGCAGTAGCAGTAGCAGTAGCAGTAGTAGCAGTAGCAGTAGCAGTAGCAGCAGTAGCAGTAGCAGTAGCAGTAGCATAGCAGTAGCAGTAGCAATAGCAGTAGCAGCAGCAGTAGCAGTAGCAGTAGTAGCAGTAGCAGTAGCAGTAGCAGTAGCAGTAGCAGTAGCAGTAGCAGTAGCAGTAGTAGTAGTAGTAGTAGTAGTAGTAGTAGTAGTACTTTTATGGACTGTGCCTTCCTAGTATGTCTGTATCTAGGTGGGACTGTTTCTGCTTTACCTTCCACCTTTTAATTGAATTTTCTCAAAATATAACAAAATACCAAAAAAACTTGTGTTGGGCAGAATGCTGGTACAGTGTGGATAGAGTGCTGGGCCTATAGTCAAGAAGATTTATCTTCATGAATTCAAATCTGGCCTCAGACATATACTATCAGAATGATTCTAGGCAAATTGCTTAATCCCATTTGCTTCAGTTCCTTATCTGTAAAATGAACTGGGGAAGGAAGTGGCAAACCATTTAAGTATCCTTTGCCAAGAAAAACACTCCAAATGGGCGCCGGAGTGGGATGGGGGGGAGGGGTCATGAAGTGTTGGAAATGACTGAAAAATGATTGAATGACAACTGTTTCTGTAAGTTAAGCCTGACCAAGAAGTCTTATCAGTTAAGCAGACCATCAAGAGAATGGTTCAAATTTGAAATAGTGGGCAGCCTGGGTGGGAGTTATGCCTCAAGTTGCAAATATGGAGGAAAGGAATGAATATAAAATAAAAGGGTTGGCTATATATAATTCATAGATATTTAACCAGTACCCACAAGCTAACTTCTCTGTGCAAAGCATCAAATGAGAGGGCTAGTTTCCAAAACAGTGAAACAAGAGATCTTGGCTCATGCATGAACAGACTGGTTGTGGCTCTAGAGATTGACATAATAGGCTCCAATGGAAATGTTATAGACCTAAGTGATATACATATGCTGTGGAAGATATGATACTGGCTATCATTAGTCATAAGTACAACTAGGAAGTTGTCCAAATTTGTCCTCCTTGACCTTAAGCATCATCTCTATCTCTGCTGGCCAGGACCTTCGTCTGTTATTTATGGTCCCATCCAGTCCCCTTCCCCCAGCCCCACCTCTCCCCCACAGATGTATCAAAGCCTGATTTCATAATAGTCTATTAATTACTTCTGAATTACTATGAGTATAATGATATCTTAGAACAAGAGTAAAGATGTCAGTTATCCAAAGAACACATGTAGTGATGGTGGAGTCAAAACAAAGCATAGCAGTTGATGGAAAATATATGTATATGTGTCTGTGTCCATATATATATATATACATATATACATGAATATATATGTGTGTGTATGTATATTCATATACATACACATGCAAATAACTGAACTGATCCTTTTAAATAGCTTCAATCATTCTCAATTTATAGATTAGGAAATGGAAGCTCACAGAGCTGAAGTGACTTGCCCATGGTCACAAAACCAGTCAGGATATGAAAGGGGATTCAGTATCAGTTCTTCCTGGAAGGTATATCAGATGTAGTCTAAGTAAACCTTTTTATACATGAGGCAATCTAGAGATTAAATGAATTGTCCAATATCACAGAGAGAGACTTCCAGGTAAACATGGAGGCAGTCTAGATGCAGGACTCTTCCTCTCTTCAACACCTACCAATATAGACTACCTCAAAAAGCCAAAAAAACCCAAATCCATATGAATGAAGGGACTCTACAAGAGGGCGCAGCATTGAAGCTATGTGGGATTTGGGCAATTCCATACCATAAGGGGGTGAAAAAGCTTCCACCAAAACACAAGCTGATCCACCCACCCCCAATCCACCTACAGAGCTAGTCAGAACCAGCGCACACTAGAATCAGTGACTGAGTGAGGGGCACCTTTAGGTCCTTGGCAGCTGACTAAGACTACCAAAGACCTACCCCTGGGAGCAGCTAAACCTGAAACCCCAACAGGCTTAAGAGCACAGAGGGGGGCCTGCAGTACCAGATCTCAAACTATACTATAAAGCAGCGGTCATCAAAACAATATGGTACTGGCTAAGAGATAGAAAGGAGGATCAGTGGAATAGACTTGGGTTAAGTGACCTCAGCAAGACAGTCTATGATAAACCCAAAGATCCCAGCTTTGGGGACAAAAATCCATTATTTGATAAAAACTGTTGGGAAAATTAGAAGGCAGTGTGGGAGAGATTAGGGTTAGATTAACATCTCACACCCTACACCAAGATAAACTCAGAATAGGTGAATGACCTGAATATAAGGAAGGAAACTCTAAGTAAATTAGGTGAACACAGAATAGTATACATGTCAGATCTTTGGGAAACGAAAGATTTTAAGACCAAGCAAGAGTTAGAAAAAAATCACAAAATATAAAATAAATAATTTTGATTACATTAAATTAAAAAGATTTTGTACAAACAAAACCAGTGCAACCAAAATTAGAAGGGAAACAACAAATTGGGGGGAAAATTTCATAACAAATACCCCTGAGAAAGGTCTAATTACTTAAATTTATTAAGCGCTAAGTCAGTTGTACAAAAAATCAAGCCATTCTCCAATTGATAAATGGGCAAGGGATATGAGTAGGAAATTTTCAGATAAAGAAATCAAAACTGTTAATAAGCACATGAAAAAGTGTTCTAAATCTCTCATAATCAAAGAAATGGAAATCAAAACAACTCTGAGGTATCACCTCATACCTAACAAATTGGCTAACATGAGAGCAAAGGAATGTAATAGATGTTGGAGGTGATGTGGCAAAGTTGGGACATTAATGCATTGTTGGTGGAGTTGTGAACTGATCCAACCATTCTGGAGGGCAATTTGGAATTTTGCCCAAAGGGTGCTAAAAGACTGCCTGCCCTTTGATCCAGTCATAGCACTGCTTGGTTTATACCCCAAAGAGATAATAAGGAAAAAGACTTGTACAATAATATTCACAGCTGCACTCTTTATGGTGGCCAAAAATTGGAAAAGGAGGGGATGCCCTCCAAGTGGGGAATGGCTGAACAAATTGTGGTATATGCTAGTGATGAAGTACTATTATGCTCAAAGGAATAATAAACTGGAGGAATTCCATGTGAACTGGAACAACCTCCAGGAAGTGATGCAGAGTGAGAGGAGCAGAACCAGGAGAACATTCTACACAGAGACTGATACACTGTGGTACAATCTAATTTAATGGACTTCTCCATTAGTGGCAATCCAATGATCCAGGACAATTCTGAAGGACTTATGAGAAAGAAGGCTTATCTATATTTAGAGGAAGATCTGTGGGAATAGAAACAGAAGAAATACCAATATCACAGAGAAAGTTAGGAGTAGAGCAAAGACTAAAACCTAAGTTCTCTGATTGCCAGTCTCTCTCTCTCTCCTTGACCACAGAAAACTGCTTTATTGACACGGCACAGTTTGTTACAAATACTTTCTCTGGGAAAAAAAAATGTAGGTTGTTTCTTCTTGGTTCTCCCCCTCCCCTTCCATATTCATTATCTGTTTATCCACTTGAGGAGGAATTTATGAAATATCCACTTTCATAATCAATCTAATTTTCCCTGCAAATTCTGATTTGTAAATGATTTTTGTCTGGACAAAAGTTGAGCTCCTTTGTGCATCCATCAATTTGCATAATAAATTGGGATGTCCAGTTGCCATCCAATGTCTAATTGATTAACTACTTGTCATTTTCTGACTTTTGCCTAGAGCTTACTTTTTGGCTTTTCTCATTTTTACATAAATGATTCCAATTTCAGCTTTTATGGAGAGAAAGCCAGAGGGGAAAAACATACACACATTCATACTAATTAATATAATGAAATGTAATGTAACATAATATATTACAGTGGAGTTTAATATATAACATAGTAAATAATGTATTATGTAATATTTTATATGTGTATGTGTACATATATTAAAAAAAAAACAATAGCTTCAGCCTTTCACACTGGGCATGAGCTTTTTTCCTTGCCTAACAGCAAATTCTTAACCTTTTTCAACAGATCCGTTTGACATTCTAATGAAGTCAATGAACTCTGCAGAATCATGTTTTTAAATGTGCAAAAAAATAATATAGAATTTCAACAAATACCAATTACATTGAACTAAGGATGTACTTTTTTTCCCCATTCAAGTATTGAAGTTTATGGATCCACTGAAATCTATTAGTGAACCCCAAGTTAAGAATTCCTACCTTAACAAAAGGGAAAGCCTCAAGGCTGAGAGATTTGCAGTCAGAAAATAACTGCAAAATATGACCAACAGCTCCCAGATAATCTTCTTCATTATGTTTTTATTTGTATTAAAGAAGCCTTACACACTCAGCATGTATCAAATGCATATCCTTGCTGAATATGCAAGCAAGACATCAAAGGACTATGGGGAACGGCTTGGTAGGAGTTATCTTCTGAGTGCTACATTTAGTGGGAGGAAAACACACACACATACAAGCACGCACCCCAAGGATATACACCAACTTTTTACTCCTCTCTAACTGAAATAAATGTCTTGCCACCCTACCATGACTCTGCGGAAAGCCTGAAACCCATCAGAGGGGAAAGTAGGATGATGGTGGGACAAAGACCTCACCACCCACAGCAACTAGTTAACCAACCTGAAGGGGAATCTCACTTCTGTGTAGAAATTTGTCTGCTCTCACTCAAAGTAGAAGCTTCCTTTTGAAGAGCAGTGGTTTGCAAGGCTTTCGTTTCATACAAAAGCAACTACCATTTATAGGACATATTATTTTGATTACTTTTATTAATATCATCTTTCCCCACCAAATAAAAAAAAAATTCTGCGTTCCTAGAACCTCCTGGAGGGATATGTGTAAAATGAGGGCCCCACTTCGAGCTCCCTGAGAGGCCTTGAGGGCAATGGAATATGGACCTAAGTAGAAAGGAGGCAAAGGACCAGGTCCAATATGTGGTCTTTTGTTGTCTGCTATTCCCTATAACCTGTCAGATTCTAGTCCAACTATCAATGGAGTTGCAGCTTATGATTTTGAGAATGAAAAGAGATGAGTAGAAGAAATTGAACAAGGACTCTCCTTCTGGTACAGACTGAAAAGTTACAGAAAGATTTTTCCTCTTTTCTATTTTCTCTTTCTTTCTTTTCATTCATCCTTCTTCCTCTGCCTTCAACCCTTCCTTTCACTTTCCTTCTTTTCTTCTAAGGTCCCTGACAATAATGAGCCTCCTCTACACTCTTGATCTTTCCTTATCTCTTAGGAGTCCTCAGTGCTCTTCCTTCTTTTTTTTTTCCCTTATTCCTCCCTCCTCCCCATAATCATATTCTCCTCCCACCCCACCATGCGTCTTGCATCTCCTACTTACTCTCCACCATATTTAAATATCTTCCCTTTGTCTATATGTACCTGTCTGGTCCAAGGGTACACTCCACTGGCATGACCTGAGTTAAAAATCCCTCCTTTGATTTTTTTTTCCTCTGTGACTTCATGGAACTTATTGAACCTCCCTAGGGTTCAACTGGACAATCTGCAAAATGAAGAGGTAGACTAGACTCTGAGATCTCTTCCACCTCCAGATTTCCTTCCTCTTGATATGCATTTTTCCCTTCTCTGCATTTTCTTCTCTTCTATCCTTTCCCCCTTCATCCTTTTTGGTCTGCTACTGACCAGAAGAAACAGACCATTATGAATTGACTTTCCATTTCAGGACCAGGAGTATATTCTTCACAGTATTTCATTGGTACATAGATTGGGGCACAGCTTATCTAGCTGCTGGCTGCTGGTTAGGGAATACTGGAAATGGACTTCACTTCAAGATTCCATTGACCTCTCTGTCTTGACAACAGGCCAGGGATCAGGGACTCTAGTCATCTTTCCTGCTTCTCTTTTCTTTCCACAATGGCCACCAGTCTAGGACCAAAGTACTTCCTGAGGTCACTTTTCCCCCACCTTCTGATGATAACTCCAGGGCTGACAATCAGCCCCTTTTCATTGCTTTTCATTGACCTTGAAGGTCATAACAAGAGTGACATTCTATTATTCTATAGATTTGCTCAAAAATCTGTGTCTGCTTCCTAGGTTGCATCTTCTCTGAAATGCATAGAAGTTTTCTAGAGTCACATAGGGGTTAAAAGACTTGCCCAGGAATAATACATAGCCAGTTTGTTTAAGAAGCCATATGTGAATCTGGAACTTTCTAAGTTTAAGGATAGCATTTTATCCACTCCTGCAAACAATACTTTCTTTCATCTTTCCAATTATTTTCTCAGAATTCTTCATACATTCCTCACTACTTATAGAAAACTTCAGATCTTCAGGCGTTTATTAAACCTCTTGCCTAGAGATAGTCCTAATTTCTTTTTCTCCTGTTTGTCTTCCCTTTCTAAATCTTTTAAGTGGTATAGTGGATAGAGTGTTAAATGCAGTCAGGAAGAAATGAGTTCAAATTCTGCCTTCTACTTTTAACAGCTAAGTAACTTGGGACAAATCACTTAACTTCTTTCAAACTCAGTTACTTCATCTATGAAATAGGAAAAATAATAGCACCTAGCTGAGAGGGCTGTTGTGGGGTTCAAATAATAAAGCACTTTGTGAACCTTAAAGCATTATATGTGTATATGTGTTTATATATATATATATATATGCACATACACACACATATATATACTATGTATATATAGGCATAGGTATATGTATGTATTTAATATATTTAGATCATTTTACATTTAGATTAGATAATATATTATAGAGAGATAGTGAGATATCTATCTATCTATCTATCTATCTGTCTGTCTGTCTGTCTGTCTGTCTATCTATACTGGCTATTTGTGCCTGACCTTCTGACCATTCATAGTTGAACACATTGTACATAGATCCCAACATAGTGATATCATTTTCGTCTTCTTCAAGTACAAAGGACAGCAACCAATATTTGTGTACATATATGGATTCTATACATATACATAGACAAATAATTATACATACATGTACATGCATGAATATGTATTTTATTAATACAAGGCTACGTAAAAATAACTTTCTGAAGTAACATACCACAATGATTCCATGACTCGTCTTTTAAATAATTTTTGGCTATCGCCATAAATTATGAAGTATACCAAACCGAGCAGGTTCAAAGACTTTTTCCTACCCAATCTTATCTCATAATCATATGAGAATCACTTCCTGATCACTCCCACCACAGAGATTTTTTTTCCTCTTGGTCTGAATGTTTTATTATTCATTTGGCATTTAATCATCAGCTGGCTTGTGAAATCCCCTGCTTTATTGTCTTTTCTTACTATTGCTTCAATTCTTCTATCGCTTATTTAACTTTTCATAGGTCTATGTCTTGTCACCCCAGGAATAATAATAGTTCGCTATCCAAAGTGATTTAAGATTCCATAAAACATTTTCTTCATAAACAGTCTCTTTTAGCCACATTTTTCACAGAGGAAATCAAATCCCAAAGAGTTTATTTGCCGATTTGCTCAAGGGGACATAACTAGCAGGAGGCAGAACTGACATCTGAACTCATGTTTTCTAACTCCAAATATGATGCACTTTACACTATATTGAGCTAACTAAATACATTATAAACACTTCAAGAGAAGAATCATCTTTGTTGAATCTGTCTCACATTGCCAAAAATGTCATCCTTACATTCCACTCTCCACTACTCCATTGCTTCTAGTTGTGTTGTTTGAGACCTAAAAGTACGTATGTTCCATAGACAGTCCTTTGACACAGCTTCAACATGTCATAACCATAGCAGTGTTGCCTTGACTGGGTTGATATACCTTGGGTTCTTCGCACTGATTAGATAATTTTAGAGTAGGATAGGACTCTGTGATGATTAAATTTAAACTTTTCATTTTATAAATTAGGAAACTGTGGCTCAGAGGTAGGCTCACTAACTTGTTCAATGTCTCACAGCTTTATTAAATGGAAAAGTCAGCTTTTCTAATTTTCGTCCAATATTCTTTCCATTACAATTCTGTCTTCCTACTCACTAAATATGTGTTAAATGAATGAATGAATGAATAAATTAGTGAAGTGGGACTGGTTATTGATTATAACACTAAGTGCTGTCTACCTTCCTAGCCCCCAACCAAAACCAATGGGCTCTGACTGCACCACTGGTCAACCTTCAAGAATTCCTAAATAAGTTTAGGGATAATTGATTCCTTTTCAGAGGAAATAAAAAGAGATCTGACATAGACTTCTATACCTGTGACTATTTGCTACTTAGGTATCATCCTTGATTCCTCCCTCTTTCACCTCCCCTCCCATATTCAATCTATTGCTAAGTTCCGATAATTTTATCTTCATAATAGCTCTTGTATAACCTAACCCTAATCTCCTTTCTTTGAGAGGTCTCTACCATTCTGGTAATGACCTTTATTACCCAAGGTCTTGACTATTGAAATAATTTTCTGCCTCAAATTTCTCTTAACTCCAGTCTAAACTCCATTCACCTACTAAAGTGAACTTCTAAGAGTGCAGATCTAACCCTATCACTCCTCTCCTCCCAATTCAATAAACTTGAGTGACTCCCAATTCACTTTATCATCAAATATAAAGCCATCTCTTTGGCTTTTAAATTCCTTCATAACCTGACCCCTTCTTCTCTTTCCAGGCTTTTTAAAACTTACCCCCCTCCATATACTCTACAATCCCATGACACTTGACTCCTTGTTGTTCTTTACACATGATCTCATGACTGCATTTTGGAGGTTATCTCTTTGGTTTTACATTCTTTATCCACTCAGCTCTATTTCCTGGTTTCCCTAGCTTTTTCCAAGTCTCAGCTGAAATCCCTGCTTCTGGTAGAAGCTGTTTCTTTATACCCTGCTTGATTATAGTGCTTTCCATCCAAATTTTTTCCCAATATATCCTTTGTTTATATTACTTGTATTAAGGTGTTTAATTCTTATAACTCTAATTAGACTGTGTGAAGATGAGATCAACTCTCTCCTACCCACTTTTAGATTTAATCATCAGAAGCATATACACCCCCACATTTCCTTAAGTGAAGGGAGGTCCACAATACATATACTAAACTGGGTGATAACTCAGAAATGACTGACTGTCCCCTGGGCAGTCCTAAGAAAATTCTAAAACTGTAATTCGTCCACATAAATTAGAAGGAAGGCACAGGAAGTTAAGGAAAGAAGGGTCTTTAATAGTAGTAGCAAATTCCTGTAACAAGCTCTTTCTCCTTCAAACTTGGCCTTGGAGAAGCTCTGGCTTGGCACCTTGAACTGCTTCTGATAAGACTGCTTTTGGATCTTCTCTTTGGACTACAATGTGGGTGAGTGAAAAGGCTGACTCCTGAAGGGACAAGCTTTCAGAGAAGTTCCCCGTCTTGAAGGAGGCCTTGTGGCTGGAACCCTTGCTTTATTCACCACTGGCCCCTCTGACCCATAGTCCTCTGGTGGAGAGTTAACAAGTCCTCCCTGGTTTGAATTGGGCCAGAGTAATTATCTACTGTGATAGGATAGATATCTTCTCTACCCTCACTCTCATTTCTCTACTTTCACTTTTCCCTTCTATTTTATAAATAGATACTGCTGAAAATCATTTGAGTTGAGATATATTAATTTTGGTGACCACACTCATATATTTAGTCCAACCTTAATTTTTTTAACCCTTACAACTGTGAGGTCTTTGAGGGTAGGAACTAGTTTTACCTTTGTAATATTCCTAGAGATTAGTACAAAGCCTGACACCTAGATACTTAAAAATTCTTCTTGACTTGATTTGACTTAAAAATTCAAATCCCAGATAAGAACTTTCCTATCCAGACATAATTAGCTTCACCATTTTCACAACTAACATTAATTAGTTGTAGGTAGCTTGGCATAGTAGACAGATATTAGACTTGCAGTATCATATAACTCCTCTCAATCTTAGTTTCCTCATCTTTAAAATGAAGATAATAGTATTGTCTAACTTTTAGAGTGTGAGAAGGGAATTAGTTTTTTGATTTAATCAATTAGGGATTTGGACTTCACTTCCATTTGTTTTAAATTTGAGTCAATCAGCAACCACAAAATTGATCCCACAGGCACTGCCCCCTTGGGTGGTACCAGGCTAATTGAGGAGCTGTGATTGGTTCCTGGGAGGGGGGGGTGATGTAAGAGAGCTAATGGTTGTAGTGAGAACTGATAAGATGAGATCCAGCAGGAAGCTGGGTGGGGGGGGGGGGGATGGTTATTTTCTGAGGCTGAGATTCTGAGACAGACACTGAGTTGTTAGTCTCTGCATTATTAGGCTAGGAAATTCTTCATCTCCTTTCTATATTTCTCTCTTATTTTCTTTTTCTTACTAATAAATCTTGCTATTAACAGTCCTGTTACTTAAAGGTTAATTACAATTTTTGGCAACCACCCATTCTAAACATTACAAGAATTATGAGGGTTCAGTAAGATAATACATGGAAAAACATTTAGCAAACTTTAAAATACTATTGGAATCTTAGCTACCAACAGCTAAAAACCATAGAATCACCAAATGGAAAGGACCCTGCCTAAAAGAATAAATTAAATACTGGCTATGTATACTCCTTGACAACTACTCTAACAAATACAGAAATCCCCTCTACAGAATCTCTGACAATGGTTTTACCTGGCCTCCACTTGAAGACCTTTAATTATAGAAGACTCCCAAGGCAGTTTGATACACTGTCATTGTTATGATGCTTTCTTTTGAAAGCACTAACCTTTCTTCCTTACCTTCCATTTTGCTTCTAATTTTTCTATCTGAGACCTACCAGAATCCCATAGACAGCTCTTCATTACACACCACATTCAACCTCCACAAAATCTTGCCTTTGTTAAATCAACAAGCCTTTAGGTTTTTCAACAGATTATCTTAAAGTACTCATTAAAGATCTTTCATAACCTTGGAAAAAACTAATAAATAAATTATAGAAATCAGTTTTGATTGCATTTGTTATTTGCTGAGTACCTTAGTTATAAAAGTTGATAATTAGATACTCTCAATAACTCACACTTATCTAGAACATAAAAGACTCTTCATGCACCAACCCTGAAAGGCAAAGAATATAGCTATTATTGTCCTCATTTTACATTCAAGACAACTGAGGCAAAATTACTTGTCCTGGATAGTAGGGTCATAAGACCAGGAACTTCTAACTCCAAAATAAAGATATACAGAAAATTTATATAATGATAAATAGTCCTTACATAAATTATTATGGAGATTTTCATTTTTTAGGGTTGGGGTATACTAATATACTAAAAATGATAATACAGAACAAAGATGAGAAGGAGTCCACTGCTTCTGTTGGCCTGGACATCATTACACATAATAATTGGGAGTTTTGAATTAAATATAAACAGGGCTAATATGAAGCTAGCACTGGGGCATGTAGCTCAAGACAGAGTTCCTTGAAGATGGATCAATCATTAAAGTGAACTGGGGGGTGGGGGGTGGGGTCAGAGCCAAGATGGCGACTTAATAGCACCAAAAGCTGAAACTGCTCTAACAATTCTTCTAAACAAATCTTTAAAAAGCACCTCAAAATGACAGAAGTAAAAAACCAACAGCAAGACAGAGTGAGGAGGCTCTCCCAAGAACACAATTTGAAAGGTAGGCAAAGAGCTGAATTTCACAGGATAAGGGGGGACTAAAAGTAAAACTGCACTCAGAGGAGTGCTGACTGACCACTCCCCTAGCTACTGCTCCAAGTTCCTCAAATGGGCATAGTCTAACTTTGGGATCCCAAGAGGAAGGCTATATCAACAAAAGATCACCTCAGACCCATCCCTTGAAATCCCAGACTTCTGGCACCACTCTACAGTGAAGCCTGGAAATACATAGCATGGAACCCTTTCAAACCTGAACTGTTGTGGTGAAGATCTAGTCCCAGGGCAGAATGGCTCACAGTCCCTGCAAGCCAGCAGCAGAGGAGACAAAATCAGTAAGCAGTTTTCAGAATTCCCAGTCCACATGGAAAAAAAAGGTTAAGAAATTGAGCAAACAGTAGAAGAAACTCTTAACCCTTGAAAATTTCTATGAGAACAAAGAGCAAAGCATAGAATCAACAGGGGATGAAGAGATCCAAGCAACCACATGCAAAACTTAAAAAAAAGAAAGAAATTGGTTACAAGCTCTGAAGGAATTAAAAAGGAATTAAAAAATAACATAAGACAGGTCAAAGAAAAATGGGAGGGATGAAAGTATGCAAAAGAAAATAACAGCTTAAAAATCAAAATCAACTGGAAAAAGAGACACAAAAATCCAATGAAGAAAAAAAAGTATTTTTTTAAAAGCAATAATTGATCTACTGAAAAAAGAGGCAAAAAATTCAATGAAGTAAAAAGTATCATGAAAAGTAGAATGGACCAAATGGAAAAAGAGGATCAGAAGGTCATGAAAGAAAATCATTTTTTAGAATCTAGAATTGGGCAAATAGAGGCTAATGATTTCATAAGACATCAAGAAACAATAAATCAAAATCCAAAGAATGAAAAAAATAGAAGAAAATATGAAATATCTCATTGAAAAAAAAACTGAGATGGACAGGAGAAACAATTGAAGAACTATTAGACTACCTAAAAGTCATGACAAAAAAAAATCCTAGACATCATATTACAAGAAATTATCCAAGAAAACTGTCCTGATATCCTTGAACAAGAAGGTAAAATAGAAATTACAAGAATCCACAGATCTTTGACTATAATAAATCCCTAAATGACAAATTCCAGGAATGTTATAGCAAAGTTCAAGAACTCCCAGGTCAATTTGAAAATATTGCAAATAGTCAGAAAGAAATAATTTAGATATCATGGCGCCTCAGTCAGGATTACACAGGACCTGGCAGCTTCCACATTGAAAGACAGGAAGGCTTGAAATATGATATTCTCTAAGACAATGGAACTGGATCTATAACCAAGAATCACTTATACATCAAAAATTACTACATTATTTCAGGGGAAAGTGTGGTCATTTAATAAAAGAGAAGATTTTCAAGTATTCCTGAAGAAAAGACCAGATTTAAACAGAAAATTTAATTCCCAAATACAAAATTCAAGAGAAGCATGAAAAGGTAAATAAGAAAGATAAAAATTTAAATATTTTACATTAGAAAGATGATATCTGTAACTTAAAAGTTGTTAGTATTATAGTAATTATAGTAATTAGAAGAAGTAGACATAGACATAGCACGTGGTAGTGAGCTGTTTAGGATAATATGTTAGAAAAACAAACTAGGGTTAAAAAGAGTATTGTACTAAGAGAAATGGGAAAGAACAGCAAAATGGGGTAAATTATATCACATAAAGAGGCACAGGTAAGGGAATACTATGTTGGGCCTGACCTTCTGGAATCAGGAAGGAAAAAAGTTAAAATTTAGCCTCCTATATTATGTGGCCCATGGCAAGTCACTTTATCTCTGTCTGCCTCAGTTTCCTCTGCTCTAAAATGAAAGAAAAAAATAGTACCTAACTTGTAGGTCAATGTAAGGATAAAATGATCTATTTGTAAAGTGCTTGACCCCATGCCTAAAAGCTTCCTTCCTTCCTTCTTCTTTGGCTGAGACTATAGTAGAGGTCAGAAACAAAATGAAAGTAGGTGGGTTCATCCTGGTTCCTTTGATTTTAAATTTGCAGGATATTACTTAAATGGACAAATCTTTGGTATGCTTCAGGGCAAAACCTTCTGGGATGTTAGGGGGAAGTTATAAAGCTGATGGGCCTGAATGAAAATCTTTTCTCCACTATCCTCACCATATTATTCAACCTTTGAGGTAAGTGTGTCAAAAGATTGTTTTCCCAAGTCTGAAAAGAACCTAGTCTCCCAGAACCAATGTGCTCAGATCAATTTTTTCATTGTTGTAAAATACCTTTCCAATACTGCATAATCCTATCTCTTCTAATTGAGACAGGTTCTTTAATACATGATGGGACCCATAAATGATGATGAATGACAATGGTTTCTCTACACTTTTAAAACCTGTGATTCTGATAAAGTGTCCACTGTGATTTTAAAACACTGTGTATAGGTCATTATAAATGTCTAAAAGAGAGGGGAGGAACACACCAAAAAACAACCACAAACAAAACTATTTAGAATATCCACTATAAAATTTAGGTTTACACTTTCATAATCAAAATGAAATATTCTCTTTGGAAAAAGTCATATGTGTCTCTGAACAAATAGAAATGTGCTTGAAATTTGACATTCTTGCATTTCACCATTGAGAAGAATCAGGTTGTATCAATTCATTCACTTATGGATCCCTTTAATTATGGTATCAGATCAGGATGTGTCAAGGACAGAAGGTTGCTAAAGTAGAACAGCCTCTGAGTCTCCTGTGTGTTGATGGTTTGATAATAACAATGGCTTCCATTTTTATGGTGCTTTAAGGTTTGCAAGGTAGTTTACATGTATTATCTGATTTATTCCACAGAATACAATGAAATAGGTTCTAGTATTATCCCTATTTTACAGATTAGGAAATTGAGACTGACAGAGGTTAAGTAACCATCCAGAATCACACAGTTAGTAAATGGTTGAGGCAGAATTTGAAATCAGCCCTTTCCTGACTCTAGACCCAACACTCAAATGGTTGTCAACCTGTCAGGAGGAATATAAGAACCTTCCTGTCTAAGCAATTTTGTGATCCTCTATTTGTGTGCTATATCTACTTCTACTATCTTGACCTGTTACTTGTGGACTATCTATCTATCTAATCACTAACCACTGTTGTTTGTGTACTCAAAGGTCTTTGATTGCTTCCTTAGATTTGACCTTCCTCTCTGAGTTTGTTTATCTTTTGTCATTCTGGAATGTCATCTTAGCTTAATACTAATGTCTATTTTTGGCTTTTATCCATGACTAGAAAATTCCTAGCCTAGAGTCTCTTTTTCTGACTGCCCGTGGCTCAGTCTGATTTAAAGGAACTCAACTAAACAAACATGATTATTCTCCACCAGCAAAGTCTGAACCAGTCTATGAATTTTCCAATTATTCTTACCTGTTACAAACATAAGATTATTAACCATCCTAAAAATGTACAGGAAACCTTTTTTTTTTTTATTGGAATCTAAGAAACTCATTTTGACATGGACAAGACAAGTCTTGCAATATAGGGGAAGAAGCCCAAGATTTGGAATCTGAGGATCTACTATAAATCCTTTCTCCCCTTTTTGCTGATCATGTCAGCTTGGGCAAGTCACTTAATTTCACTGAACCTTAGTGCCCTCCTGTATAATGGTATCTGTCCCATTTAGCTCATAAGGAATAGGTAAAATTTCTGAGGAAAGTCCATTATAAGCAATCATACTCTATAAATATAAATACTGTTAGAGACACAAGAAATATATATATATATATACATATATATATATATATGTATGTGAAAAAGGAAATGGTAAACCAATCCAATATCTATGGGGTCACAAAGAACATATATATATATATATATATATATATATATATATTCAGCTGTTCAGTTGTGTGTGTATATATGCACATATATGTATACATATATGAATATGTATACATGCACACATAGTTAAACAAATAGTGTTGGGGAGGAATATGGGTAAAAAACTACAGTAGAGGGAGATTATTCCCAGGAGCCAAGAAGATGAAGGTTCAAGCCCCATGTCTGACACACAATGGCTATTTGAGAATGAGTGATCCATTTAAATTCTTAGCTCCCCAGGCAATTCTCTAAGTCTATAAATTGGCTAGAAGGGGGACTGACTTGAATTGGTAGAAGAGATTTCTCCCATCTCCCTACATTAATATCACAGGTCCAAACCTATCCCTACAGTCCTACTATAGACATCACAGCTCACATTTCAACAGTACTTTAAGATCAATAACTTATTTTTCACAACAACCCTCAGAAGCACGTTATTGTTATGCCATTTTACAGATGAGTTAACTGATTTGGTCTGTCATACTATCATTCAGCCTCCCAGACAAAATTCAAATGCATATTTGGCTCCAAAGCTATCCTTTCTACTCTCTTGTGTAATCTCTTTATAAACTCTAATCAGTAATTAATCTGACTTTGAAATTAAGTAGATTTTTTGCATCTGATTTTTATGATATAGAAGCAAATGTCAAGCCAGTAGGCTGTTACCAGGAATGTATTTTAAAAAGTGACATCTAGGTTGTGTCCTTGGTTGCCCATAGATTCATTCCAATCGTCTATCTCTTCTGTAGCTAAGGTCCTCTAAAATGAGAATTGATGTTCAAAATGATAACCCTGAGGCAGGATCTCTAATCAGTAAACAAAGATTAAATTGTGTTCTGTGCAATGTACTTACAGAGGCTCAGAAAGTGGATTAATACATATTACATTGGTTTTGCAACAAGGGTTGAAAGGGAAAGGAGTTTACTATTAACCCTTAGTAAGAGTCATCCATGAACCAGAGTCCTTCCTCTCCAAACCTCACAGTCAATGGAGATCTTTGGATCACAATATCTAGAGATCATCTGGTCTAACCATGTCATTTTGTACTTAAGGCACCTGAAGTTAAGAAATGTACAGCCATGACTCAACCTCAGGTCTATGTTTCATGGAAGATTTTTTTAAACTTTGAATTTTTCCCATATTTTTTGCAGACTCTGAGTGGTAAATTAACTTACCAAATCAGAGCGAATGACAAAATTAATTTTCGAATTTATGTGTTCTAATCCAGGTCCAGTATTCTTTCTGCTGAACAATAGTGTATGTTCTTAACTTATCCTAAATTGTCCATTTCTCTAGCTGACCTTAGATTACCCTTCCAACTCTGAGCCACCATGATTTTCTGAGGCTGTTAGGTCTTGAGAAGAAACTAATGATCCATCTCTTACACTAGCCCACAGAGAATCTATTTAAGCATCTCTACTCTTAATATCTTGAAATCCTTTTGTTGCTACTTATCACCTGAGATTGTTATAAGGGGAGCTGACCTGGGGCCTAGAATTCCCTTGTTCATCTTGACTTGGTAGAGGAGTTTACTCTGGTCTCTGGCACATGCCTTGGCGAAATCTTATTTCACTATTTTGTTAGGGACCATTATTCAATGTTTACCTACTTCCTCTAGAAAATTCAAATCTATATTCCTTTTTGTGGCCTTCAGTCTTTGAGTATAAAGAACTATGAAGTTTTTATATAATTACCAAAGGTTTGAGCTGAAAGCTATGGACTAAGGGGCTAGTTGGAGAGGATGGAAAAGGACTTTCATTCTGAGCCTCGGTATTACAGAGCCTTAAATTCCCAACAATAATGTTTCAGTTCCCTGCCTTTAGAATAAGGGTCCTTTAAAATTCAACCACAATTGGAGAATTGTTAGACAAATCATGATATAAAATGTAATGGGACATCACAATGCCATAAGATGTGATGCATATGAGAAATTTAGAGAAGCTGGGGAGATTTGTATAAACAGTTACAGAATGAAGTAAGGAGAATAAATAAGAGGAGAACAAAATATACAATAATATGCACAAGTATGTCAATAGAAATAGAAGGATAGTCAGACAAAATCTGACACTGTAATTATAATGAACGATCTTTGAGAAGGGGACTTTCACATTTCTAAACCATGATAATAATTTCTGTTATTGTTGTTTAGTCACTTAAGTACAACTCTTTGTGACCCCATTTGGGGTTTTCTTGGCAAAGTTACTAGAGTGGTTTGCCATTTCCTTTTCAGCTCATTTTACAGATAGGGAAATGGAGACAAACTGGGCCAGGAAGTATCTAAGGTCAAATTTGAACTCAGGTCTTCCTAACTCCAGGTTTGGTACTCTACCCACTGTACCACCTAGCTGCCTCATGATATTTGAATTAAATAATTCCTCACAACATCCCAATAAAAGAGGTGCTATTCTTATTTATCACTCTATATATGAGACATCTGAGATGAGAGTGTTTTAACTGGCTTGCTTATGGTCACATAGCAAATATTTAGCAAGATTTTAACCCAAATCTTCTTTCTGACTCCAAATGCTGTACATTATCCAGTACCTATACAATTATACTTTCACTAGAGAGGTGGAAAATTATAGGTATGAAATATTTCATGCACTCTCAATCCCAGGTACTAAATGGTTGGCTTTGCTTAATTGCTTATTGTGGTGGGGTCATGTAGTGAGGTATATCTGGCAACGTATGTAATATAATGATAAAAGGAATGAACAAAATAAAATTCAGCCATGTTTCTATGGCCATGGATCTATGGTATCATACATTTGGAGGTTGAAAGGACATCAGAGAGCCACTCATTCAACCCCTCCATTTAACACATGAGCCAAGTGAAGCTCAGAGATGTTATGAGATTTTCCTAAAGTCATACTAGAGAGAACCAGAAGTCAAGCCTGTATTTTTCTTTCTTAGCTGAATTTTTAATTCTTCCAGATTACATATCAATATAATTTTCAAATTATTTTCTGACATTTTGTGATCCATGTTTTCTCCCTTGCTCCCAACACTCCCCAAGACAGCAGGTAATATGATATATGTGGTGCATGTGTTATTATACAATACATATTTCCATGTTTATCATGTTGTGAAAGAAGACATGTATCACTTACACTAGAGAAAAATTAATGGAGGAAATAAAGTAAAAAAAATGGCAAGTGTCAATCTGCATAGCTTTTTTCATCTTGAATCCCTTGTAGTTGTCCTAGATTGTTGCATTACTGATAATAGTTAAATCATTCACAGTTGATCATTATGCATTATTGTAATTACTGTTAACATTCTCCTGGTTCTGCTCACTTCACTTTGTATCACTTCATGTAAGTCTTTCCAGGATTTTTGGTGATCATCTTGTTTGTCATTTCTTATGGCAACAAGAAATAAGTATTCCATTACTATTGCCATCATATAACACAATTTGTTTTACCATCCCCCAAATGATGGATGTCCCTTCAGTTTCCAATTCTTTGCCACCACATAAAGAGCTGCTACAAATGTTTTTATACAAGTTAGGTCTGTTTCCTCAAACCTGTATTTTCTGACTCCAAATCCATAGCACTATTAAATCATGACATAATGATTCTGGTGGTTGAAACAGGAGGAAGGAGGTTTGGAAAGATTCCAGGCTTCCTTTCAATAAGAACTCATTAAAATTCAACCCTAGTCTACAGAGAAGGTAGGGGCCATGGCTAGAGACATTTGGTGGCTTGGCAGAAGGGATGGATTTCGAGGGTGTCCTGGAATGACCTCTCTCCCCTCCATTAGAATGGGAACCTATAAAAGTTCAGGTTTAAATCACAAAGATGAAATAGGCCATCATTATGCGACACATTCATGGAAAATGGGTCATTGGCACTATGTATCTATGGCTTATTTCCACTCCTTTCTTTTGAGAATAGCCGACCTGTCAAAGAATTGACTAGTGTAGTAAGTCACATAGCACTCTTCTGTATAGCTCTTAAGACAGCTCTTGGCTTTAATTTTATATCACTTCCCATCATGATAGCCAAACAAGAATTCTGGTGCATGCACTCACTGTATCAACAACTTTGCACTCAAACACTGTATCAACAGCTTTGTTCCTACTTCCAAAAGTCTTATTTGCCCATAACCCCTCAATGGATACGGAGCCCTCTTAATGGCATTTCCCTGATTTCTATTTCCAAATCTGTCATTGGTTGGTCATGTGATTTTATACAAATCATTTAACCTTCTTAAGCTTCAAGTATCTAATCTATAAAATTAAGAGATTGAACTAGATGATTTCTAAAATTCCTTCCAGTTCAAAAAAATCTATGATGTATTTGTTCTTTATATTCAAAGAAAAGTTTAAGATTTGGAGTGGAAACATCAGAGGGGGAATATAATTTTTAACTCTTTTGTTCTGGTACTTGATTAGTTTCAAGCCCACATCCAAGAACATGTCTTTTCTTTTTTTTTTTAAACCCTTATCTTCCGTCTTGGAGTCAATACTGTGTATTGGCTCCAAGGCAGAAGAGTGGTAAGGGCTGGGCAATGGGGGTCAACTGACTTCCCCAGGGTCACACAGCTGGGAAGTGTCTGAGGCCAGATTTGAACCTAGGACCTCCTGTCTCTAGGCCTGGCTCTCAATCCAATGAACTACCCAGCTGCCCCCAAACATAAATCTTAAAGAATTTTTTCTGAATGAAAGAATGAATGAGTAGACATTGTCTTATATTATCAAGTGATTGTTTCTCTATACATTAGCAGGCTGGTAGATCCTAATCTGATATCACAGGGAAAGAGAGGGAAGGGATGCTTTGGGTCAATGTGTGTAGATTGGTTGCAAAACCAAAATTAAAATAAAAAATAAGAAAATAATTTTTGGAAATTGTCAGACAGGCTGCTTTAAATTAAAGCAAATTATACAGCTGTTTATAAATGTGATTCACATTTATTCCTCCTTCCAGAAATTGCTTAACATTTGCCATAGGAGTCAAGAGAGAGGGAGGGAAAGACAGAGACACAGAGAGAAACAGAGAGAGACAAAGATTCCCAGAGAAGGAGACAGAAACAGAGACAGACACATAGAGACAGAGACACACAGTCAGATATACAGAGACAGATAAAGAGATGTATCAAAGTCAAAAACCATTTCAAATCAATTGAGTGCAATCTCAAACTCTAATTAAGCTTTTCAGGATAAATCAGGAAATCAGGGCTAGATAAAAAATAAAATGAGAGACTTCAAAGACATAAAAGTGTGTCTGAGTCCTGGTTCAGTCTGTATGACCCAGATCTCGGTTTCTTTTGAGAAAATGAGTAGGTTAGACTAGGTGACCTCAGAGTTAGTATGACCCATAGGTTCTTGTGGGCTTATGGTCTGTGATTCAGCTCTGAGAAGCCAAGAGATCAGTGTCCAATGGATGTGGGTATGATTTACAGATTTCCCTAGTCATCAGCAACCAGCTGAATCATTTTGCTTTACCACATGTCATTTTTAAAATTTATTTATCAATTATTTATTTATTTATCTATTTTGGCTAGGATAAGGCAAACATTATATCTTCTAATTACATGTGTGTGTCTTATTTCTTTACTAGATGAAATTATAATTACAGAATGTCAAAGTTGAAAGGAAACTCATTGACCTTCTAGACCAATCATACCCTCAAAAGACTTCCATGTTCAACGAAACCAAGATGTTGTCATCCAGCCTCAACGGGAAGACTTTCAGTGGGTTCTTATACATATAATCTCCCCAGGCAGCATACTCTACTTTGAGACACCTAATTGTAATGGAATCTCACCTTATTGTTGAACCTACATTTGTGTCTGTTGTTTCTAGATCCTGTCTCATAGATCCAGTCAGAGCAAAAACTCTTTTCTATGCAATTATGTCCAACTATCTGTGACCTCATTTGGGGTTTTCTTAGCAAAGATATTGAAATAGTTTGCAATTTCCTTCTCCAGTTTGCTTTACAGATGAGGAAACCAAGGCAACCAGGGTTAAGTGATTGTCCAGGTCACATAGAAGGTCAGATTTGAATTCAGGTCTTCCTGGATCTAACCTAGTACTCTCTCCACTGTGCTATTTAGTCACACTTTTCTATATTACAGCTCTTCAAATATTTGAAGATTATTATCCTTTTCTAAGTCTTCTCCGAGCTAAACATATCCATTTGCTTTAGCCTACTGTCACCTAGCACCAAAAAGAGAACCATCTAGTTATCATCTGGACACTCACTAGATTTGTAAACCTGGGAATGTTATTTACCCTTTCTCTGCCTCAGTCTCTTCATTAGTAAAATGTAAATAATAGAAATTATCTTCAGGGTTACTATCAACTTCATCTGAGAAGTATATATGTTAATATAAAGCACTTTTCAAACATTAAAAGTATTATGTAAATGCTAGCTATTATTAATAGTATATCCACATATTTTAAAATATATTTAAAATGTATTATTGTAAATAAAAATCAAAATTTATAAAATGTGTTTTATTTTAAAATTTGTTTCATTATAATCTTTATGAAGACCAAATGGCATGGGTATTTGCATATAAAGAGCAGAAAAGAAAGAGGATTGTACAGGAAAATTCAAATCAATCTCTATTATCTAGTTCGCTTTGTTTTAAAAATCTAATCTATGTTATCTTTTATATATGTTATGTTGCATGCATAATATACACAAGATTGCTTGCCATCTCAAGACAGGTGGGGAGAGAGGGAAAGAAAGAATCTGAGACTCAATATTCTTTGAAAAATGTTGTAAACTATTTTTATATGTAATTGAGAAAAATAAAATAATTAAAAAAAAAAGATACTTAAAGGGTCTGTGATTTTAAATGGCAACTCTCTCAGACTAAGAACTTTATCTTTTCTTTCTTCTTTGGAATATCCTAAATGGCAAAGGCATTTAAGAGATTGTACTAGGGAGTTGCTTAAGGGAAAGAGAGGTTTAGGGACTTTCAAGTGACTTTCACAGGGTCACATAATACTAATGTTAGAGATAGAATTCAAGCTTAAGTTTTCATGACTAAAGGTGCAGCATTCTATCCATTGTCTCCTTTTCCCCTTTCCTTCTTTATTCTTCCCCTTATTCTCCTCCCTTCCTGAATCCATTCCCTCTCTTCTGTCTTCCCTTTCTTTCTTCTCTTTTCCTCTCATCTCTTCCTGTCCTGTCCTTTTCTCTCCTTCTCTCTTCCCCCCTTCTCTCTCTACCTTCCCTCCTTCCTTTTCTACTTCTTCTCCTTCACCTCCATCTCTCTTGCTCTCTTTTTTCTCTAGACAAATATTAAAGACAAGAAAAATCAAGTCAGAATCAAAAAGATACAGTTGGATTTCATTTGAGAAATTGCAAAGTACTTTAAATAATTCTAAGCTACACCCTGCCCCCAAAGTACCACACTGGAACACCAATATTCTCTTGGTGATGCTACATGAATATCAATTATAGGATAATATAAAATTGCCATTAAAACTTCAATGGTCCCATAGCACAAATACAAGGATAATATCATGTAGGATGATGGTGGGTACAAATAGCATATTGCCAGCAACAAACTGCATGTAATAACTGTCATGGTAGGCATCATCAAGGATAGGTATAGAGAAAAAATAATAAGGTGGGTTGGTCATGAAAAAAAGATTGTGAGGAATAGCAGTTTTAGCCCCAATAGTTCAGCAATATGCTTGGAATCCCTTAAAAGTCAGAGGGTGAGACTGAGTAGGGGACTTCCGGTTAAGATGGCGGCTTAGAGAAAGCTGAAGTTCAGATCTCCGGAAAACCCTTCCCGACCGATCTCAAACTAGAAGCTCCTAAGGCGCCGAAATTCAAAACGATCAACAGTACAGACCCTGGGAACCCTCCTCCTGGACCTGGACCCGGTTCAAAAGGTACGGCTCCCCTTAAAAGCCAGAACCTGAGATCCCTCGGACCTCAGGGGTAGGAGCGCAGAGTCCAAGGCTCCCGGAAGCGGCAGCCGCGCCGGGCTCAGAGAGCAGGGTCTGAGGAACAACAACCCTCAGGGTCTTCTACCCAAGTCCCAGTCCGGGTGAAAGTTACTGCCTGGGGCTTCCGCTGCAGAGAGCCGGTCGGTCCGGGTGAAAGTTACTGCCTGGGGCCTCCGCTGCAAAGAGCTGGTCGGTCCGGGTGAAAGTTACTGCCTGGGGCCTCCGCTGCAGAGAGCTGGTCAAAACAACAGCAACCCTCAGGGCGGGCAAGACAGCCTCACGGGCTGGATCCTGCTATCCAAGTCTCAGTGAAAGTCTGTGCTCTCGGAGCTTGGGGAAGCGGCAGCCCATCCCCCCGCAGGCCGACGAAACAGCCTCACGGCCAGGGATTCTGAAGGCAACTTCCGGAAATCGAGCCAGGGGGAGAGTGTGGCCTCGTGGTCCGACCCTTCCATTCCAGTTCCAGTGAGGCATATTCAGTTTAACCCAGGGAACGCTCATAGAACCAACATCTGCCCAGGACTAAAGCCTCTGATCACCAGACAAAGACAAGAAAAGCCAATCCTCCACGTTCAGAGATGACAAACTCCACAGAAGCACAGAAGCCCCAAAATACCAAGAAAAATAAGAAGAAAGGGGCGACTCTGGACACATTCTATGGAGCCAAAATACAAAATACAGAGCAGATAGAAGAAGATATACAAGAAAATTCTCCAAAATCTTCCAAAGGAAATAGAAACTCTCCACAAACACATGAAGAATTTGAATCAGAAAGGACCAAAAAGATGGAAGCCCTCTGGGAGGAAAAGTGGGAAATGATGCAAAAGAAATTCACGCACCTACAAAACCAGTTTGACCAAACTGTAAAAGAAAACCAGGCTTTAAAGCAAGAACTAATAAAGCAAAGCCAAAACACCAAGAAATTAGAAGAGAACATAAAATATCTCACCGACAAGGTGATAGATCTGGAAAACAGGGGGAGAAGAGAAAATTTAAGAATAATTGGACTCCCAGAAAAGCCAGAAATAAACACCAAACTGGACATGGTGATACAAGATATAATCAAAGAAAACTGCCCAGAGATTCTAGAACAAGGGGGCAATACATCCACTGACAGAGCTCACAGAACACCTTCTACACTAAACCCCCAAAAGACAACTCCCAGGAATGTAATTGCCAAATTCCAAAGCTATCAAACAAAAGAAAAAATCCTACAGGAAGCCAGAAAAAGACAATTTAGATATAAAGGAATGCCAATCAGGGTCACACAAGACCTTGCAAGTTCTACTCTGAATGATCGTAAGGCATGGAACATGATCTTCAGAAAGGCAAGAGAGCTGGGTCTCCAACCAAGAATCAGCTACCCAGCAAAACTGACTATATACTTCCAAGGGAAAGTATGGGCATTCAACAAAATAGAAGACTTCCAACTTTTTGCAAAGAAAAGACCAGAGCTCTGTGGAAAGTTTGATACCGAAAATCAAAGAGCAAGGAATACCTGAAAAGGTAAATATTAAGGAAAGGGGAAAAATGTTATCTTCTTTTACTCAAACTCTCTTCTATAAGGACTACATTTATATCAACCTATGTATACTAATATGTGGGGAAAATGTAATGTATAAATAGGGGGTAAAGAAAGACCAAATAGAATAATGGTTCTCACACAAAGATTCACAGGGGAAGGGGAGGGGAAGAAAACTCCTATAAGAAGGAGAGGAAGAGAGGGGGGGGGGGGTTACTTAAACCTCAATCTCAGGGAAATCAACTCTGAGAGGGAAAAACATCCAGATCCATTGGGATCTTGAATTCTATCTTACCCAACAAGGGTAAGGAGAAGGGAAAACCAAGGGGGGGAGGGGGAGAGGGAGAACAAAAAGGGAGGGAAAGAGAGGGGGGAGGGGGAGGGAACAAAAAGGGAGGGACTAAAAAGGGAAACATCAAGGGAGGGGACAAGGGGGACTGATTCAAAGTAAATCACTGGACTAAAAGGTAGAGCCGAAGAAGAAAAGGTTAGAATTAGGGAAGGCAATCAAAATGCCAGGGAGTCCACAAATGACAATCATAACTTTGAACGTGAATGGGATGAACTCACCCATAAAACGTAGACGAATAGCTGAATGGATTAGAATCCAAAACCCTACCATATGTTGTCTTCAAGAAACACACATGAGGCGGGTTGACACCCACAAGGTCAGAATTAAAGGATGGAGTAAGACCTTCTGGGCCTCAACTGATAGAAAGAAGGCAGGAGTGGTAATCATGATATCTGATAAAGCCAATGCAAAAATAGACCTGATCAAAAGGGATAGGGAAGGTAATTATATATTGTTAAAAGGGACTCTAGACAATGAGGAAATATCATTAATCAACATGTATGCACCAAATAATATAGCACCCAAATTTCTAATGGAGAAACTAGGAGAATTGAAGGAAGAAATAGACAATAAAACCATACTAGTGGGAGACTTAAACCAACCATTATCAAATTTAGATAAATCAAATCAAAAAATAAATAAGAAAGAGGTAAAAGAAGTGAATGAAATCTTAGAAAAATTAGAATTAATAGACATATGGAGAAAAATAAATAGGGATAAAAAGGAATACACCTTCTTCTCAGCACCACATGGCACATTCACAAAAATTGACCATACATTAGGTCACAGAAACATAGCACACAAATGCAAAAAAGCAGAAATAATGAATGCAGCCTTCTCAGATCACAAGGCAATAAAAATAATGATTAGTAATGGTACATGGAAAACCAAATCTAAAACCAATTGGAAATTAAACAATATGATACTCCAAAACCGTTTAGCTAAAGAAGAAATCATAGAAACAATTAATAATTTCATCAAGGAAAATGACAATGGCGAAACATCCTTTCAAACCTTTTGGGATGCAGCCAAAGCGGTAATCAGAGGCAAATTCATATCCCTGAAAGCTCATATTAACAAACAAGGGAGAGCAGAGATCAATCAATTGGAAATGCAATTGAAAAAACTCGAAAGCGATCAAATTAAAAACCCCCAGCAGAAAACCAAATTTGAAATCCTAAAAATTAAGGGAGAAATTAATAAAATCGAAAGTGATAGAACTATTGATTTAATAAATAAGACAAGAAGCTGGTACTTTGAAAAAACAAACAAAATAGACAAAGTACTGGTCAATCTAATTAAAAAAAGGAAGGAAGAAAAGCAAATTCACAGCATTAAAGATGAAAAGGGGGACAGCACCTCCAATGAGGAGGAAATTAAGGCAATCATTAGAAATTACTTTGCCCAATTATATGGCAATAAATACACCAATTTAGGAGAAATGGATGAATATATACAAAAATACAAACTGCCTAGACTAACAGAAGAGGAAATAGAATTCTTAAATAATCCCATATCAGAAATTGAAATCCATCAAGCCATCAAAGAACTTCCTAAGAAAAAATCCCCAGGGCCTGATGGATTCACCTGTGAATTCTATCAAACATTCAGAGAACAGTTAACCCCAATACTATACAAACTATTTGACATAATAAGCAAAGAGGGAGTTCTACCAAACTCCTTTTACGACACAAACATGGTACTGATTCCAAAACCAGGCAGGTCAAAAACAGAGAAAGAAAACTATAGACCAATCTCCCTAATGAATATAGATGCAAAAATTTTAAATAGGATACTAGCAAAAAGACTCCAGCAAGTGATCAGAAGGATCATTCACCATGATCAAGTAGGATTCATACCAGGGATGCAGGGCTGGTTCAACATTAGGAAAACCATCCACATAATTAACCACATCAACAAGCAAACTAGCAAGAACCACATGATTATCTCAATAGATGCAGAAAAAGCCTTTGATAAAATACAACATCCATTCCTATTAAAAACACTAGAAAGCATAGGAATAGAAGGGTCATTCCTAAAAATAATAAACAGTATATATCTAAAACCAACAGCTAATATCATCTGCAATGGGGATAAACTAGATGCATTCCCAATAAGATCAGGAGTGAAACAAGGATGCCCATTATCACCTCTACTATTTGACATTGTACTAGAAACACTAGCAGTAGCAATTAGAGAAGATAAAGAAATTGAAGGCATCAGAATAGGCAAGGAGGAGACCAAGTTATCACTCTTTGCGGATGACATGATGGTCTACTTAAAGAATCCTAGAGATTCAACCAAAAAGCTAATTGAAATAATCAACAACTTTAGCAAAGTTGCAGGATACAAAATAAACCCACATAAATCATCAGCTTTTCTATATATCTCCAACACAGCTCAGCAGCAAGAACTAGAAAGAGAAATCCCATTCAAAATCATCTTAGACAAAATAAAATACCTAGGAATCTATCTCCCAAGACAAACACAGGAACTATATGAACACAACTACAAAACACTCGCCACACAACTAAAACTAGACTTGAACAATTGGAAAAACATTAACTGCTCATGGATAGGACGAGCCAATATAATAAAAATGACCATCCTACCCAAACTTATTTATCTATTTAGTGCCATACCCATTGAACTACCAAAATACTTCTTCACTGATTTAGAAAAAACCATAACAAAGTTCATTTGGAAGAACAAAAGATCAAGGATATCCAGGGAAATAATGAAAAAAAACACATATGATGGGGGCCTTGCAGTCCCAGACCTCAAACTATATTACAAAGCAGCAGTCATCAAAACAATTTGGTACTGGCTAAGAAACAGAAAGGAAGATCAGTGGAATAGACTGGGGGAAAACGACCTCAGCAAGACAGTATACGATAAACCCAAAGATCCCAGCTTTTGGGACAAAAATCCACTATTCGATAAAAACTGCTGGGAAAATTGGAAGACAGTGTGGGAGAGACTAGGAATAGATCAACACCTCACACCCTACACCAAGATAAATTCAAAATGGGTGAGTGACTTAAACATAAAGAAGGAAACCATAAGTAAATTGGGTAAACACAGAATAGTATACATGTCAGACCTTTGGGAGGGGAAAGGCTTTAAAACCAAGCAAGATATAGAAAGAATCACAAAATGTAAAATAAATAATTTTGACTACATCAAACTAAAAAGCTTTTGTACAAACAAAACCAATATAACTAAAATCAGAAGGGAAACAACAAATTGGGAAAAAATCTTCATAGAAACCTCTGACAAAGGTTTAATTACTCATATTTATAATGAGCTAAATCAATTGTACAAAAAATCAAGCCATTCTCCAATTGATAAATGGGCAAGGGAAATGGATAGGCAGTTCTCAGATAAAGAAATCAAAACTATTAACAAGCACATGAAGAAGTGTTCTACATCTCTTATAATCAGAGAGATGCAAATCAAAACAACTCTGAGGTATCACCTCACACCTAGCAGATTGGCTAACATAACAGCAAAGGAAAGTAATGAATGCTGGAGGGGATGTGGCAAAGTAGGGACATTAATTCATTGCTGGTGGAGTTGTGAACTGATCCAACCATTCTGGAGGGCAATTTGGAACTATGCCCAAAGGGCGACAAAAGAATATCTACCCTTTGACCCAGCCATAGCACTGCTGGGTCTGTACCCCAAAGAGATAATGGACACAAAGACTTGTACAAAAATATTCATAGCTGCGCTCTTTGTGGTGGCCCAAAACTGGAAAACGAGGGGATGCCCATCAATTGGGGAATGGCTGAACAAACTGTGGTATATGTTGGTGATGGAATACTATTGTGCTCAAAGGAATAATAAAGTGGAGAAGTTCCATGGAGACTGGAACAACCTCCAGGAAGTGATGCAGAGCGAGAGGAGCAGAACCAGGAGAACATTGTACACAGAGACTAATACACTGTGGTATAATCGAACGTAATGGACTTCTCCATTAGTGGCGGTGTAATGTCCCTGAACAATCTGCAGGGATCCAGGAGAAAAAACACCATTCATAAGCAAAGGATAAACTATGGGAGTGGAAACACCGAGAAAAAGCAACTGCCTGAATACAGAGGTTGAGGGGACATGACAGAGGACAGACTTTAAATGAACACTCTAATGCAAATACTATCAACAAAGCAATGGGTTCAAATCAAGAAAACATCTAATGCCCAGTGGACTTACGCGTCGGCTATGGGGGGTGGGGGGGAGGAAAAGAAAATGATCTATGTCTTTAACGAATAATGCTTGGAAATGATCAAATAAAATATATTAAAAAAAAATAAAAAAAATAAAAATAAAAAAAAATAAAAAAAAAAAAAGTCAGAGGGTGAGAGGTAGAGATTTGATGTGCATCAGTCAAAGGAATTCCCCTCATTTCAAGAAAGCAAATATCCACCCAAGTACATAAGTACATTTTATTTTTGTTCAATCATTTTTTCAGTTGAATCTGACTCTTTATGACTCCATTTGGAGTTTTCTTGGAAAAGATATTGGTCTTTTTTTCCTTCTGCCATTTCCTTCTGTTTATTTTACAGATGAGGAAACTATGACAAATAGGGTTAAATGACTTGCCCAGGGTCACATAGCTAATAATTGTCTGAGATCAGATTTGAACTCAAGAAGATGAGTCTTCCTGACTCCAGGTTGGACATTCCAACCATTGTGTCACCTAACTGCTTAATAACTGCTTACATAAATATATAGCACCATCTTCTTTAAAGACTTCTCCATCCTACTATACTTTTTTTTTTTGGTTATTGTGAATTGACATATATTAAATAAATCAGACAATAAAAAAGTGTTTTATTTTATTTATTTAAAAAACCTTTATCTTCTGTCTAAGAATCAATACTATTTATTGGTTCTAAGGCTGAAAAGCAGTAAAGGCTAGGCAGTGGTAGTTAAGTGACTTGCCCAGGACACACAGCTGGGAAGTGTCTGAGGTCAGAATTGAACCATGGTCCTCCTATCCCTAGGCCTGTTGCTCTGACCATTAAACTACCTAGTTGCCCATGTAAACAAGCATTTATCAAGATTCTACTATGTGATAGTTACTATATTTAGTGCTGGGGATTCAAAAAACAGTCCCTTCTCTCAAGAACCTCACAATCTAATGGGGAGAAAACATAGGAACTACATACAGGAAAAAATGGAGATAATTAATTGAGAGAAGGCAGTTGAAGTAAAGGAGACTAAGAAGGGGGCATCTAAATGGTTCAGTATATGATAGCCAGGCCTGAAGATGAGAGGTCTTGGGTTTAAATCTAACCTCAGATATTTCCTAGTTGTGTGACCCTGGGCAAATCATTTAACCCTTATCCTAGACCTAATAGTTCTTCTGCCTTAGACTTGATACTGATTATCAAATCTAAAACAAAAGCCAAAAGTTTTATTTTTTTAAGGGAAAAAATGAAACTGCTAAAGACTTTTTGTAGAAGTTGGGATTTTAATTAGGGCTTAAAGGGAACTAGGAAAGAAGATAATGGATATGATTTCTCTTTTGTAATTTACAAAATACTACTTAAAAGCAAGCATATTGTTATTCTTTTCTAGCTTCAAGTCATGCAATGCTACAGTTTCTAAACTATTAAGATTACATACCCCAATGGAAATAGTTGAGTAAGTTGTGGTTATGACTATAATGGAAATTTATTGTGTTTTACAGAATGCTGAGCAGGATGAGATCAGAAAAACATGGAAAGACTTACATAAACTGATGCAAAGTGAAGTGGGCAGAACCAGGAGAACATGCACCCAGTGCTGAGAATACTGTATATTGAACAACTGTGAATGACTTAGATGTTCCTTTCCATATACAATGACTTAAGACAATCCCAAAAGATTCATAAAGAAAAATGCCATCTGACAACAGAGAAAAAATGATGAAGTCTAACCCTAGACCAAAACATACTTTATTTCACTTTCTTTCCTCATTTTTTGTTGTTTGAATTTTCTTCTTTTTCTTCTATAAAATATTTCTTCCATTCTGAATAATATGGAAAAATGTCTTACATGATTGCACATGTAAAATCTGTATCAAATTATTTATCATTTCAGTGAAGGAGATGATAAGAAAAAATTTGTTACTCAAAATTTAAAAGCAAAACAAAATGAATATCAGAAATTCTTCTTACATATACTTGGGTAAAAATAAAATACAAATTGAATTAAATTAATTTATTTTATATAAATTATATAATATATAAAATTAAATTACGTATAATTTATATTTTTATTTCTTTGTATTTATTCATTATATAATGTTATATATCATAAAAATAATCAATTATATTATGTATTATAATATAAACATTTATAATTAAATTAAATCATTAAAATAAAGATACCCTAATGGGTATTAGAGAGACCTATTGTGGGTATAAGTAGGTTATTATATTACAAAGCATTAAGAATGAGAAGTAGAATAAATGATATAATTTAAAAAATGTATGAATGAAAATGTAGATGGTCTGGGCATGTGAAAACAGCAAGGAATAAACTTATCCGTGTCCCATTGCTCCAATGATATCATATTGACAGAAAAAGAAATTGAAGAAGGTCTCTGGCAACTGGGTAGATAGCTCCCCATCACTCCAGCAGGAAATTTCTGGAAGGACACGGATTAGAGTTGCACAAGACAAACAGGCATGGGTAGGTTGTATTCTCTATCACTGAAGAGAATACTGACTTTGAGGAGCTCAGAAATTCATAGGATTATTCATTTGGCTCCTAAAGCTTCTGCTAAATCCCATACTTTTGCTTCTTTTTTCAGTCTGAATGTAATACCTCTGAAATTCTAATGATTTCCGTGAATAGGAATGTTTCTATTCTATAATTGTGTACTAACATCTGGTAATTGATTTATCAATAATTATGACTGTAGGCTGATTGTAGTTGTAACAGCAAATTATAATTGATTTTGTATTAATGGATCAATCGGTAATTGCATCAGGTTAAAATTTGAATTTTTTTCTTACTGACTCAAGTAGGAATGTAGGAACCCCATGAAGTCTCTTTGAATTTATGTATCTATATCCTCAGACTCTATTTTTGCATATACCTACTTCCTGGCCTTGATCCTTCATTGCCTGTTCCTGTCCTTCATGTTTGGACTCCACTTCCAAGTCTATGTGAAAATTCAGACTTTGACTTTAGCTTTGCCCTTCAGAGCCACATCCTTTCTAAATCCCATTATCTGAACTGGTAGAATTCCATGTGAACTGGAATGACTTCCAGGAATTGATGCAGAGTGAAAGGGCAGAACCAGGAGAATATTGTACATAGAGACAGATACATTGTGATATGATCAAAGGTAATAGACTTCTCTACTAGCAGCAATGCTAATCCAGGACATTTCTGAGAGACTTAGGAGAAAGAACACCATCCACATCCAGAGAAAGAACTGTGGAAGCAGAAATGCAGAAGAAAAACAAATACTTGATGTTTGGGAATGTAAACTATAAGTTATCACCCTACTGCAAATATTAATAATATGGGAAAAGGTTTTGATCAAGGACACATGTAAAATCCAGTGGAGCTGCTTTTTGGCTATAGGAGGGAGGTGGGAGGAGGGGAGAGAAAGAACATGAATCATGTAAACATGGGAAAATATTCTAAATTAATAAAACATATTTTCCAATTAAAAAATATCATTATCCCATGTGGTCATGATTGCTAACCTTCATGCAATACTTTCTATTCTTTCTCTAGTCCTAAGTCTGGATCCCCTTGGCTTGCTTTTTCCCCAAGCTACATAAATCAACCCAATTCAATTCACTTGACATATATTAAGTTCATATTGTGCATAAAACAGTTTGCTAAGCTCATGAATTACAATACTAAAAATGAAATTATCCTTCCCTTCATGGAGCTTATATTTCAGGACACATGTATACAATAGATATATTTATGATCCTTCTCTGATTGGAAAAATCATATGGAATTTTAATAACTAGTAACATATTTTTAAAAGATTATATTTTATTTAGAGGCAACTAGATGGCAAGAGCTTTCAGTACCCTTTATTAGCTCTGGAGGGCAGAGCTATAAACCTGTCCCAAAACCTTCCTTTAGAGAGGGCTCAAAACTTTCCAATTAACTTCATCTTCCATCAGCTGTTCTCTTGGGTTTCAACTCCAAGAACACCATGCCCCAGCTCCAGGTCCAACCTCCCTGCAGCTCCCATTTGTGTAATGTCTCTCCCATTTGGACTTTATGCTCTTTGAAGGCAGGTTTCTTTTTTCTTTTGTGTATCTACTAGGCTTAGTACAGTGTTCCCCCCCCCCCACACACACACACAAATGCTTATTGACTATGTATTAACTAGACAGGTATTGGGGCCTGGAATTGAGAAGACCTGAGTTCAAAACCAGCTTCAGATTCTGGGCAGGACATTTAACTGCCTGTCTCAATTTCATCATCTATAAAATAGGGATAATTATAGCACTTACGTTGCAGAGGTGCTAAAAGGATAAAATGATATATTTCTAAAATGATTAGTATACTACTTGGCACATAGAAATGTTTGTTTCCTTTCTCCTTCCCCCACCCAATTTACAAGAAAAATGAAACCCTTTTAACAGATATAAATAACCCAGCAAAACAAATTATCAAATTTTCTGTGTCAAAAAATGTCTCATTCATTCTAAATCTTGAATCCATTTCCCTTATCTCAGAAGATTTATAAAAACATTTCCTAATAATAATATTTTTTAAAATTAAGATATCAGAGAAATTATATTGCATGCCCAGAATAAGACCAACTGCAAATGACAGAATCAGGATCTTCTGGTTGCTTCCCTCTTTATTAAAGATTTCTTGCTACTGGTAGAGAAAATCCAACATTAAAAGAGTTTTGGGGATATCTAGTGTCTATTTCCAGCTTTTCCATTAACCTGTGTGACCTCAGGTCAGCTTTAACATATCTAAGCCTCATCTACAAAATGATAGGATGCAACTAGATGATCTCAAGTCTCTTCTAACTCTAGTATCACCTTTAGAGCCAGAGCCGTGCCATTTACTTCCCAATGAATAACTTAGTGCAAATGAAGACAAATTTCCTCACCTTGTATGAATTTCTCACTTCTCACTAGCACCCATTCATAATGCTTTGCTCTCTGGGCTTCAATACTTTAGTGGACCAATTTTGGATCTCCCTCTATGAGGGCAGATCGTATTTAAAACAACTCTCAACAGAATGGAGAAAGCTTTGGGAATAGATTACTCAGTGAGCCTTTAAGATTACCCTAAAGGAAGCGAATTCACCCAGATTACCATTTGAGTCTCCTTTCTCCCTCTCTGTGTAGTCAACCAGTTATTTTCTATAGAGTGTTTCTCTGTGACATCTCTAGAATCTATCTCCTCCTATTTCCAATGCCATTATCTTAATAAAAGTCTTCAATACCATCTTGCTGGATAATTGCAATATTCAGTTAATAAGTTTTC
Source organism: Monodelphis domestica (assembly GCF_027887165.1). NCBI lineage: Eukaryota > Metazoa > Chordata > Mammalia > Didelphimorphia > Didelphidae > Monodelphis > Monodelphis domestica. The sequence goes on along the minus strand of NC_077230.1, from coordinate 336,866,210 downwards.
TAGACCCCATTATTCTTTCTTCACATTACAGCCAAGCTCATTCTTATACATTGATCAAACTATATTACTCTTTCATTCACAAATCTTCAATGGTTCAATCAACCCCTATTGTCTCTCTGTTCTTTACCAATCCTACATAATACTTAAAATTTTTCTCTTCTGTTATATAATGTAGGATTTTATAGCTATCTCTGTGTGAATTACCACCATGTTCAACTTTTAACCCATGAAAAGAGATCATGTCTCATCTCAACTTTGCATGCATTCTCCTCTATTCCAGGTGCTGATTTACTTCTTTATGAAGGGTTGGTAAATATGTAGATATAGATATAGAAATAGATATGTAGCTATAGTTCTATAGCATAGAAATTAATAAATAGAGATAGATCTAATTTATCTCTAAGTCTCATAGTTGGAAGGGACCTCAGAAGCCATCCTATCCATCCAATACTTGGCAAAGAATCCTCATGACGGCATCCATATAATCAGTCATCCAGTCTGGCTAGAAAAGTGGGAAACCATCGACTTCTAAGGTAAGCTCATTCTACTTTTTAGGAAAGTTTTTACTAGCAATTTAATAGATAGCTACTTAGTTCTGTCTCTCTGTCTGCGTGTCTGTCTGTCTGTCTGTCTCTCCCTCTTGATATTGCTCAACTGTTCAACTAGATGGTACAGTGTACAGACCACCAGGCCTGGAGTTAGAAAGACCTGAGTTCACTTCCAGCCTCAGATACTAGATGTGTGACTCTGAGCAAGTCACTTAACTCTTTCTTGCCTCAGTTTCCTCATCTTCAAAATGACCTAGAGAAAGAAATGGCAAACCACTCCTGTAGATGTTTTACCAAGAATACTCAAAATGGAATCATGAACAGTTGAACATAACTGAAAAGACTGAACAACAATATCTATCTATTTATCTATCTGTCAAATTACTAGTAAATACTTCCTAATGAGTACAGCTATCTTAAAGTAGAATGGACTACTTTAGAAAATGTTGCTGACCAGTTCTAAGGATGTCATCATGGGGATTCTTCATCAGATATCAAATGGACAATATAGCTTCTAAGGTCCCTTCTAACTGTGAAATTATTTGATTCTAAGATTATTATTTTTGAGAGTTTAAAACTGAAAGGAACTTACTTGAGTCAATCTTATTCACAGAAAGGCACATAGAACAAAAATTGTGTTCCTACTGGGAATTCCCTAAGAGGGAACCAAATTTTAGTTCTCACAAAATTTCTTTCTCACCTTTAACTCACAATTGAGTTTTCTGTGGTCAATAATCATGTATTTTCATTTAGCAAGAAATGGTTTCCAAAGGAAACACTAGTTAATAGTATTGTGGAACTTAGAAGATGCATAGAATTTGAGGCTGCTAGAGCTGGAAGGGACATTAGAGGTAGACTATTAAAACCTTTTCATTTTACAAAGTAGTAAATGAGAGTTAGAGAGAGGAGAAACTTAGATAATGTCAGAGCAAGTTGGTGTAGGTATTGAACTTGATCCTGAATCTGGCTTGCTGTCTTGTTGTCTTTGAACTACATACCCTGTCTTCACTTCCAGATTATGAAACTATTCATCCATGCAATACTACTCCATAGTTTGGGAGAGGAAAAATGAATATTACAGAATGGGATGCATGATTCTTCTCAACAAAGTTTTGGTATTTCTCAGAAAGATGCCAGTTTTTATCTGAACTGGAGTAGGATAGAAAGTGGGGATGGAGAGGTAGGATGGAAAATCACCTTCTGTAATTATGTATAGACAAATCATTTCTCTACACCATGCCAACCATTTTCTGGAAAACTTGCAATTTGTCATATCTAAGGGTCTTCTACTAGTCTAGAATCTATGGTTAGGAGCTGGAGTATTTGCTCAGGGGAATATTAAATCTATACATCCCTTCATCCCTGCCTTACCCCTAACCCCCACCCAATGACCTCCCTCTACTTTATAGCATCTTAGATTTTGACAATAACTCAGATGTCATCTAGTCTAACTGCCTCTGAGTAGTCATTCAACCTTTGCTTGAATATTTCTAATAATGACAAGGTTATTATTTCCCAGGTCAGCAGATAGTTCTAACTGTTTGGGAGTTTTTCTCCATTTTGAATAAAGAATTTGTTTCCTTGTAATGGTCACCCATTCATCCTAATTTTGTACTAATGGACCAAGCAAAAACATCTAAATCCATTTTTAACAAAATATGCTATGCCCTGTCCTTTTCTACTTTTTTCTTCCTAGGGACCTCTTCTCTAGGCTAAAAAAATTCAATTGTTTCAACTGATCTTTATATGACATGAATTTGAGCCTACTTATTATACTAACCTGGTTGCCTTTTCTAGATCTAATAAATATTCCTCTTGGAACATGGAACTCAACCCTAAATACCTTAAGTATATCTTTTCTTAGACTCTAGCACAGAATAAAGAACTATTACCCACCACCATTGTAGATGCTGCCTCTCTACAAATGAAGCCTAAAATCATTTCATCGAGAACTTTGATAACTAGAAAACAAGTGAGCATGTCATGATAGACAGAGAATAACAGATGGACATCTTGAGTGCTACATTGGTTTGTATTAAATAGGAAATGAATTAAAGGAAGGTCTTCCATGTGATGGCTACATTCTCCTTTCAGTGGGAGATTTATGGAACAAAGTGAACAGAAATCACACACGATGAGATGGCACAGCCAGGTTGCCAACAGCATTGGCAGAGGGAGTAACTACATAATGGAATGACATTATGACTCTGTAGAAATATTGAGATAAGATCACATTAGCTTTTGTTGCTGTAATGCCATACCTCTGTCTCGCTGGCCTCAGATTCATTAGAGCTCACACTATCTTTTTCACATTGAACTGACATTTTCATGAATCAATTTTTGTCAAGTCCTACCTTGCCCCTCTAGTTCTTGTGAAGTTGCTTCCTTTAACCCAGACATACTTTTATTACCATTTCACTTCATCTGCTTAGATTTGGCTTCCTACTCTAAGAGCCTGTTGAAATAATCTTGGATTCTGACTCTTTCCATCCAACATGTTTTCTAATTGTTCCAGCTCCATTTTATCCACAAATTTGATTGGCATTTTGTCTGTGACTTTATCCAAGTTGCTGATAAAAATATTGGACTATACAAGGCCCAAGACAGATCTCTGAGGCACTCCACTAGAAATTGCCCTCAAATTTGACATCAACTCATTAATCACTGAACGTTTGGAGTCAGGATATTCAATAAGTTCTGGACACCTCAAAGTTCTAGTGTCCATCTGTTCTTTGTCCATCTATGATCTCTTCAAAGGATGTAGGTGACATGAGAATATTTTTCTAATACTAAAACATTTTATAACATAGAATTGCAGGGTCAAAGACTTAAACCTCAGAATTGAACTCCCTCATTTTAAATATTAGGAAACTAAAATTAAGAATAGATACATAATTTACCTAAGGACATACAGGTAAATGGGTAAATCAGGTTCCAACTCAGGTCTTATAATTCCAGATTAATACCATGCTGAGAAAATCCATTAGCCTGCCAAGGATACTCAATTTTTAGATTGATTTTCACCTGGTTACAAACATTGAGGGGGGAGAATATAAGGGACTGGACTCCCAAATGTCCCCATAAATCTTGTCATCAGGAAACTCTTCATCCTGAAAGACTACATCAGTTTTGGTATCCTTGGTACCTTGTGCCCCTCTGATTGGAAGGGTAGAGGATAAACAAAGAACTCCTTCCCAAAGCCTTCATTTAAAGATGGCTCCCAGGCCAGTCATTATTATTACTCACTTGGTTGTGCCTGTTTAGACTGAATTTCATCCTGCCCTACATCTGCATTATAACTTCTCTCCCTGTGACCCCACTTTTTGTCCACCTTTTGTGTGTTATTTTCCCTTGTTAGATTGTAAACTCCTTGATATCAGAGACTGTTTTCCTTTTTCATATTTTTATCCCCATAGTTTAGCACAGTGCCAGGCACATAGTATGTACTACATAAATGTTAATTGACTGACTGACGAATAGAAGGGACCTTAAAGAATGTTGAGTCCAATCCTTCCAGAACTAGAGAAGTAAAGACACTTGCTCAAGGTAATACAGTAAGTAAATACCAAGTAAGAGGATTGGAATCTGAATCTGAGTCCACATTTCTGAATTAAATGTTCTTTCTATTATATGGGATTCTTAAACTGGAGTTTAGCAATAGATTTCAGGTCACAAATATAGATGGAAAAAAGTAAATTCACCTTTAAAATTTAGTATTTTTTTTCAATTACTTAAAAACATGTTTCTGAGAAGAGATCCCTTGTTTTTATCAGGTCGCCAAATGGGAGCCAGGAAAAAATAAGTTCAAGAACCTCTGAACTATTTAGTATTTGTCCTCTTACAATACCCTCTGCATAGATTTAGGTCTGAAATCCTGATCAGGCAATTCCCTGAAGCATCTGTGATGGATGAACCCTTTCACTCCCCATCACATAGACATTTCCTCTCTCTATCCTTTCAAAAATATTTATTTTCCTCCCTCAGCCCCTTCCTTATCTGTTCCCTTTCTTCCTTTCCCCCTTCCTCTTCTCCCTTCCCTCTGCCTGTGGCCCCTTGAGACCTTATTAAAGCTTGCTTGTAAGAACCGTCATTGGTTACTTCTGGAGAAGAATCCACTCTCATCCAGATGATTTGAAGGGGTGGGAACATGACAGACAGAATCAGTGCATGGTTAAGAAAATGGCCCAGCAGGGACTTGGCTGACAGAGAGCCTTGATTAAGAGTCCGTGGTTTTCTTTCTTCCATGTCAAACCATTTGTTTGAAGGCGCCATTTTGATGAGGTAAGTGAACATGAGGCAGAATCAACAGGATAAAGTTTGCTGCTTAGTGCTCCCGAGATGTGACATGAAAGGAGGCTGGGGGCTTGGCAAGAGGAGTATCGGCTTCTGCCAAACCCCAAATATTTGAAAAAATATTTCAAGATGTTAAAGAAACCACACGTGAGGCTGAGCACAGACCACTCTTACGTGGCTAATTCCTTCCAGCCTTGTGACTCAGTCACAACAGAGAGGTGATACCCCCTTGGCAGCACCAAGGAGCAGAATGGGCTAGGAAGTAGGGGGAAGGGGGCTCCTACCTGGAAGCTACACTATGTCAGTTTCTGTAAATTCCATGTTTGTAGCCAAATGGCAAAAAGCATAAAAGACTGATTACAAAATTCAGGGTTCAGGGAAGTTTAATCCGACCACCTCCAAGTCTACAAGACTCACTAAAGGTCACTTAAGAATAGCTAAGTAGGGGGAAGCTAGGTTGTTCAGTGGATTAAGACCCATAACCAGAAATGGGAGGTCCTAGGTTCAATTCTAAACTCAGACATTTCCTAGTTATATGACCATGGACAAGTCACTTAACTCCCATTCCTCAACCCTTACAGATCTTCTGCCTTGAAACCAGTACTTAGTATTGATTCTAAGAGAGAAGGTAAGGTTTAAAAATATTGCTAAGTAACTAATATTTATATTGTTTTACTGTTTACTTTACAAATTGCTTTACATATTATTTCATTTGATACTCACAGCAACTCTGAGAGGTCAATGCTACTTTTATAGTCATGTTACAAATAAGGAAACTGAGGTTGAGTGACTTTTTTTTCCCCAGGATCACTAGTAACTTTCTGAGGCAGTATTTGAACTTAGATCTTCCCAACTCCAAGTCCAAAACTCTATTCACTCTGCTGCCCAGCTGCTTTCGCTTCATAAAAGTCCTAAATGTTTCTGTGGTTTATATGAAATATAGAACTGTAATACTTTTAGAGACAGAAGATGTGTCAAATATTACAGAATCAGATTACAAAATTCCAAAAAAGATTACAAAAAATTATGTAATTTTGAAGTTAGAAGGAATTTGTTTTTCCATCAAGTAAAATGTGAACACAAATAATCAGTCAATATTTCTTTGATAATTTCTAATGTTGGTGATGTTGACCCAAAAACACTCAAAGAATCTCATTCAATTTTGGGATAGCTCAAATTGTTAGAAAAATTTTCCTTGCATCAAATTTCAATTTTACTCTTTGTCATTTCTATCCAGTATGTTCTCTGGGATCAAAAATAAACAAATTTATTAACCTATATTTTGTCACAAACCTCAAACCAAATGTCATGCAAGTATTATTCTCCCCATTTTACAAATGAGGAAACTAAAGCTTTGAGAGCAAATTGATCAGTGACATACCTTCAAAATAGCTGAAGTGGGATTCAAATTCAAGTTTACTGGAGAGATTAGAAGGAAAAGGAAGAAGAAAGATGAGAGGGAAAGTGGTGATAAGAGAGAGGAAGAAAGAAGACATAAAATGGGAATCAGAAAAATGAGGACTGCATATAAATATAAGTACATGATCATATATAAATATATATATATATACATATATATATACACACATACACAATATCTACTGAGAGGAAAATACATGAGGCTGAGTTTATGGGGAATAAGGAAGTAAGCAAAGAAAGAAGAGAGAAGTAACAAGGAAAGGAAACTGCTAAAGATGAGGGGTGGACACATAAAAGAAAAGGATCTAAGAGGTTTTAAGGTAAGTTCAAAATTCATTTTGTTGATAGTTTTATTAACTTAATATAATAAATAATAATAATCTAAAGTTGCAAAGCACTTTCCACACATCCTGTTCGGCACTTATTTGGGTAGTAGATGACTTCCCCATTTATCATCATTATTAATAATAACAATAACAATATATAAAGAGATATTGTGCTAAATATTTTATAAATATTATCTCATTTGATCCTCACAACACCCCAGAATGCGAGGTGCTACCTTGAAAAAAATTGAGGCAAACAGGTTAAGTGATTTGCCCGGCATTTCATCCTAAGTGTTTGTGACCAAATTTGAACTCAGGTCTTTCTCACTCCATGTCCACCACTCCGTCCATCATACTACCCTGGGCAGGTTATGTTGCAATTAGAACCAACACATTGCAAAGGCTTTGGGAAGAGAATGACTATCCCCCAAATGGAGTTTGGTCTGGTCATCCACATTGCAAAGAGTGAATGGATAAAGAATGTGGCCTATTAGCTTTTTAAGAGCAGATTAAAGCTCCTCAGTTTCATTAACCTTTAACTTCCACTCCTCTGCCTTTGAATGGGATTACTCAATCATTTAACCACAGTGAAAATTCTTCTTTGGACTACAGCAGCAGGGACCGCAGTGATGATCAGTTGGGAACTAGTTTATTAGGGAAGGCATTAAACACACCAGGACAGAATAAAACATGATTCTTCAACTGTGGCAGCACCCTATTATTTTGGTAAGTGTAATAAAGCTGTTAAGAAATGAACCAAGTGTGAATTACAGAATTATAATAAAAAATTCCAATGTGGCATGCTGAAGACTAGAAAGAATGAGGACAGCTTGGTGTTTAACTCTGGTTTTCTAATCTCTTAGCAGAAAATGAAGCCAACCATGTGTTTCCCATGTCTCTTAGGTATTTTTTCCCTTTCAAATCTGAATGTCTCATTCACTTTCACAAGCTAGACTTACCCTAAGACCTAAAAAACTTGAGAAAGTCAAGCAGATACTTACAGTGTGCTCTAGGCACTGGTTCCCTCATCAGTAGTTTGCTTTCTACTACACGAATCATTGGAATCTCCTATTTTGCAAGAGAGAGCTTGAGATATCATTTTTCAAGGATGTGTGAGGAAGGTGCTTCATCATATTTTTTGTTAGAAGCAAAGGCAGGCTTTGATTAGGTTGAACATGCTTCTCTAAGCCTCCGGCTATGTGAACCACTCTACTGATCTAATGCTTAGTCACTGACCTGGGCCTAGACACTAAGTGCTCTGATGAACACAGAGGAAGTCATATGGTTAACTTTAGGCCCATAATTACAGAATCTGTGAGCCAGAGAGCACATTAAAAAATGTTTTTCCTTCTTTCTTTTTCTTTTCTTTTTTTACTTTTTCTTTTATCTTTCTACCCTCCTTCCCTCCTTCCTTCCTTCCTTCTTCCTTCCTCCCTTCCTTCCCTCTTTCCTTCCCTCCTTCCTCCCTCCCTCCTTCCCTCCCTCCCTCCCTTCCTTCCTTCCTTTCTTTCTCCCTTCCTTCCTTCCTTCCTTCCTTCCTTCCTTCCTTCCTTCCTTCCTTCCTTCCTTCCTTCCTTCCTTCCTTCCTTCCTTCCTTCCTTCCTTCCTTCCTTCCTTCCTTCCTTCCTTCCTTCCTTCCTTCCTTCCTTCCTTCCTTCCTTCCTTCCTTCCCTCTTTCCTCCCTCCCTCCATTCCTTCCTTCCTCCCTTCTTCCCTCCCTCCCTTCCTTCCTTCCTTCCTTCCTTCCTTCCTCCCTTCCTTCCTCCCTTCCTTCCTCCCTTCCTTCCTCCCTTCCTTCCTTCCTTCCTTCCTCCCTTCCTTCCTCCCTCCCTTCCTTCCTTCCTTCCTTCCTTCCTTCCTTCCTTCCTTCCTTCCTTCCTTCCTTCCTTCCTTCCTTCCTTCCTCCCTTTCTTCCTCCCTCCCTTCCTTCCTTCCTTCCTTCCTTCCTTCCTTCCTTCCTTCCTTCCTTCCTTCCTTCCTTCCTTCCTTCCTTCCTTCCTTCCTTCCTTCCTTCCTTCCTTCCTTCCTTCCTTCCTTCCTTCTTTTCTTTCTTTACAAGTGGGTGGCTTTTGGTAAGTATACATTTCTTCTAGTTAAGTAGAAATCCATTTCTTTTCCTTTTTTTGCCAAAACATATTGCATAGTTTTCTCTTTAAAAAATCAAACACTTATCTTCTGCCTTAGTATCAATTCTAAAACAGAAGAGTGGTCAAGGCTAGGCAATTGGTGTTGTGATTTGCCTGGTCACCTAGCTAGGATGTGTCTGAGATAAAATTTGAACCCATGTTCTACAGACTCCAGGACTGGCATTCTATCCACTGTGCTACCTTAGTTGCCCTCATATTCTATAGTTTTCAACTCAATTCTACAAGTATTTTTAAGTACCTACTATGTACTGCACTGAGCACTACAGATATAATCAAAGGTATTATGATTTCAGTGACTTGGGAGTTTTCTAGCAATGTAGATTGCATCCTATCTAAGTTTTTATATCCTGTGCAACTTTTGCTCTCCAGATGCCCCCTTTTCAAATAGTAATAGTAATAAGTAACATTCACACATAGGTCCTACTATGTGTCAGGCACTGCACTAATTGCTTTTATTATACATATTTAATTTAATTATTATTTCATTTGATCTTCACAAAAACCCTGCTAGGTAGGTGGTACTCTTATCTTCATCTTACAAATAAGGAAATGGAGACAAACCAAGGTTAAGTGATTTTCCCAAGGTCAGACAGATGGTTAGTGTCAAAAGTCAAATTTGAGCTCATATCTTGACCCCAGGCCTTGCAGATGATGTTGCATCCAGGTCTAAGACATTGCAAAAGTTTTGGGAAGAGAATGACCATTCATTCCTCAATGGAATATGAACTGGTCATCTTGCAAAGAGGAAATGGATACAGAATAATCATTATTTATATTCCATCATAAATTTGAATGGATACCCTGTGGAATGAGATTCTGAACCTGGAGTCTAGATTTCAGAGGGAGAGTTTGAGGTATCTGGGAACTTGTACAGAAAAAAAAATATCATATATTTACATATTTATTTTCACTGATCTCAAATTAAACTTTAACAGTTCCTTCCATTATTAATATAGGCAACAAATATTATTTCAAAATGGGGTATTTGGGCTTCCCTACATTCTAGGAGGGATCCATGACCCAAAAAGGTCAGGGACTCCTATAGAGCTCTTACAGCAACAAGTACATCTGAGACAGATTATATAGATGGGCACTAAGGATTGAGAAACCAAAGTAGAAAAGTCAGTCCTTGCACTCAAAGACCTTAAATTTTGTTGCATTTATATATGTGATCATTCTTCATTTTGCACAGGCATTTTCATTTGTTTGTTTATTTTGGCTGATATTGTTATTAATTTTGTAAGTAAAGGTATAATTTCATTATGTCTTAAAAAAAAAAACAACAACACATGGAAGCAGCTATGTGGCTTAATGGATTGAGAGCCAAGCCTAGAGAGGGAGACCTTGAATATGGTCTTAGATACTTCCTAGCTGTGTGACCCTGGGCAAGTTATTTAACTCCTCTTGCCTACCCCTTACTGCTCTTTGCTCTTCTGCCTTGCAACCAATATATACAATAGATTTTAATACAGAGGGTAAGGGTTTAAAAAAACATATATATATATATATATTTACATGCACATACACATTGTGGACTTGAAAAAGAAAAGTAGGATGGCATGAAATGAACAAAGTCAATCCATTTCTGGTCTATGATGAGTGGAACTCAGAAAGAAGAAAAATATTCAAAGGCAAAATTGAACAAGAAAACAAGAATACTAAAACAAATGTATTACTATCATCTGTAAAAGGGATAGCAAATGACTATTAGAGGCCAGTCATATATTTGTCTTTTGAAATCTGCCCTTTCTAGTTTGTTATTTTTTTACATCTCACTCTTCCCCCCTCTCCTCTGAGAAGTGACAATGATGCCAGCCCAGCCATAGCAGTGGCCACAGCAGCAGCAGCAAGTGCATTTCAGGCCAAAATGGCTAAGAAACACTTGAAGGCCACCAACCACCCTCCAAATGACAACAGAAGAATAAAAATCCTTGCAAATAATACTGGAATGGCAGAACTAACAAAAGAAGGGGTGAAGCAATGCTCTGGCCCAGAACAACTTTAAGCAATAGCAAGGAGGACTTATCTCACTGGGGTCCTAGGAGAAAGCTTTTAACAAGCCTCAGTGGAACCACGAGGAGATACAATGCAAATGGCAAGGGAAAGAGTGCAGGTGGATTGGTCTAGACTCAGAGGTCAAGAGTAGAAACCAACACAAGAACAAGTGGCACTGGGAGGAAAGGAGCTCTGCATAACACAGTTGGAACAGAGGTCAGCCTCTATCCAGGGAAGGCAGTAGTGGAAGGCACTCAGTCCAATAAGGTCCAATCTCATCAGGATTGGTAAGAACTCAATTCCACCCAGCTGATCTGACTGGCTACAAACTTCCACACAGCAAGACAACCAGATTGCCTCTATAGAGTCCTCAGTCTGGGACCAAGACAGCTGAGCTGATCCTAGGCACAGTACAAGAGTTGGACAGTAATCTCTTCATCCCAGAAGTGGAGCTAAGCTTCAGCATATAGGCAAAATCAAGGGGAAAATAACCTCAAAATGAGCAAAAGACAGAGAAAAATCCTGATGCCAGAAAAATATTTCAATAAGACAGATGACCAAAATACAAGCTCCTCTTCATCACACAATAGCTAGCGACATCGACCCCTTTAATGTTCATCACACAAGACACTCTTATCTCTCTACCTTGCACATTTTCACTAACTTTTCTCAATACCTAGAATTCTGTCCCTCTTCATTTCTGCTTCTTGGTTTTCTGACTTTCCTGAAGTCAACCTTCTATAGGAAGCCTTTCTTAGCCTCCTTTAATGTCTTCCTTCTTCTGATTATTTCCTGTATACAGTCTGTACACTGTACATAGTACTGAACAACATAGTTGTTCAAATGCTTTCTTGCCCCCATTAAACTGTGAAATTTTTTTAGAGTAAAGACTATCTTTCACACTTTTTAATATACAGTGATACTTTGGTTTTCATCAATAATCCATCTGCAAACAAGGTTACCTTGATTATATCCCTCTTCTCACCTGAGATACGATGGGAAAATTTTTACTTGACTGAGATGAGATATCTCACTCCCAATGAGAGAGCTCGTTCATTTTGTATAGTTAGATATATATTCTCCTCTGTATGCTTTATCTGATTTTCATTTGTTATCTGTATGGACAAAAGGATTTATTTGCTTTTCAACACATGTATTGCTCACACTGATCAGGAGAACACATGGGTCACCCTTTATCCCTCTGCAAAATTAGCATCAAGGTCAAGTGAGCACACCAAAAAAATGTGAGTCAACCAACAAAAACTGAGACAAATTTTTCACAGAAAAAATCGTAGAAAACTGAAACCGATGATAACCAATGTCAACAAAAACCGAGGTATTACTGTATCTAGTGCTTATTCCAATGTCACATAGTAGATCCTTAATAAGTATTTGTTAACTGACTAAAAGAATAATACTAAATAAGACTAAGCAAAGCAATTTCAGATGAAAAGCACATGGAAATAGAATAAACTAAGGGAAATACCCCACTTTAAGAAAGCCACTAGATAAATTACAGAAAGTTCATATTTACTGAAAGAAAACCGAAACAAAACACCCCAACAACTAGCAGCAGGGGATGGTTTATTCACTTTATAAAAGTATTCTTTGGTTTGCAACAAAATATACCAGAAGATATGGTTAAACTGCATGTTTCTCGAGGGCATTTAAATTTAGTTTCATTCACATATTTTTTTTGCACAAAGCTCTTTCAAGATGTACTTTTTACATCACGTTTGGCCCACATTTCTGAGTAGGGACCTAATTGACACAAGTGAATTTTCCCGGTAACATTGCTCAAGACCTGTGCTCTAAAATATGAGGAAAAGAATCAAATGACTCACCACTGATGTTTGCCAGTTGAGTGTTGAATCCCTGTATCATATGCTAAATTGACCACTATCCTAAGGGGAACCATCCACTTTCTTCAGAGATGGAATATCTATAAGAAGAAACAAGAAAAAAAGTTAGTCATTTTTATACCCATCACCAAGATTTTGCAAATAAGGATGAGAACCTTGCCAATATCCACCAGAGGAAATCTTTGAGGCAGAAGAGGAATAAGGATAGAGGAATGACATCCTTATGGATCATAAGATACAGAATTGTCAATGACTTCAGAGATGATCTAATTCAACAATTAATTTTAGAACTCCATTTACAGATATTTACATGTTGATTCTCTCTACACATTTTACCTCCTTAAAAACTGAGGCTGTGATTTTACCTTTCTTTGAATCCCATTGCTTAGCCTGCTACCTTGAATATATTATGTGCTGAATAATTACTTGTGGATTAATTGATTGATTTGTGAGGAAACTGATACACAGAGATTTTAAGTGACTTAAATTTATATGTAGCAAGTAAGCTGATATGTAAACCCAGGTCTTCTGAATCCAAATTCAGTGTTTAACTTTTTTCAAATAAAAAAATATTAATTTTTGTTTACAATTTTAAATTAGTTGATCTATTCAGAAGGCAAGAAATAAAAAACCCATTACATATACATGAAGTAGTGCAAAATATGTTTTCAGATTAAGCTTGTTGCATAAAAAGGCAAGAAAAATAAAGAAATTTTTAAAAATGTGCTTCAATCTACACTCAGAACTGGAGGAGATGATCATGAAAAAGGTCTCATGTTTGGAGCTAAGAGAAATATATTTTTTAACATGATCAGTGTGGTTATATGTTTTGCTTGACTTGTGATTAAGGGATTCTTTTTTATTTTTTTGAAATTTTTATTTAATTAATTAATTTAGAATATTTTTCTATGTTTGCGTGATTCATGTTCTTTCCTTGCCCTCCTTAACCCCTTTTGTATCTGATGCATGATTCCTCTGGGCTTTTACATGTTTCGTTGATCAAGACCCATTTCCATACTATTGATATTTGCACTAGGGTGATCATTTAGAGTCTATATACGGGATTCTTTTTAATGGATTAATAGTTCGTTATCTGTATGTCATGAGGTGGATAGTGTTCTTTACCATTTTATAAATGAGTAAATTAAGAACAAGGGTACATGTTCAAGGACCTGCTCAAAGTCACACAGAAAGTAAGTATCCCAGTTGGCATGCAGAAATAGGTCCCCAGACTCCCAATCTAGCCATATTCTGTGTGCAGTAAACTGAGTCCTGCTTCATGCCCATCTCATCCATCTTCTCTTTTTACAAAGGAGGCAACTAGAGACTCAGAAAAGTGAAATGAATTACTGGGACATTGTAGGTGAAAATAGCAGCATTAAGACTAGAAGCTAAACTTAGCACCACAAAGATCTGAGGGCAAAGCCCATCTCACTTATTCCTTATTTGTATTACTTTGGAATAGTCACTTAACTGCTCTAAACCTCAGTTTCCTCATCTATAAAATTATGATAATAAAAGCATCTATTTGACAGGATTCCCATGAGGACCAAATGCGATAATACTTAAGTTCCTTGGCAAACATTTAAGTGTTAGATAAATGCCACATAGTTTTGTAACCTAGGGATCTTTCCACTTAGTCACATGGATGTACTTGTCCATTATGCTAGATGGATGAAATGCAAAAATCTTACAAAGAGACTCAGAGGTGAAATAAAATAATGGATTGTGAAGATTCTTTCTGTTTCAGTGATCCACAGTACTGGGAAAAACACTAGGGCAGAATATATATTTTTAAATTTGAAGGTTGTTATCTTGAGAATATTCCTTTAATTACTTGTAGTTCGTGGAATTGCCCATTTTTCTCTTCCATTCTTCCCCAGCATTCATTCTAAATGAGCATGCTATTATATATGGCTTATCTGTATAGAAACTCTTAGCTAATGAAGAGGGTTTGTCCCTGAAGTATTGAAAATGGTCCTCCAAGTGTCAGAGTTATTTTCAAAGTAGAAATACTTTAGATGCTTCAATACACATAGGCTTGGAGAGAGAGAGGGCAGGATATGGATGCCATCTCCTGAAAGGAATAAACCATGACCTTGCTAATGACTGAGAGGGAGGAATAATAAGATAGTGGAGTGTAGCTAGAAGGAGTGTCTCAGAGGTTAAATAATTGACCTGTTCAATTTACACGTGAGAAAACTGAGTACCAAAGAGACTGAGTACCTGCAGCTAAAAAGATGAGCGGCAAATAGTGGGGTTTTAAATCTAGGATCTTGGGCTCTGAATCCAGGACCTTCTCCCATTATAGACTGGCCTTACACTTGGGCCAAGTGGGGAACTTCCAATGTAGTGTGATTTGAAGGGGCACAAAAGGCTGCACTTACCCTCTGGACCCCCACACAATCTTTCCCCTTTAAATACAGGAACCACCAGCCTAAGTAGGTTGAAGCATCTTTTTCATGATGTCTTACAAGTCAGAAATAGTGTAAGAGACATGAAATAGAAAATGGGCAATCAAAAAAGTATAAAAGGCAAAGGATAACAGCTGGAGAGGTGGGTAGTAAACTAGTATTTGTTAAGCATGGACTATATGTCAGGTGCTATACTAAGCCCTTGACTATACTGGAATATATACATATATATGTATATATGTGTGTGTGTGTGTGTGTGTGTGTGTGTGTGTGTGTGTACTTCACTATACTGGAATATATATACACTGGCATTTTAAAGGGATCTAGAGAAATATTCCAATCCATTGAATTAAATCTTTATGGAGGACTGTAAGGAAGAAATGAACCAGAATCACACTGGGAGAGGATTTGAATGGGCTTTGATCTTTATTTTTGAGGGAGAACAGTCACATCAATGAGAGAATGATCCTGTTGAAATGTAGAAATAATTTGTTTCTATAGTAGGATATCCCTATTAGAATATATTTATCTATATCACTCACACACATGTGTATATATGTATGTATATATATATATACATATATATATGCATGGGGTGCAACTATGCTGAACTATTCATTATTCTTCCAAACATCCCCTTGAATTCCTCTTCTCCAAGCCTCTGCCTAAATGATTTCCTCTAATTATAATGCCCTCTATCCTCGTCTTCACTGGTTAGGATGCGATGTATCTTTGATGGTCCAATTCATGTGACTTCCTTTTTGAAGTCATTTTCTGATAACAGCAGAATAGAATTATAGCAACATGGAATCTTGAAAATGAAAGGAACTTGAGGCCAACTCTATAAAGATAAAATGATCATAGCATCATAGGGTCATAGATCACCAATTTAGAGCTGGTAGAGACAATTGAGACCATGTAGCCCAATTAACTCTTTTTATGACTCAGTACTCCTACTGAAACAAAGTAATAGATACACAAATGAACAATAAAAATACATAAAGGAAATTAAAAAGTAATTTTAAAAATACTTTTTATTTTCTGTCTTACAATTAGTACTATATTCATCAGTTCCAAGGCAGAAGAGTGGTAAGGCAATTCGGCGAGGGGGGAGGTAAGTGACTCACCCAGGGTCACACAACTAGGAAATGTGTGGTCAAATTTGACCCCAGGACCTGCCATCTCTAGGCCTGGCTCTCAATCCATTGAGTCACCTAGCTGCCTCCTGAAAAGGTAATTCTGGGGGTGAGGGATAAATCCATCAGAGAGGAAGGTGGAGGAAAAGCTTCATAAAGATGATAGCACTAGATTCAACCTTGAAGGAAGGTAAGGATTTTTGCATCTAGATTGTGAGACACCATCATGTGAGACATAAGTGCATTTCAAATTCAGGAAAAAGGATTATGAAGGATTGATGTTGGAGAATGACATCTAATAATAGCAGGGATAGCAGTAACAGGAGCAGAAAGAGTAGGAGTGGTGGGATAATGGAAAGGGCACTGGATTTGGCATCAGGAAGACTCATCTTCCTGAGATCAATTCTGGCTTCAGTCACTTAGTCATGTGTTATTGTAATAGTAGAAATAGTAGGAGGAGGAAGAAAAGTAGCAGTAGTGGTAGTAGCAGTAGTAGCAGCAACTAGCATTTAAACCCCTGCTATATGTTAGGCACTTTACTAAAGCATCTTACAAATGTTTTCTAATTTGATTTTTATAATACTGGGACATTTTATTGTTGAGGGAACTGAAGCAAACAGAGAGTGAGTGACTTGCCCAGGGTCACAAAGGTAGTAAGTGTCTGAGATTGGATTTGAACTTGGGTCTTTCTGTTTCAGTCCTTCTATATAGAAAATGTATAATTAGAAAATAGACCAATATGACTACATTGAGTGAGAGGAAGATAGTTATGTGGAAAGATAGGATGAAAAAAGATCATGATAGATTTTAAATTCAAAACAAAGGAGTTCATATTTTTTCTTAGAGGCAACAGGGAATCACAACAGGTTTTTGAATAGTGGAATGATGTGGTCACAACTATACTCAAAGAATTCATTTTTATAGCTGACTGGGGGATAGATTGGAGAGAGAAGAAACTGGAAGAAGGAAACAAATAGGGGGTCTTTTTCAGTAGTTCAGGCCAGTAGTGATGAGCATGTGAATTGAGGTGGTGGCTATACATGGATACAAAAGGAGAGATGTGAGAATAGTCATGGAGGCTGAATGGATAATATTTAGGCAAAGATTGGAAATGGAGTGAGAGTGTGAGAAGATCAATATGACTTGGAGTTTGAGGGCCTCAATTAGTGGTTGAATGGTGGTGTTTTCCACAAAGATAAGGAAATTAGGAAGAATAACAATCCCAGAGCAAAGTTACTGAGTAACTTTAAATATATATATATATATATATATATATATATATATATATATATATGAAACTAAAGCTCAGGAGAGAGATTAAGGCTAGATATCTAGATCTGAGAGTTAGCAACAGATGATAATGGAATTCATGGTAGTCTATGAAATCACCAGATAAGTGAGACAGAAGATAAGAGGGTTCAGGGCAAAAACTTGTAGTATAGCTTCTCCTATGGGGAGGGACATAGACAGTGATCCAGAAAAGGAGATTGAGGAGAAATAGGCATACAGGTAGGAGATATACCTAGAGAGAACACTATTTCAAAATTTAGAAAGGAGATAGTACCCCAGAGGAGAGTTCAACAGTATAAAACAGGTCAAAAAGGGTGAGGAATGATAAATTTCATTATTATTTCTGTGTCTTCTCTCTCTTTTCCTGTACCTACTAAGATATGATCTGTTTCTAGTTCCTATTATTTAGAAATTCATAATATTTCTCATAACCATTGTCTCCCATTAGGTCTACCTTGGTTCAGATATTCATTATCTCTTACCTCCTGAGCCTCCTAAGTGATGTCCCCCAATATTTGATCAATTTCCATTTCCCTCTTCACCTCAAAAATTTTCAGTGGTAACCCACTGCCTATAGAAACAAAGCTAACCTTCCTTAGACTCACTTTCAATGTTCTGTACAGCATGGATCCAAAGCAACAAGGCATAACAGAGGGAGTTCTGGAAAGAAAAACCTTTGTTCTGATACCATCTCTAGAACATGGTATTATTTGACCATAGGCAGGTCAGTTTCTCTGAGTCTATTTTCTAATCTATAAAATAGGAATGATAATGATACTTACTTCACAATATACTAGAAATCAAATAAAATGATGTATACTTTGTATATTTCTGAGAGCTATATAAATGCCAATTTTGAATATTTCCCAGTAGTATTCATCCTTCCTTCTATGATCCAATTTAAAATGAATGACTCCTTCATTAATAGCAGAGTTGGGGTCTATCAACTCAGAATTTTTTTTGTTTTAAAATTGAATGCTCTCAGACAAAAGGAAGAGAAATCATTTCCCCCATCCTTGTTTATAATACTATAAAATATGTTACACAAGGGTCTACACATACTTTGATGATAATCTTCCTGAATTTTTTTTGAT
Source organism: Monodelphis domestica (assembly GCF_027887165.1). Taxonomy (NCBI): domain Eukaryota; kingdom Metazoa; phylum Chordata; class Mammalia; order Didelphimorphia; family Didelphidae; genus Monodelphis; species Monodelphis domestica. Next base: position 336,847,686 of record NC_077230.1, on the reverse strand, counting down.
TCAGATAAAAGTATCCTGAAGTTATCTCAGTCTTAATTTACCAATCAAAAAATTGGAATGATAGTATAATGGTGCTAACTTGTTATGCATAAAGCATTAGCATGGTGGATGGAATGCTAGACCTAAAGTGAGGAAGACCTGACCTCTGAGGCTTAGCTGAATAACTCTGGGAAAGTCATTTAACCTTTAGCCTCAGTTTCCTCATTTGTGAAATTGGGACAATAATAGAATCTAACTCACATGGTTGCTATGAGGATGAAATGAAGCATTTATAAACTACTTTCCAAAGTGATTTATTAGAGTGATATATTTTGTTGCTTAGTACTTTTTTCAGTCATGTCTAACTCTTTGTGATCTCATTTGCGATTTTCTTGAATACTGAAAAGATATGAGAATGGTTTACCATTTCCTTCTCCAGTTCATTTAATAGATGAGGAATGTGAAGATTGGATTTAGCTATTTCCTGATTTTAACAATGAAGATACTTAGTCTAACAAAATGGGGGAGGGGAGGATTATGAAAGTTAAATCACTCCACCCTACTTAGATCTTACCTTATGGGGAAGATAAAGTTGTAATCTCCTGATTGAACAATGAAGGTACTTAACTCTTATCTTATAGTGAATTTAGAACTTTAAGTTAAGTCTATTTTAAGTTCTTAATACAAAAAGGTGTTAAGTAACTATGAAGGTTAAATTAATCACAAAAAGGTTAAGTAACTCACAAAAGGTAAACTTAACAAAGAAGTGTTAAGTAACTCTAAAGATATAATCTAATCAAAGAAGATGAGAACTCTAAAGATATGGCCATTTAGAGTAGGAGACACAAGAGTAAAAGGGCTATATATTTGGCTCACTGGTCTCTCCAGGAGAACCTTCTGGCTCTTTCCCCAGAGAGGTGGCTCTGGCTGGTCACTTCCTGTGAGCAGGCCTGGGCACCAGTTTGATCCTGGAACTCGAGCCTGGAAGAGCTCCCTCAGACAGCTTCCTTGAGATGGTCACATGGTGAGTGATAAGACTCCCTTTTCCCTTAGCTCTCAGGGGAGGCCCCCTTGGCCAAGGCCTTGAACTCCTACCTGGCTCAGCCTGAGCTGGAGCAGTTTAAATTAACTCTTTCCCCCTCTCTCTTTCTTAATTTCTTTCCTCTATATTAATTAAAATCACCATAAATTTCCAGCTAAGTAGGGTATTATATTTGGGATTTTTCCCTGTCTACCAATTAATTTAGATTTTAAGTCACAACTATAAAATTATCCTTTACAGGAAACTGAGACAAAGAGGGTGAAGTTACCTGCCAAGAATTTCACTCCTAAGAAAATATCTGGGGTTAAATTTGAACTCAGGAAGATGACTTTTCCTGACTCCAGGCCCAGCACTCTATCTATTGCATGATATGTTATTATCATTATTGTCAATAATAATAATGATATTAATAAATTACTATTATTTATATTTTTATATAAATATGTTATTTATATAAAATAATAAAATTAAATTAAAAAATCAAGAACTACACTAAGGGGCAGCAAAGTATAGTGCAATCATGTCAAACTCAAATAAAATTGAGAGCCATTAAGACCATATATCCTCATATACTAAATATTGACTTAAAAAGCTATATATGTCTATATACCAATTTTAATTAATTTAATAATTTTTTAAATGTTTGCTAGTAACATTTTAACTGGTTTCGGGTGCATCAGGAGGACTATAGACTATAAAAGCTGTGTCTGACATATTTCTTTTTTTTTTTTTAAACCCTTACCTTCTGTCTTGGAGTCAATACTGTGTATTGGCTCCAAGGCAGAAGAGTGGTAAGGGCTAGGCAATGGGGGTCAAGTGACTTGCCCAGGGTCACACAGCTGGGAAGTGTCTGAGGCAAGATTTGAACCTAGGACCTCCTGTCTCTAGGACTGGCTCTCAATTCACTGAGCTACCCAGCTGTCCCCATCTGACATATTTCTTGAACAATGTTAAATAGTTGAACTTGAAGTCAGGAAGCCCAGGATTCAAGTCCAGTCCCTGAGCAAGGCCGATAACCCTTCATGGCCCTAGGAACTCTAAGGCTCTAAATTGTAGTGGCAAATGTAAAGGTGTCAATCTGAACTAATAAAGGGAATTTCTAAGTGGGAACTCCCTGTACTAGGGGCTCTTCACCTTTTTTTGCATCCTGAACCCCTTTGGCAATCAGTCTGGTACACTCTGTGGACCCTTCTCAGGTTCTTTTTCTTAAAGGCATAAAGTAAAATATGAAGGATTACAAAGGAAATCAATTGTATTAAAATACAGTTACTAAATACATATGTGTGTGTGTATTTTTAAAGTAAACCTATGTATCCCAGGTTAAGAATTCCTGGCTCACACTAATGAATTCTCATGTAAATTTTATTTGCTGCCCCCATCCCTGACATGTAAACTATTAATATTGTGGCTATTTTTATATTATTTTAAAATTTCTCCCTCAGCCCCTTGTTACTTTCCATAATGATTTTTTCTTCCTGTTATCCTTTCTCACCAGCCAATCAGTAAGGAAACTTTTGAAAATTAGGAAAAGGCCTGGCTTTACTACCACTAAATTGTGTGAATGCAAACACCTTGAAGCCAAGAACAGTTTTACTTTTAATTTGTATTCACAGGGCTGAATACTGTGCTTAATAAATAGTTGTTGATTGATTGATGGCAAATTTAGGCAAGCAAATAGTCTCCTTGAATCTCAATTTTCTTCTCTGTATATTGAGAAGGTTGAACTAGATAATTCCCAAGGTCCTAACTATCTCCAAACTTCTGCTGCAAAAGTGTATTCTCTTTAGGATTAGGACAACCTTTAAAAAAGCTCATGTCTTTTGGAGAAGCTACCCAAATAGACCCACTTGTGTATTTACTTAGATCAGTAAACCAACACTGAAGAATCTTGGAAAGTCATTTAAATTCTAAAGTTTAAGATATTTCATCTGCCTGAATGTAAACTTATTTTAAAATATTTAAGGATGTGTTTGTGGAATATTCATGAATCCAGGATTATTTATGGCATGATCACAAGTTTATCAAAACATATACATACATTACTGCTAGACGCTTCTAGTAATGTCTTTCAAATACCTCTAACTCAGCAAGTCTAAAAGTGAATTCACCATCTCCCCAGCAGGCATCCCTCCTCATCTCCCTTTGTTGACAAATAGCTTGGGTTGTTTCAGGCACACCTAAATCTAATATTAACAAGTCCTCTTTGATTCCCCCTCCCCCTTCCCCACCCCCAAAACCTACTATCCAATTCTAGAACCTTATTATTTTTGCCTATGTAATAGTTTTCACTGTCATTTATTTCTTTTCATTCTTTTGCCTAGCATGCTTGTTCAAAGCTCCTCATGCCAATAACTCCTTAACAGGCATTGAAAAGTGCAATTTTCTCTATCAAATCCAAAATGCTTTTTACTAATCACAATTCTTATCATAGAATCACTCAATTTCCTAGAGAGAAAGTATTTCAGATATCAACTAGGTCAATCCTTACTTGAATCATGAAACCCCTTTAGAATATCCATTTAGGAGTTAAAGATTTAAAGCTGGTAAGAACCCAAAAGGTCATCGAGTCCAAGACCCTTATGTGACTTGTAAGGAAAATGAAGCCCAAAGAGAATCAGAGATTGGCCAGATATAAGTGGCAGAGGCATTTTTCAAACTCAAGTTCTTTGAATCAAAATCCATTACTCTTTCCACAATAAAAATGCCAGCATTTGTGTAGCACATTAAGATTCTCAAAGCACTTTATATATGTTAACTCCTTTGACTTTCTCACTGTTTTAGGAATCAGAGAGTCCAATTAGGAGGAAGTCAATGCAAGGTCTCTAGGAGATGAGGACCCGTTGTTATTTCTCTCCAGTCAGCTCCTGTGTAGTTATAATTCCTTTTACTCAACGGAATCCTTAATTTTATGCCATATCAAAGTATTCTCTAGTTGCTTAATGTGTGTCACTCCTTTGTGTCCTGGAAAGAAACTATTGCTTGGCAATGGAAAGAATATATTTCTTTGGGAATCAAGCAACTTGCATTCTTGTCCTACTCTGCCATTTACTAGTTTTGTGAATTTCTCTTTCTGAGACTGTTTTTCCATGACTGTAAAATAAGGAAGGATACAATAGATGTATTTTCTAGTCTCTGTTCTTGCTTTCAAAGTTAGGACATTCAGGGTTCAAAGACCCCAGATGTTCTAAGGTTAACCTCTAGTTCTAACATACTATGTTCCATAGCATTACATGCTAATTTCTAAGGTACTTTTAACTCCACCATTTTGGTCCAATGTGTTTTGTTTGGTTCCTTTTCAGATAACTAGAATTTGGATTTCCAGGTTCATTTTCCTATGGCAAGCTGATGATGTAGGAGATAGAAAATGTTCCCTGAACAAATCTAGCCTAAATATTACTTAGGTGAAAGTTGGACCAACCTGGAAGAAATGCTTCAATGTAGCAATTGTAAAATAGTGGATAACTAATATGCAATTCTTGATGGAAATTTAAGAGAAGAATGAGACTGAGTGATAATCAGAGCCCAAAGCCATCAGGAGGGGAGAATTCATCCTAAAAGTTCTGCTAATCAGAAAAAATAGGAAAGTCACTTGAAGATGGAAATTTCTAATATAATGTGGGTTATTTTAAGCAAAATCCTTCTAGATGTAAAATTTGACACTAGAAATGAGGTATGACTAAAAGGTAAGGAGAGTGAGATTTTAATAAACGGATCAGATTTCCTAGATCCAAATGAGGATAGGTCATATTCAAATGAAATAACATGAAAATCAACTTGGAAGTTTTAATTGGCTGTTATCAGTTCCAATTGTTATTCTTATTTTTCATGAAGCCAACATGAAAATAATAAAATTATCTTATTCTTACATTGCTCAAAGGTTTATAAATAACTTTACTCGCAAGATCCCTAACAGGTAGGTAATACAAGAATTAATGTGATAATTAATGCTATACCTTCTTAATAGAGTTGAGGATCAGAGATATTAAATTATTTCCCTAATTTTGTTTTTTCCATGCTAAAGGGTCAACACCTTTTCCTTATACAAGGGTCCCAGACACTTAAAAACTGTGTAGCTCTTGGCAAGTCACTTAGGTTTGCCTCAGATTCCTCTTTTTATAGAATAAGAGTTTTAATAGAACTTAATTCCCAGGGTTCATGTGAGGATTAAACAAGATGATATTAATAAACTATGTTGTAAATCCTAAATCACATTATACATGTAAGTTTTTTATATTATTATAAAAGGGCTATTAGAAGGGGTAGTGGGTTCTTCATTAGTAGAAGACTTCAGGGACTTGAAAAGAACTTGGGAAAGTTGTGAGAGATTCTTGTGAGCTCTTAGGCTGGGTGAGTCACTTAAACTTTTTTGCCTCAGTTTTCTCAAGTATAAAATGGGGATCATAATAGCACTTACCTCATAGGGTTATTGTAAAGACTAAATTATTTATATATGTATATGTATATATATATATATATATCAGTTAATATAGCATCTACTGGTACACTAATAAGGTGCTATATTACCTTAATCTTCCTCTTACTTAAATTTTTAAGATTCTATCATTCTGTGCTACCATTAGCTAAAACAATTCTGAAAATCATATTTGGAAAATTGCTTTCAAGACCTATAATTTTGACAACTGCTTGATCACATTCTTTGATGGGGATATGATTAGGGATATAGACTCTAAACAATCTCTCTAGTGCAAATATTAATAATATGGAAATAAGTCTTGATCAATGACATGTAAAAACCCAGTGGAATTGCTTGTTGACTACAAGAGAGGGGTGGGAGGAACATGAATTGTGTAACCATTGAAAAATGTTCAAAATTAATTAAATACATTTTTTCAAAAAAAAAAGAACTATAATTTTTAATGATTAACCTATTATTTGTATTATGACCTATTATTTTGAATGGCATCAGAGGGGTCATTTAATTTTTCACTTTTAAAAAGTGAATTTGATTTGTGGAAATGTCAAAAATAGGGCTGAATATGGAGTAAAAAAATTTTTTATTCAAATCCTAATTCTGTCACCTACTACTACTTTTGTGATCTTATACAAGTCACATAAGCTCTGGAGGCCCAGTTTTCTCTATTATAAAATAAGAAAATAGCTCTTGATGATCTCCAGTGTGATTTCCAAATATAAATTTATGATTTTATCAGGCTTACATCAGTTCTCAACAAAGCCATATTGGCTCTTTAAGACTACTACTTACTTGTCTCTTTAATAATACATCTATAATTATTTCAAGGATCAAGGTCAAAGTCAATGGCTATAGTTTCAGACTATATTCTGAGACAGTCATTGTTATACAGTGGAAAGAGCAATAGCTCTGGAGTCCAAGGTTCTGAGCTTGTTTCCTACCTTCTCTCAACTTTGTGATGGATGGCACTGGGCAAGTCAATAACCTTTTTGTGGCTCATTTTCTTAAGTTATAAAATGAAGGGATTGGCCTACTTAACCTCTAAGGTCCTTTCTGTTGCTATAGTTATTACCTCTGATTCCCTTTTTGGGAAAATTGAGATATTTACCTTTCTCCAGTCCTGTGACACCTCTCTCTCATTCTTCAGAGTCTTTAAATGACTAACAATATGTTTAGTTATAAAAGAATAAAAGTGTTTAACAGTCATAATGCCCACTTCTTTTATCAGACAGAACATTGGTTATCCAAGACCAGTTACTTAAATTCATCAAGGAAATATATTTGTACATTCCTGTGTCTCTACTTATCTTGAATTTCAAATAGCTAAACTATTTGTTTCAACTTTACTAGTCCAAAGAATTGTCTCTTGGCAGATAAAAATGTGGGGGAAATTCCGTTCTTTTCTCCCATTTATTATTATTATTATTTCAACTCCCCAAACAAATAGTAGTATGATCCCTTTGATTCTCCACTTGCTCCATGCAGACACAGAAATAATTCTTTTTGATGCCTTAGTGTCTCTCATCATTTTTTGTTCATTTTGAGCTTAGGCACTCCTGTAAATAATTAGTGAAGGTGAGCTTTTTAAAAAAATTCATCACCAGTTGTTTTTCCATGTTTCCATCCTGTGCTTATATTTAAACAAAATCAAGATTTGTTGATGACTTCCCTATAAATTTATTGGTCATTCCTTCATTCCCCCTATTATTTGAATTGTTTTCTTTGTGTCATAACTTTTCGTTCTTGCAAGCATTTTATCTTTCTTGGACTGACTTCCTTGGGAGAATCTTAGTCTATACATCCTATCTATTCCTTCTACAAACACTTTGAAATTTGCTCTTTACAAATTTAGGATGCATGTCAGATTATTTTCGGGTTTCTTTCCTTAATTGCAAATTCCAAGATGCAGTGGTCATTTCTGTGCAAAATTTCCATCATTTCTATGATAGTATCTTTGTTCGTGAAAATTGGGTGCCTAATAGCAGTTTTCCTCTTTGACTCTTGTATCCTTTGGAATATGGATTTATCATTAAGAAAGTCAAGAAATTATTAAATCCTTTGCTTTTTTGAAATAAGATCTCTGGTCACTATCAAGGTAATTGAATTCCGTCTCCACTACTATATCATGTCAGCTTGGTTTGAAATCTTTCCAAAATTCTTCAGCTATTTTCTCTTTCTGTTCAAGAAGTCTGTAGTGTATTCTGCTGACAAAATTGCTTCTGTTGCTACCTCCACTGATTCAACAAAATGCTATCCACCATTTTTCCTTCCTACCTATGGTTTCTTGTCTTCAAATAGGGATATGTTCTAAGAATTCAATGATACTCTGCCTCTCCTGCCTTCCATTGCTACCTCACCTGTCACAGTCTGAAATAATATTTCTTTCATGGGCCCTAATTTACCAGATCTTGATGGGTGCCCAGAAGAACAAATTTAACTGCTTTGGTAGGATAACATTTTTGGTTGCCTTGATTTTATGAGTTTGTATATAGAAATTTTAGTTAAAAAATATTGCAAAATTAAATTTTGTTTTGTAAAATTTTGGTTTCCTCTACAGCTACTCCTTATTTTAGATTACAGCTACTCTCTAAAATATGGAGTTAGATGAATATGTTCGCACAACTTTTTTAAAATAACCCTTACCTTCCATTTTAGAATCAATAGTGTATATTGGTTTGAAAGGTAGAAGAACAGAAAGGACTAGGGGGTTAAGTGACTTGTCCAGGGTCACATAGTTAGGAAGTGTTTGAGGCCACATTTGAACCCAGGACCTCCCATCTCTAGGTCTGGTTCTCAATTCACTGAGCCACTTGGCTGCATGGGGAAATTTCCCGTCTTCTCATTCTTTTTAAATGAAGCATCTAGGTTGTTCAGGGCACTGCCCTTAGAGTTAGGAAGATGAGTACAAATCTGTCCTTGGACACTTACTAGCTGTATGACTAGACAAACCACTTGACCTCTATAAAATGAGGATAATAGTGGCACCTACCTGCCAAGGTGGTTATGAAGATCAAATGAGGTGATGTATGGTAAGCAATTAGCACAGTGTCCACACATACCAGATGCTTAATAATGCTTATTCCCTTCCCTTTTAAATGTAAAGTTATTTTGCTTAGATTGATAAGATCAAAAACCACTTCTTTTTATCCTCTCTTCTTCCATGCACTCCCTCCCTGGCCAGAAGCTCATTGTTCCTGGATGCATATTCATGGTCCAGAGAGCAGAATTCCATTCTCAGATAGGAGCTTCCTTAGAAGATGTTCTCTTCCCAAACCTGCCTTTCCTTTGGACAGACCACAGGACATTTTTAAAGTCTTGGGTTCCTCGTCCAATCCTTCATCATGAGTCACCAAAAGCAGGGAGAAGACCTCCGGTGTTCGCCCTCCGGATCCCTCTCCCTCTGATGCTGGCTAGAGGATTAGGAGAAGCTAAAGAGAAAAGATGTTGCAAGGACAGTCAGGCGTCCATGGTGCCTGGAGCGCCCTCCCCTGTGATTAGTCACTTGGCTCCTGTTGCCTGTGTACAATGTTAGAGGATGTTTTCTATGTCATGCTAACTGTGACTCGCCCACTTACAGGACATCCAGCTGGGGATGCTACCGATTTTCCCTCAATAGCTACCCTGGGGGTCAAAAGAAGAAGAGGCTCAGGCTTGTTTGGAAGATGAGGCTTGCGGCTTCCTGTGGCTTCTTCACTGATCACTGACTCAATCAAAGGTGCTACCTGGGAGGGAGCTGGCAACAGCGGACGGTGACTGAGACGGGTTACAAAGTTGGGCATGATCTGGCCTCTCTCCTGGCTTGGACATGTGTCTAAAAGACTGCCTGGAAGGATGGCTGCCATTCTCAACCTGAGGGGGATGCCCAGCAAAGTAAGAGATGGACTGATCATGTAACAGAACAAATCTTCCTGCTTTAACAATAAAAGTCAACTGAAGGGGAGGGATTTAGTAATAAGATGTGGGTTTTTTAATTTATATACAATAACTCAATTATTATATTTATAATATTTATTAATAATAGTGAAAATTTAAAAAGAAAACTAGCTAAAAAAAGGTGCTAACCCAGCCCGCTTGTGAAAAGAAGAGAGCAAGAGGAAGAAGCCACAGAACTTACAAAACAATAACGTGATCAGGCACTAAAGAGATTAAAAGGAATTTTGGGAACTACTAAGGGATTTCTGGGGGATGAAGTTCAAAGGTTCAAAATCTCCATTTATACAAATAATAATAATAATAATTGGAGATGGGGGTTGGGCAGCAGGGTGGCTCAATGGACTGAGAGTCAGGCCCAGAGAAGGGAGGTTCTGGGTTCAAATCTGACATCAGACACTTCCTAGCTGTGTGAACCTGGGCAAGTCACTTAACCCTCATTGCCTAGCCCTTACCATTCTTCTGCTTTGGAACCAATACAGACTATTGATTCCAAGATGGAAGGTAAGGATTTATTTTAAAAATAATAATAATAATTGGTGATGTGGGCAGCTAGGTGACTCCATTGATTGAGAGCTAGACCTAGACATGGGAGTCAATATGGCCTCAGATACTTTCTAACTAAGTGACCCTGGGCAAGTCACTTAACTCCCATTTCCTATCCCATACTACTCTTCTGCCTAAGAAATAATATATAGTATTGATTCTAGGATGGAAGGTAAGAGGTTTTTAAAATAATAATAATGAAAGTTGATGGTGATGAAGCTAATAATGATGATAGTCATCCATATTTATAATGCCCTGGGGAATGTAGGTGGTTCAGTGGATCTAGTAGTAGACCTGAACTCAGAAAAACTTGTCTTTCTGTTTTCAAATCTGACCTCAGGCATTTACTAGCTGGGTGACCTTAAGTAAGTCACTTAATCCTATTTGCTTCACTTTCCTGGTCTGTAAAGTGAACTGGAGAAAGAAATGGCAAGCCATTCTAGGATCTTTGCTTAAAACACTCCAGATGGAGACATGAAGAGTCAGACATGACTGAAATGACTAAACAACAACAACATGAACATGAGCTTTTTTACAGATTTCATTTGTTCCTCACAATAACTCTGGACCCAAAGGAGTTCCAGCATGATTATCTTCATTAAGTGGAGAAGGGAATGGAAGCTCATAGAGAAGATTTGCTCAATATTACAGCTAACACATAGCAAATTTACACCCAGGTCTTGGAACTATATATGACTAGAAGAGTATTGAATGTGGTTCCAAAATATCAATAATACAAATAGAAATAACAGTCATTGCCATTGGCCACATTCCTAAAGGACTTTATGATTAATTAAAGAAGAGAATCAATCACTTAAAGATGTGTCAAGCTATCTGGAGAGGCAACATGGAAGATGGTCATATATTGATGACTGGAAAGAACGTGGGAGGCCAATGAGTACAGCCTCCCCTCATTTTACAGATGAGGAATTTGAGGAGCAGAGAAGTTAAGAGACTGGAAGTGTTTAGAATGTTTATTCCCATTTTATAGTAGAGAACTGAGATGGAGAGAAGGGAAGTAACTTTCCCAAGGTCACATGACCTATTTGTGTTTTCAAGGAAAGAATGCTGGGTTTAGAACCCCAAAAACTATATTTGAATTCAGGCTCTGCTACATACTGTCTATGTGACCAAGACAATCCATTCACCTCTCTCATCATCAGCTTCCTCATGTGAAATATATAAATAATAATGCTTCTATAGCCTGCCTCTAGAGTTTGCTCAAAGGAAAGTGCTTTGTAGGTATTAAAGTGTTACAAAAATGAGAATTACTAGTTTCATGTTGGTATTATTAAGGACATAACAATTAATTTAAACTCTGAGAACATATTTAACTTATATGAGAGATAGAAACACTAAGTACATGTAATCTGGGAAAAATATAAAATGAGAAAATGTTTAATTGAATTTTAATAGGGAGGAAATAGAAAGCTACTGGAGGTGGGTGATCAGGGAAAGGATACAATGAGTAAAACATTAGAGCGTATCAGCTTGAGCAAGATGGGTAGGAAAGAAAAGGAGGAAAAGAAGAGTGAAGACAGAGAGGTCACCTAAGAGACTGCTATAATCATTAAAGTATAAAACTATGAGGACCTGCATTTGACAATTATTTTCTCTCTGAAAGTAGGCAAAAGTTCACTTTCTTTGGGGAAACAAAAAAAAATTTCCTTAATTTTGTTCTGACCTCAGAGTAAAAACGACCTTTTGAGAAGATTGTCTATAACATAATATCGTTCTGTCTATTGTCCTGTCTCCAGAACTCTGCAGGAAATGTTTTCTGCCAACTCAACATATTTAGGGAGCTGGTATCCCCCTCCTACATCCAATGCAGCAAAGGTACTAAATCCTAGAACTCATTTTGAGAAATCATATTTTGAGAGTTGGGAGAGACTTCAGAGTCTATCTAGACCAATCCAAATACAGGAAGAATCCTTACTTGAATATATAGGACAAGCGGTCCTCTTCCTTCTGTTTGAAGACCTCCAAGAAATGGAAACCTACAGCACATTCTACTTTTGAACAATTCTAATTATTAGGACATTGTTTTTTTTTTTACATCAAGCCTATGTTTTCCCCCTTTGTGCCTGCCCCTGCTTTCTCGAGCCAAATAGAATAAATCTATTCCCTAATAGGTATGATGATCCTTTAACTACTTGAACACAGACTTCTCTGCCCCCACAACTGTCCCTGAGTCTTCCTTTCTTCAAGCTGAAAATATCCATTGCTTTCAACTTATCCTCACACAATATTGACTTGAGCCCTTCACCATCTTGATTGTCTTCTTCTGATCACTCTTTAGCTCAGTGCTTACTGAACTTTTTGGTTTTGTGACCCCTTTATAGTCTTCAAAATTATTGAGGACCTCAAAGAGTTATATCTATTAATATTAGAAATAAAAGCTGATTAATTTAAATATAGATATTAATCTATATAAAACAAGAACAAATAATTCATTATATGCTAAAAGAAAACATTTTAATGAAATTAACTGTTTTCCAATACAAAAAAGGAGTGTGAGAAGAGTGTCATTGTTTTATGTATTTGTGCAAATCTCTTTAAGGTCTAGCTTAATCGATGACAGATGGATTCTCATATCTGCTTCTGCATCCAATCTGTTGCAACATCTTTTTTTTTGGTTGACATAGTTGAAGAGAATCTGACCTCACAAAGGTATGAATTTGGAAAAGAGAGAAGCATTTTAATAGGCAAATAATGTAATAATGTTTCCATATTGTTGTGAAAATAGTTTTGACTTTGAAGAACCCCATAAGGGAGTTTGGGGGACTCCTATGGGTTCACAGACCATACTCTGAAAACCATTTCTCTAGTTTATAAACATCATTCTTTATTTCTGTTTTCCAGTTAATATATCCCATAATATCCCAACTGAGGTATGATGAGGGTAGAGGAGAGTAAGTCTGTCACTTCCCTATTTCAGGAAGGCATCCCTCAATGCAGCATTTGTGTTGGTTGACATATCACCCTAATGAATCATATTGGGCTGTGGCCAACTAAACACTCAGATCTGTCTCAGTATAGTTGCTCTGTAGCCATGCCTCTTCCCATCTTGTATGGGTGAAACTGATTTTTTTTTTGGTTCCCACTTATAAAATTTAATATTTATCCCTATTGAATTTCACCTTATTTGATTCAGCACAATGGTGTCAAGTCCTTTTTGGTCCTTCACTCTATCAACTAGTGAATTAACTAGACCTTTGTGTCATCTGCCAACCAATGAGCATTCCATCTTTGCCTTTACCCAAATCATTGATAAAATGTTAAATAGAACAAGGCCAACCACAGATCCTTGACACATTCCACTGGAGATTTCCTGCTAAATTGGAATTGAATCATAAACAGCTGTGCCTCCAGTCTGACTTTTCTACCACTTCTTAATCCAGTGGAATGTATCATTGTTTAATCTGTATCTTGGCATCTTCTCCATAAGAACATAAGGAGATATTTTATAAAAAATTTTGTTAAAATCTAGATAAACTACACCCATAGCATTTACCTCATCTACTAGCTTAGAAATCTGGCCATAAAAGGAAATGAGGTTAGTCTAGCATGACCTGTCCTGGCTAAACCACATTGGCCAATCACTCCTTCCTTAAATAGATATTATACAAAAATATCTTTATTTATAGATATAAAAATATTTATATAAAGATATGTTATAGATATGTAGATATTCATGTTATATACCATATATATTTGTTATAAGTATTAATTATATATTATGTAAAGATATAGATACAAATGTATTTTATATTTATTAAATATATATTTATACACATATATTGAGAGAGAGAGAGAGAGAGAGAGAGAGAAAGAGAGAGAGAGAGAGCGCACAAAAGACAGGGAGAGAAAGAGAGAGATCAACTTCATAGCTTTCCTAGGAATTGGAGTCAAGGTCACTGACATATTTTATATGCTGTTCTTTTATTTTTTTATTAATTTTTTGGAAAATATTTTCCTTCTCCAAGCTTAAGATACTTTTCTTATTTTCCCAGATTTTCTATAGAATATTATAGCTAGAAGAGATCTTAGAACACAGAGTACTAGAACCAGAAGAGTGCTTAGAAACAAGAATTTAAGGAAAATAATATAGACTGCCATGGCTAGAAGAAATCAGAACTTGTATTATTAAAGATTTGAAGAACCATGGGCCATATAACACTAAAGCTCAGGGCATGGACTATTAGGTATTAACAGAACTTTAGAGATAATGCAGTATAGTTTCCATTTTAGAGATGATAAAAGGGATGATCAATTGATTTGCCTAAGATCACCAGCTATGTACTAGAACTTGAATTAATTTATTAGGATTTATTAGGGGTGGGCTTGAGCTAGCTTGAATCAGCTCTTGAGATCTAACTGTTAAATTTTCAGTGAGAGGTGTGGAATTTATACCTCAGAAATTGAAAAAAAATGCTACAAATGAAGAGTTGACTTCTTGTTTATTAATTATCTAGATTTAGAAAGAGGAAGATGAAAATCATAATAATGAATATTAAGCTAAAAAGTATATTGTGTGCATTTTAAGGAAACAAATTTTATTAGGAGCCTATTATACCATTGTGGAAGGTTTTGAAAACAAAGCAAAACAAAACAAAACAACAGAGATGACAATACCTTTTTTTTCTGTTTTTAAACTCAATGACTTTTTTCCACATTCCCATTCTTTCTGTGCCTATGTCTCCCATTAATCTGACAGAGTCCTTGGATTTAGTTAATTAAGAAATGATTCTCATTGCAGAATTGTATTTGGTTTTAAATGAAGAACTTTTTTTGTGTGTGATTCTTTTTTTTTTTTAAACCTTACCTTCTGTCTTGGAATTGTCAACGTGGAAATCTAGAGATCCCCAGTTTATTTAGTTGGGAGGTGGAAACCCCAGATTTTGACCTTGTCACAGGAGAGTTTTCCCCCTGAGGGAGGGTCCCACTTGACCAGACAATAGACATCCACTTCAGGTGGGACGTAGACCCCATCCGAAGTCAAGTGACTCTTTGGCACTACAGGCAGAGTGTCAATCTTGCAAGCTGAAGGTCCTGAGTCTGATCCTCTGAAGGAAGGTATGATATACTGGGAAAGGAAGACTCACTCCACTTCCGACAGGGCTTATCTCCCACTTGAAGTGGATGTCTATTGTCTGGTCAAGTGGGACCCTCCCTCAGGGGGAAAACTCAACTGTGACAAAGTCAAAACCTGGGGTTTCTGCCTCCCAACTAAATAAACTGGGGACTTCTAGATTTCCACGTTGACAGAATCAATACTATACTGTATATTGGTTCCAAGGCAGAAGAGTGGTAAGGGCTAGGCAATGGAGGTTAAGTGACTTGCCCAAGGTCACACAGCTAGAAAATGTCAGAGGCCAGATTTGAACCTATGGCCTCCTAGTCTCTAGGAGTCCCTATGTCTGGCTTTCAATGCACTGAGTCACCTCATTGCCCCCATCACACCCCCAAGTTCTGTGTTTTTTAAGAGTATGGAGCTCTAGGGACAAAGTCCCTCTTTTCCAATGCAAGTGAACATTCTCTGTTAAATGTTAAACATTTACCATCTCATCCTTACATTTTATCACTTTTAAGATCCCATCTACTGCTGACAATCTACAATTCTCTGAACTCCAATTTCCTGATTCCAAATCCATGTTCTTTCCATTGTCCCCTCAGTGTCTGTTATCAAATTGTTTGCAAAAGTTTGAATTGCTACTTAAGCATTTAGTCTTGATTATGTGGGACACCCCCTCTTTGGCCAAAGAGCTTTGTTCTGACCTTGTCTTTTTCAAGATTGAGGTCACTTGGAACGATACCAGGGTGAAGGTATATTTTTCTTTTATAGCATCTTTGCACACTGAAAAGACTATTTGTTACCCTCCAAAATCTCTTGCAGGCAGATCAGATCAATTTTCAAATCACAGAATTCATTTAAAAAAAAAACACATTTGTTATGGACCTACTGTTTACAAGGGACTGTATGACATGTTGGAGACAAAAAAATAAAAATGGCATAATCTTTGTCTTCAGGAACTTCTACTGAAGTTTAGGGGAAAAGACATATAAGCAAATACATTTTCTAGAAGGAAGTATGTGATGGGGCAAAGAAGAGATTCAGGAAAGTGGTAAGAGAAATTCAAGGAAGGAAAGATCATTTTCTTATAGGAAAAGATATAAAGAACAGGGAAAGATTAATGGAAAATGTAATCATTGAATATGTAATAATTCCCTTTGTTCAAGGGAAAAATTTCAGTCAGTAAGGAAAGACATGCCTAAAAAGGCATGAGAATAGAAGAAGGCAAAATGAAAATAGAAGTCAGATGGTTCCCTAGGTTTCCTGAAATGAAATATACATGAGAATCAAAGTCTAGAAAGATGGGTTAGAGATATATTATGGAGAATTTAGAATGCTAAGCAGTTTATACAATATTCAGCAGGCCATGATGAGTCACTGAAAATTTTTGAACAGAAGAGTGACACAGTAAAAAAAAAAAAGCATTGATTCATAAAATTCTAAAGTTTTTACACCACCTTAGGGATTATCTATTCCAGGTTCAGGGATGGTAGGTGAATATCTTCTACAACATCCCTGGCAGGAACTCATACACATACTGCTTTCAAACTTCTAAAGATGGAGAATTAACTTAATGTTAAAAGGTAAAGGGGAATTAACCAGATTCTCTAGACCTTATCTTTCCAAAGTAGTATACTATGAATTACTATGTTTGTGGTATTTTGAAATGATCAGATGTAAAATAATATTAAGTGGGGACCAATCGTCATTATTCCAGGCCTGCAAGAAGGTGACATTTACACATTTGGAAGCGAAGAAAATAGAGGCAGAAGGCTAGATTCACCAGGGACGCCAAGTACCTGAAAGTTGATGGTAAACATGTTATGTGTTTCCTGTTTTTAATGAAATTCTACTGAAAAATTAAAATTTCCCATTAAGTATGCAGATGGAAATGTTCTAGGCAATAATAACCTTTGTATACATTTAATTGTGTGTTTAAATTCACTCCTAGAGGTCAAGTGACTTGCCCAAGATCAAAAATACTAAGGTATAGAACCATATTTAAACTCATTTTCCCTGAATCTTAGTTCACAGTTTCTTCTATCACATCATTCACCTTTTTATGTCTACATGTATAGATTCATTATACTTTAGTTCTCTTCATCAAATGTGTATCAAGCATTCACTGATGAGTGATGGCTTTTTCTGAGTCATTATTTCAGGTGAGGCCCAGACATACTTCCCTTTATATCATGTTTCCTTCTCTAGATGAGATGACTAAAGATTGTATCTTTTGTAGTAACTTATTCAGTTACTCAGTTATTCAGTAAAATTGTAGTAACTTATTCAAAGGTAGGACTCAAACCTAGACCTTTGGATACCAAATCCAATGTTCTAAGCCCTCCATTATGCTATCTCAAATTCCTACTCTCTTTTTTTCTACTTCTTGAAGTCCTTCTATTTAAAGATAGCCAGGTACACAGTGGAGAGAGATCTCAGTCTGGAACAGGAAGCCTTGAGTTCAAATATGAGCTCAGATATTTACTGTGTGATGCACAACAAGTCATTTAACCTCTTTTTCAAATGCAAAATGGGATAAAATAATAAATATTATTATAAGGATAAAATAAATTAATATTTGTAAAGTGCTTAGCACAGTATTTGGCAAATTATAAATAATAAATACTTGTTTCATTTTTTCTTTCCTTCTTTCCTTTCTTCCTTCTTTCTTCCCTTCCTTTCTTTTTTCTTTCCTTCCTTTTTCCAAGCTCTAATCTAACCCAAATCCCATGGATTCCACGAAGTCTTCCTTGATTATTTTGCTCTAGAGTAACTCATCCTTCTCTGAATTCTTGTTGCTGACTGTTGAGTCCTTGCCATATCTCCATGTAGGATTGAACACTAATTATTTTTACTCTACTCATTTTGTGTTGCAAACAAGATTATAGTGACTTCTCTTACTTCCCACACAGCATTAAGCACAGGGCTGGGGGCATCACAGGTGCTCAGTGAAGACTTGTTGATGCTAATTACGGAATTTTCTAATTGAATTTCCCTGCTATGGGCATTGACATAAATATGGTTTTTAGTCTTGATGAAGAGAAGGATCTTTTGAAAGGAGGAGGAATTTCTAGAATAGAGACGAAAGGTGTTGAGATTGGGGATGATAGCCGTCTTCAAATATCTCAAGCACTGGAAGTATTTAAAAAGAATAAGTCTTATTCTGTGTGACCCATGAAGATATAATGAAGAGTAATGAATGGAGGCAAAGTTAAACTTCATCTAAAGGAAAACCAAATGAAACTAAACTTACTAGAAATTAAAGCTTTCCAAAAGTGCAGTGAGTTTCCTGAGCAGGTTATGTGTTCTATTATGGGCAAGCTGAGGCTGGATAATAATTTTGGGGGGATGTTGTCAAGGAGATTCCTGTTTAGGTGAGGAATGCATTAAACATTATGTCTGGTCCTTTTCAAAACTGGCATTCAGTGGTTCATAGGGGAAACACATTCTACACTTTACATTTCCATGGTGGTATTTTCATGACAGTACATTGAAGGCAAATAATACAATCCCCAATTTCGAGACAAGGAAATAGGCTTAGTGACTGAATAATAATAATAATGATAATAGCTAACATTAATATAGTGCTTTTAGGGTTTTCAAAGATCCTCACTCACCACGACTCTATGAAGTAGACAGGATGGTCCTCTTCAATAATAGCTCATCTTCATTATGCTACAGTCTACAGAGCATTTTCCTCAAAATAGCAGGATTTAGGGGTAGTAAAAGTATTTTGATTCTCTATTTTATGGATGTAGAAACTAAGGCTTGGAAAGGTTAGCAGGACTTCTCCATATTCATATAAATGGTGACTGTTTGAGGCAGGATTCAACCCCAAGTCTTTCTGGCTCTGAATCCAACACGCCACTTAATATATCATAGTGACTCCTGCAGACATATTCAAGGTGAGATTCCCAGAAATGCATTTTATTGTATTTTTTCTGTACCTGACGTGAACACATCTTCCTACCTCCTGTCGTCTTTCTACTCTGGTACACTCTGGTAAACTTTCACACATATTCACCCATCCCCAATCGGAAAGTATTGGAAAAGACAAGTGTTTGCAGCTTTTTCTTAGTTTGTAAGCAGAGGGCATCAGAATCTCCATTTACTCCATACTCAATGAAACTAGAAAGTTTCACTGAATTGAAAAGAAAGCTATATAACAAATAAATTACCAATAACCCCAATTTTTACATTATTCAGAAGGGACACAAGTACATGTTTAGTATAAGGCTCAGGTAGAAAGCCTTCACAATCCAGTAACCTCCATTCTTGCCTTACTGTCTGCCCCCATGCAATCTAATGCTGTTGAATTAGAATATCTTTCAGAAAAGCATAATTGCACTTCTTATATAGTTGCTGTAGATGCTTGTATTAGACATCTAAGTCTGGAAATTAGTGGGGACAAGAGAACATTGGATGAGTTTTCAGATTCTATTTCAATCAATGCTCTCTGGTTTAAAATGCCCAAAGCTGCACATTGTCACACTGAGTCTTACCTATAAGCTGATTTTCTTATGTTATTTCTATATTCAATTCAATTAAACAAAAATTCATTAAAAGCTTATTACATCATAGAATACTATGTAAGGCAGATAAATGGCTAAGGGCACTTGGAGTTCCAAAAACCTGAATTCAAACCCTGAATCAAATGCTTACTAGGATACCTATGTGTACTTTGCTTTCTGTTGTGTTGGTTATGTTTCAAAGAGGACCAATGGCATTGTAATATAAAAGGATGATGTCTTGCCTTGTCTATGAATCAGACTTCAGGAAGGCAGACTTGAAAATCCTGCTATGTAAGGTTTAGAAGAAGAGATCACTATCATCAGGGGAGATTAGCTCTCCCAGGGAAATCAGAGAAGATTCCCAAAGGGATTGCTTTGGAATAAGTCCTGAAGGATGTTGGGTAAGATTTTATAGGCAGAGATGGATATTTAAGGGTAGGATTCTAGATGTTGTTCATTCTTTGTTTTGAAGAGAACCAACGACACTGCAGGGTAATGTCTTGACTCTCCCATGAATTGGATTTAAATGAAGTAGAGTTGCAAAAAGTCATCAGCCTCACTGTCTTCTAGAGTCATATAAGTCCATTGGCAAGACAAAAGTTAGGATGATAGGATGGCCTAGGTTTCAGTGGATGGCCTTGGTTTCTTTGATGTCTGGTCCATCTCTAAGGACTCTACAATGACTGCTTTAGCCTCCTTCATGGCCATTGGATCAAGTTGTTCTCATGTGCTGGGAAGCCTTCACATGCTTGGGATAGACATCCCCCCAATTCTCCAATAGGTCTGATGTCCATCAATTACCCTCAACCTGGTTTAGTTCATTTACACAGATGGTTTTACTAGTGTGTCTGCTGAGAGCTGGGTGAAAGGTAGACACCAAAAGTAGATGGGCATCCCTGAAAAGAGCTGGTCAAAACCTTACACCAGAGGTACTAGTTCTCCCTGAATACCTCATATGCTTAAGTTTTACTCATTTATAAAATTGGGATGATAATAGCAATTGTCTTCCATTTTTGCTTTGAAAATAAATGAAATAATAGTTGTAAAGTATTTTATATACCTTAACATTCAATATTGATGCTATTAATATTGTTTTAATTATTATTAATAAAGGAAAAGATATAAAGGTTTGCTAAGCCAACATCCTACCCCGACCCAAAAAATCTATAGTTAATCTCAGAGAAAAAGCATATATGTAGCTTTCTGTAATACATATTTGGGGGGGGGGAAGTAGTTCTAGACCAGATCTATAATTTCATTGTGTAGGGAACTCCTGGTGAATAAATTCTTTATTAATACCCACCAGTATTTGCTCTGAATTTGTAGTCAGAGCCTATTTTCTGGGGGCAATGAAAGGATTGGTGACTTGCTCCGTGTCATAAAGCACCAGAGGTAGGATTTGAATCTAGGTCTCCTTGACGTCAAAGACAGTCCTATATTCACTAAATTGTGTTGCCTCTCAGATATAATACAAAGTATAACTGAAAATGGTGAGAAGAAAGTTTTATCCAAGAAAGAAAATTGTTACCATTGGAATAATTGGGGGAGGGGACTTCCTGTAGAATGTGACCTTCAAGCTGTATTCAAATAATGAGATATAATAAAACAGGATAAATTTAAAAAGAAAGATGCATTCTAGGGAGATGGAAAAATGTGGGCAAAGGAGAGGGAGTGGAAAAACACAGAACATCCAGGGAATGGCATGTTGGGCAAGCCTACAGAGTTTATGGTGTAGAACAGAATTATATGAAGGAGAGAAAAGTAACATGGTTCTAGATTGTGGAGGCACTTGAATGTTAATCAATGAAGTCTGAAAATTATTCACTAGGTCAAAGAGAACCTTGAAAATTCTGAAAGGAAAATAACATAAAGATAGGAAATGTAGCCTTAATAGTGAAAGAAAATCTTCAAAGGGAATTCCTCAGTAATTAAATAATAGGTCTGGTTACTCTTCCCCCTGCAAAGAAAACAACATGACAAAAATCTCTACAAAAGGAATGTTAGTTTCTCAGAGGCACCTAGACAGCCAAGTGGATAGTGTACTGGGCCTGGAGTCAGGAAGATGTGTTCAAATCTAGCCTCAGTCACTTCCTAGCTGTGTTATACCAGGTAAGACACTTCACTTCTATTTGCCTCAGTTTTCTTAATTGTAAAATGATACCTTGTAAAGCAAGACATAAATGAGATAATATCTGTAAAGAACTTGTTATAAACACATACACACACACATACACACATATACAATGGGGCAGCTAGGAAGCACAGTGGATAGAACACCAGGCTTGGAATCAGGAGGACCTAGGTTCAAATCTTGCCTTGGATACTTCCTAGCTATGTGACTCTGGGCAAGTCACAACCCTGTTTGCTTAGTCTTTGACCTTCTGTCTTAGAGTTTTTATTAATATAGAAAATAAAAGTAAAAAAAGAACTTATCAGATTATCTATGTGAGGAGCAAATGGAATAATATCTATAAAGAACTTATCACTATCACATTGCCTAGCACATAGTTGGTGCTATATTCCCTTTCCCACTTCAGTAGTTAAAAAAAAAAGGATGGATATTAGGAAGAAAAAGAGACAAGATAAGAAGACCTATCTGAAAGTTGCTGTGATCCTTTGAGAAGATGATAATAGGATGTGACAGTTTCACTTGTGACAGTGAGAATAGAAAGGAAAGAAGAAATGCAAGAGAGCTTACAGAAGAAGAATCAATAGGAGTTAGTAAATGAGGGATAATTCTCCTTGTGCTACCAATCTGCCAGGGTAGTGGGAAGGATGAAATGAAGTAGGCTAGGATATAGTGGAAAAAGAGAATGGTATGTTAGAAAAAGTACTGCTTTGGAGTCAAGATAAGTCTTGGTATACTGACTATAATTTCCTCATAGTGTAAGTGTGATCAAATAACTTTACGTTTCCACTACTCATTTTCCTCATCCATGAAATTAAAGGATTCAAGGAAGTGATCTCCAAGGTCCTCTCTAACTCTAGACCCTATCTGAAAATTCTGGACAGAGATAGACAAATGACATAAATGATTGCAGCCAATCTTTGACTGGGGCTATTTAATTTATAGAGAGTCATTCTAAAGGCAGCCTGGCTGATATACTCATTTGGTTAAGGATGATGCTTTTATCAGTGCACACAAGCTTTGTTGCATAATCAGTCCAATTTCCGATATATTCAGGCAAATAAGATTCTGCCCCTTGACCTTTGGGATTTAGGGGATTTCTTCTTGCTCCTTTCCTGGGAGTTTCTCTTTTTAATATCTGAGACACCAAATGTGTACTCAGGTTCATGGAGTGGATCCATAGACAAAAATACTGCATTCCACAGAAAATTGAAGTTACTTTCAAAAGACTTTCTCATCTAGAATTTGGCCCTCATAAAAACAATGTTGCTTTACCATGAAGGATCAGAATTAAGAATTATCATACGATAACAGATACCTAGGGATGGGAACTACTTATGGGATTATTGAATCAGAGATGTCAAGGTCAAGAAAACCTTAGGATTCATCTAGTCTAACCCCTCATTTTATTGGTGGGGAGACTGAGATCTAAAGTATCTCCAGTTAAAAACCTCTAAAAGGCAGTTGATGATATCAGACTATTCAGGATAAAGATGAGGTCTAGATTCAGATATATGGGACTAATCACCATAGAGAAACTAAAGCCCTGGGAGCTGATAAGTTCATAAATAAGATAGTAGTGAAGAAGAATAAAAGAAGATCCAGATAAGTGGCTTGGAGAACACTCACAGAATATGAATAAGTCATGAGTAAGGAACCAGAAAAAGTAAGTAAGGAGTGCTCAGACAAACTAGAGGACCAGACTGATCAGTTTTATGAAAATCCAGAGAGGTCAGTATATCATCCAGGAGTAGATGGTCAACAATGGTCAACACTACAGAGATATCAGGAAGTATGAGGGTTAGGTCATTAAATTTGACAATCAAGAGATCCATTCATGCAAATAAATGTTTTTTTCTAAGCATCAGACACTGTGGATAAAAAAAGTACGGGGGGATACAAAAAGAGGGAAAAGGCAGTCCATGCATTCAAAGCATTTATAATCTAATAGGGGAGACCGCATGCAAACATGTGTAAAATAAGCCATAGATGGGATAAATAGGAAATAATTAATAAATGGAAAACACTAGAAGTAAAAGGTTTTCCTGATGAAGAAAGTTTTCTATAGAGGATGAAATTTCAATTGTGACTTAAAGGAAGCAAGGGAAGTTAATATTCACTATAGATGAAGAAGAGTATATTCCAGGCATGGGGGACAGCCAGTAAAAATACCAGAGCTGAAAGATGGAGTATTAGTGGAACAACTAGGAAGCCAATGTCTTTGGACTGAAGAATATGAGTTGAAGAGTAATGTGTAAGAAGACTGGAAAGGTGGGAGAGGGCTAGGTTATGAAGGTCTTTCAAAGCCAAATAGAGCATTTTAAGAAAATGGAGTTTATTGAGTAGGGGTGTGTGGCATGAACAGACCTATGTTTTAAGAAAACCACTTTAATGACAATGGAGGATAGATTGGAGTGGGAAGAAACTTGAGGTAGGCAAAACCGCCAGGAAATTTTTGAAGTGGTCAAGGAGTGTGGTGTGTCAACACTATGGTGTTAACAGATTCGGAAGAGAGAAGGGGGAATATTCAACTGATTATGCAAAGATAAAATTGACAGACATTGGCAACAGCTTAGCTACAGGGAGTGAGAGATAATGAAAAATCCAGGATGTACCCTAGATTGCAAGTCTGTGGGACTGGAAGGAGGGTGTTGCCCTCTACAGTAATTGGGGCATGGAAAATAATGAGTTGTTTTAGAACTGTTGAATTTAATGTGTCTGCTAGACATCCAGTTTGAAATGTCTAAAAGGCAGTTGGATATGTGAGGCTGAAAGTCAGCAAAGAGGCTGGGGCAAGAAAAGCAAATCTGAGAATCATCGGCATAGAGATGGATATTAAATCCATGGGAGCTGATGAGATGTGTAGTATAGAGGGAGAAGAGAAGAGGGCCCAGGACAGAAACCTGAGGGACACTGACAAAAAACATGATATGGAGGAGCATCCAGTAAAGGAGACAGAAAAAGAACAATCAGATAGGAAAAAGAAAAATCAGAAGAGAGTAGTGTGCCAAAAACCAGTAAAGAAGAGAGTCTCAAAGAAGAGAGAGTGATTATTGTCAAAGGCTACAGAGAAGTCAAGAAGAATGAGGATTAAGAAAAGGCCAATGGATTTAGCAACTAAGAGATCATTAGTAACTTTGGAGAGAGCAGTTTCTGTGGAATAATACGGTCAAATGTCAGATGAAAAGGGGGTTAAGAAGAAATTGAAAGGAGAACAAGTAGAGGCACTAATTGCCAATAACCTTTTTTGAGAAGTTTAGCTACAAAGAATAAGAGAGAAAAGCATAAAAGTTACTAAGGATGGAAGAATCAAGAGAGAATATTTTTCAGGAAAGGGGATGCATAGACATGTTTGTAGACAGCAGAAAATGAGCCAGTAGGCCAGGAGAGATTGAAAAAAAAAAGAGAGAAAGAGTGGGGATGACAGAGAGGGCAATCTGTTGGAAGAGATGGGATGGAATGGATCACTTTAACAAGAAGATAGCCTAGCTAAGGAGTGAGACCACCCTTTCATGTGAGACAGGGTGAAGGAGGAGAAAATGATAGAGGGTTCCTGAATGATAGATGAAGAGGAAGGGAGCAGAAGGAATACCCAATGAATGACCTAAATTTTTTTCTGTAAAATATGGGATAATATTCTCAGCTGAAAGGGGGTGGGGGGAGTCACAGAAGGTTTTAACAAGGATGAAAAGATTTGGAAGGGCTGCTATGGAGAGTGGAACAGTAAGTTGATAAGGTGGGTAAGGTAGGATTATCCAGCAGGCAGGACCCAGATGAGATTATGCAACATAAGTTTGTAGTGGACTCAGAACAGTTATGTGATTTTCTCTACCTTTGTTGAACAGTGTGTGTATCTGTGTAAGAGCAAAAGAGACAAATGATGGGAGTAATCCAAGACTGAGGGTTGGCTATGCATGACCAGTGATATATTAGGGGGTTAGGGATTCAAGAGAGTAGGATTTTATAGAGTTAAATTAGTTCACCAAGGAGTCAAGATGGGGAGAATAGAAGAGAGTGGGCTAGTACAAGGGGGAATGTCTTAGAGAAAATGAAAGGTTAAGGGATTAGAGGTCACAATGAAGATGAAGAATAGGGCTATGTAAGAGAAGGCAAAGAAATAGGTAAAGAAACAATCTTTGGTGAATTAAAATATGCAATCTCAATTGGATGATGAAGTCTGAAGTCAAATTAGAGAGATTTGATGAAAACAAGAGAAAATGATGGCAGACTAGATCTTTTTTCACTTCCAAATAGCATTCATGTACCTCCCAAGAGAGGGAATTAGACATCAAGAATTGAACAATTGTACTTGTTTCCAAAGATCAAGAAAAAAAAAACAAAGTTAATAACCTTTTCATTAAATAATAAAGACCTCTAATCCTTAAAGCACACTCAGCATCCCCTCCTATCAATCTCCACAGTGGTTTTGGACTCAGAAATCAACCCATAGATTCAGGCTGGTATCCACATAGACTTCCCTATCTTCCTATTCTTTGACTATTTACCACTCTCTTGAAACAAACAGAAAACTCACTTTCCAACCAAAATGGGGTGACAAGATTGGAATCCCTTCTACCTGTGTCAAATTCTAGGTTAGGGGAAAATTAAGGCTGCAGAGATTCTGCACCAAATGGCCACTCTACCCTCCCCCAACCTTCAAAAGGAAGCAGAAGGTGGTTCAGCCCAGCCAGAGAAGGAAAAAAGAGAGCCAAAGCCAGAATTGAATGAAATTACACTAGACTTGTCCACCAGGAAGCTTTTTAAGGCCATGAAAAGTAATTTTCCAAATAAAAGAATGTTAAAACCACTTTATAATCTAGCACATAGGGTAAACCTGGGCTGAAAGGAAGGAGATGGGAGAAAGGGAAAGAGAAAGAAAGTGAAAGACAAGGAAATTCTGCCCCCCTTTCTGAATAAAGAAATCAAAGTTCTAGGCAAATGAATATACAGATCACCTAGAAGGGGGTTCCAAGACACATTGTGGCTAAATTGGACTATTCAATGACAAACAACAAATTCCATATAAATAGTAAAAATAAAATAATAACTCAACCCTTTGAATGAATGGAAAGGAAATTCAAATAATGCAAGAACTATTTGTACCCACTTTAGATGCTACAGATGGGAACAGGATAGTATAGTCTCAAAAAAAAGGAGTTCAAAACACCTTTCCAAATGACAAACTCTTTAAACTTGAGCCTAATCATTTCCCAACAGAGAAATGATGACTAATTATGAACAAATAGTTACCAAAAGAACTGTTAACTCTTAATAATCATATGACAGATGAGGTCAGCTGTGTGGCTCAGTGGATTGAGAGTCAGGCCCAGAAATAGGAGGTACTTTGTTTAAATCTGGCCTCAGACACTTCCTAGCTGTGTGACCTTGGGCAAGTCATTTAACCCCCATTGCCTAGCCCTTACCACTCTTCTGCCTTAGAACCAATATCCAGTATTGATTCTAAGATGGAAGGTAAGGGTTTAAAAAAAAAAGACTCATATGAAAGAATATTTCAAATCATTAATGAGAATATACAAATAAAAATCCCAAGATTTTACCTTAAAACTAACAAATTGGCAAATATCATGAAGGATGGGGATAGTCAATGACTGTGTAAAGACAAGAACACTAATGTTGATAGAACTGGAAACTGGTATAATAATTCCTGGAAAAAAATAAAATTAACAGTTACTGAAAAGTCCCTAAACTTTGAATCACAGATTCACTACTAGGTATATATCCCAACAATGTTCCTTAGAAAAAAGAAAGGCTCCATATATAATGAATATTTATGATGATAATAATAATGATAATGATAAATTGAATTTAATAGTATTTTTAGAGCTTTGCAAAGTATCTTATGTGTTCTCACATAAAATCCTAAATTTGCACATTTGATACTTAAGATAGCCCTGTGATAAAGGAACTATTATTACCCACCCCCCCCCCATTTCAGAGATGAGGAAAGTGAGGCTGATAGAGGTTAAATAATTTCTTCAGAATCACATAGCAAATAAGGGTCTAAGCCAAATTTTAAAATTTAAATTCAGGTCAGTCTTCCTGACTCCCCAAGTCCAGTACTCCATCTAATGTGCCATCTAACTTACTGGTATCAGAGGACTAGAAACAAAGAAGGTGCCATAAGTTGGGCCAAACAAATTTTGAAATGTGGGTATAATGGAATATTATTATACTTCAAGAAATTATGAAAATGATGATTACTAAGGATTACATGAACTGATGAAAAGTAAGTTCTGTACAGTCAGGAAAATAATATCATCAATGACTACAAAAAGAGAGAAAACAAATAATATCATCAATGACTACAAAAAGAGAGAAAACAAAATAGAAAAAAAAATCAGAAAGCAAACTAAATGCTGTAAAATTTTAAAAACCAAGGATGATCTATATGAAAAGAGATATGAAAAAGCAACTCTCTCTGACTCCTTTGCATGGGTTCAGGGGCTCACAATATTCTACAAAATGTCAGGGCTTTTTTGGCTGCTAATTGTTTTTGTTGATATTTTCTCTTCATTTTTAAAAATGTCTTTGCTATAAGAGATGACTCTAGGAAGAGGAAAGTCGTGGAGTAAAAGTGTAGACAATGTAAAAAGAACAATCTTAATAAAATGTATTTTTTAAGAAAAGAAAGTAGTAGGAGTAGAGACACAGAATGAGGATGGATTTCTCAAGGTGTTTAGTGAGTTTTATTGGATGCTGATAGGCCAGTTGGTATATCAGAGCAAATACTTAAAGACAGCCCTGTACTAGAAAATTTTCTCCTTACAGAAAACCATGAAAAGAAGGCCATTCTTCCCAAATCCCAAGGTTTTTTATAACTCATACTATATATTCACATATATGTTTTATAGACATTTCAAACTACCCGAAACTACAACTACCCAAACTATCCAAGGCTACAAAAGTCAATCTAATTAAATACATTGCCTTAAAGATCCCTGCTAAGACTATCAATATGTACTATAGAAAAGATGATGCCTTGTAGTCCTTTTTTAGAAGGTCTTTTTGGAAAAATATATATAAAAAAAAAACATGCATCCATGAGATGACTATGACTCTATGACTATGAATTTAATTTTTTTTTTAAACCCTTACCTTCTGTCTTGGAATCAATACTGTGTATTGGTTCCAAGGCAGCAGAACAGTAAGGGCTAAGGGATGGGGGTAAAGTGACTTGCCCAGGGTCACACAACTTGAAAGTGTCTGAGGGCAGATTGGAACCCAGGACCTCCCATCTCTGGGCCTGGCTTTCAATCCAAGGAGC
Organism: Monodelphis domestica; assembly: GCF_027887165.1. Classification (NCBI taxonomy): domain Eukaryota; kingdom Metazoa; phylum Chordata; class Mammalia; order Didelphimorphia; family Didelphidae; genus Monodelphis; species Monodelphis domestica. The sequence goes on along the minus strand of NC_077230.1, from coordinate 336,818,759 downwards.
CACCCAGCTGCCCCCTATGACTCTAATCTTAACTGTCTAAATTCCAAACTATGGCGCTGACTACTTTGGATATTAGTGGTAGTGCTAAGACATTGGCTATATCTATGGCCACCAATGATTCCATGTCCTGACCATAACATCTCAAATTAATTATACATGTATGTTTGTGTACATGCTTACCACATTGTTCTATTGTATCTATTCATCTTTATTTCAAGTATTTTTAGAGGAAACAGTATATAAAAATGTAATTTGTCAGTGACATCATAAGAGTATGGATGACCAATCCTTTGAAGGTTGATCACTGTGCTCCCGGTCAAGTCAACAAAACATTTGTTGAGTGTCCCTGCATCAGGCACTGTGCTAAATTCTGGACATTCAATGAATGACAACAACAGTCTCCGTTTTTGAGGGCTTTTATAATCCATGGGAGAAGATACTATGTAAACTATTGTGTACAAACAAGATATAGAAAAGATAAATTTGATGGTCTCGGAAGGAAGCATTGAGGATGTTAAAAATAAAGGAGGGGACCGCCTGGGATGATGGTATAGTGGTTAGTCAGAATGTCCAGTGAGCTATTTCCTCCCTGTCCCGACGGAGAGCTGACCTTGTTTCGGAAAAATGGAGGCACAGGGAAAGCAGAGTTCTATACCCGCTTAGGGAACACCACAGGAGTGGAGAATGAGGGCTAATTAGGTAATTCCCCTGGATGTCCTTCTGGTAAAACCCCTGGCTGGAGGAAGATCAATGGCTTTGAACCAGGACTTTACTTAACCTGGTTCTGATAGAGATCCCCCTCCTGGATCTAAACCCTCCAACCACCAGCCTTCCTTCTTCTTCCTTTAAAGATCTGACTGCAAATTATGAATGAGCTATGTATCTGGGTGAGATTAGGGATAAAGTCGGACAGAGGTTCCCTAAACTAAAAGCACAGCCTGAAGGGGGGGTCCTTCGGCCCTGGACAACAGCCGGGAGCGGTCTGGAAACCTTCTCTGTCTTCTTGTTCTCCGATGCTGGCTAACATAATCTAGTATTAAAGAAATAGCCAACGTCTTTAGGGGCAGCTGGCACAGAGGAGACACTACAGGCTTCAGGAGTGACTCAGCCTGCCCTTCAGGGTAAACCCGCTCGGGCAGCAGAATGTCCAGTCAGTCCACACAGCTCTTGAATTAACAGAGAGACAGGATCAGTTCACAGGCGCTGTGGGCATCGGATATGATCGGGAAAGCCTCGGGAAATGGTGGGTTCCCAATCCTGAGGTGGGAATGGGAAGTGTTTTCTCTCCAGGGTTCAGAACATTTCCGAGTTCACTGGTTCCCAGAAGTCCCTGCCCCTGAACACTCCAGCTGCAGGATCTCTCACTCTTGCTTCTCAGGCATTCCTTTTCAACTCTGTAAAATCTTCCCTTTCAAGGGAGACCAGGAAAGGTTTCAGGCAGTAGGAAGAAGTGTGCCTGAGGCTTGAAGCAAGCCAGGGAAACTAGGAGCTGAGATGAGCCTTGGGTAGACAATCAGTAAAGATGCCTAGTTAAGAATGCAGTGTCTGGTTTGAAGAAAAGCAAGGAGGCTGGTGCCATTAGATCCAGGAGCATGTGGGTGGAGTAAGGTGTAAGAAGACTGCCAAGGGAGGAGGGGACCAGGCTACAAAGGGCTTTAAATCCATGTGGAAGATTTTATTTTGGACCAAAAATATAAAACTTATTACAACATTACTTTAATGAGATACAATTGGTTCATATTTTCTTTAACTTTTAGCACCTTTTCTAAGAATTCAACTGGTCCTCATTGACAACTTCCTGTTTTACTATTTATTTTTTAAATATTTATTTGCATTAACAATTCTGCAATGGCATAGACCCCCAGAGAAAATAACAACAGTAGCAACAACAATAGCTGTCATTTATATAGTACTTTAAGGTTTACAAATTGCTTTACACATGTTAACATTCAACTGATTCTAAGAATCTCTCTGATATTTTTATTGGGGTCTAAAATAATACAACTAAAAGGAAAGAGGCTGAATTCAGTTAAATTCAACCATTTGATATTTTTGGGAAAACACTTTTCTTAGAAAAAGAAAGGGAAGATTTGTCAAGTGACTTGGTCACCTATAAGCTGTGTATCTTTGATCAAGCCCATTTACCTCTCTAGTACTTAATTATCTTATTTAAAAAATTAAGACTTTGGACTGGATTCTTTCTCCTTTAAGTTTAACCCTATTGTGTGCCAGTGATCTTGCCCTATCTGTTCTCATTAATTATAATAGTGTGATTCATATTTCTTGAGAATTTGTTGTTTGTCCTTATTTTTGAAGAGGACCAATGACATCTAAGGGTGATGTCTTGACCTGTACATGTGTTAGATTTAAATGGGGCAGAGTTGCATAAAGTCATTAAACTCATTCTTTTCCAGAGTCATCTAGTCCAATGATAAATCAAAAGTCAGGATGATTGGTGATCTCCCAGGATGCAATGGATGATCTTTGATATCTAATCAAGTTCTAAGTACCCCACAGGGCTTGCTGTTAGAACAAACTATTCTCATCTGCCCATTCTATCATGGAGAAGTCTTCTCATGCTTGGGGCAGATGACCCCTCTTAACTCACCAAGAGGTTTGTGGATCATTCATTACCTTCTACCTCATTTGTCCATCTGCCAAGATGGTTTACTGGATTGTGGCTGCTAAGTATGCTACAGCTTCTCAGAGCCACAGGTGAGGGTTGAGAGTAGACAAACAGAAAAAGGTAGATGAGCAGCCCTGAAAAGAATTCAGAAAACCCTCACACCAGAGGTACTAGTACTTCTGGAACACCTATACATCCCAACTGAGTTTTTACTACTCAAGTATTTACTAATACTCTAAAGTTCTTACACCTGTGTACACTGGGTAATTGAAGATGAATTTTTTTTAAGACCATGTCCAACCATCTACATATACATAACTGTTTGCTGGATGATGCTTTCTATGGTATGGATAGGAGAAGAAGGGGCTGAGATTCCTGAAAATAAATTATATTTTTTTTAAAAAGAAAAGAAAAAAGAAATAAAGGAAATAAAAATTTAAGTTAATAACATATAATAAATGATATATAATAATAAAAATTAAAGTTAAAAAGCAAAAAAAAAAAAAAAGACCATGTCCATGGGAAGTCTAGTATGAAAAGAAATACAGAAATGCAAATAGGTATAAAGAACAACCAGGGATGACAATTAACCAACGTGTACTTATTAAGTAGGACATATGGGGTATTCAGGGAACACTAACACCTCTGGTGTGAGGGCTTGCTGAGTTCTTATCAGGTTTTCTCATCTTCTTTTGGTGATGTTTACTTTCACTTAATTCTTATCTGTGGCTCCAAGTAACCATAGCTGTGAGTAGCCACATCCTGATAAAACTGTTTTGGGCAGAGGGGCTAAAACTATAGTGAGGATAATCAACAGGTTTCAAACTCATTGGCAAATTAAAGGGATGTCTATCCCAAGTATGGAAGGCTTCCACTGGAAGAATATGCAGATGAAAACAATTTGTTGGCCAGACATCAAAGACATCAAAGTTATTCACTAAATCCTGAGCCATCATCAGCCATCCTGATTTTTCTGTCTTGCCATTGAACTTTCATGACTCTGGAAGAGAAAGTGAGGCTGATGACCTTGTGCAACTCTGCCTCACTTAAATTCAGTTCACTGAAAGGAGCAGGACCAAGAGAACATTGTACACAGAGACTGATACATTGTGGTATAATCAAATGTAATGGACTTCTCCATTAGTGGTCATGCAGTGATCCTGAACAACCCGGAGAGATCTATGAGAAAGAACACTATCCACATTCAGAGGAAAAACTGTAGGAGCAAAAACACAGAAGAAAAACAACTGCTTGATTACATAGTTCGAGGGGATATGATTGGGGATATATACCCTAAAGGAACATCCTAGTGCAAATACCAACAACATGGAAATAGGCTCTGATCAAAGACACATGTAATACCTAAGGGAATTGTGTATTGGCTATGGGAAGGGTGGGGGAAAGGGAGGGAGGGAAAGAATATGATTCTTGTAACCAAGGAATAATATTCTAAATTGACTAAATAAAATTAAAAAAAATTTAATTAATTTTTTTAAAAAAAATTCAATTCACTGGCAAGCCAAGATATCACCCAATGATGTCATTGGTCCTTTCTCTAAAAAAGAAGGAACAAAAATTTATTAAGTACCTATATATACCAGGCACTGTCCTAGGCACTAGAGATACAAAAACAAAAGATGAAATAGTCCATTCCCTCAAGAAGTTTACATTCTATCAAAATGAAGTATATAAGAGATTAGATGAGGCAATCATAGAGGATGGGCCATCGATATGGAAATAAAGTCAGAAAGGAGGAAAAATCTAGGATTATAATTTGAGGTACTGGGTTTTAGTTCAAGCTCTGCAATTCATTAGTTAATACTCTGAGCCTATTTCTTTACTCATAAAATGAGAATGATCTTTGTATTACCTCACATACTTAAGAGGAGAGAAAAACAAGGCAATGTATGAAGAGATTCCATTAAAATGTTAGTAATTATTATTAGCCGAAAAAAAAGTTACAGATTTCAACAGGGAGGGCTGATGGAAGGTTTTCTAACCTTTGCACCTCTAGAGGTACTTTACAGGGTCTCAGTTGATTAAATTTTTTGCAAGCAACCTGGCTTTTCAAACTCTTTCCATAGTATTTCTCATTCTATATAAGTCAGTTAATCATAACTCTTCTCTGATCCAGACACAGGAGGAATATTGGAGAGGATTTTATTTCTTTTTGTTGGCTGCAGATATCTCTTCTTCTCTACACCATCTTGTAGATTTCTCCCTTGGAAAAATAGAGTGGATTTTTTAAAGTTACGAGAGGGCAATAAACCACCTCTCAACTAATAAACTTTTGATTTTCTTCTTTCTTGCCTTTTTTGACCTTCTAATACTTACATAAAAATGGTAAATGAAGTTGTTTTATTGCTCTAAATTGCTTTTGTTAAAATACTTTTATACTACCAAATTTCAACCTGAAGCAAATGATTATATAAAGTCATGAGGAGGAAAGAGGAACAAACCTGTGTGGATATTTTTTTCCTTCTATCTCTTTCTACTTTTAGAGAATCATCCAGAACATTCCCTAATGCTAGAACTATAGTAACTACCATTTAAATTAAGAAATGTTGGGCTAGGGGGTAGCTAGGTGGCTGAGTGGATTGAGAACCAGGCTTGGAGATGGGAGTTCCTAGGTTCAAATATGGCCTCAGACACTTCCTAGATGTGTGACCCTGGGCAAGTCATTTAATCCCCATTGCTTAGCCCTTATCATTCTTCTGCTTTGGAACCAATGCACTGTATTGATTCTAAGACAAAAGATAAGGGTTTAAAAAAAAAAGAAATCTTGGGTTAGTTTCATTTATCTTCAGTTACTATGTTTAATGTTTGAGTTTTCTCCATGTTTATGTTTCAGACACTTTATTTCAAAAATGAGCAGAAAGAAGTCTCTGCCTATTAGGAGCATAGGGCCAGGGAACAACACATTAAAGGAAGCAGAAAAGTAGGTGAGAAGAAGGGTAAAGGGTACCTAGTTAATGTGCATGGTGGAGAAAATCTTAGGGTAGCTAAGTGACCCAATGGATAAAGTACCAGTCTTGGAGTTAGGAAGACTCATCTTCCTGAGTTCAAATCTGACTCTGACACTTGTTAGGTATGTTGTGATTCTAGGCAAGTCACTTAGCCCTGTTTGCCCAATTATCTTAATTTCCTCCTCTGTAAAATGAGCTGGAGAAGGAAATGACAGACTACTCCAGTAGCCTTGCCAAGAAAATCCTAAGTAGTATCAGAAAGAGTTGTATATAACTGACACAACTGAACAATATATATCACCAACTGTCAATGCTGCTCTTTGTGATTCTTCCTTCTCTCCTCCTCCTCCACCAGAGGAAAAAGGTAAAAGCAACCTCTTGAGGGTGGACTCCCTTTTGTTTTTCCCAATCACAACCACCAGCATACCTTGCCCATGTGCTCACCTCCTTTATTCCCTTAATTCACCTAGAAATAGAATTGAATTTTAAAGGACTTTTATTAACCACGAAAGAAAGAAGTAAAAAGTATTCCAAATTTTTCAAGAATATGGGGTACAAAAGTTCCAGAACCTAGAAATCTTATCCAAAGTTCTTCTTAAACTGCTCATAATATTATCCATTATTGTAGAAAGTATGCTATATTTGGAGTCTAGACTTGAGAAGATCTGGATTGAAATCCCAGCTCTGTCACTTTTTACTTGTGTGACTGTAAAAAGTCATTTCCCTTATCTGGGCCCTAATTTTCCCATTTATTAAATGAATTGTTGGTCTAGATGAGTTTCAAGGTCATTTTGAATTCTGAAGCTATGATTCTTTGATTGTTAGCAGAGCAAACCTATTGCTCTAAGCTATTGACAACTTTTTTTTTTTACTAGAATCTTGCTGGGCAATGTGTGGAACATCCTTCATGACTAGGAAGTCACCTTGGCTTTGTGTGTGAAGCCATCACTTGAGATCCCACTTACTTCTCCAGTGAGCTTCTTATGCCACAGCACCCTGTCTCATACTCAAACTCCTGAAAGGAACAGTCAAGGTGCTTTGGGTCAAAAGTCCAAAAGGGCTCAGGAACTGGGATGGGGAACACGACTGTCAACTGGGGAAATTAGGGAATGTTCCCCAAAGGAAGTTACTTTGGGATGTCTTTTTTTTTATTTACCTTCTATCTTTGATACTGATCTGAGGAGTGGAGAGTAAAGGAAGGAGGGAGAAGATTAGTGATAGAATTGCCAAAGAGAAAAAAGAAAGAAAAGGTGGCTATTGAAACATTTTTTTAAATGCCAAGGGGAAAAAAAGTTGATCATTCTTTAAAACTCTTATCAATGTAAGGACTATCCATAAATCCAGAGGACTAGTGAGGTTTACTTCCTAACAAGGGCTTGATTAACATAAGGAGATGATGAGAAAGACATTTTTCTCCATGTCACATATATGAATTTGATTTTCTTGATACAGCATATTTGTTAAAAAGATTATTTTTCTTTTCTTCTTTGTGGGTAGGATGCAGCAGTAGAGAGGAACCAATAACAGTACTGACAATTTTTTTGAAAGAAGAAAATGAAGGAAAAAAGTATCAGAGATGCATCTTTTTAAGTACTCAGAATATAAAAGGTCAAACAGAAGTAAAGGCAGGGAGCAGCTAGATCACTAAGAGAAGTGAAAGCCAGGTCTGGAGACTGGAGGTCCAGGGTTCAAATTTGAACTAATCCTTCTTAGCTGTGTGTTCTTGGGCAAGTCACTTAACCCCAATTGCCTAGCCCTTCCTGCTCTTCGACTTTAGAACTGATACTTAGTATCAGCTCTAAGACAAGGTAAGATTTTAAAAAAGAAATAAAAAACAGGATAGTTTAGAAGGGTTTCATGGAGATTTTATTAAGTGCTTAAAGGGGAAAATAAGTTGTATATACTAGAGAGCCACATTTTCATGTTAAATTCTCTTATTCTGTCCTGTGTTGAGTATCAAAGTGTTCTTTTGATATGCTTGAGTTCAGTTTTATAAAAAATAATTTAAAATAAAAACCAAACAACACCAACCAAAAAAGGTTCTCTCTGAGAATGGTTGAATCTCTGCCCTATCACTTAGTAGTTGTGTGACCATGAACCTTCAGTTTCCTCATTTGTAAAACGAGAATGATAATAGTACCTGTCCGGTGGGATCACAGAAATCAAATGTTGGAAAGGACCATGAAAGCTCCCTAATCCAGACTGGCCCTAACCAAGATCTTTCCCTATGCCAATCTCTCCAGGAACGGGGGAGCTCACCAGATCCCTTTTGATGGGAGACTCACTATAGCTGGATGCAGCTGATCCCATTTCTAGGCTTCTCTTGTTATTAAGGAGGTTTTTCTTATACTACATACAGTCCAACTCCCTCCCAAGACTGTTGTGGGGATCAAGTGGGATAATGGGTGGAAAGCGCTTTGTAAATTGTAAAGCCCCATACAAATGTGAGGGATTATTTTTACAAATAAGGTCTACACATAGGAGATTTTCTGCTTGGGTAGTGGGATCAAGGCTGCTTTCTGAGTTCCTCAACATTTTGACCCCAAAGCTCTCTCACTGCTCTCTGTTTGCTAAGTAAAATATCCAGCCAAGGCAAAGAAGATAAATTCAGCACAGCTGACTGTTCAGTAATGAGAATCTGCTAAATAAATGAAATTAATTTCTTTTGTCACGTTTATAAACAGTGCTGCTCAGAAGGCACTCAGGGACCTCTTCTTCCACAGTTATTTAGAAAGCTTATATAAGAGGCCTGAAAACTCTTCAGGGTACGTGCTCCAGGCTTCATTCTTCATTGCCCAGCTTACCTTGTCAGTGTACCTTCTTTAGAAACATGACTCATTTCTTTTTTCCCTCCTCCTTTTTCTGAGCCAAAACTGAGCAAGAATCCAACTTTATGTCACTTTCTTGGTTTTTCTACTAAGCAGCTGGGTTCCTTAGAGAAGACATTAGCTTCTTTGTGACTGTTTCCTTATTTGTAGGAACAGAAAAAAAAAAAACATTTTGCTTGAAGTATATTTTTTTATTTTATTTTTCTTGAGTTTTTTCCCCCACAACACAGCTAATGTGGAAATATGTTTTGCATGAATTTATATTTATAATGAGAATTATATTTCTTGATTTCTCAATGGGTAGGGAAGGAGGAAAGGGAAAGAGAAAATTTTAAGCTGAAAAGAAAAAAATTAAAAATATTTTAGGGGGAGGTGTGTGGCTCAGTGGATTGAGAGTCAGGCCTAAGACACAGGGGTCCTGGGTTCAAATTTGGCCTAAGTTACTTCCTAGCTGTGTGACCCTGGACAAGTCACTTAACCCCCATTACCTAGCCCTTACCACTCTTCTGCCTTGAAATCAATAGTATTGAATCTAAGATGGAAGGAAAGGGTTTTAAAATATATAAATATATATTTTTAAATACCCCTAACAATTATTACTTCTCAGAGGTATAGAGAAATGTGACAACATTTCTATGAATACAAAGAGACTTTTTGGTATACCTGAAGAATCCTTTTAAAGCTCCAATAAGTTTTAATTCTATAGTCATTTTTTCTGTTTTAAAAATGAAATGAAATAAAAATTAATTGTAGACCTAAAAAAGGTAAGCAAGTAAATGATGGGGGTCCATTAGGGAAGTAGTGAATCAAATAATATCAAATCTGGCAGAGGACTTAGAATGTAGATCTAGAGAGACATGAAGTCAGGGATTCTAAATCTGGGGTTCATGGAACATGTTAGGAGACCACTGGATGGAATTTTCAAGGGATCCTTTCCTGAATAATTGATCCTTCAAAGGCTGCCAGGTTAATCGGTTCACCTTCCTAATTCATGACTTTGATCATGATATAAGACCATAGATTTAGGGCTAAAAAGAACATTGAAAGCCATGAAGTCCAAGTCCTTCATTTACAGAAGATAAGTGACTTGCCCATAGTCACATGGGCCATTGAACCAAGGTCTTTCTGACCCCTAGTCTTCGACTCTGTTCATTATACCCCACAGCTCAATTCAACAAGCATTTATTATATGCCTGCAATGTGCCAATCACTGTGCAACCATAAATGAATGATCAACAGAGCAGTCACACAATGAGAGCTATTTGGGAAGTGGTATGATATGTGAATTTAAAGGACAATGACCTTGGTTTGAGTCTTGGCTCTCTCTTTGACTAGCTGTAGTAACTTGACTGAGTAACTTAATTTATCTGAATGTCAGTTTCCTCCTCTACTGAAAAAAAATATCCCAATAGTGCACTCACTTCTGAGGGTTGTGAGGAAAGTACTTGGGGAGTTGTAGAAGGATGCAAATTTTCTTGAGCCAGTGGGGTGACCCAGTGAATTGAACCCTGGATTATAGAAAGGAGTTTGGAAAATGCAAGAAGAAGATGCAAGATCAAACATTCCATTTGGTCACCAAGGACCTGAGAATGGTCAGGAAGAGAGAATAACTGAAAAAAAGCAGTTACAGTTGGTACTAGACTCCTTGGGAGACAAAGCAGAACTTAGGGTTAGGAAGTCTTGAGGTCAGGTCCACACTTCCTAGCTGTCACCCTGGGCAAGACATTTAATCTCTACTTTTCTCAGTTTCTTCATCTGTAAATGGGAATAATGACAGCATCTCCCTCTAGGGTGGTAGTGAGGCTCAAATAAGATGGTAATACTTGTATGGGATTATGAAAAACTTCAGGTGCTATAGAAATGCTAGATGTTATTGTGATCCAAATGCTGGACTTCACAGTTATTTAGATTACAATGGGAAAAAAAAAAAGGTCCAAATGCCTCCTTTTTCTAATGTATCTGTGTATGTGTGAATGCACAAAGCATGTACATATAGGCATTTAAGTCACTTACTGTCACAGCCATCTCTCTCCCAAAAGGTGTCAAGATGTTTGATCCATCAAGCAATCTGCTCCTCTTAGTGTTCTGGAGCTCTCGCTGCTAGGTTTAACACCAGCCTTCTTAATAAACACTAAGTCAAAGCTCCCTGATCAATCATAGAGAGTGTCAGGCAGACAAGCTGCAGTCAAATAGAGAGACTGCTTGGACCCAGGGTGGCAAAGTTTGCTGAGTCTGCCCTATAATGAAGCCATGCCAGACTCACTCTACCACTATCTGTCTTTTATTTCTTTATCTCACTCCATCAGATGTACAGCTTCATAATGGTTCCTATGGAGTCTGGAAGCATACTTTCCTTCTCAAACCAAAAAGACTCAGGCAACAATCCAAGACATCATTTTTCTCTTCATATGTCGTGCCTAATTTCATTCCCCACTCTTACCCCTCCTCCAGGAGACTGCAGGCTGTTGGTTTTGTTTTTTTTTTCCTCATCTGATGTTTTGTCTCTAGGGTATGAGGCTTCTGGAAAAGTGCAGTGCCAAAACTCAAAGACTGCCCTTAGGGTACTCTTTCCCATTCCCCTCTCCTCACTGTCTGGTGGGAATATAATTTTAGGTACATGTCATCATGGATTTCATTTTTTCAAGAAGACAAACCACAAAGTATTTGACGAAGCCCCTCATGACAACCTTATGAAAGAGATAGAGCAATCTGAAGTGAATGGTGGGTTTAGAACTGGTTTACTGAATACTTACAAAAACCAGCGATTAATTGATAGATGACAATCTGAAAAGAAGGTCTGTAATGGAGTGCTCCAGGGATTTGTCTTCCATTCTGTTCTATTCAATATTTTAAAAATCAGTTACTTGAATGAAGACACAGAATACATGTTTATGAAATTCACCAATGATACACACTGAGAGGGAGAGCTAAAATGGTGGATGGCAGAATTGAGATCTAAAAAGATGTCTTGACAAACTAGATCCATGCTTATTAAAATAAAGAATAAGAAATACTTTTCTAGACATGGATAATGTGAACATGTGTTTTCTTGATTGTGCATTTTTGTCCTAAGAGCTTTCTTTTCCCTCCATGAGGTGTGGCAGTGATGGGGAATTTTATGGATTACTACAGGAGAGGGAGACAGTGGCACTCAGTAGACTGCTGCAGCCAGGAATAATTATGTATTAGCCTGATCACTGACCTTCAAAAATGAGTTAATCTGAGGGGTAGCTAATAGGCTCAGTGGATTGAAAGCCAGGCCAAGAAATGAGAAGTCCTGGGCTCAAATCTGTCCTCAGATGCTTCCTAGCTGTATGACCCTGGGCAAGTCACTTTACCCCCATTGACTAGCCCTTACTGCTCTTCTGCCTTGGAACCAATACATAGTATTGCGTAGTATAGTGTAGTAAGATGGAAGATAAGGGTTAAAAATACCCCACAAACCTAGTTAATCTGGAAGAGAAATTAAGGAGGATAACATTGAGTGAGAGAGGGGCATAATAGGAAGAAAGTTAAACTGGGAATTAGAGAGATAGGTTCAAATTCTGCCTTTGACACTGTATGATTTTAGACAGATCAACCCTTCTAAACTCCATCTATCCTCATCTATCAAATAAGAGGGTTGTGTTCAATGGCTTCTGAGACCCCTTCTGTCCTAAATCTAAGATTTCATGATAACTTTTTTCCAGAGATGAGTTGGAAGTCTTCATGGAGTAGGTAAAACTAAAAAGAAGGATTTTTCCTACCATTATCCTTCTCTGTCTTGTAGAATACTAACTTATGTACTTGTTGAATCTCCTTAGTGGAGGACAAAAGCCCCTCGAGGACAGGTGCTATGTCATTTTTATTAAGTTCCAGACAAAATGGGCTCTCCTCTGACCCACGAATATGCTCCTTTTGCAGCCTCCTATGTTCTGAATGCCTTTCCCAGTCTACTACTGTCCATCTAGAGCATCATTTCTAGAACGTCATCCTTCAGCTTCTACACAGTAATGACTTCCACTTTCTGATCCCTTTCTGATGGGGCACTTTGCATTTTGTCAATGTATTTTTTATCTTATAATGCATTATAGTCATTTGTGTTAGAGCCACTCCCCCTTATTTAACTGTAAGTTCCACAAAGACAGAGTTCCTATCTTATTTAGACTCTTGCCTTGGAGTTACTTAAAGAATGTCCTTTGGATTCATCAAAAACTTTCCAGCTGTAAGTAAAAGATGATGCTTCTCTTAGGATTCCTCATTAGCAGGAATCTAATGTGTGAGGCTGTTATGGATTTAGATCCAGTATAAAGCAGTTCAGTTCCAAATTTCTGGCTTGGTTCTTCCTTTTTAATGCTTCTTATATCTGAAATATTTAAGTTACTTATGTGCCTCAGAGTCAGGAAATGGTTAGGGGAAAGTAAGTATTGGCAGCTAGGTTATATGATATGTAGAGTACTGGAACCAAAAATCAGCAAGAACTGAGTTCAAATTCAGTTTCAGATACTTATTATCATGTGCATCTGGGCACAGTACTTGAGGTCTATCTGCCTCAATTTCCTAATATGTAAAATAGGGTTAACAACAATACTTATTTCCTAGGGTTTTTGTGAGGATAAAATGAGATATTTATAATGTACTTTATAAATTTAAAATACTATATGAGTGCTATAAATTATAATTAATAATTATCATATCAGAAACTTTTTGGATCACCTTAGAATCATCAATTTTACAGCAGAATTATTAGTAAATTTTAACATACATTAGTTTTGGTCTTAAAGAACTTGGGTTCCTGACTGCCACTAACAAACTATATAAACTTGAGAAAGCTACTTCACCTTCAACTGGTCCTCAGTTTCCTCATCTGTTAAAAGAAGATATTGGATTCCATGACTAAGCTCCATCCCAAGTATAATTCTTATGATCCTATATAATTTGTAAATAATACAAATCTAGGAGCGATTGTTAATAAATTACATGATAGAATCAGGATTCAAAGTATACTTGGCATCAGACTGACACAAAGTCTCTGAAACAACAGGCATAAATGTAAAAATTTGCCTTGTTTCAGAAATCGATTTCAAATGTATAGTGTTGGGAAGGCACAGAGAGGCATCTATTTGTCTGAAGATAATATAGATGTTTTAGTTGATTCTAAGTTCAGTATCATTCACTAGTTTAAGGAGGAAGCCAGTAAGGCCAATGTAACATTATGAAGCACTAAAAGAGTCACTGTTCATGACCAAGGAGGTGATGTTCCGACAATAGCTGGTCTCAGCCAGATCATATATGGAATAATGTATGTATTTTGGGATGTCATCGTTTAAATAGAATATGAAATTGTCCAGAGGATGGTAGCCAGGATGGTGAAAAGCCTTGAAATTCTTTCATTTGAGGACTAGCTAAAGGGACTACAAGTACTAATGTTTTATCTGTAGATGAAGAAAACTCAGGGGGGACTTGACAATTCTATTCAAGTATTTGTAGAGTTGAAATGGAGCAAGAGGGACATAACCTGTGTTGTTTGCTCAAGAGGAAAGAACCAGAAACAATACAAGAGGGAAGAACCAGAAACAATATAAGAGGGAAGAACCAGAAACAATAGATGTAGCTTACAAAAAGGCAAAATTTCCAACAATTAAAGCTGACCATTAATGAGATGAGGAGTGTCAAGGGGTAGTATGTTTCTGTGCCATGGATGATGCTAAACAAAGATTGGATAAGGACTTGATGAGTATATTTGGAAAGGCATGGTTCAAATATAGGCTTTGTTAGATGGTCCCTGAGGTCTCCTCCTGCTTTGTGATTCTGCAATTCTGTCCTTTGGCAATCTAGATATAATTGTATAAAAACCCTGTATTACAAAATCAACCATGAGTCAGGGGACAAGAAAAAATGTGGCTGCTCACTCTCTTTTGGGGGAGCTATGTAATTCTGCCCCACACTCTATAGTTTTCAAATAAATTTCATATCCATTATGGTAATAGATTACATTTTGAATACAATAACTCTTATTTTGCAAAGGGTTTTCCTCTGTATAACCCTGTGAGGAAGGGAATAATATGATTTACAAAGTCTTCTCCTATCAAAAGGGCTGTGATGATAGCAGTGTAAGCATTATTATGTCCATTTTTTAGATGAAGACACTAAGATAGACAGAAGTAGTCTTCCCTTATCTGTGGTCACAAAGTTAGTTTACAAATAATTGCTGTAAATGGGAACTAAATATGATAGGATCACTATCTACCTGGTTTTACCCTTCCCGTTCCTAAATGGGTTAGGCTGTTTTTATCTTCTTAATTTTTCCCCCTAAAAGTGTAAATTCTGTCCTTAGAACTTGCTTAGTCGAAGCTTCCGGGTAATCATGGCTGCAATCTAGATGCCACACGCTTCCTCTCCCCGGCACTCAACGAAATAGACTACATCAAAGGAGCATAAAAATCACCTTTGGCGGAACAGGACTCCCCAGTACCCCAAAGAGGCTAAGGTACGTGGGGTTTGAAAAGCTTGCACAGAAACGTGAACTGAGCCGCCCTTCCCCCCCCCCCCAATTTCCCCCACCAAACCAGAGTGAGCTACTGGAGCGCTCACTGGGACACCAAGTGAGTGGGGAACATCGCTGTCTGGGGGGAGGGGGCACTTCAGGGTCCTTGGGATCTGGGGACTGCCAGGAAACAACGTCTCAGGGCGGTATCACGGGCGCTGAGCACTGGCTGCGGAGCCTTACTGGGGTGGTTGTGCTGAGCATCTGGGCGGAGCTAAACATCAGGGGCAGACCACACGCTGATTATCTGGGTGGAGCTGAACACCTGGACAGTTTGGATGTGATCAGGGGCCCAGTGCTCTAAGAAACCACGGAGGCTGGGAAGAACTAGTCTGAGGCAACTGAAATTCACAGAAAAACCGCCCATATCACCCAGACCCCAGACCAAAAAGGAAAGGGGAATAAAACCACCAAAGGGATGGCTCACATGGCCCAAAGTCAAGCCTCCAGGAAGAAAGGGAAAAAGGTGACTATTGAAAACTTTTATGGTGGAAGTACCCAAGGAAAAGAAGAGAATGAGGAGGAAATTAAAAAAAAATCAGAACATGCTTCCCAAAATGGAAACTATCAACAAGCTCTGGAAGATCTCAAACTGGAACTTATCCAAAAGATGAAAATCTGGAAAGAAAAATGGGAGAAAGAGATCAGCAGTCTGACAGATAAGACTGCTCAATTGGAAAAAGAGCTTGAAGCATCCAATAGAAGGGCAGACAAAGCTGAAAAGCAAAACCAGTCCCTAACAACCAGAATTAAGCAAATCGAAGTAAATGAGATCATAAAACAGCAAGAATCAATAAAGCAAACCCCAAAAATTAATGAATTAGAAGAAAACATAAAATATCTCACTGAAAAGGTCACAGATTTGGAAAACAGAGGGAGAAAAGACAACCTGCGAATTATCGGTCTCCCAGAAAAACCAGAGATAAACAATAAACTTGATATTATTCTACAGGAGGTTATAAAAGAAAATTGCCCCCACATTCTGGAGCAAGGGGGCAAAATAGAAATAGAAATGGTTCATAGAACACCCTCTATACTAAATCCCCAAAAGACAACCCCTAGGAATGTAATTGCCAAATTCAAGAGCTTCCAAGAAAAGGAAAAAATCCTACAAGAAGCCAAGAAGAGGAGCTTTAGATATAAGGGGGCTCCCATAAGGATCACACATGACCTAGTGGCTAACACACTAAGAGACCACAAAGCATGGAACACGATATTTAGAAAGGCAAGAGAGATGGGTCTCCAACCAAGAATCAACTACCCAGCAAAACTGACTATATACTTCCAGGGGAAAGTATGGGCATTCAACAAAATAGAAGATTTCCAAGCATTTGCTAAGAAAAGACCAGAACTTAATGGAAAATTTGATATCCAAGCACAGAAAGCAAGAGAAACATGAAAAGGTAAATATGAAAGAAAGGGAAAAGGAGATAAATCTTATCTTTTTTCTTTAAGTCAAACTCTCTTCTATAAGGACTATATTTACATCAAATTATATATATTAATATGTGGGGTAAATGTTTTGTGTAACTCTCAAAAATTGTAGCATAATAAGAGTAGTTAGAAGAAACATGCATAGGGAAAGATTGGGGCATTAAGAAGATTTGGGGAAAGTGGGGGCAAAGAAAGGAAAAGGGAGGGGGGGAACCATCTATAACACTAAGATTTACTTCAAGAAATAGGGGGGGGACTTAATAGAATAATCTTTCCCATATAAAGATACACATGGGAAGGGGAGGGGAAGAACTCTCATATGAGAAGGAGAGGAAGAGAGCATGAAGTAGAATTACTTAAACCTTACTCTCAGTGAAATCAAATCTGAGAGGGAAGAACATCTAGATCCAGTGGGATCCTGAATTCTATCTTATCCATTAGGGCAAGAAAGAAAGGAAAATTAAGGAGGGGGGAGAGGGAGTATAAAAAAGGAGGGAAGGAGAGGGGGGAGGGGAAGGGAGCATAAAAAGGGAAGAGCTAGAAAGGGAAGCATCTCAAGGGAGGGGACTAGGGGGACTGACCTAAAGTAAATCACTGGTTCAAAAGGAGATAGCTAAAGAAGAAAGGTCAGAACTAGGGGAAGATATCAAAATGCCAGCAAATCCACAAATGACATTCATAACTTTGAATGTGAATGGGATGAACTCACCCATAAAATGTAGACAAATAGCAGATTGGATTAGAACCCCAAACCCTACCATTTGTTGTCTTCAAGAAACACATATGAGGCAGGTTGACACTCACAAGGTTAGAATTAAAGGTTGGAGTAAGACCTTTTGGGCCTCAACTGATAGAAAGAAGGCAGGAGTTGCAATCATGATATCTCACAAAGCCAAAGCAAAAATAGACCTGATCAAAAGGGATAGAGAAGGTAAATATATTCTGTTAAAAGGGAGTATAGACAATGAGGAAATATCACTAATCAACATGTATGCACCAAATGGTATAGCATCCAAATTTTTAATAGAGAAACTAGGAGAATTGAAGGAGGAAATAGACAGTAAAACCATATTAGTGGGAGACTTGAACCAACCACTATTAAATTTAGATAAATCAAACCAAAAAATAAACAAGAAAGAGGTAAAAGAGGTGAATGAAATCTTAGAAAAATTAGAGTTAATAGACATATGGAGAAAAATAAATAGGGACAAAAAGGAATACACCTTTTCAACCCCACATGGCACATTCACAAAAATAGATCATACACTAGGTCACAGAAACATGGCACTCCAATGCAGAAAAGCAGAAATAATAAATGCAGCCTTTTCAGGTCACAAGGCAATAAAAATATTGATCTGTAAGGGTACATGGAGAGCCAAATCAAAAATTAATTGGAAATTAAATAATATAATACTCCAAAATCGGATAGTTAGAAAAGAAATCATAGAAACAATTAATAATGTCATTGAAGAAAATGACAACAGCGAGACATCCTTTCAAACCTTATGGGATGCAGCCAAGGCAGTATTTAGAGGAAATTCATATCCCTGAGTGCATATATTCACAAATTAGGGAGGACAGAGATCAAGGAATTGGAAATGCAAATCAAAAAACTTGAGAACGAACAAATTAAAAACCCCCAGAAGAAAACCAAACTAGAGATCCTAAAAATTAAGGGAGAAATTAATAAAATCAAAAGTGACAGAACCATTGAGCTAATAAACAAGAGTAGAAGCTGGTACTTTGAAAAAACAGACAAAATAGACAAAGTACTGGTCAATCTAATTTAAAAAAAGGAAAGAAGAAAGGCAAATTAACAGCATCAAGGATGAAAAGGGGGATCTCACCTCCAATGAAGAGGAAATTAAGGCAATCATTAAAAACTACTTTGCCCAACTATATGGCAATAAATATACCAACCTAGGTGATATGGATGAATATTTACAAAAATATAAATTGCCTAGACTAACATAAGAAGAAATAGATTTCTTAAATAATCCCATATCAGAAAAAGAAATCCAACAGGCCATCAAAGAACTTCCTAAGAAAAAATACCCAGGGCCTGATGGATTCACCAGTGAATTCTATCAAACATTCAAAGAACAGCTAACTCCAATACTATACAAACTATTTGACATAATAAGCAAAAAGGGAGTTCTACCAAACTCCTTTCATGATACAAACATGGTACTAATTCCAAAGCCAGGCAGGCCAAAAACAGAAAAAGAAAATTATAGACCAATGTCCCTAATGAGTATAGATGCAAAAATCTTAAATAGGATACTAGCAAAAAAACTCCAGCAGGTGATCAGAAGGGTCATCCACCATGATCAAGTAGGATTTATACCAGGGATGCAGGGCTGGTTCAATATTAGGAAAACTATCCACATAATTGACCACATCAACAAGCAAAACCAATAAGAACCACATGATTATCTCAATAGATGCAGAAAAAGCCTTTGATAAAATCAAAAAACACTAGAAAGCATAGGAATAGAAGGGTCGTTCCTAAAAATAATAAACAGTATATACCTAAAACCATCAACTAATATCATCTGCAATGGGGAGAAACTAAATCCATTCCCATTAAGATCAGGAGTGAAACAAGGATGCCCATTATCACCTATATTATTTGACATTGTATTAGAAACACTAGCAGTAGCAATTAGAGAAGAAAAAGAAATTGAAGGCATTAAAATAGGCAAAGAGGAGACCAAATTATTGCTCTTTGCAGGTGACATGATGGTCTACTTAAAGAATCCTAGAGATTCAACCAAAAAGCTAATCGAAATAATCAACAACTTTAGCAAAGTTGCAGGATACAAAATAAACCCACATAAGTCATTAGCATTTCTATATAATTCCAACACAGCTCAGCAGCAAAACTAGAAAGAGAAATCCTATTCAAAATTACCTTAGACAAAATAAAATACTTAGGAATCTATCTCCCGAGACAAACACAGGAACTATATGAACACAACTACAAAACACTTTCCACACAACTAAAACTAGACTTGAACAATTAGAAGAACATTAATTGCTCATGAGTAGGACAAGCCAATATAATAAAAATGACCATCCTACCCAAACTCATCTATCTATTTAGTGCCATACCCATGGAACTTCCAAATTTTTTTTTTTTACTGATTTAGAAAAAACCATAACAAAGTTCATTTGGAAGAACAAAAGATCAAGGATATCCAGGGAAATAACGAAAAAAAATACAAAGGAAGGGGGTCTTGCAGTCCCAGATCTCAGACTATATTACAAAGCAGCGGTCATCAAAACAATTTGGTACTGGCTAAGAGACAGAAAGGAGGATCAGTGGAATAGACTGGGGGCAAGCAACCTCAGCAAGACAGTATATGACAAACCCAAAGATCCCAGCTTTTGGGATGAAAATCCACTATTTCATAAATACTGCTGGGAAAATTGGAGGACAGTGTGGAAAAGATTAGGCTTAGATCAACACCTCACACCCTACACCAAGATAAATTCAAAATGGGTGAATGACTTGAACATAAAGAAGGAAACTATAAGAAAATTAGGCGAACACAGAATAGTATACATATCAGACCTTTGGGAAGGGAAATACTTCAAAACCAAGCAAGAATTAGAAAGAGTTACAAAATGCAAAATAAATAATCTGGATTACATCAAATTAAAAAGATTTTGTACAAACAAAACCAATGTAACCAAAATCAGAAGGGTAGCAACAAATTGGGAAACAATCTTCATAAAAACCTCTGACAAAGGTTTAATTACTCAAATTTACAAAGAATTAAATCAATTGTACAAAAAATCAAGCCATTCTCCAATTGATAAATGGGCAAGGGACATGAACAGGCAGTTCTCAGCCAAAGAAATCAAAACTATTAATAAGCACATGAAAAATGCTCTACATCTCTTATAATCAGAGAGATGCAAATCAAAACAACTCTGAGGTATCACCTCACACCTAGCAGACTGGCTAACATGACAGCTATGGAAAGTAATGAATGCTGGAGGGGGTGTGGCAAAGTGGGGACACTAATTCATTGCTGGTGGAGTTGTGAATTGATCCAGCCATTCTGGCTGGCAATTTGGAACTATGCCCAAAGGGTGATAAAAGACTGTCTGCCCTTTGATCCAGCCATAGCACTGCTGGGTTTGTACCCCAAAGAGATAATAATGAAAAAGACTTGTACAAGAATATTCATAGCTGCACTCTTTGTGGTGGCCAAAAATTGGAAAACGAGGGGATGCCCATCAATTTGGGAATGGCTGAACAAATTGTGGTATATGTTGGTGATGGAATACTATTGTGCTAAAAGGAATAATAAAGTAGAGGAATTCCATGGAGACTGGAACAACCTCCAGGAAGTGATGCAGAGCGAAAGGAGCAGAACCAGGAAACCATTGTACACAGAAACTGATACATTGTGGTACAATCGAAGGTGATGGACTTCTCCATTAGTGGCAATGCAATGGCCCTGAACAATCTGCAGGGATCTAAAAAACACTATCCACAAGCAGAGGATAAACTGTGGGAGTAAAAACACCGATGAAAATCAACTGCTTGACTACAGGGGTTGAGGGGATATGACTGAGGAGAGACTCTAAATGAACACTCTAATGCAAATACCAACAACAGGGAAATGGGTTCGAGTCAAGAATACATTTGATAACCATGGAATTGTGCGTCGGCTATGGGAGAGGGAAAGGTTGTGGGGGGGGGCATGGAGGAAAAGAAAATGATCTTTGTTTCCAGTGAATAATGTATGGAAATGACCAAATAAAATAATGTTTAAAATTAAAAAAAAAAAAAGAAGAACTTGCTTAGTTCAGGGGGCTGATGCTTAAGTTGCTTTTCCCTTGATGATACCTTCCTGGTGGCCTCTCACTGTATTGAGTGACCTACAGTCATAAAAAGGCCCACCTGAGTGGGATCCCAGATCTTCAGGCCTAGTAACTATTCCAAGGCTTTGTGAGTCATCACCCCTTAATCA
The DNA here is from genome assembly GCF_027887165.1 of Monodelphis domestica. Classification (NCBI taxonomy): domain Eukaryota; kingdom Metazoa; phylum Chordata; class Mammalia; order Didelphimorphia; family Didelphidae; genus Monodelphis; species Monodelphis domestica. The sequence continues at coordinate 336,797,391 of NC_077230.1, read as the reverse complement.
GATGCATTTTCAAAGGGTAGTGTTAGAGGTCTACATGGAGCCACATTCAGTGCTACATGATTGTGGACTAACTTTTCTATGCTATGGCTATCAGCTTCCTTTTGTTCCTTGCTGAAAGACCTCCAGGAGTCTTACTTCCTTGTAATCCCAATTCTAAGCTAACAGGAGGACATGGGGGACTTTGGGGTAAACATGGCGGCAGTCATCTTAGACATAGGACTCTTTCTCTCCTCACCACCTACCAATACAAACTACCTCAAAAAAGCCAAAAAAAAAAACCCATATTCATATGAACTAAGCGACTCTACAGTAGGGTGCAGCATTGAAGGTACATGGGATTTGGGCATTTCCACACCATAAGGGGGCGAAAAAGCTTCCACCAAAACGTGAGCTGATCCACCCTTCCCCACTCCACCTATGTAGTCAGAGTCAGAACCAGCATTCACTAGAATTAGTGAGTGAGCAAGAGGCACCTCTGGAGCAAATGAGGTGCACCTCTGGGTCCTTGGCAGCTGACTGAGACCACCGAGGACCTATCCCTGAGAGTAGCTAGACCTGAGGCCCCAGAAGGCTGAGGAGTGAAGACCATGGGCTCTGGTAGGGGCAACAAACAGCAGAAGCTGCAGAGTGTTGAGAACTGGCCTCAGCCAAGATCCTTGCTACTTACCTTCATACAAAGTGAGCCTGCCCATCTCACTCAGATGTCTAACTGGAAAGGGAAAGAAAAACCACCATAGTAATGGCAAATAGTGCCCAGGAACAACTTCCCAACACCAAGAAAAACAAGAAGGGGTTGACCTTGGATAATTTTTATGGAGGAAAAACCCAGGCTACAGAAGAAATAGAAGATGAAATACAAATAAATGCACCAAAACGTTCCAAAAAATGGAAATTGTCCACAAACTCTTGAAGAATTTAAATTTGAGTTTATCAAAAAGATGGAAACCTTCTGGCAAGAAAAGTGGGGAATAGTTCAAAAAGAAAATAATGGTTTAAACTAATAGGAGGCCAGCCTGAACTAGAACTGCCATTACACCAGATTTCCTTATCCTCATTCAGTGCTCCTTGAATCACACTGCTTGACTTTCTTTGATTGTCACATAACTCTGAAGCGGGCAAAAGAGGCATTATCAATCTCTTATCCCAGGTGAAGAATTTGAAGCTTATGGGATGATATAACTTACTCAGAGTCACCTATGTTGACCACAGTGTTTCAAATCCTTGGGATCTTGCTTTATTTAATAATGGAACTTTGTCTTTTGACTCCTAGACCTTCCTTCTCTCTACTTTATTTCTCTGCTGTAAAAGTCTAGGAGCTCTTTCCTATCCCTTTTTTCTTTGATTTCACAACTCCTTAAAAGAGTTTAGGAATCCAGTACTACTCATAGCATTGGACTGAGCTAGCCTTGACACAACTGTAAGAGAGATAAAGTTTGCCACTGATGCCTCTAACCTTCCCCTTCCCCTTTCCTTTCTCTTCTCCTCTAGCAGACACCTCCTTATTTTCACACCCCAAAAACTCTTCTATCTTTTTCCCAGCCCTGACCTCAACAAAGGCACTAGCAAAATGGAAGCAATAAGGTTCAGTGAAAACCATATTGACTTTGAAGTCATATGATCTGAATTACTAGGTAAATGCTAATTACTCAGTATTTGCTTTTGGACATGCCATAGAATTATGGGATCTTAACAGAGCTAAAAAGAACCTGAGGTGTCACCTAATTCATCATTACCTCTTCATCTGTAGCTGGAAGAAATGGACTCCAGTGAGGAAGCAACTTACTCAAGGTTTCATGTATTTTAAAAAGCAGAAGTAGATTCAAATCAATTCCATAAAATTCTGTGGATTGTCAGTTGAACTCAAAGTTCTAAAGGAGAAATTCAGAATACAAAAACAAAGAGAAAAGAGTCCCTGGGTAAAGTTCTGATGATAGGAGAATTTAAGGCATGTTTGTAAGTCAGTTTGGCTAAAGTGTAGGGTGTCAGAGACTCAGAAGATATAAGTGCAGAAATTTAAAGTGAAGGGACAGTTAGGTGGCTCAATGGATACAGATTCTGTCCTGGAGAAGTGAGGTCCTGAGTTCAAATATAACCTCAGACACTTTCCTTGCTATGTTACTATGGGCAAGTTACTTGACCCGCACTGCCTATCTCTTACCACTTCCACTTTGGAACTGAGACTTAGTGTCAGTTCTAAGACAGGAGGTATAGGTTGTTCTATTTATCTAGAAATGTAAGGGGAAGTCAGATTATCAAAAGACATGGATGCTGAACAGGGGTTTAATTTACTTAATAGAGAGTACAGTGATCCTTCACCTATTCTGGAAGTTATATTCCAGAGACCCCTGCAATAGGTGAAAATCTGAAACGTTGCAGAATTATATTTATTTTATCATTCTTTGTGGTAAGCATCTTCCTTTGGTGCTTGAGTTCACTGCCAGAAGGTGCAGGGTGTTTGGGTAGCATAGGGCTTGAAATAAATTCAAACATTTATGAACATTTCACAAAAAAACACAACACTACAGAGCAACATTACATGCAGTAATTAGACATTGATGTGAAGTGAACAAGAAGAGATGCTGAATGTATGGGTACAGTGTGGGAGAGCAAACAGACTGATGCTACAGTCACTGAGCCAATCAGCATCCAGGATACTGAACACAGCTCTGTGGTTGGTCACCTTTCATTTCATCAGCCAATAGTGTGCTTTGTATAATCTCAAGTTGGCAAACTTGTGCAAGCTATAGTGGCATACTGCATTTCCATTGTGTACAGTATGGTATTCATCTGCAAAATCCCACAATATAGTAAAAACTCCACAATACAGAATTAGATTTTTTTTTTAAACAGCAATACAATGAAGCCCCAATAAGTGAACCGTGATAGAGCAAGAGACAGCTAAATTGAAAGGATTATCAGCAAAGGAACAAAAACCAGATTCCTGAAGAAGGAGGATTCTTTTGATGACACAATGATGGTTAAGTTGAAGAGCCAGAGAGATGGTAGGAAGGTTCACGGAGAGACCTTTGTGATACTGCAGAAAGGAGATAAAAGCCTACACTAGGATGCTGGCAGTGGTACTAGAAAGAAGAGGGTGCATGTTAGAGATGTTCCAAGTACAGTATATTTTTCTTGGGCCTAGAATACAAATTTCATGAAGTTATGAATTATATCTTATATCTATAATTTACTATACCTAGTGTTCTTAAGAAAATTCTACAGATTTGATCTTACAATCAATACTAGCTATCAGTTCTAAAGTAGAAGAGCATAAGGGCTAGTCAGTAGAGATTAAGTGACTTGCCCAGGGTCATATAGACATAGTGGGATCTTAATAAATAATTATCGAAAAAAATTGATGAACTAGGATCAATGATTAGAAAGTTCAAAATGTCAGCTTTAGACTTTAAAAGCTAAAGAAAAGACAATACTAATAATTTGAGGTAACGTAAAATGTACATCACTCAGGAGATGATAAGTTCTTATTATCAATAGATTCTTTAAAATAAGGCCAAAGAAGTGGTTTCTATTTGACTAAATGACCTCTGAGGCCTCTTCTGAATACTAACATGATCTGACAAATTGATGTCTGCCCAGTCTATATTATAGAGTTGTTTTGAGGATCAAAAGAGACAACTAGGATGTTGGATCTGGAGTCAAAGAACCTAGCTTCAAATCTCACCTCTGATTCTTACCTTAGTTGCATAATCCAAAGCAAGTCATTTAACCTCTCTCTGCCTCAGTTTCCATCTGCATAAAATGAGGGTATTGAACTAGATGGCACCCAAAGTCCTTTCCGGTTCTAGAGCCATAATCTTAAGAAATATGATAACAGGTTAAAATATTTTGTTATCTTTAAGCTCAATTTACATAAACTGTCCTGTCACAGTGTATCTGGATAAAATGAGAATAATAGAATTACTTACTGTGTTGTTCTAACCCCCAACCCCATGCCTGTCTGCAGCTTGTCTATTACTCCCTTGTGACAATCCATCCATTGGTGGAATGTCTTTGAGTTGTTAACATTCTTTGTCAATAAATCATTCCCTTTTCCTGTAGTCACATACCTAGAGGCTGATGCACTGGGTTCATCCTGAAAATCCAAATAATGTAAATAGCAAACATAAATAATAAATAAGCTTCTGGCTCCCTGGGGATCCCCAGAAACCCTGCTCACAACTGCATTTCTTTCTCTCCCTCTCCTTTTCTCTCTCTCTCTCTCCCTCTCTCTCTCTCTCTCTCTCTCTCTCTCTCTCTCTCTCTCTCTCTCTCTCTCTCTCTCTCTCTCTCTCTCTCTCTCTCTCTTTCTCTCTCCCTCCCTCCCTCTCTCTCTCTCTCTCTCTCTCTCTCTCTCTCTCTCTCTCTCTCTCTCTCTCTCTCTTTCTCTCTCCCTCCCTCCCTCTCTCTCTCTCTCTCTCTCTCTCTCTCTCTCTCTCTCTCTCTCTCTCTCTCTCTCTCTCTCTCTCTCTTTCTCTCTCCCTCCCTCCCTCTCTCTCTCTCTCTCTCTCTCTCTCTCTCTCTCTCTCTCTCTCTCTCTCTCTCTCATTCAGTTTTAAAGGGCTCTGAGAATAGTGCTTAGAAATTTAATGAGCAAAGATAGGCAGGACAAAGTCCTTGTCTAATCATGGCCCTTTTAGAAGAATAGTTGTACAGTGATGAATCCACGGGGCCCTTTGTGCTCAGCAATTGACTTAATTTGGTAAATACCCAAATTTTGTTCGCATCATTCAGGGAGGAAGGGACTCAATTCTAAATTAGAAGACCTGGGGCCAATAGCTAATTTGCTACTTATTAGGTATGTGACCTTTGAGATATCACTTTACCTCTACACCTTAGTTTCCTTATCTGTAAAATGAGGGGGCTAGACCAGGTGACCTCAGAGACTCTGTGTAGTTTGATATGCAAAGATTTTCTCCCTCTATTAAGGAGGATTTATAGAGAGTATTAACATTTGCATAACAACTTCTTCACAGCAGCTCTAAGAGGTCAGCCATGTAGGACTCCTTGTCCCAACATAGGGGGCAAGGTAAGTGACCACAGAACTAGAGAGCAGGTGAATTATTCAAAGCCACAACCCTAATAACAAGAGAACTGGGGCAATCTTCCAAGTCTATTTTCTCCCAGACCAATCAGCTTTCTTTTACATCCTGAAACCCTTAGCTTTCAAATTACAAGTGAAACTGAAAGGGGTGAGGGATAGTGGGAAAGCTGAGAGAGAAGAGGGAAATAAATTCTTAAAGCAGCCAATTGTATTTCAAAAAATAAAAGAAACCTACCAACAAAGGAGAACAATGATCTAGTTGTGAATATACCCAGCCTTCGCCCTTTTCCTTTTTTCAAAGACTTTTTTCTTTCTTTCAATTTGAGTTTATTTTTTCTCCTCATTCTCTTTTCTTTCTTAGAAAGGCAAGGCAATCAGTGAAGACAATTAGTACAATTATCTTCTCTCATCTGCCAGTGAAAACTAGTTTGTGCTGCATCTTACTCGGGAGGAAAGAGAAGAAAGCCTGTTGGAATGAGAAAAGCCCTAGACTTTGTGCCTGGAGAACTGGGTTCAAATCCAGATTCTGCTGCTTACTATATTCCATATAAGCTATGTATACACATTATAATTTAAAAATTTTTTCATACGTAAAAATTACCTTCCATCTAGAATTACTACTGTGTATTAGTTTCAAGGCAGAAAGGTGGTAAAGATTGGGCAACGGGAGTTAAGTGATTGGCTCAACATCACACAGGTAGGAAAGTATCTGAGGCTAGATTTGAACCCAAGAATTCCCATTGCCTTGCCTGGCTTTCTAGCTGCCCCTATCAACTATTGCACATAATTATTTACACATCACCTCTAGCATTAGAATGTGAAGTCCCTAGGGGGCAGCTGGGTAGCTCAGTGGATTGAGTGTCAGGCCTAGAGATGGGAGGTCCTAGGTTCAAATATGGCCTCAGACACTTCCCAGCTGTGTGACCCTGGGTGAGTCACTTGACCCCCATTGCCTAGCCCTTACCACTCTTCTGCCTTGGAGTCAATACACATTATTGACTCCAAGATGGAAGGTAAGGGTTAAAAAAAAAAAGAATGTGAAGTCCTTGATGGCATAGATCATAGTTTTGCTTTCCTTTGTATCTCTAATTCTTAGCATGATACCTGGCAAATGAATTGGGTTTAATAAATACTTGTTGACTGATCAATGACAGCTTGTTGACTGATCAATGGCAAGTCATTTAACCTTTCCACACTTCTCAGGATTTCCAAAATGGAAAAGACCTCAAACCAACAAGTCCATCCATTTGATCAAGAATCCCCTTTTATGACATGTCCAACAAGACTTTCAATGAGGGGGAACTTTCTACTTCATGAGGTATTCCCTTCTACTTTTGAACATCTCTAATCTTTAGGAAGTTTTTGTTTTGTTTTGTTCTTCATTGCAGCAAGCCTAAATCTACCTCTCTATAATCTCTCTCCAATATTTCTAGTTTTGTCTTTTGGGGTCAACCAGAAAAATGTTAGTCACTCACCTATATTACAGTCATTCAAATCTGGGAAGTCTGTTTAGAATATCCCCCTTACATATATTCTCTTCTCTGGGCTAAACACCACTATTTCCTTCAATTAATCATCATATGACATGATCTCAAGGCCTTCTACCAACTTGGTTGTCTTCCTCCTCCTCATAGATTTAGACTAGATGCACTGAAAAGTCCCATTCTACTCTGCCATTCTATGATTTTGTAATTTAATGGACCATGGAGGCTTCTAAGATGCTTCTAAGTATATATGCAGAATGTCCCAACAGTTTTAGTACAACTTTTAGCTTTACTAGCTTAAATGAAAAAATAGTACAACTTTACTATCTTAGAGCTGCTATGTGTGGAGAATGGAGAATGTGGACAGGAAACAAAATGAGACAGAAGACAAACAAAACAACAGTGATGAAGATGATGGTAGCAATATTTTCAGAAGCAGCTGTGGTGTAATAGAAAGAACTATGAAACTGGAGCCATGGAATCTCTGCTCAATCAGTAAGTAAACATTTACTATGTGCCAGGCACTGTTTAGAATGGTAGATACAAAGAAGTCCCAAAACAGTCCCTGATGTCAAGGAGCTTACTTTCTACTGGGAAAGACATTTCAATAACTAGATATATATAAGATAAATAGAGTGTAGTGGGAAAGATGTTAGTAGTCAAGAGGTTCTGCAAATGCCTCCAGGGTTCAAATTCTAGCCCCAAGACAGATTAGTTGTATTATCTTGGACAATTCACTTTCTATCTGTGTCTATATTTCTTCTCCAAAAAAAGAAAATGTGGATAATCTTATTTGCACTGCTTACTTACTATAAGATAAAATAGGCCAGGGGAAGCTAGTTAGGTGGCTCAATTGTGAAGAGAGAATTAGATTGTCTTAGTTTATTAAATCAGCAACCTTTAAGTTAATCAGATCAAGAACTTAAAGTACCCCTACTTAATGCCTAGCTATCCAGAGTTCACAAGTCTCTTTCTAGTGAAAGCTTACACATCCAAAGGCCACTGCCCCCCCCAGGCAGTGATAGGCAAATTGGGAGGCTGTGATTGGTTCCCCTGAAGTGGGGGAACAACAGGAAGTGACATGGAGAAAACTGCTTTAAAAAAGCCAGCCTGAGCATTCATTCATTCATTCACTCTTTGTTGCTGAGCGGTCTGAAGGGAGCCTCTTGGAGGCAGTCACTTTTTCCTGGACTTGTCCTGGGCTTGAACATTCTGTGCTGGAAAGGCTTGCTAGGTGAGTGACTCTGGCTTGTGTTGGTGGATTTCTGGCTGAAGATGCCACTGGGACTTCCACGTGGAGACCAGGACTTAAGGGAGTTCTTGCTGGGTGCTGAGCTAGACTTCTTTGGATCAATACTTAGGCTGATAGGCCAGACAATTCTCTACCTCCTTCCTATATTTCCCACTTTAATGTCTCTACCTTGTTGTAAATAAAGCTGCTAATAATTGTTCTAAGGGTTATTATTTTATAAATGGCAACCACAATCTTACTTTTATCACTCTCATATTTACTTAAACCTAATTTTAAATCTTACACAATGGATAGAGATCCAGTGGAACTGGGAGGTCCTGGGTTCAAATCTGGATTCAGACACTTATGTATGTGACTCTGGGCAAGTCACTTAACCTCAGTTGCCAAGCCTTTAACTCTTCTGCCTTCAAATGGATATGTATAGATTCTAAGACAGAAGGTAAGGATTTTAAAAAAATCAAATAAGGCAGTTAGATGGTATAATGGACAGAGCACTGACCCTACTGTTGGGCACATGAGTTTAAATTCAGCCTCAGATATTTATTAATCGTATGACCTTAAGCAAATCACTTAACCTCTGTTTGTCTCAGTTTCCTTGATTATAAAATAGTGATACTAACACACTTAGTTCTCTGGGTTGTTTTAAGGCACAAAGGAGATGATATTTGTAAGGTGCTTAGCACTGTGTGTAGCACAAAGAATGCATTATATAAATACTTATTCCCTTTTCTTTCCCTCTTCTTCTTTCTAAAGTTTATACAGCACTCTGTCTCCCCTCAAGTGGCTATGAGTCATACTATACCATCACTTTATTACTTAAAAGTGTTAAAATTAATTGTGGTTGAGACTGAAATATATTAATTATATGGTCACTAGGGATTTAATTTCTAAATCCCAAAATGAATTACTAAAGTAAATGGAATTTATGGTAGTTTATTTACAATAGAGGGAAGATATTAAGGAAGAGAGAAAAGGAGAGAGAGAGAGAGAGAGAGAGAGAGAGAGAGAGAGAGAGAGAGAGAGAGAGAGAGAAGAGAGAGAGAGAGAGAGAGAGAGAGAGAGAGAGAGAGAGAGAGAGAGAGAGAGAGAGAGAGAGAGAGAGAGAGAGAGAGAGAGAGAGAGAGAGAGAGAGAAAGAGAGAGAGAGAGAGAGATCTGCCTTCTGATATCAGTTAGAATTTCTAAGCCATAGCCAGGGGAAATAAGTTTCAAGATGATGGGCCTTTCTCAGAGGTTTTACACCTCCAAGAAAGGCAGAATTCCTAAGTCAGCCTTTCACTCACCAATGGTGACCATCTAAAAAGAAAACAGTCTGAGATCTCCTGCTGGAATTCCTGCAGGGATCCAGTTCCTCCAGTCCAACTCTGAGACAGAGATCCTCCATCCAACTTGAATCTCAAATCGAATATCTCTTCTTCTGGCCTCTGGTCATCTTTTTAAAGATTTTTTTCTCTTGTGTCACCTCCCCTAAATTTCACATCTACCAATCACAGCAAACACTTTTCTCCAGGAATGCCCACTCTTTAGTTCATACCTTCTTTGGTTAGATTATACCTTTTTGGGTAACTTAACACCTTTTTTGGTTAGTTCACATTTTGTAGTTACTTAACACCTTTTGTAGTTAAAAATGGGTAAATCTACTTGAAATACTGAGTTCTCACCTTCTGGGGATTAAAATATTAAAATAGATTGTGGGTTACAATTCAATCTTCCCAGTAAAGGAAGAGCTAAGTATCTTAATTGTTACAATCAGGGGAGAGCTAAATCTAATCTTCACACAAGGCTGTGACTATGATTAAACCCTCTTGGTGATACATACCAAAAATGTAGTTTATGGAGATATCCATATTGTATAAGAAAATTTAATTTAATAGGCATTTATTAAGCACCTATTATTTGTAGGCTTTGTGCTTGGCAAAAATTATGACATTAGAACAAAGGACAAACTCTGAAGTACCAGTGAGAGTATGTGATGTCAGCTTTGGACAAGTTAATATGAAAATTCTATTAGAATATTCCCTGTTGACATTCTGCTATAGACCTAGGAGAGGTATTATAGTTCTTTGAAAGTACTTGAAAGTATATCACATGGATAAAGAATTAACTTTGTTTTGCTTGGTACCAAAAGGCAAGATTAGGAATAATGGATGGAAGCTACTGGAGTAGATCTCAATTAACTTGTCAAGGGGGGAAAAATGCCCTAGCACAGTGATGGCAAACCTTTTAGTGACTGAATGCCACAGACTCCATACCAGGCCATGCTGCCCCCCCCCCACTGAGTGCATGTCACCTGATTACCCCACCCAGGGGAAGCAGAAAGCATTCCCACTGGGCTGCTGGGCAGAAGGGCTAATGAAGTGAGGAATGTCCTCAGTGATTGTAGAAAAGTGGAAGGGAATGGCCTGAGCACTCCAATCCCCTCCGGCTCTGCCATCTGTGAGCTGCCCACCTTATTCCCTGTGTTCTCCCAGTAAGCTGCTGGGCAGAGGGGTGGGGGATGTGAAAAAATGCCATCAGGTGTAGTGGAGAGGGGGAGGGATGCAGCTCTACCTCTGCCTTTCTAGTAACAAACTGAAGGGGAGTGTATGTGCACACAGAGAGTGTTCTGTGTGCCATCTTTGGCATGTGTTCCATAGGTTCACCATCACTGCCCTAGCAATTGGAGCAATCCAAATATGCAAAAGGTATTATTGGAGGTCTTCAAGTTGAGGTGGGGCAGTCACTCAATGGGAGTGCCATTTCTGCTAAAAGTCACCTTTCTCTCAATTTCATTTGGTCTTCAACAACAATTCTGCAAGGTAGGTGCTTTATTTTCTTCATTTTACAGTTGAGGAAACTGAGTCAAATGAAGGTGAAATGACTTGCTCAGAATTACACAGCTATTAAGTGTCTAAGGTCAGATTTAAACTTAAGTCTTCTTGACTCCATTACTGGTACTCTATCTGCTGTGTCACCTAACTCAACCCTTAATGAAAGAGAAGAGTACCAAGGACAAATTCTACCAATTCCTTCAAAAAAAAAGGGAAAGAGGACAAGAAATGAAAGACAGAGAGAGGAAGACAGAAAGACACACCTACCCACAGAGAGGGTGGTGATGGGAGAGAGAGACAGAAACAGAGACAGAGATGAAAAGAGAGACAGACAGGCAGACAGACAGAGATCTATGAAAGTGCTTTCTCACAGAAATCCAAGCATGATATTATATCAAGAAGGAAGGAGAAGATGGTATACAGTGTTTAAAGCTATATAGAAATCAAGGAGGAGGAGGACTGGGAAAAGGCCATTGGATTGAATGTACAAGTAAAGAATGACCTTGGAGAGATTGGTTTCATTCTAGTAGTGAGGATAGAAATCCAACTAGGAGTTGATGAATGAGTGGGTGAAGAAAAAAATCAAGGCAGTAAATATAAACTATTTTTTTTCTAAAAGTTAAGTAAATTAAGGAGAAAAGAGTTACAAGGAGGTATCATGATCAAGAAAGTTTCTTTTATTTTTATGTTGTTTTTAGAATAGAGAACACATGAATATGTTTGTAGACAGTGGGAGAAAGAGCCAATAGAAAGATATGAACTGAAGCCGCATGAGAGAAGGGGAATGATGGATGGAGTCAAACTTGGCTTGTTAATGTTTATTGAGCCTGGAGCTCAAGCAGTCTTCATACACTCTTTGTAAAACTCAACTTTCTCCAGATACTGACAGAAACAACATGCTTTGGGCACCAGATGAAGGTTGCTATAGATCCCCCTCTCCCTCCCATTCTGCTTCCCCAATAAACCATAAAAAAAAACCCAGGGCCAAAAAGAGAGATGAGGGGAAGGCAAAAGAGCTGCATGGGGCAAGGGAAGAATTGGGGTTGTACAGAGTATTAAAAAAACTGCTGAAAGGCAGTACTCATGGAACTGGGATAATTGGCAGGATATGGCACCAACCTCATTCCCATACAATGCCTAGTAAAGATAGCTAGGCATTTGAGACAAGAGGCTGGAAGAGGGACAGAGAGGGGGAAAAGTCAGTTCTGATTTCTGAAGTCTGGTTTCCATTTATCTTTCTGAACCTGCCAAAGCCACAGTAAGAAAAAGAAAGGAAATTGGGCAAAGCTCTTTCCACACATTCCTTTGGGGAGTTGATTTCTAAATGGCTGTCAGTTCAGTCTGGATTTCTGCACAATGGGCCCAACAGTAGTTGGATGTAGTAGTATCTTGGCTTAGCCTCTAACTTGTCTTGTGATCATGGGTAAAAATGATACATGACATTTTTGTATCTTTTTAAGACTCACTAAGGAAATTCCTTATAATAGCTGTTATGAATACAATTATCCTCATTTTACAGATGAGGAAATGGAAATTTAGAACAAAGTTCAACAGGTAGCACAGTGGGTAGAGGTTTGTCTTACAAAAATTTTGTTTTCTTACCAAGAAAAGAAGAATGATATAATGAAAAGGACCTTGTCCTTGGGACCAGAACTGTGTTTGAATCCTAGCTCACATGCTAGCTATGTGGCCTTGGATGATCTAAGACTTCATCTATCTATAGTATATTTAAAATTAAGTGATTGAAGTATAATTGCCTTATATTTTATTGTAGACAGAATCCTGGTCAGAACCAGAGTCCATCAAACCAAGGCTAAATAAGAATATATTTGTAAGGAGTCTTGCAAACAAAACAGTCAAAAGGGATGGGAAGAGAGAGAGAGTAGGCTGCTTATGCATATTCCTTAAGCTAGATACTATAGAGAAAAACCACAAAGAAATAAGAATATCTGGGACACTCAGATATTCACAGGACAAAAAAATCCAAGAAACCATGGCATCAGATTTCCATACATAAATGTCCAGAATTAAGATAAGAGACAAGAAGAATTAGAATTCTTAATACAATAGGAAAAACTGGCCTCATATGTCTCAATGAGACTTGGTAGGAGGAAATATATTAATGAATTATTACTCTGATTGGGTATAATTAATTCAAAAGAATCAGGTTAAGTAAAAGAGGAGTTGGGGCATGGCAGCATTATATATTACTTTTTGTATATAAATATTTGTTACCTATGTGTTTGTATATGTTTTTTGGTTTGGGTTTTTTTTTTTTTTTACATTTTCTATTGTGAGAAAATCTAGGAATCAGGGTAAGGAAGCATGACAGGCAATGTTTGGGTGAAGGTCAAAGGAGAGAAAAATAGAAGTGATTTGATACTGACAGCATACTACAAACCTACTGGAAAGAAAAAAGAAAATAAAGTCTGTCACAGGAGCATGACATAGTAGCAATGAGGATCTTTCAATATTTGGATTTCCACTGGCATTTTCTCTACCTGTTTAAAAAAATAAAATTGTCTGATGATTTCTTGACTTGTGTTAGTGACGACTTCATTGTTCAAAGTATGGAGGAAGCAACAAGGGGACATTTTATTAAAGTTCTGATTCTCATCAGTATGAGCGAACTGGTTACTAGCATGGAAATAGGAAACTTATTCTGTCATAGAGAAAGCAAGAGAGGAAATCTAGATAGAGTCTAACATCCACCATAGACCTAAGATCTAAGGGAAGTAGATTTCAAAGGGCACTAAGGAAAGACAGTAAGAATCACATGAAGCAAAATGCACCAGGGGATGTCAGCTCAGGAGGAACAAGAAATGCTAACAATGAAATTCTGAAGACAAAAGTGAAACAATTCCAAAGAAAAGGAAAAATGGGATTTGTTGGAAGAGACAGATGGTTTTACCAGCTAATTTAGGTTTTTAAAATTTTGTAGGAATTGAAAGTAAAGCCAAATACTACAGGATGAATATGAGTATGGTATGATCATGCCAAAATTATGGTAGGAATGCTAAGGACTAATATATTAGGCTGGTGAGGGAAAGTAAGGACAACACAGTTTAGCAGTTGCTGCTACTGTGGCTGCTGTTGTTCTTGTTGTTGCTGGGTTTTGTACCTATTTTATGAAAAAAGAGAGGATTAAAGAAATGATAAATCATTTGCTTGGGTCAGGTGGAATAATGATTACTGACAACAGAATTAAGTAGTTTCTGAATTGGATTTGGGTTCTGTTTTCTCTGCAAGGGAGAATGGTTTTTTCATAGGAAATAACAAAAGAAAAATGACTGAGATGTTGATACCTAAGATAAATATGGAGATAGTAAGAGAAAACTTCCCTGCCCTTATGATTTTAAATCTTCTGGCTAGGTGGAACTAGATCTTTGGATCCCAAAAGAACTGACTGACATGACTGCTAAGTCACTTTCAATGATATTTAAAAATTCATTGGAAACAGGAGACATACCACAAGACTGGAACAGAGAAAATGTCCTGATTTTAAAAAAGGTGGTGGTATGTGGAGGTTGGGGAGGAAATGTCTGCAATTCTAGGCCTTTGAGGTTGTCATTGACTCGATTCCTGGAAAAATTCTAGACTGGATCATTAAAAAAATAGTTGGCAAAATCAGGAAAGGGAAGTGGTGGTTACAACTAACCTTATTTCCTTTTTTGATAGGATTACCAAAATAATAAATAGAGAAGGGGAATGCTGTGGAGATAGTTTACCTAGATTAGCTGTTCTCTGTGGTTCTCTAAGTGTTGTCTGTGGATGCCTGGGGGTCCCTGAGATCCTTTCTGGAGGTCTGTGAGATCCAAGATATTTTCTTGATAAAACTAAAATGTGATTTGCCTTTTTCAATTTCATTCATTCATTGATATGGTTTCAGGTTTCACATTCCAACTAACCTTTAAGAAATTAGCATTTATTGCATTTTGGTGCACTATCAAAGAAGAGTATCCAGTTATTTAAAAAGGTCATTAAAACATTCCTTTTTCCAACTACATATCTGTGTGACCTCAGATTTCCTTCATCTACTTCAACCAACATAATGTATTGAAACAGATTGAATGCAGAAGCAGATATGAGAATCCCAATGTCTTCTATTCAACTAAACATTAAAAAAATTTGCGAAAATGTATAAAACAATATCATTCTTCTTACAATTTTTTGTGTTTTGGAAAAGTTATTTTTTAAACTGTGTTATTTATGTCAGCATAAATATGCAATGGCTTAATTTAAATAAATATATGTACAAACATACTAAAATTTACCCATTTTAATTTCTGATTCAGAAAATAAGAATAAATAAAATCTGATTAAACAAAGATTTTGAGGGCCTTCAATAATTAAAAAAAAATCCTTATCTATGTAATGGTTCTAAGGCAGAAGAGTGGTAAAGACTAGGCAATGGGGGTTAAGTGACTTGCCCAGGGTCACACAGCTGGGAAGTGTCTGAGGTCAGATTTGAACCTAGGACCTCCCATCTCCAGGCCTGACTCTCAGTCCACTGAGCCACCCAGCTGCCCCCTACCTTCAATGATTTTTAAGAATTTAAAGGGTCCTGAGACCAAAAAGTATCAGAACAGCATCAAAACAGCTGAGTTTGATTTTCACAAAATTTTAATGAAGTATTTCATCCTATCCTCATGGAAAAGATGAAGGTGGATGTGAGTACAATACAATCACATGCATTAAGATGTCTGCATGACCAGTTTCAAAGAGTAGTGGTTAGTAGGTGTAAAAATGGAGATTTGAACCTAGGACTCCAACCCCCAGAAGTCCTTGCTCCACTTCCCAAGATGCTTTGTAACCTCACTGAATTCTCACCTGGGCTGAGAGCAAATTATTATTTAAAGAGTCTCTGCCTATGGCTGGCGCCTCTCTTGCTGTTTCTGCTTGCTAGCAGATGGGTCTGTTTCATGATCGAGGTAAGGTTGAATGAGCCTCTCAGCCCTCCTTCGCACATGCTTTTTCTTACTTGTATATTCTTAATTTCTCAACCTTTAGCAAACCTCTAAAAAATATAATACTCCTTGGCAGAGAAACTAATTTCTACCTGCCTCAGTTTGGCAATTTTAACTGTTACATAGGTCAATATCGTTGTGACTAGAGGTCTCCAGTAAAATAGCCCCCAGTTGTGTGCTTGTCCCTGTTCTGTTTAACATGTGTATCAATGGTTTGGATAAAGGTTTAGATGGCATGTGGATCAAATTTCCCAATTACCCAAAACTAGTAAATGTAACTATCATAATGGATAAGAGAGTCAGGATCAAAAAAAAAAAGATTCTGGCAGGCTAGGGTTCTGGTTGAATCAAATAAGATGAAATTCAGCAGGGATAAATGTAAAGTCTTTTGCTTAGGTATTAACAAAAAATTCAGTTTCATGAGTACAGTGTGGAGGAAGGCAAGAACAGATAGCAGTTATTCTGAAAGAGACTGTGTGTTAGGGAATTTCAGGCTCAATGTGAGTTAACTATATGATCTGTCAGCCAGCAGAAACGAATGCAATGTTGGGCTGCATTAAGCTGACAATAGCTTCTTGGAAGAGAGAGGTCTTTTAGTTAGCCTGTACTCTGTCCTTATTAGACTTCAACAGGGGTACTCTGTTCTGTTCTGGTGCCATAGTTCAAGAAGGACACGGATAAGTTATAGTGTCTAGAAGAGGGCAAATACAAAAAGAAGGTCCCAGAGACCATGATATATAAGGATTTGCTGATGGAACTGGGCATGTTTATTGGAGAGAAAAGAAGCTGGGCATATTTATTGTGGAAAAAGAAGACACTAAGGTTGAAAGAAGGCATGATAGCTGTCTGCAGATGCCTAAAGGACTGCCCATTAGATTGTAAGCTCTTTGAGATCAGGGGGTGCCTTTGACCTCTTTTTGTATTCTTATCACTGAACCTGGCACAATATAGATGCTCAATAAATATTCGTTGTGATTGATTGCCCTGTGAAAGAGGGGTTAGATTTATTTGTTCTATTTGACCCAGAGATCTGAGCAGGCTTAAATGAGTAAAAATTGTAAAGAGATAAATTTAGACTTGATGGAATGAAAAAATTCCCTCAAATTAGAGCCAGTCCAAAGGGGAGTGGTCTGCCCTGAGGGATGATGGTCTATTTCCCTCTTTGGAGGTGTTCAAGCAAAGGATGGATGACCAGATGTCAAATGTGTTACAGGGCGATTCCCTTTGGATATGGGCTGGATTATGTGGATTCTGACCTCTCTCTCAACTCAGATTGTTATTTTGTGACTGCGTAATCTCTGTGGTCCCCTCCAGCTCTAAATAGATAATCCTATGATTTTAACAAACACAATACTCCATGCTTATTAGATGCCTTACAAATGTTTCTTGTTGTTTGACTTCTCACCAGATTTATTCCTGTGATACTCCAGAGTCAAAGAAATTCTGAGTCTTCAGTTTGGAAAAGGTCCCAGAAGCCCCTCTCCCTAGCATTCCATATTTGACCTGTACAAGAATCCCTTCTACAATTCTAAAATTCTATAAACAGGTGAACATTCAGCCTTTGTCTGAAGGAGGTATCATCTCTGTCCCACTAACACCATAATAATGCTACAATCATTGACGTTTATATGGAGCTTTAAGGTTTGTATATCATATGTCATATATCTGATGTATGTCATCCCATTTAGTCCTCACAGCATCCCTGGAAAGTAGGTAATATGTTATCCCCATTTTGCACATATTTAAAGTGAGAATGACAAGATGTAAGTGACTTGCTCATGGTCACAGAGCAATGATGTGAGGCAGGATTTGAACTCAGGTCTTCTTGCCTCTAATTCTAACCCTGCTCACTATGTCATCTAGCTGAGATAACTGTTGCTGGGTAATCAATTTTCCTATTCTGAGCCACAGTTTTCTCTTCTATAAAGTGAGCGAATTGGACTTAGACCTATTCTAAAACTGGACTTGACAAATTCTAGGTGCCATGGAGCCTGACAATTTCATTGTGACAAAGTTGCTATAGCTCATTGCTGGGGGTGGGGATTATATATGAAGGATAAAAAGCATGTAGGTATGACAATGCATTGGGGTGTCAGAAAACATGAGTTGGATGGGATCTCACCTATTTGATTCTAAGTCTATAGAATGTAAAATCTTGGAGGGCGGAAGTTGCTTCACTGTGATATTTTCCATATCTTAGAGATAAAGAACAGGGGACTAACAGAAGTTAAATGATAGTCAATACCTGAAGCAGGATTAGAATTTAGGTCTTCCTGCTTCTGTGTTCAGCCCTCTAACTATAATATATCAAGTTCCCACTTAAGCATTCTTCAAAAGTATCCCTGACACTTTTGCTTAAATCACTTGAGAAGGGGGAACATTCTGTAAATTTAATAATGTAATTCTACTTTCTACCTACATGATGTCTTATGGATTTAAAAGTCTAAGAAACATTTTAGGAAGCATTCATGAGAAATGTCCTTCCTGTGGCATAGTAGAGTGCTGAGCTCATTAAATCCAAGTACTGCGTTGCATCTTGTTTTTTCATCTGTAAAATGGATACAATAGCTTTCAATGTTCTTGGTTTTTATAATTTTATTCTTACTTTATACTTTTGTTTCTTAGTTCTGTCCATTTGATTTCTTCTCAGTTTACATAATTCTTCAAAACTGCATTTTTGTAGTATTGATGTTGTGTTATAAATTGTCCTTCTGCATCAATTCACTTTTCAATTCATACTTTTATGTCTTTTGAAATCATCTATTTCCTCATTTCTTAGAGCACAACAGTATTCCATTATATCCAAACACCATGATTTCTTCAGATATCCCCCAATTGATAGGTATTATCTTAGTTTCAAGTTTTCATCACCACAAAAAAGGTAGCTATAACTATTTTCGTACATATATAACCTCTGCTTCTTTCTTTGATCTCTTTGTGGAATAGGCCTAGCAATAGTCTAGCAGGGTCAAAAAATAAGAATTGTTTAATAACCTTTTGTGAATAATTACAAATGGCTTTCCATAATGGTTACATCCACTCACTTGTCCATCAGTAGTTATAGCCCTTCCATTATTTGTCATTTTCCTTTTTGTCTTCTAATAAAAGGTGTAGGCAATTTGGGTTAAAATCCCAGCTAAGTCAATTTATTATTTTTGTCACTTCAGACACCTTGACTTGAGTCCTCTATAAAAATAGAAGTTAGAGAAGATGATCCTTAAGATTCCTTCTAGTTCCAAATGATGTAATCCTCTATCACATTTGTGAAATTTATCATAGCTTTCATTTCAAGATATAAGAAGAAGAAAATGAAACTAAAAGCCAGAAAACCATTGAGTTCATTTTGTCTCTAATTTGCAAAGGGTCATAGGTCCTCTAGTCCAACCCTCTCATTTTATAGATGAGGAAACTGAGGCATAGGGATGTTTAATAACTTAGAGATAGTCACATTGGTAATAAGAGGAAGAGTTCTTTCCACTAGAACACTCTCCTTTAGTCACTGAAAGAGTAACTGGAAGGGAAATAGTCACTTGACTCTCATTTTCCTTGCCTCTAATGTTGGCATGATTTCTTGCAATTCCCTATTTCACATGGCTATTATGAGATAGATGTGAAAATGTTGCATAAACTCTGTGCCACATTAATGAAATAAGCTTTAGGATATGTGCCTCTTGATCTCCTTTAATGTTAGTGCCTTCCTTCTAAGATTATCTCTATCTTATACTGTGTCTATCTTGTCTTTACATAGTTGTTTGAATATCATATTCCCATTAGACTCTCAGCTTCCTGAAGGAAAGGCTTTTCTTTTCCCTTTTTTTTTATAACCCAAGCATTTAGCACAATACCTGGTATACTTATTCAGTCATTCAATCATATCTGACTCTTCATTATCCTATGAACCATACTGACCATGGCATTTTCTTGCAAAGATAATGGAGTGGTTTGCTATTCTTTTCTTCAGTGGCTTAAAGTAAATAGAGGTTAAGTGACTTGCCAAGAGTCATGTATATATTTTCATAAAATACACAATTTAAAATTTTGTTTGAGAAAAATTTCAGAGAAAAAAGCTTGCTAATTCCTTGAATCCAGAAAATGAACTGTTTGGAGAAAGATGCCTGCAGAAGTCTACACTGCATCAGAAGATCCAGAATGAACTTTGGGGTATAATTGATTGAACTGAAGGGGGTTGAACACAGTTATTTTGAATGTACACTCTTATGCCAAAGGGGACTGCCCCCTAATTAGCATTTTGTTAATGTGTCTAGCAAACATTGGTTTTGCTTTCTCTCTCTTCTATTTCCCTTTTATCTCTAACTATTGTTGTTTCCTCTTAGAAGATGCAACATTGTATGTACCTGTAGTTAGAAGATTTTGGGGGGTACAAGATGATTATGTCAAATGATCCACTGGGGAGACTAGTCTTCCAAATGATCAAAGGGGAATGGTGAAGATGGAATTGAATCTTCCCTTGTCTACTTTTAGATTTAATTACCAGAAGATTATATACCCCACTTATCCTTAAGTATGGGGAGGTCCGTGACCCACATGCGCTATAGTGGGTGATGAATCAGAAATGACTGACTGCCTGGGCAGTCCTAAGCAAAGCTAAAGCTACAATTGGTCCATGTAAAGTGGAAGGAATACACAGGAAGTGATGCAAAGAAGTGTCTTTAAAAGCAGTGGCAACTTCCTGTGAAGTTGAATTCTTCAGAATTCCGAGTTGGAACTGGAGTTAGAGTTTGAGTTGGGGGCTGGTGAAGGACCTGCTTCATGGACCTGAGACTGAAATTTGGTGAGACTGTTCTTGAATCTCTCTCTCTGAACTACCATGAGGGTGAGTGAAAAGGTTGACTCCTTTTCCTGGCTTTTCTGGAGGTACTAGCCTCTGGAGAGGCTCCTTGTCTTGGAGGAGGCCTCATGGCTAGAACCCTTGTTTAATTTACCTATGGGCCCCTCTTTGCTGGTGCCTCTGAAGTTCTGCCTGGATTCAAGGAGTTAGGAAGCTTCTTTCCCTACTCTCTATCTCCTTACTTTCAATCTTTCTCCTTCTGTAAATAACCTAACAAAAAGTCATCCTGACTTGAGTAATATATTTTTGGTGACCATATTTTATACATTTAGTCCAACCTTTAATTTTAACCCTTACAGTCATAATGCTAATAAGTTATTTGAGAACAGACTTGAAATCAGGTCTTCATGATGTCAGACCCAGTGTTCTATTTACTGACTCACCTAGGTACTTTGTATGTAGTAAGAGCTTAATAAATGCTTATTTAACTTGACTTGATTTGAAGGTTCCTTACAACTGTGGGAGCTAGAAAAGAAAAAGCTTGGTCAAGAATCATTCTTTGGGCAGATGGGAAAAAAGAGGATCTTGAAGTTTACTGAGATCTTTGAAGTGAATGCAATGAATGCAGAAGTGAGAACAGCATTGCAATTGGCTCTGGAGTAGCATGAGTTGATTTAAGTTGTCCCTGGGGGTACAAACACATTGGAGATGAGAATCTGAAACTAAACCACCACAACTAAAACATATCCCATGTTGAGTTTGAGGCAAAGTTTAGCTCATGTGTTTGGAAGACAGAAGAAAGAAGGAGTATAGACACATGTGCATGTATATTTTTAGAAGAGTGCAATATTCTGAAAAATCCACAGATGCTAGGAGTTACATCTTGGACTCTCAAACACACCCGTATGGTAATGGGGCAGAGTGTCAGAACAAGTATCACATTCAGAAGGCAACCTAGCCGTTAGCTGAAATGTCAGATCATCAAAGACTCAGTCCTCCATGGAAAACTCTGGATCTACCATTTGGGAGACCAAGAGGTGTGAACAGATTCAGTAATCTGGGTAGGAAAAAGCAGATGTAACACACAGCCCCATCAACTGCCTTTTCACCAAGCAGCTTGCTTGCTGGTTAAGACACATGAAGATATACTGTGTCAAGAAAACCCAAACAATGCAGCCACATTTTTCCTGAATTACAGAGGAATACTTAGATAGCTCTCTTACATAATCTTAGACACTTAATCTGTAAACCAGAGAAAATAATATGGCTACCTTATGGAGAGGTCATATTGTAAACACATTAAAATTATTTAAGTGGATGCAAGAACTCTGTGTGTTTAAAATAATTACCAGTTCTCCAAGCAATTTTAAGATGGATATTAGTCTTTGTCATTTAGATAAGAACATAAGAAGTTAGTGGCCAAGTTAGAAATGCATTCCATCTGATATTATTTAGTTATTGCTGTAGTCTTATCATTTAGCAAGGTAGGGAAGTAAAGTGAGCCAGTAGATAGAATGTCATTCCTGGAGTCAGGAGGATATAAATTCAAATCTAGCTTCAGATATTCTGTGTCCCTGGGAAAGTCACTTAATCCTATTTGCCTCCATTCCTCGTCTATGAAGTGAGTTGGAGAAGGAACTGGCAAACCACTCTAGTATCTTTGTCAAGAAAATTCCAAAAGGAGTCATGAAGAGTTGGACACAACTTATCAACTAAACAATAGCAACAACAACAATAATATCATTTGTGGAAGCATTGATATTAATGATTTTGGGTTACAAGTTCAGTGAACTTCAATGAAGACTGAGAATTCCCCTGCTACTCAGAGATAAAGCTAGATGAAGATAGAACAAATTTAAGCTGATAAAATGGTAATACAATCACAGACTCTCAGAGAGGTAAGTGAAGAATTGTGAAATTTAGAACTGGAATGGAACTTAAAGAATACCTTGTTTAATTCCCTCACTTTAAAGATAGGGGAATCAAGACTCAGAGAAGCTATGACTTAGCTTGGGTAATAAGAAGTAAAATCAGAATTCAGATGTGGGACTTCATAACTCATCTAATCCAACTAATCCAACCTGTCTTATACAAGAAGTGCTTTGAGATCATTCCCAACAAATGACCATTCATCTTTCAATACAGACCTTTAGTTATGGGGAACTCACTACCTCCCAAGGCAAGTCACTTTGGGACAGCTATTATTGTTATTTCCTTTTTCCTATAAAAATTTCTATTCATTGCTTCTAGTCATACCTTCTCATGATAAATGGAATAAATTGAATTCATCCTTCATAATGTAACTTTTCAAATAGCAAAAGATAGATTTCATGTCCTTCTTAATTTTGATCTTACCCAGGCTAAATATTCTGTTTTCTAGATCAAATATCTTTAAAGCAAGATATCTAATACCTTTACTTCAGGAAGTCCTTAGATTCTTCAGAAAACACACATTCATCTCCCTAAAGCAAATAAACTACTTGGGTGGTTTTTCTTCAGCATCTCCCATTCCTGGTATAAGCAGCCATCTTTCAACCAGCATCTAAATGTGTTGGATGTGTATGTGGTGAGGCCATGGAAAGCAATAAACACTAACAATCCAGTCCCTCAGTAGGTTGGGGTTGGGGGTATCCCAGGTTAAGAACTTACAGCCCTTCTAATGAGAAATAGAGGATCTGGGGGCAGGAGAGAGGGGAGGGTTGTTATTATTTGGCTGAGAAGCATGAGCTTTTAACTGCCTCTGCAACTTTTGCTTCCAACTGGGATCATATGGCTCAGATCACTCCAAGTCTGTGGAACTCAAGAAGTGAATATAGGCCAAATAGGCTCCATTTTATAACTCAGGCACATATCTCTCCCTCCAAATTTATTTAAAACTCTTTCCCAGATTGAGACAAGCTATGGCAAACAGAGGTCAAAAAGAACATGGTTCCCAGAATTCCCAATACTGGAAAATTTAAACTTTTTCTTTTTCTAATTTCCTCCAAAGCACAGGTCAGGTGCCTCCTTGTACCTGAACATATTCTAAGTCCTATCTCCCTCAGTTTTTGGTGTAATAAAATTAATAATTATTTAATTCTTAGAATTACTTTATATATACTTATATTTATTGTTTGTGTATATATTGAGACCATTGGTAGATTGTAAGCTCCCTGAAGCCAGAGAGTGTTGACTTTTTGCCTTTATATCTTATTCCTATCACAGTTCCATACTCAGAATACACACTTCATAAATGATAGTTGAATTGAGTTACTTTGAACAATGCAGTTTAATGTCAGAAAAGCCTAGGTTCTGTCCATAATTCAGCCACTAACTAGGTTCCTAGTCAAGAATTTACTGCCTGTATGATCTTAGGCAAATCACTTTCCATCTCCTGACATTAGATTCTTCATGTATAAAAATGAGAGGTTCAGACTAAATGAGTTTTAAATTCCTTTCTAAATACATGATTCTCATATGACACAGCTTTCTTTTTCCAATGAAAGAGACCAGATTATGAACAACTTTATATTATCCTGCCATATTTTCTGCCCAACAAAAACAAAGAAAAAAGAAGTCAAATTTAATCTTGGAGCTCATTGGGAGTCATTGGTGCTTATTAGGAAGTGTGTTTGACACCGTCAGACCTTTGCTTTAGAAATATCACTTTTCTAGCTAAGTGGGGAAAGAATTGGAACTGGGGAGTGGGGGGATTTTGAGGCAGGGAGACCAAATAGGGAGTTTAGGTTTTTGTTTAGTTGTGTCTGACTTTTTGTGACTCTACTTGGGGTTTTCCTGGCAAAGATACTGGAATGGTTTGCCATTTTCCTTATCTAGTTTTACAAAGGAGAAAACTGAGGCAAACAGTATTAAGTGACTTGCTTAGGGCCATACCATTAGTATCTGAGGTCAGAATTGAAGTCAAGTTTTCCTGACTCCATGCATGGTGCTCTATCCACTGAGACACCTAGATGCCCCAAATAGGAAACTATAATGTATTATTTTGCAACACTCCACATGAAAAATAACAAGGACCTGAACCAAAATATAATATATTTTCCTTCTTTTAGAACCTTTGTACTTAGCACAGTGCCTGGCATATTGTTAGTGCTTAATAAATACCTGTCAATTGACTAAACTAGGGTAGTGGCTCAGTTTGTGATGAGGAGGGAAGGTAGTTTAAGGAAGAAAACATGAAAGGGTTTGACATGGATGAAGATACAGTAGAGGAGACTAAGGAATTGTCAGATACATAAGAGAATACTCACCTCTCTCAATTATAACATAATATACACCATTTATATAGTGCTTTTCTACTTCTGCAAAATGTTTTATACTTATTATCTCCTTGAAGATAATAGAACCAGCTAAGAATCAGCCATTGCCAGGTATTGCTCCCATTTTAGAGATGAAGAAATAGGGTAAGAGAAATTGAGTGATTTGTATAAATTTAGAAAGCCAGTAAGAGATAGAGGCTGGATTAAAACTCAGGTCTAACTATAAGCCTGATGTTTTATATCCTATGCTGTGTTGACTCTCTGGCAGCTTAGGTAACAAATTCTCTTCACTCTCATCTCTTAGCATTTCTGAATTTCTCAGACTATTGAAATATGGACTGACACACGTGTATATGTTTCTACACTCTTTCTTCACTCTACTTTCTTCCAAGGAAATGAGCTAAATTGCCTCAAACTCAACATGGCACCTTGATTTGTTACATTTGTGGTGATTTGGTTTCAGATTCACATTTCTAATACCTTTACACCTCAGTGACATTTTCTGCTTTCCAATAGAACGTTAAATCAACTTCTGCTACTCTAGTGCCAAATGCAATTTTACCATTGTGAGTTTCTACCCTTTTACTCAAATTGTCATTGGTGTGATCATGGCATATTGCTGATGCCAACCAATGTGACAGTGACTATGGAGCTTTACATGACAGCTATGTTTGCCAAGCCCCCTTCTGTGCTTCTGGGATGCAGATATAATGGGCTCTCAAATGTTGTGGTTGCACCCACAGGTTACCTTCTGTTCCTATCCCCAAAACAATAATGCTGATAGAAAATACAATTCTATCACTAGGAATTTTTTTGGTAGAAATAGTCCTGGTATTTTATCTTCCTATTTTTGAAATGAGATCCTGGGAGGAATTGTGCATGGATTGAGTAAGGGCACTAACACAAACTTGAGTACCATAAATAGGAGTGTTTGTTTAGGTTTCAGTGCCGTCCTCATGGGATACTGATATTCCCTTTTCAGGATGCAAGACTGACTCTTGTTCTCAGGACTTTATCATGCCATAGAAATCTCTTTACCTTGGAAGCTCACTCTACCCCAAGGTTACTTCTCACACTGGAAGTATTCTCTGCCCCTGTAATCTCTCCTTCTAATTGGACGTTTTTTCCTGGAACTTCCATTTTAAGGAGGAGACCCAAGTCAAGAATATCTTTATCCCCTGAGTGCTTTATACCTTTCCAGGATACAATACTTACTCATTTCCACAGGACTTTCCTCCATCGTGCCCTTCTGCTGGTTAAATGCTACTCCCCTTCATTTCTCTTTTATGTGTCATCTTCCCCTGATTAGAATGTAAGCTCCTTGAGGGCAGCAACATTTTTCTTTCTTTCTTTCTTTTTCTTCCTTCCTTCCTTCCTTCCTTCCTTCCTTCCTTCCTTCCTTCCTTCCTTCCTTCCTCTCTCTCTCTCTCTCTCTCTCTCTCTCTCTCCTTCTCCCCCCTCTCTCCCTATATTCCCAATGTATAACACAGTGCCAAACTCATACTAAGTGGTCAATAAAGGCTTATTGGTAGACATTTTGATATCTCTTATTGGAGGTCTTCATTAAAGACTCAATGGCCATTAATCACATTGAAAAGAGGGTTCCTGTTCAGGTGTAGATGAGATAAGGTAACTTCTCAAGACCCTTTAATTTCTAAGGTTCTATGACTTGATTTCAAATCCTATTCCAAATTTTTTGAGTTCTGTGATCTTGGCCAAATGACCTAACCTTATAGGTTCCAAACCTTCTCATTTCAACACTACTTCAAGCCACTTACTGCCTTTTCTTCATAACAACTGCTTAATCTCTGGTAAGCCCAGTTAAGAAGGCTAGCAGGCAGACTCTCTCTTCTTACCCCCTAATGAAAATGAAACTTTACAATTAAAATGCTGATTAGCATTTCTTTTCCATTTCCAAGGAATAAAAGAAAGCATATACCATGGCGCAAAATGGCCCAACTCTTCAATATTAATAGGTATCCAGTGGGTTGATTCTAGTTTTTCTTACATAGACAGAAGCTGTCTATACCTTCTACTCCTTCTTTTCTCCGAGCCGGGTCTTCTGTAGCCACGTAGAAGAAATCTAATTCTTCAACCATGTGATAGCCATTCAACATTTAAAAGTATCCCTCACAGATCCTGTATATAACTCCTTTTCTCCAGGATAAACATCTCTTTTTTTTCTTTCTTTCAGTTGTGCACTTACCTATCCTGGTAATGCATGAAGTTAATATGACTGACTTGGAGCTTTCCATATTCTCATCTGCTTTCTGTGCATTGAATGCTCTCAGAAGAGCCCCATGGAGAAGTCTGTATGTGTGGCTATTCAGAAATGAAGAGGTAGGAAATACAGAATGGGAAATGGGGTGGGGGCAGGGAGAAGACAAAAAGGTTAAGTGATTTACCTGGGGCTGAAGCCAGGGAGACTGGATATCCTTTCTAAGGTCAACACTCAGATAATGATTATGCAGCCCTCAAATCAATTTTTACAAAATTTAAGTGTGCAGGTTTGGCAGCTCTGAATCATCCATTCTATTCATTTAATGCAGCCAAGATTTGGGAGAACTATTGATATCTCTCAGAGGACTCCCCTTAATACATAGTACTTCAGTGTCTGAGTAGAGGAGGCAGGAACATTAGAAAATAGAACTTGAATAATCTGCTTTTGAGCCTGAGTATTATTTTAAAACTATAAACATTGCTATTTCTTTGACCTTATTATGCCATTGTGGAAGAAACATTGGACAAGAAGCCATAAGGCTAGAGAGAGCTTGGAGTAGGGATTCGAGTGCTAGACATGGAAGGAAGAAAACCTAGGTTTGAATCCTGTTCAGAGACTTGTTGTTTGTTGTTCTCTATTCTCAAAGGGAACCAAAATTACACCACTAGTGATGTTTTTGGACTCATAAATATATTGGATTTAAGTGGTTACCCAAATTCATCACCCTCACTCTCTCTTCCAGAATTATCCAAGGCAAGACTAAAGTCAAGACAACTGAGGATGACTTAAGATGTTGTGGATGATGTTGGCATCTTTGATGTCTGACTAAGCTCGAAGCACTCAGTAGCTTTTGTTTTAATCACCTTTAAGACCATTGTAACAAACTGTTCTCATCTACCCCTCCCTCTGAAGAAAGTCTTCACCTAGTTGGGATAGGCATCCCTTAAATCAGTGACAGGTTTGAGGCCTGTTGGTTATCCTCAACCTGGGCTAACCCACCTGCCAAGATGGTAGATCAGGGTGTGGCCACTGTGCATGCTATAGCTTCATAGAGCCACAGGTAAGAGTTGGGTGGCAAGTGGACACCAAAGGAGTAAAGCAGCCCTGAAAAAGAGTCTTTCCTGAACATCCCATATACCCCATTTACACTTACCAGCTGTGTGACCCTATTCAATCACTTGACCTCTCTTTATTTCAATTTTCTCAGTTGAAAAATAAGTAGCATGGCCATGATGGTTTCTAAGGTCTCTTCAAGCTTTAAATCTATAGTCCAATGGATGTACATATTAGAGAATCTCAGAGGTATAAGGGGACCTTATAGACTGCCTAATGCAATCCCATTCTGTGTTACAGAAACAGTTTCTACAATATCTGACTACTATTCTTTCAACCTCCGTATCCAGTGATAATTAAATCAAATACTAGACTAACATTTGTTGCCTACTATGAGCCAAGGACTATGCTAAACACTGAAAGGGAAAGCATTACTTTGTGAGGCTGCCCATTCCTCTCCACTGAAACTGCCATAGCATTATTTTTCTCATCAGTTAATAGTGATACTATCACTTCCACATATGAGAGTATATGGCACAGCAAAAAAGATGTCTGAAGATGGAGCTAGGAGAATTCTATTTCAATCTTAGTTCTGCTACTTCTAAATTATTAAGTCTCATTTTCATCATCTTTCAAATAATGGGGTTGGTCCAAAAACATCTCAGCTTCTTAGTTGGTTCTGACTTTTATGTCCTAAAGTCCATTCTAATTTTAATGTGCTAGGATCTGTGTCGTAACATTCTATATTCTATACTATTCATTTACAATGATCAATCATAGACCTAGAAGTCAACAACAATGAGCTTTTATTAATGACCTACTGTATGTTTCTTCTTTCATCGGAGAGAAGGACAGAGGGTAGGAAAGAGAATGTATGTTGTCAGAAATGGCCAATGTTTCTTGGATTGGCCTGACTGGCTTTTTGTTCTTGTCACTGTCACTACCACAAAGGAAGGCTCTCTGGCAATGGGAGTTGGGAGAGTGATACTTGAATAAAGTTGAAAAAATGAGATCAATAAAAGGTTATTTTTAAAGCAATAAAGTAAATTGTATATTCTAAGATTCACTTCCATTCCAGAACGCTATGTTCTGGCTTGTAAGTTTCTATATTCTAATAGAAATTTTAGGTCTAATATTTTATTGTTCTACAAAATGTCAGTAGAGATTGTCCAGTAATAGGTTCAGGCTGAAATTCCAGAATAGAATGAGGTGGACTGGAGACAGTAAAAACTTGTCAGCGGCTGTGAAGACAACAACTACAGTATTTCACAGGCATTTTGTTAGTTGGTAGTAATTAAGGGGGAGGGGGAGGGAAGAGTAGAGAGAGGGTTTTGGTGAGTGGTGAACAGCTGGTGTTGCAGCTGTTGACAGGGAAACTGAGTTTGAATATGAATGAAAGTTCATCCTTATGTGCTAGCATTGTTCCAAGAAGAGAGGGTCATTCATTTGTCAGTACCATAGAAAGGATGATTACAGAGACTGTCCCCCATAGCGCTGAGTCCTTTCCACTCATCCTGTCTGGCTCTTAGATTCTTTGTTAGGCCATGATTTCATTTGAGACACAGAACTTGAAGAGATCCCATGGCAGCTGTAGTCCTGGTGTATTTATGAGTTAAGTTTGAGCTGATGAAAAGATCCCTGGGCTTTGAACCAAGACTAGTGTTTAGGTTGTGGCTGTAATATTCACAAACCGTATGAACTTGTTCAATTCAGTAGTTATTTAAGTCTGTTATTCAGTCATGCTGGACTTTTTGTGACTCTGTGGGCACACCAATACTGACCAGGAAGTCTTCTTGGCAAAGATCCTGCGGTGGTTTACCATTTCCAGCACAAGAAGGATTAATGCACACAAGAGTAAGTGACTTGCCCAGGATCTTCCTGATTGCAGGTCTGATGCTCTATTCAGGTGAGGTACATGGCTATCTTTACTTATCTGTAAAGTGGACATAATAATATAGTTCTTGTACTCCCTATCTCATGGAGTTATTGGGTTCTGTTAGCTGTAAAACATGACATGGAAATTTCACCAACAATATCTCTCCACACAAGTTTTTGTGTTGCTTGGAATTCCCACCATTAGGGTGTATTTGCCTTCAATATGATTTACTGTAGAATTTCTGCAGTGATGTCCTCTAACCTATCAGTAAGTATCATTACACCATGGCATGTGTTGTACACCTTAGAAGAGATCGTGTGTATAAAACATTTTACCAACCTTAAAGAACTATATAAATGCAAGTTATTATCATTAACCTACTGACACTAGGTCTCCAGTCTGCTGATGACTTCCTTTCCTGAGTCTTCTACTGCACTCCTGCTAAGCTTAAGCAACATTTATAGAGTAATAAAGGGGGGGGGGGTTCCTGGTAATTGTTTAACAACTGGGTTCCCCAAGGGGAAGAGTAATGTAAGCACATACACTTTTTAGTTTAATCTACATTATTAACACCACCTTAAGTCTAGACAATCAAAAAACCCATAATATTTGTTCTCCTTATCTCATGGGATTATTGGGTACTGTTAACTGTAAAACATGATGTGGAAATTTCACCAATAATATCTTTCCCCACAAGTTTATTTTGCAGCAAAAGCTGATTTCTTGATGTATAGTGATCACTGAGTAAAGGTAGTGAGGTGACACCATGAATCTAGAATTCTGGGCCTGGATTTAGAAAGACTTGAGTTCAAATCCAACTTCAGACACATCTAAGCTGTGTGACCCTGGGCAACTCATTTAACCTCTCTGCCTGCCTCAGTTTCCTCAGGTTTAAAGGGGGGTCATAATTGGATCTACCTTGCATAGTTATTGTGAGAGGATATCTTTCAGGCACTTAGCAAAGTGTCTGGCATATAGTAGTGACTTAATAAATGCTTATTGCCCTCATTTTTTTCAGAGCTATAAATGATAACACTGAACAGTTAACAACTGATTCTAGAAAGTCAATTAGAACTGACTCCAGCACACCATCGATTATACCCCAAGCAATACCTTTTGTAATTATAATCTGTTACACTAAAAACTATGATTCCCAGCACCCCATTTTCTTCTCACATTACAGGCAAATGTAGGGAGCATGTAACTTTTGTGTAGCACAGCCTCTTGCTCTCTTCTTTCCAAGGCAGGTGAGTCTGGAACTCTGCCCCTCTTCCCAGCAGGGCTGGAACCCCTAAGACTATGAGTTGGACAACAAGGGTTCCACAATAGGGTGACCACTTTATTTGAGTCCAGTGGGGGAGCCCCCAGATCTAGAGTCCAAGACTTGGTCCTAGGTGGGAATAGTCATATGTTTGGTTTGGAGCAGATCCTAGAGGAATTAGTTTTACAGATCTTTAGGGCAAGGGCATGAGTTGCCCCCATCCAATGAAGTAGAACTAAAAAATCTGTATTGCTGGTGTCTGAAGGGATAGAAGCAAGACTGGAGGTCCCAGGTACCTTGGGTTCCCTGGATTATTGGACATTAATTTACATCCTTCACTTTAAGGAAACATGTAATATTCCTAAATGGAGATAGTATTATCTATTAGGAACAGGACATTCCTGACTCCAGGCCCAGCACTCTATCCACTCTGCATGTGCTTTGCTA
This sequence comes from Monodelphis domestica, assembly GCF_027887165.1. NCBI lineage: Eukaryota > Metazoa > Chordata > Mammalia > Didelphimorphia > Didelphidae > Monodelphis > Monodelphis domestica. The sequence continues at coordinate 336,765,935 of NC_077230.1, read as the reverse complement.
CCTACATGCAAAGGGATCTTTCCTTTGTTCACACATAATACTCCATCTTCTATTTCCCTGACTGGTCTCCATGGCTGGAAGGCATTTCTTCCTCATCTCTGATTTATAGAACACTTCTCCTCTTCCAAGATTTAACTCAACCACCAGTTCCTATGAGAAATTTTTCCTGATTCCCTAGCTGTTGGTGCCCTCCCTCCCTAATTATTTTGTATTTAACTCACTTGTATTTGTTTATACTATGTGTACTTACATGTGTCTATATTGTCTCTCTTGATACAATATAAGCTTCTTGAGAGTAGAGATTATTTGGCTTTTCAAGTTTGTATCCATAGTGCCCAATTTGCCCCTGATATAGTATATTAATTATATTATTAATATATATACTAATATATAGTAATATATACTAAAAATACTAATTATAGTATTAATATAGATATTAATAAAAGTTGGTCCATTGACTGACTATTTGACACATATAGGAAGCTCCTGATAAGGAAGTCCCTCTATGTGCAGCTTACCACATTTTCTGTAGTTATTGAGAATCTCAGTGCCTTGCTCAGAGATAGACACTTGAACCCAAATCCTCTTGACTCCAAGGCCAGCTTTCTACTTCTATTCTTGTGGACTTCAGGAAGATTTTCAATATGCTGCCATTCTAGTGTCATATCTTATCACTTGATACCATATAGATGGAGGAAGAAGGGGGAATTCAGTCTGTACAATTAGGCTTAGAGCTCTAGGCTGAATCTAAATCATGCTTTTGCTGATTATCTGTTATTTTCACTATCTTGCATTCTGCTACCCCTAACATGTGAGGAAAGAACCATTTACATCAAGGAATACATGATGGAATCAATCTTGAAATTCTAACACTTTGAAGATACCACAATGACATTTATTCAGGGTTCCCTCTTTGCCCTTTGTGCCTATAATCTCCTGACTGTCCTCTCTGCTCCCACATGTAATTGCTTTGATTAGATATATAAGTATTATTTTCTCTACCTCACTCTCCTCAAAATTGTGGCTAACTGAAGAATCAGAGAGGATCCAGATGACATCTATAGCTTCAGTTTACTAGAAGATCCTAGGAGAGGTGCATCTGTGCTCCTCTGTGTCAACTTCCTACCAAGCTTTTCTGATACCTGTGTTCTAATGTTGCTTTTAGCTCTTTATAGCACCAGATTCTGCGTTCAAAGGTCCCTTCTATCTCTGTTGAAAAGGCTCCTCTCAGCTCTGGCATACTGTGTTCTAAAGTCTATTCTAGGTCTGACATTCTCTGATCCAAGGTCTCTCCTAGCACTGACATTTTGTGTGTTCTAAGACCCAGCCAGTGTTGACATTTTCTCATTCAAAGTCTTTCCCAGATCTGTCACTCTGTGTTCTAAAGTTTCTCCCAGCTCTGTCACTCTGTGTTCTAAGGTCCCTCCCATTTCAGACATTCTGATTTCTCAAGTCCTTCCTGTGTCTGGCATTATGGGTTCTAAGGTTTTCTCTTGCTTTGACATTTTATTTCTAACTGTAAGTTTTCTATGTCTGACATTCTATGTTCTAAACTTTATGTCTTAAGCTCTATTTGAACTCTCATATTCTATCATACAACTTAAAGAAAGGGTGTGCCACCCACTCAGTGTTATACTCAATAATAATTAGGATTCTTATCAGGCTGTTAAGTAATGCAGATATATTAAAACATTTTTTAGTTGAGCTTATTATCTTCTAATAAAATTAATAGTACTGCTGAAGGGTAAGACAAAGCAGCATCTGCTCTATTAACAATTCTACTTTCTGTTCAATTGTTTAGCCCCTGCCTGAATAATCATGATAGCATATATAAAGGGAGTGCATAGATTGAAAAAAAATGTCACAATCCTCAATTATGGGAGATTATTTTAACGATTTCCTTCCATGTAAACTATTTCTTACTAAGATTTTATGCCCAAATTGTCAGTCAGCCTTCTGAATGAGTCTAGAAAAATGTATCTTTGGAAAATCCCTTCATCCTTTTCTCTAATCCCACATTAAGACTAAAACAAATGCAACTGTCAATCTTGTCTCCTCATGTGGGCTATGCTTTTACTAGGCATTTTTACAAGATGTTTGCTGGGTTGTGCACCCCTCCTTTCTCTTTCCTCACACCTGTGTCAAGTTGTTCAGATAGCTTCCCTCTTTGTCCTCAACCCCCCTTTGTACAAAATAGATGTCCAATCTAGGAGGGCTATTGAAGATCACTTTCTCAAACTACCTTCACTTATGCAACAGATGAGTAAATTCAAATTCAGAAAGAGGAAAGGAAGTTGTTCTTGGTCATAGTAAGTTAGAAGCAAAGCATGAACCAGAACCAGATGTGTGCTAGAGCTAGTTCACAATTAAGGGTTGATGATTAAATTTTTAATGTGAGCATTTATACTCCAGAACTAATTAAACACTATACATCAAGGCTTGCTTTATTATTTGGTTGATTATCTAGAATAAAGAAAATAATGGAGGGGCAGCTAGGTGGTTCAGTAGTCCAGAACATAGCGATGGGAAGCCTAGGTTCAAATCTGGCCTCAGATACTTCCTAGGTGCTGGGCAAGTTATTTAATCCCCATTGCTTACCTTTCTTCTGTCTTAAAACTGATTCTTAGTATCAATTCTAAGACATAAGATAAGTGTTTTAAAATGATGGAAAATATGAATAATGCACTTTAAACCTTAAAAATATGACTGATTCAGAAAGTTGGTTGTTAAACATTACCAGCCCATGCCTCACTAGAGCTCCAAGTCCCTTAACTCTGAGACTAGTGTTCTTTCCATGTGCCCATTGCCTAAAGTTCTGTGAGGTTTTAGGAGTTTTTTTTTAAACCCCTTACCTTCAATCTTATAATCAGTACTGTGTATTGGTTCTGAGACTGAAGAGTGGTGAGGGCTAGAAAATGGGGTTTAAGTGATTTTCCTAGGGTCACACAGGTAGGAAGTATTTAAAATCATATTTAAAGCCAGGACTTCAAGTCTCTAAGCCTGGTTCTCAATCCACTGAGACAGGAAGTTCTCACAGTTGCTATTTCTGCAATTCTGTGCTCTAAAGGGGCATTAATAAGGAGTAAAAGTCAAACTGGATAGCCAAACTTCCACATGTGATCAATGAAATGATTCTTTTCCAATTTCTGCTTGACTTTTTCCATAGACTCTTCCACTATTGATAGATGTGAGTGACTTCCTTTCATCTTTCTCACTTTAGGTTTTCTAAAGGGTAAGGCCAGACCATCACCTGTATCCCAGGATCCTTGGATGGAAGGCAAGAATTCTTAATAACCCAGTACAAAATCTCCATAGAGCCTGGCTGATGGACAACGCTTGGTTACCAGATGGGAAACTTGGCCTGAGTAGGGCAGGGATCTGACCCATACATGTTCCCCTTAATGGATCAGAGATACTGGTCAAATGTCACTTGCTTTGCCAAGAGGAAAAAAAAATGTTAGAATGCTTCATCATTCATCAATACAAAACTGTGGAATTGTAGAATCTTGGAGATGAGCAGAAATTCTTTAACAACATTCCTGAAAAGCAGTCATCCAGTCTCCGCTTGAGTATCTTCACTAATTGGGAACTCATTAATGCCTTCTGCCTCTGTAGAAAAGCTCCACGAGCTCCACTGTTAATCTCAGCTCTCCCAAGCTTCAGTGCTAGGGATGAGCAAAGTGATGAAGAGAAAAATCAAGAGAAAAGATTTAGAGACCAAGATAGGGGTATTTCAAGCCATTCTCCAATTGACAATGGTCAAAGGAAATGAACAAGCAATTTTCAGATGAAGAAATCAAAATTATCAATAATCATATGAAAAAGTGCTAGAATTCACTCTTGATTAGAGAATTGCAAATTAAAACAATCATAATGTACCACCTCATACCTTTCTGATTGGACCATATGATAGTAAAGGAAAATGATAAATGTTGGTGGAGATATGGCAAAATTGGGGCATTAATGCATTGTTGGTGGAGTTGTGAATTGATCCAGCCATTCTGGAAGGCAATTTGGAACTATGCTCTAAGGGCTATATAAAACTGTGCCTACCCTTTGATTCTATCATGTTACTTCTAGGTCTGCATCTCAAAGAGATTTTTTTAAAAGGGGGGAAAACATCTACTTGTACAAAAAAAGTTTATAGCAGTCCTTTTTGTGGTGGCAAAGAATTGGAAATTGAGGGGGTGTCCATCAGTTAGGGAATGGCTAAATAAATTGTGGTATATGATGGTAATGAATACTATTGTGCTATAAGGAATGGTGAGTAGGATGATTTCACAAAAAAGCTGAAAAGATCTACATGAAATGATGCAGAGTGAAATAAGAAGAACCAGGAGAAAATTGTGCACAGTAACAGCTATATTGTGGAATGATCAACTGTGAAAGACAATACAATGGTCCAGGACAATTCTGAAGGACTTATCGCAAAGAATGCTATCCACCCCCAGAGAAAGAACTGTTGGAATCAGAATGCTGATCACAGTATACTACTTTTTACTTTAGTTTATTTGGATTTTTATTTTGAAGTTTTGGTTTTATATGTATATTCTCTTACAACAATAAACAATATGGACATTTCCATTTCTATTTGCAAGATAATACATGTATAACCCATATCAATTAATATGCCATCTCCAAGAAGGGGGAGAGAAGAGAGGAAAGGAGACAATTTGGATCTTTTAATTTCAGAAAACTCATGTGGAAAAATTGTTATTTTATGCAATTGGTAAAATAAAATATATTTTTAAAAAAGATGGGGCTATTCCCAGATTCAGACACAGAATATGCAAAAAAGACAATTGGGAGCCAAGGAACCAGAAAGAAAATAGATAAAAGGCATTATTTTTTGAGAAGGAAGAAAAGGAGGGAAGGAAGGAAGGAAGGAAGGAAGGAAGGAAGGAAGGAAGGAAGGAAGGAAGGAAGGAAGGAAGGAAGGAAGGAAGGAAGGAAGGAAGGAAGGAAGGAAGGAAGGAAGGAAGATATTAAATAAGTGCTATTTGTCAGACACTATGCTAAACGCTTTGTAAAAATTACCTCATTTAATCCTCACAACAATCTTTAGGGAAATGGATATTATTATTCCAATTTTACAGCTGAGTCAACTGAAGGTAGTGGTCAAGTCCTAAAGCAAATAAGTGTTTGAGGCTTAATTTGAACTCAGGCCTTCATGAGTCAGTAACTAGTGCACTATAATACTGTACCACCTAGCTGCCTCTTAAGGGTTGTGGTATTAGAATTGAACAAGAGATTGACAACCTCAAGATGACATAAGCAATTTCCTGGATCTCTTCCAGGTCTCTTCTTGGCTGTAGCAGAAGGATTACTGTTTATGCAATCAGGAGCTGAGTTCAAAATAGTGTTCTATCATTGAATTACTTCGTACAAAGCTTAGACAAATAACTTTGACTTTGGGGGACATGAATCTCCTTTTCTCTTGAATGAGAGGTAAGACAGTAATCTTTAAGATCTCTTCCAGCCACAGCATCTCATGTGGTAATATATACCTCCCAGCTCTGACATTTTATATTCTAAGGACTTGGAAGGGGGGTAGAATTAATGCTTTTAAGAGTCTTCCAACTCTATTAGTCTATAATTAAATTACTCTGTCAGCTTTAACCCTATGTGGTTTTAAGTTTTTAAAGGAGGGAAATTAGTACGTCATTAAGAATTTGTTTGGTTTTATTCTGGTGAGGCTTAATAAATAAAAGCTCCATTTCAAAACTGGAAAGATCTGAGTTCAAGTCCTATTTCTAACAAAGATTTACAGTGTGAATGCTAGAAGAGTCATTTAATTTTTCATTGCCTGGGGCAACTATCTAAAACGACTATCAGTTACAGAAAAATTGGGCATTTGCATCACTGCAATGGATCCACAAGATTCCCACAAGCATAAGGAGTTTGATGCATTAATGGAATCTCAGGTCTATACCTTATTCCCCTACACAGTTCTTTCTTTCTTTTTTCCCCCTTTAACTTGCTAAAGGTCGTAATCACAGTTTCACCTCTTTTCCAAAGGCACATTAAGTGCCTATCTGGTGCAATATTACATGAAAAAATGGGAAACCAAAGATCTGGGAGATGAATACTTGGTTGATCATGTGGGTACTATTAATTCAAAGATGTGAAGTGGAAACACTCTGAGCCTGCAATTGTTATTCACTCATTGGACATCAAATATCATTTTCTCTAAATCAGAGAGGGAAAAGTGCTTGGGGCCACCTCCTTCCCTGTGACACAGTGGCTAATAGCTACACACAGGTTAGCAAGAAAGGTATGATTTCTCTCTCCTTTGTGAAGTCATTTGCACGTGTCAGCACTAATTTCCAACTGGGCCCCAAGCAGGGAAATTGAAACTTGAAACTGGTAGCAGCTTTCAAAGAGTATTATCCCACAGCTGGCTTCAACCTCTACTTGTTATTAAAGAAAAAAAAAAGAAGCCAAATTGGTATTTTTTTATTGCTCTAATTAAGCCTGTAAAAAACTATAACTGCACAGCAAAGATGGGGAGGGACCAAGAAGGTGGGAACAAGGGGAAAAGCTCTCATTTCAAAAAACGAAAGAGCCAACTTAATAAAAAAAAAACCCAACAATTAAAAATCTCTGGGGAGACAACTGCCTTTCTCTCTTCAGCTGAGGAAATAAGTGGGTATGTTTGGAGGAAGGGAGACATTTGCCAAAAAGAGGAGGTTTACTATAATCATCACTGGACCAAGTTTCAAGTCCTAACACATCACCTACTCCTGGAGTTGTGGGGCTTTGAGCTAGTCAAGTTACCTCTCAGACTCAGATTTCTCAACTGTAAAATGGGTTCAATAACATCCTACTTACCTGACAGGGTAGTTGGGAGGAAAATACTCTGTAATTATAAAATGCCATAGAAATAAGAGTTGTTATTAATGTCAATTTTATTAGATTGATATTAATAATTATTGTTATGCAAGAATAACAGTAACAAATAAATAATTATTAACTTACTATTTTTCATGATTAATGGTAATTAATAATAATAAAGTGTCAAGGGCAAGGCTTAGAGAGATTAAGAAAAAGTATAGAAGATTCATGACTTTTGGGAAAACAGACTTAAAAAAATTCTATATATTTGAATAATGCTTTATTACTTATGTCTTTTTCAAATATCAAATATCAATGTATCAATAAGCCTTTATTAAGCATCTATTACATGCCAGACTCAATATGAAGTACTAGAAATTTCAAACACAAAGAATGAAACAATCTCTGCTGTTTTGATGCTTAAATTCCAATGATGGAGGTGACAAAAATACATGAATGTATATATATATATTATGTATAAATATGCATATGAATATGAAATAAATATAAATATTAAGCAAAATAGGATAGTTTGGAAGGAAGAACTTAGCAGTTTAGGAATCAGGCTTCATGCTTGCAGAAGATAACAATATAAAGTTAGCATTAAATAGCATTTCATACATTAACTCATTTGGTCCTTGCAATCTTTCTAGGACACAGGTACTATTATTATCCCCATTTTTATGAGTTTAGAGAAAACTAAGGCAGATTTTAAGTGACTGTGGTTGAATGTAAAGTCAGGGCTTCCTGTCCACCTGCCCAGTGCTCTATCCATTGAGTTACTAGCTTCCAGAGAGCTTAAGGTATGCCCTGAAGGGTAACCAGGGCTTCCAGGAGGCAGAGGTAAAGAGAGAAGGCATACTACCCACACAAGCACCGATTTTATGTGCTCGTGAGGATGAAGAATTGGGTTTATTATTTTTAAAATTGGGATTTTTAGAAAAAGAAAGTTAACAGTAATAAGAACAGTGCCTTGCTCAAGTTCCTCAAGTGAGTTAGGGCTCACCATTAGATGCACCACCATTAAGCAGATCTCAGAGAATCTCAACACCAGTTCATTGCATCCTCTTTCACCAATGCTGTGCCAGGATCTAAAGGCCTCTGACTAACTCAGATTCTGTGGCAGTAATTAGTACAAATACCATTTGTTCTCAAGCTGTGTCATTTCTATCCATGGAAATTAAAGAGAACTAGGTGAAAGACCCCCAGAAGATTAGGGGGACCCTCTCTCCCACCCTGCAGCTCTGATCAGAGGATGTGGAGAAGAATTGAAAGGGGTAAGATGCTGTGGAGAGCTGGTTTTCTCCAATGCAGGCCATGGATTTAGAATCATCCTAAAGTATCATTTGCCTCCTGTGAAAACAAGGAAAGTGTGCCTTTAATTGGTTTAGTTATTTGAATACTGCTTTGCCCATAGTCCTGAGATTATAGGATAATAGGAGTTAGAGCTGGAGGGGATTTTAGAGGGATCAAGACAAACCCCTTCATTTTAAAGATGAGGAAACTGAGGTTAGGAGAAGTTAATTGATTTACAGATTATATAACCAATAAGTTTCTGAGGCAGGGTTTGAACTCAGGTCTTCATGATTCCAAGATCAACATTCTACTCATTGGGCCACACAGGTTGGAAGTGGCATAGGACTTAAATATCTTTCTCCCATATCAGGGACCTTTCTATGCTACCACATTGCCCCCTTGTGTAATGAAGAACCCCTATAACTTATATAGCATTTGACTGTTAATAATACATACTTAAGCATTTAGGTGGCTCAATGGATAGAGAACCAGACTCAGAGACCAGAGGTCCAGGATTCAAAACTGGACTCAGATACTTTCTAGCTGTGTGACCCTGGGCAAGTCACTTAACCCTAACTGCTTAGCCTCTATTACTCTTCTGTCTTGGAACCAATATTTGGTATTGATTCTAAAAGAGAAGGTAAGAGTTTAAAAAATGATGATTATTATTATTAAATATACACTATCTCAAGTATTCATCATAACTGCCATGTAAAGTCATTGACCTGTGTAAGAATAGGCGCTAAGATGTGTGATTTCATTACTAATATAGGGAAATCTCAGATGAAGAAACTGCTGGCAGGACAGAAAGGCATCTTTTCTGAAATTTTAGAGACCTTAAATTCTCAGAGTTTCTTGGAGCATTGAAAGTAACTAGTTCAGACTCAAACAGTCAGCATATACCAAAGGTAGGATTTGAACTTAGATCTCCTTAGCTTTGAGGACATCTGTCCAGTTACTAACTCACTCTGGCTCTCAGGAACATAAAAAGTGACAAAGGACATTATCACCATATTTCAAGTCAGAAAATTGAAGTTGAAAGAAGTTAAGTGACTTGCCTAAAGTTAGTGTTTTATTGTATGATGCACTGTTAAAGGCAGCCCCCACTCTCTGAGGACAGAATCATGGCCAACTGGTGACAGTTATAGGGAAGTAGCATCACAGTCAGAAATTTTTTCAAAATAATATTTAATAATAGAAACTCTAACAGAATCACACAGGTGGTAATCAGCAGAGCTGAGATTCAAATGGATATATTCTAACTATAAAATTCTTACCACTAGAGTGTGCCTTAGAGTATGGGCACAAGAGAATCATCAGTCCTATTCTTGATCTGAGTAATAGGCTAACTAAATTCAGAGAGGCGCATCATGAGAAGGTTGGACTCCAGATGATTGGTCTATACCTCCATTTAACATCTATATCTCCAACTACACCTACAATCCAGATCTACATCATATATATCGAATGTGTAGATAGATACATAGATACATAGATAGATAGATAGATAGATAGATAGATAGATAGATAGATAGATAGATAGATAGATAGATAGATGGGTAGATGGGTAGATAGATGGGTAGATAGATAGATAGATAGATAGATAGATAGATAGATAGATGGATGGATAGATAGATAGATAGATAGATAGATGGGTAGATAGATAGATAGATAGATAGATAGATAGATAGATAGATAAAATGGCACATATAGACAGATGGATAAATAGACGCAGACAATTAGGCAGACATACAGACACAGACATACAGCGAGACATACAAATAGACAAATGGGCATACAGGTAGATAGAGAGAGAAGAAGAGAGAGAAACAGAGAGAGAGATGTATATATAGGTAGGTAGGTAGGTAGGTAGGTAGGTAGGTAAATCCATAGGCCATAATAATTCATGAAGGTCCTGTACTATATCTGCTATGGTTTGGGAAAGGACTACAGTTGGCACTGATAGAGAGAGGACAATTTTAGATCTTTTGAACTAGTGAAGAAAATCTAGAAAAGAATAAAAGGAAATCAATATATAAAGTAATTACAGCTGAATGAAGTCACATAGAGGAGTAAGGCTGAACATAGAGCAGACATTTCATAATGGGAGGTCCCCAGTGGGAAAGCGGTCAGAGGGGCTTACCCCAGCCTTCCATTGGTTGTAGAGGAGAGAACATTGCTCTCTTTTTCACCCTCAAGCAGATTCAGAGTTGACATATTTGAATGATTTACTTTACAATGTTGGAAAGGAAGAAATAAACAGAAGTCTGAGTCTAATAGGAAACATAGTTTGTATATTTTTTTCCATTATCTGCAAACCTAATATTGAGAAATGAGATGCTATGGTTTACAAGTTCCCAGAGTTCTTCACACTCCCCAAGGAAGATGGCCATCTGGCAAATGTTAGATGACTCTGGACAAGAAGCCTGTATGTTGTCAAAACCCAGGTTCATGTATTCATGCAATGTTAGTACTGGAAGGAACCTTGGGGGTCATTTGGTCATATACCCTTATTTTACACAATAAAATGAAGTGCAAACCCTCATAGGTTCAAGGAAAGGTCAGAAGGTTCCCACATGGGGATATGACTTCTCGAGGTCACACATAATAGCAAGGTAGCAGGGTAATGAATGGCAGATCTGACACCAAACCCCAAGCATCTTGACTTACATATTTTTTTTTCTACTGAGTCAGACTACTGGTTGAACTAACTTAAAAGGAATGTGTGTTGAATTAAATTTGAATCATTAGTAAAAATTACTTCAGTTAGTATGACATCTTGATCTTAATCTTATTCCTATTTACTCAATATCTACACACTCTTAGTCAAAAGTATTTCCGGAATCTTGAGGACAATGATGCTTGCTTTTTGAGAATTTATAGCTTAGCCAATGATATCCATAATTTTCTGGCCTTTCAAAGGAACAATAAAGTTGAGGAATCCCATGTGAACTGGAACAACCTCCAGGAATTGATGCAGAGTGAAAGGAACAGAACCAGGAGAACATTGTACACAGAGACTGATACACTGTGGTACAATAGAATGTAATAGACTTCTCCATTAGTGGCAATGCAGTGATCCTGAACAACTTGGAGGGATTTATGAGGAAGAACATTATCCACATTCAGAGGAAGAACTGTGGAAGTAGAAACACTGAAGAAAAACAACTGCTTGATTACATTGGTTGAGGGGATATAGACTCTAAATGATCATCCTAGTGCAAACATCAGCAACATGCAAATGGATTTTGATCAAGGACACATGTAAAACCCAGTGGAATTGTACGTTGACAATGGGAAGGGTTGGGGGAGGGAAGGGAGGGAAACAATATGATTCTTGTAACCAAGGAATAATGTTCTAAATTGACTAATTAAATAAAATTTTCAAAAAAAATTAAAATATCAAAAATAATTTAAAAAGTTATACTGATAAGAAAACCACAAAAAATCAACAACTTTCTGGCCTACAAAAGAATAAAGAAAAGCTGTGTAGTAGAAATATAATTCCTAAGGTTTCTAGTTTTAATTTTTTCAGAGCATTTTCCTGAAAATAATCCTATAAGAAGGGCAACGAGTACTATTTGTTCCATTTTACTGGTAAGTAACCTGAGATTCAGTGGAGGTAAGTGATTTCCCCAAAGTCATGCCTAGGAACTGTTACAATCAGGATTTGAACCCAGACCTCCAGACTGAATAAAGTGTTCTTGAAATTCTATATAGCAATACTATTCAATAGTAACACTGTGATTATATCTATATCAGAAACCAATAGTGAACTAGGAACCTCACACAATGAATGCCTCTATGAGACTGAACATTAAAGACAGAATTAGGGAGGGATATGAATTTCCTGAAGTAGGTGGTCAAGACAGAAAATTGAAAGAAGCACAGACCCCAAAAATCCTATAATTCATCAGTAAGAAGAAATAATTAGCGAAAAAGGAAAGGTATGAAAGAAACAACTATTTATTAAGCTATGTGCTAAGTATGTTATTTCATTTTATCCATGAAATTACACAGGTGGTGCTATTATTATCTCCATTTTACTGGGAAGAAACTGAAGCAGATAGATATTGTCTATATTAAATAACCCTATGTTAAGACATAGCTTGTTAGGATCTGAGACAGAATTTGAATTCAGATCCTCCTGATTCCAGGTAAAGGGCTCTAATTATCATAACACTCAGCTATCTCTTAGACTGGTGAGTTTTACTACTGGATGAAATCAGTGACTTATTCTACATGGAACAACTTTAGGTCTTCCATCCTGATAATTAGCAGCTGGAGTTTAATCCTTTATGTTAAACTTTGGATCCTTTAAAAATCCAATCATCCCTAGGAGAAACTATATAAGAGGACTTCACTAGAAATCATTAAACATGAATTCTAATCCTGTATCTGCTACTTACTTTTTGTGTTATCTTGGGCAAGTTCTTTGCCCATCATTTAATTTCTCTGAGTCTCATTTTCCTTCCTTGTAAAGTAAAATAGGAAGTATTATCTCATGTCTTAAATGTCAGGCAGCCTGCTGAGCCTAGAACCAAGCAAGATCTCAATTCAAATTCAGCCTCAGACATTTATTAGCTGTATGACCCTGGGCTAGTGACTTGACTTGTTTGCTTCAGTTAACTGTCAAATAGGGATAATAACAGCACCTACCTTCCAGGATTGCTGTCAGTATCAAATGAAATAATTAATGTTTGTAAAGTATCTAGCTCAATGCCTGGCATATAGTTAGTGATAAATAAATGTTTGCTTCTTTCCCTCCTGTTATGTCCCCTTCAGTTCTTATATTTATGAGCAAAACAAAACAAAACAAAAACCAACACTTTAAATCTTGAAAGGGATGCAGATATCATCTACTTCTACTCGCTCATTTCTCACCTGGCTGCACTACCTTGGGATTTCTCTGGCTGACTTCTGCATCTTGTTCATCATCCTATAATATCTCGTGAGCTTATACTCTACCTCATCACTACTTTTTACCTCTTTGATTGGATGGTTAATCCAATAACTGCCAACCTTCAATAGACTCTGTTGAAGAAAGAGCTTAGCTGAGATATCACCTCATTTTTCACCTGGTTGCACTACCTTGGAACTCTCTGATCAACTTTTCCAACAAACACCTGAAGCAGTTACCTTCCTCAGCTATCCCCATAACCCCTTTCAACTTCCTTTTCTGTTTTGTCTTTCCCCATAGATTATAAGCTTTTTGAGGGTAGAAAATGTGTCACCAAAGCTTAGCACAAAGACTGGCACAAAATAGAGACTTGAGTTTTATCATGGAAGAACCATGATGAACAGCAGCCATGATTGACAGACTCAGAACCTCATGGAATTTGTCAATTAACAAATGGACCATTTTTCACAAGATTTGTCCATGTTCCATTGAATTGTGTTCAAGAGGAGGAACTAATTGGGCCAATACAAATAAATATTGATGTGATTACAACCTTTCCCCTTCTTCCCCCTCAATGTCACTTATTGATTTTGCCTCATCTGGCAAGCAAGAATTTCTGGTCAATTTCCCCTCTAGGTTGACTTGTATTCTTCATCAACTAATGGCATTATCTGAAGATGCTTTCTACAGAAATTGGTGATACAACTGAGTCATAATCACTTTTTCATCTTTGACTTTTTCTTCTCTTTTTCTCCAATCTTTTAACAGTCATTATGTGGTATAAACTCTACTTCTTTGTCTTCTTTCTCTTCACTGATAATGCTACTATCCTAATTTGAATCCTTAGCCCCTTTTCTGGGCAAATATAACAATTTCCCAGCTATTGGTGTGATTTCTAGTCCTTTTTCTAATGTCTCCCTTCTCCAATTAATCCTTAAAATTATTGTCTGGTCTCAGACACTTCCTAGCTATGTGACCCCAGGGCAAGTCACTTAACCCCCATTGCCTAACCCTTACTGCTCTTCTGCCCTGGAACTAATATACAGTATTGATTCTAAGATGGAAGGGAAGGGTTAAAAAATCCAAACTATTTTTAAAGGATTTTTATATTGGTAAATAATAATAATGATGATGATGATGGAAATTCTGAATCCCATAGAACTTTAAAATGTCAAAAACGCTTTCTTTCCAACAAAGAGGATAAGAAGTTGTAGTTCTGGACTCAGGGGGACCTGAATTCAAATCTGATCCTAAACACATAAAGTCTATATAAGTTTGAATAAATCACTTAACCACTATCTCAGTTTCCTAAAGCATAAAATGAGGATAAAAAAGCACCTTCCACCCAGAATTGTGAAGATTAAAATATGTTTAAAGTGCTTTGCAAACCTATAAAGTACTATATAAATGTTATTATTGTTAAGCACCCCTCCCTTGGCTAGGAGAGTAGTGTAAGAATTGTTAGTGCAATTTTGTAGACATCAAAGTTCATATAGCTATGACAAAAAGTCTTTAAATTTCTATTCTTAGAGTTTTTTTATAACTGATATTTATGTGTTCCTTAAAGTTTAGAAAGAACTTTGCCCACATCAGGATTCACAAAAAAGACAGATAAATACTTTAGATTATTACAGATAAACACTATGATATTTTTGGAGGGGGAGCAATGCGGTCAAGATCTGTGAAGGCACTCCTGTTTGAGAAACTCCCTTTCTTGATGCAGATTCTCAGATTTTTTGGGCAACTGATAGTCTTAGAGAATCTCCCATGGTTCCTTTTTTAATTGCCTAGAGACATGTAGTAGGATTCAGAGGCAAAACCTGAACTCAGGCCCTCCAGTGTTTTCATAATGCCTATCATCTCTTCCCACTTCCCCTTTTTTTTAAGAGATGAAGTAACTAGGGGGCAGCTGGGTAGCTCAGTGAATTGAGGGCCAGGCCTAGAGATGGGAGGTCCTAGGTTCAAATCTGGCCTCAGACACTTCCCAGCTGTGTGACCCTGGGCAAGTCACTTGACCCCCCTTGCCTAGTCCTTACCACTCTTCTGCCTTGGAGCCAATACAGAGTATTGACTCCAAGATGGAAGGTAAGGGTTTTAAAAAAAGAGAGAGAGATGAAGTAACTAAGGCTTTTCTAATCTCTGAGAAAAACTGGCCAAGGGGCACAGAACTAGAGAAAAGGTACAGTAAATTTTGAACCCAGACCTTCCTGAGTATGAGTCCAACACCCTTCCTAATATATACCAAACTGTCTCTCTGGGGAGGATCTCTCTTCCAGAGTGCTATGGCTATCCATCTGCCTAGATGATTAAGTTTAATATATTTGTCATCCAACAAACAGTTGTTCAGCACCTACTGTGAAGGAGATACAGTGCTTAGTCCTCTAAAGAAATTGTCTTGTTTTGGAGGCAAGGGGTTGGATTGAATGATCTCTTGAGTTCCCCCTGTAATAATTTAATTCTATCAATACAGATTTACTCTGTAGACTCAGCCTGAGAAATATAATACTATCTCCCACCAAAACAGCAAGAAGAAAAGACATTTTCATTAAAGATTAGAGAGGGTGCATACAATCCATTATTTCTTCTAAAATCCCATCGCTACAGCCTTAAAACCACTATAAACTCCCAGCATCTGGATGGGTATTGTGGTATAGAATAGAATTTTCTAATCTCAAACTACCCTAGGAGGTAGGGAGAAAGTAAAGGCATGAGAAGGCATATAGCTTTGAAGTTTGGCTGAAATAACATCAGTACCTGGCTAGACCTTTTCTGTTTACTGGTTTGAAATCTTTCACATAGTGCCTATTCTCCAGTCATTTTAATTTAGGAATGGGGACTACAGAAAGCAAGAGGGGTAGATGCCTGGGCTGCCTCGAAGGCCATATTTAACCCAGACAAACCATCCCCAGGGGGTGGCAGTATGGTAAAGATGGGACCTGGACTTTGAGTTACAAGGAGCTAGATGGAATCCTACCTTTAAAGTCCCTAGAATTCTAAAGTTCTGTGGCTCACTTAAGGCTAAGAGGAACTCTATTTTCAAGCTTCTGTCCGACCTATTCATTGATACCAGGGAACTAACTAGTTGGTAATGTTGTAAAAGAGTAACACTCACCTCTTGCTTTTTTACATAGTCTCATTTATGATGGGAACTAAGCAATGAATCAGAAGGAAATATAGTAACCAGCAGAGAAAACAGGTTGGTTATTTCTGTGTTTAGTGTCTTGGTTTTATTTGTTTGTTTGATTTATGTCACCCGAGTAAGAGCAAGAGCCTGGCCTTAATTCTTGTTGGATAGGAGTCCAATCAAGCTCTGTTTAAACTGCTCCCATGTGTAACAATGATCTGTAAGCAGAGCAATGGAGTGGGGGTAGGCTTAGAGGCCAATGGCAAAATCTATTTTAAAAAATTCTAACAAAAGAATCATGAACATATTTATACATGCATGTGTGCAAATTTATGTGTGAAGATACAGTGCCTGACACATGGGTGGTGTTCTATCTCTGTCTGGCTCTTCTCTTAGTCTTTCTTTTTTCTTTCTTCTTGTCTGTACAGAGACAAACACAGAGACACAGAGAGAGATGGAGTTCAACAGATAGACAGGCATCAGACTCTTGAGTCAGATAGCTATTGCTGTTGCTCACTTGTTTGTTTTGTCCAACACTTTGTGGTCCCATTTGGGTCAAAAACTCTGGAGTGGTTTGTCATTTCCTTCTCCAACTCATTTTATAGATGAAGAAACTGAGGCAAATACGGTAAAGTGACTTAAGTTAAGGGACATCCAGGTAGTAAGAGTTTAGATTGAATTTTAACTCAGGAGCATGAGTCTTCTTGATTTCTGGCCCAATACTATATCTACTATACCAACTAGCTGTCTTTGACATTCTAATAGAGGAAAGGAATACATATAGAGTGGAATGGTGGCCAGAAATGAGTGTTTTGTTTTGGAAAGTTCCTGGGCAAATGGAGCTATAGGATAATTGGTTGACATTTTATTTTAATGAAAAATCATATTGATTAAATTACTTGATTACTACATGGAAATTGGGGTGGAGGAGGGGACAAAGACTTAAACCCCAAATGCTTAAGTGACTTGGCCCAAATCACATATGATGAGTCAGAGAGAGGATTTGAATCTAAATTTTCTCACTTCAGAACCAGTGTTTTCCCCCCATTAAACCAGATTGCTGCTAGATGACAAATATTTCAGTACTGAAGATAAGAATGGACTAACTGTGATATGTATTCATGGAAGGAGGACCTACACAAAAGTCACAGAGCGCTGAAAGAAATATCAACCAGCCAACCAACAAATCATTTATTCCAGAGTCTATGCTAGATTGGTTTGAACATAGATTAAATGTAGATCATGGAACCTGCAAGAGACCTCCTTGAAGGGAAAGCATATGCATATATTTTCTGAAAGATTACACTGATGCTGTACTTAACTTTTCAAGAAGACAAATGTTAGAGGAAAAATAGTATAACCTATACCTGAATCATTATGGTACATGTAGATTCAAGCAGGTGAGGACACTCCACTTTGGCCCCACGTTCTGCAGAAGCTATCTTCAATAGAGATCAGCTTTGACTCTTTCCTCTCCCTCGCCCCTGACTTCAACATCAAATCAACTGTCTTGTGTTCTACTTCTAGAGTATCTCTGGTAGTGTTTCCCTTTACCATACTCCTATAGCCACCACTCAGTTCACCATTCTTCTAGACTACTCCAATCAACTCCTAATTGATCTCCCTGTATTCAGACTCCTTTCTATAATTCCTTTCATAAAGCAAATAAAATTGTCAATAATAATGCATATAGAATGCTTTGGGCTTTGTTACGGCACTGTATATACATTTTCTCATTTCTTGCTTATAGAAACCCATGCTATTTGTTTCCTCTTCTTCTTTTTTTTTTTAGGAGTTGGGAGCTAATTTGATTTCATGGGCATATGGACCATCTAGGAATAAATGCTTTTTCTCAAGGTATATCAACATTTGGGAAACAATCTCTAGCCTTGGAGAGTTCCTGATGGTATCAAGAGGTCAAGAGCCTTAGCCAAGACTACAGAGTCAGTATGTGTCAGAAGTGGAACTGAACAAACCCAGATTTTTCTGACTGTGAATAAAGATCTCTACTCAGCCCAATATAGTACTTATCATAAAGTAAATAGTAGAGCTAAGTGTTATTACTATTTCTATTTGGCAATAGAGAAAACTGGGACTAAGAGAAGCTAAAGGTTTTCTGTTCATATTAATTCAGTCTGACGAAACAAATAATTATTTGGCACCTTCTGTGTGGGAGACACTGCATACAAAGACACAGAAGAAGTCCACTCTCTGAAAGAGCTCACATGCCATGCTCAAATAGCCACTAATGACAGGAATGAGGACCAAACTTAACATTCTCCTGGTTCTATAAGGAACATTCTGCCATCTCTTATTGTCTCTGAATGTTTGAAAGCAGAAGTAATTGAGAATATGTGTGTGTGTGTGAGAGAGAGAGAGAGACAGAGAGAGACAGAGACAGAGACAGAGGCAGAGACAGAGACAGAGACAGACAGAGAAAGAGAGGTGGGGGAGTATAATATATCCAGGAAAGAATTATTACATAATGCAGAAGAATAACCATATATTCTATGTCAAAATAATGAGGTACAAGCCATGGCAAGATATTTCAGGCAAAAAGAAACCACTAGTTATGACAATGAATGTCTTCTCTGTCTTTTTAGAGGTGTATTTGAGGGCATCATTGCAAGGACTCCTCTACATGGTTCATCAAAACCAAGCTAGAAATCACAATGGCTGCTGACCATCTTGGCTTCACTGGGGATGGCCACCAGTGATTTCGTCACTATGAATATGCCTATTATTTAATGTTATTTATTGGTAGAGCCTGATGAAATGTAGAAAAACTAGGTATAGACTTTTGAAGAAACAGCTCTTGGTTGATTTCTAGGATGGTAGAATTTGGATAAGTAGGGCATGATAGTAGTAGAAGGAAGTTAATATCATAGAAATCTCAGAGAAGAGGAAAACTGGTCATAGCCATGCATCTTCAATTCTCTTTCACTTCAGTTCAAATAGAAAGCAGGACTTTTCCAAAGTGTCAAACGAAGAATCCCAGACCTCAATTTATCCAGAAGATTATCCCCCAGAAATCCGCATGAAGTCATTTTTAAATGAGGGACTTCTCTGGCCACCTGATGGAATTTAATCTTCCACAAGATGTGTGTTCTCTGCAAACAGTGGAGGCAGCTCTGTATGGGCCTGGACGATTAATAGCTATTCCATCAGACAGGCAGAAACACAAGGATGTTTGTGCTGAGATGCTAATGAATGCTGTTTCTCTTTCCTTCTTCTCTAATCTATGTATGTGTTCTGGAAAGCTCAGGAATCATAGTAAAAATATTTGGCCAAAACTTGTCAGTGGCTCATGAATGAATCAAGTTTATATTCCTCATCCTGGAATTCTAATCTCTGCATATACTGAAGTTACCTTTTTATTTCCAGCTTTATTTCATTATATTCTCCTCCATATATTCTACATTTAAGCCAAAATGTTTGCTTGCTATGTTCCAAGCACTTTGTGCCTTTAGTAAAATACTTTCTGTCACCTGGAATATACTTCCTTGCCATCTGTCAATAGCATATTCCCAGAACATGGTAGGTAGTTATTAAATACTTGTTACTAGATAATATTCTTCTAGTGGATAAACTCTACGAGGACAGATCCTGGGTCTGGTTTGTCTTGTGTCCCCCCAGAACTAGATGAACATAGTAGTTGGGAAACCAGTAGTATTACTTTGTAGTTATTGACTTTAAATTTAAAAACTCAGCCTTACCTAGATATGGGAGGTCCTGGGTTCAAATCTGCCTGCAGACACTTCCTAACTGTGTGACCCTGGGCAAGTCACTTAACCTCCATTGCCTAGCCCTTAGCACTCTTCTGCCTTAGAACCAAAACATAGTATGTGACCAATACCTAGTATTGGTTCTAAGGCAGAAGGTAAAGAGTAAAAAAGAAACTTAGCCTTTAATGTGATTCAAGAGACCACTGTTTACAAATGGTATATTGTACTATGTGCAAGGTAAGAAGTAATATGGGGGCAGCTAGGTAGTATAATGAATAGAGCACCAGGAGGACCTGGATTCAAATCTGACCACAGGCACTTCTTAGCTGAGGGACCCTGGGTAAGTCACTTGATTTCAATTTCTGAGCCTTTATAGCCCTTCTCGCTTAGAATCAATACTTTGTAAGAAACAAAGTTATCCTTCCCTTTAAAGGGCTTACCACGCTTTTGGTAGTATATAATAAATACACAGATGAGTAAATATCCACACAAACACACACACACACACACACACACACACACACACAGAGTCAATAGAAGTAATTTCTGGATAGATTTCCATTACCTCCCCCCCCCCTTTTCATGATCTTCATTTTAATGTACATTGGCCTATTCTCCCACAATGCCTCTCTAGAGCCATCATATTCCAGACAAACTGAAATGATATCAAAATTCTCTAATCATGTTTGAGGTTTTTTTCTCCTATATTGCTTCCCCAATAAAAATGTTAAAAGAGTTACTTTTAACATTTTATTGCCCAATCACATGTAAACTTCTTGAGAGCAGGCTGTTGTTCTATTTTTTATCTGTTTCTTTTGCCTTTGTGCCCCCAGATCCCACTACCATGTCTTGAATGTTATATAGACCTTTAATAAAAGCTAACTGAGCTATTGAATATGGAGAAAAGAAAGTGATACACTTCCTTTTCCTTGGAAACTTTTTGAGTACTTTGTAATCAACGGAGGGTTACAGGCACAAACACATATATAATGTTCCTTGACTCTTCCTCTTCCTGTAGTTAAATGCATAATTTGCTCTTTTGTTTGTTTGAAAATTCCCCAGTGGTTTATAGAATAACAGAATAACAGAATCATAAAATCTACAAACTGGAACAAACCTAAAAACCACCTCTGCTAATCTGTAGCTGACCAGGAATCCTCTTTAAAGAATCCCAAAAGCAGTTTTCCATTTGCAGTTCAAGACTTATAGTGATAGCCTCATGAAATATCTTAATCATGAATAATACTCATTTTTAGGAAATTTTCCTTACATCATATCCAAGATATCTCAGGCAACCTATAGCCCATATTCCTGAAGCTCCTAGTGTGTATCATACACCGTGCTTCCTCTGGCTGAAAAAAATAATCTTTCTTTTATATGACAATCCTTCAAATTTTTGAAGATGATGATCACCCCTCCCCTCCAGTGTATCCTTTTGATTTTAACTATCTCTAGTTTTTTCAATGAATACTTGCATAACATTTCCCAGGATTCTTACCACACTTGTTGACCCTTTCTAAATATGATTCATCACTGTCATCATCTTCATTATCATCAACTACCACCATCACCACAACAAAAAATTTTACATATATTATCTCAATTGATCCTCATAAGAATCCCAAAGAGCAGGGTCTATTGTCATCTCCATTTTATAGATGAGGAAACAGACTGAAAGACATCAAGTGACTTTTTCAGGGACAGATCTACCCAGTAAGTGTTTGAGGCAGGATTCAAATTCAGGTCTTTCTGATTCCAAGTCCAGCACTGTGCCATCTAACTGCCTAACACTGACATGCTCCAACTTTTCTTATGTTTTTTTCTATAATGTCGTGATCAGAGATGCATGCAGTCGTATGAATGTGACCCAGAATGGGCAGAACATAAGGTAACCATTACCTCTCTTATTCTATAAATTAAACTGCTTCTAATGACAACTAGGCTAGAGGTCATTAGCATTAAACTGTGAAGTTCTTGAGAGTATGGACTGTTGTTAGCTTCTTTTTTTGTATTCCCAGCAATTAACACATTGGCTGGCCCAAGGTAAGTACTTCATTTTAGCTGCTGTAATATTAAGCTAGTATTCATTAAACCCACAAAATTTTTCCCCCCAGAGGAACTGATGTCTTGCCATACCTCTGAAATTGATTTTTTGGAACAGAATATAGGATTTTGTATTTTTCCCTCATTAAATTTCAACCCTTTTGATATGATTTTTCATTCTCACCTATTTTGATATACATTTAATCAGGAATATGTTATCCAGGAGGTTCAAACATCACTCAACCTTCATACCAATTGGGTGGGCTCAGGATTGATAGCCAGGCCTAGAGATAGAAGGTCCTGGGTTCAACTCAGGCCTCATACACATCATCTTAGCTATGATGCAATTCACTTAACCCCTTGCCTAGCTCTTACTACTCTTCTGCCTTACAACTAATAAGATAATTGATTCTAAGAGCCAAAAAAAAAATCCCTTCATACCATCTGGAAATTTGACATTCATACTGTCTACATCTTCATCCATATAAGGGATAAAATGATGAATAGGATAGACCAAGAAGGGATGTCTTTGGCCCTCTAAAAGAGACTGTCCCCCCACCTCAACTTTGGTATTGGGCCATCAATTACTATTTCAGTCATCTCAAATCCACTAATTGTATTATCATCTTCCTCAAAGGATCACAGAATGTGAGAGTTGGAAGGAATCTCAATCGCCATCTGATTTACCCATACACAACAGGAATCTATTATAAAAAAAACCTGACAAGTAATAGGCTAATCTCTAAAAACCACCAATGAAGACCACCTGTCAAGTCAGGTTAGTTCACATTTGAAAAACTCTCATTTTTAGGAAGCATTTTTCTGACATCAATCCTAAATTTATCCCTTTGCAACTTCTCCCACTACTTCTATTTCAGTCTCCTGGAGCAAAATAGAACAAGTCTATTCCCTCTTCCACATGGTAGCTTCTTAGGTATTTGAAGGTAGTTATTATTTCTCTTCTGAGTCTTTTCTTCCCTAATCTAAAACACCCTCTTCCTTCAATGGGTTCTCACATACAGTGAAATCAAGAGTCTTCACTCCCTTTGTTATATTCCTCTTGACCCACTCTAGCTTATCAATGTTCTTAAACCATAATGTCCAGAACTTAACCCAATACTTCACATATACCTAAGGAGGGCAAAGTATTGTGATACTATCACCTTCCTATTCCTAGAAATTATACCTCTCTTATTATAGTCTAAAAACACTTTTTTTTCCTGCCACATCAAACTACTGACTCATACTGAGCTTATATTCCACTAAATTCTCAATTTTTTTTTCAAAACAACCACTATCTAACTATGTCTCTACCATCTTGTACTTATAGAGCTCATTTTTTAAGTATATCCAAATGCAAGATTTTAAATATTTACTTTTTTTTACAACCATTGCTTTCCAACTTAGAATTAATATCAAATATCAATTGCAAAGCAGAAGAGCCAAAGGTTAGGCAGTTGGGTTTAAGTTACTTGCTTAAGGTCACACAAATAGGAAGTATCTAAGGCTAGACTTGAACCCAGGATCTCACATCTCTAGACATGGCTCTCAAACCACTGAGCTACCTAGCTGTCCTTAAATTTATCTTTATTGAATTTCAGTCAATCAATACATGTTTATCTTCTGTGTCATGTACTGTGCTAAACCCTGGTGATACTGTTAAGATTTAAATTTAGTTTTTGACTCATTGTGAGAGTTATAAATGTGAGATTGTTGTCACCATTTATAAAAATAATTAACTTCTTAAGTAAAAAAAATCTGTTAGTAGCTCTTAATAATGTAATATAATATATATACAGCAACAGAGAGAAATATAAGAGAGAAGTAGAAAATATTTCCTAGCAAAATATCCTAGCTTAAAACACTATAATGGCCAATCCGAAGAAATTCAGCTCAACTCTGACAAATGCTCCCTCAGGTCCCAGTCTCCATGTGGAAGTCCAATAACCTCTTCAATATGGGTCTCACTAGTATAAGTGTCTTCCTTCAGTTCCAGGCATGCACCCAGAGAGCCTCCAGTACAGAATCATGCAGAATCCTCCTTACCGAGGGGAGTCTCCTCCTCAAAGAGACAAGAAATAAATGAATGACTCTTCTCCTTAGTCTCAGCTTTTATAGTCTTTTTTCCACGTCACTTCCTGTCTCTCTCCCACTTCACAGGAACCAGTCACAGCTTCCAAATTGCTGAGCAATGCCTATGGGGCAGTGTCTGTGGGATCCACCTCCTGTCCTCTGAGGGTGTGAACTCCTTTCAAAAGGATTCACAAGTTACTGACTGATTGAATTAAAAGGGTGGGGCACTCCAAAGTACTTGATTAAATTAAGATAAAGAAATTCCCTTTTACAATACAAAAAAGAGACAAGAGATAGCTGGAAGAACTCACAGTTCAATAATCATGATCATGTTCTTAGATTCATCCCAGTGCTCTAGTCTGTTAATATCTTTTAGGATCCAGTTTCTGTCATTGGCAAAGGTGATTGTTTGTTCAAGTCACTGATAAGAAAGTTACACAGCACAGATACTTAGAGCACCCCTCTAAAGGTCTTCTGCCTTGCAGACATCAAATCAACAATTGTTCTGAGTCCAGTCATTCTCCAGTTCTGAAACCATTTGATTTCATTATCAAGTCTGTATCTTCCCCCCTTTCCCATAAGAAAAGTTGAAAGTGTGAGATGTTTTATTAAAATCTTTACTAAATCCTAGGTAAAATTTAACCACAGCATCCCCTTCATCTACTAATTTAGTAATTTATCTGAAAAGGAAATGAATTTAGTCTGACATAACCTTTTATCTCTTCATTTTATATACAAGCGGAGTATGGGCAACTTTGTCAAATGCTTTGTTGAAATCTAATCAATGTTATAATTAGATTTCTAATATATTCTACTCTACTGCACTTAAATTTAATTCTTTTCTTTCTCTCTCCCTCTCTCCCTTCCTCTGTCTGTCTCTGTGTGTTTCTCTTTCTCTCTTACCTTCTTTGTGTCTCTCCCTGTCTCCATCTCTGCATTTTCCTCTCTTTCCTTTCTCCTCCCTCTGTTTCTGTCAACCTATCAGTCATTTGGTCTGTCTATCTTGCTATCTTTCTTTGTCTCTCTTTCCTTCCTCTATATTCTGTCTCTGTCTTTGCTAGTCTGTCTCTCCTCTCTCTCCTCTCTCTCTCTCTCTCTCTCTCTCTCTCTCTCTCTCTCTCTCTCTCTCTCTCTCCTCTTTCTTCTGTCTCTGTCTCAGCCTTTGAAAA
The DNA here is from genome assembly GCF_027887165.1 of Monodelphis domestica. NCBI lineage: Eukaryota > Metazoa > Chordata > Mammalia > Didelphimorphia > Didelphidae > Monodelphis > Monodelphis domestica. Next base: position 336,740,771 of record NC_077230.1, on the reverse strand, counting down.
ATAATTGAGGAAGCTTGGTGTACTGGGACAACCATTGTCTTTGGAGTCAGGTAACGCAAGTTCAGAACCAGACCCAGATGCTTACTGCAATGTGATAACTTTTGGCAAAAACATTTACCTCCCTATGTCTCCCTTCTTTGTAAAATGGGAGGAAAAAGAGAATAAACTTTTATAAGGTACCTACAATATGTAAAGTTATTTACAAAGTATTTCATTTGATGCAATAACTCTGTGAGGTAGTTATGACTTACAGTTGAATAAACTGAGGCAGACAGAGGTTAGGTGACTTGCCCAGGTTAAGAAGCTTCAAAATGCCTAAGGCCATATTTGAACTCAGATCTTCTTAACTCCAGGCCCTACACTGTGCAATCTATTTACCTATAATACTTGTGGTACCTCCTACAGATAAGTTTTGTAAGGGAAGTGCCTTATAATCATTAAAAAGCTAGAGAATTAGAAAGGGTGCAGCTGGATGGCTCAGTGGATTGAGAGACAAGCCTAGAGGTGGGAGATCTTAGATTCAAATGTGGCCTCAGACACTGCCTAACTGTGTGACCCTGGACTAGTCATCTAACCCCCCATTGCTTAGCCCTTACCATTCTTCTGCCTTGGAATTAATACACATTGTTGGAAGATGGAAGGCAAGGGTTTTTTGAAAAACCCCATATAATTTCAAATTGCTATTATTCCTAACCTAGAAAGCCATTGTTGAATACCCAGATTGTTCGGGGCATCAGCTCTTGATACTGAAGATCTTTGAAGCCATTAGAACACTCTCAAAGCCTGTTTTGTCCTATGTAAAAAAAAAAGCATAATGATAGATACCACCACCACCACCTTGTAGGATTGTTTTTTTTTTTTTTAACTCATCCTTTCTGTCATGGAATTGATACTAAGTATTGATTCTAAGTTAGAAGAGTGATAAGGACTAGGCAATAGGGGTTAAGTGACCTGCCCAGGGTCACACATTTAAGAAGTATCTGAGGTCAGATTTGAAGCCAGGTCCTCCTCATTCCAGACCTGGTGATCTATCCACTATGTTACCTAGCTTCTCCCGCACCTCACAGGATTGTTAACACTTGGTGAATGTCGATAGTTATGAGGAAGACACTTTTTAATCCCTCAGGGTTCTGAATAAATGTCTATACTGTGAAGGGATCTGTGTCCTGGTCTTAGGACCTCTGATCAGTGATTAAACTGGAAGACATGCTATTTATTTTTTTTTATCTTCTTGTCTGTTCTATAACTTGATCTAGGGCTTGACACACTAGGTACCAGCCTAAGTGGATTTTTTTAAACCTGGAACTTCAATCTTAGTACAAATTCTAAGACAGAGGAGTGGCATGAGTTTAGGCAACTGAGGTTAAGGGACTTGCCCAGGGATACACAACTAGGAAGTGTCAGAGTTCATATTTGAACCCAGATCCTCCCCACTCTAGTCCTGGTGCTCTATCTGCTGGGCTACCAACCTGCCCCCTAAATGCATTTTTTTAATGTCTCTTACCCGTGTTTTCATATTCATGCTAGTCAGGAACTGTGCTATGTGCTTGGATCTTCTAGAAAGGTATCCCCTGTACAGTGGAGATGTGACCTCTGACGTGTCTAAATATTATAGAGACACCAAGAGTTAAATGACTCATCCAAGCCTAAGCATGTTTCACAGTTGGATCTTGAGCGCGGTTCTTCCTGGCTCTTCAGTCCCTATTCATTAAGACACATGCAACTGTGTCATTTCAGTATGCAGATAAAGAAACTGAGGCCCAGAGCAGGGAGGGCACTTGCCCAAAGTCACAGACTAATAAGTAGCAGAGTCCTGGCTCAAACGTAGGGGTTATGATCCCAAGTGAGATGTCACAATCAATACATAGCAGAGTAAGATGACAAACTCTATCACTGAGCTTACAGCCAGGCTGTTCTGTACCGCGTGGTCTCTCTTACCTGCTTTCGTTCATTTATACCATTTATAAAGGAAAACTAAAAAGCTTTTAGTTTCTCAATATGGTGTCACGGGTAAGTTTTCCATCATAACTCAAGTGATGGAAAACTCCAAAAGGCAGGAGGGCAAAGCTTCTTGGGCAGAGATTCAGCAGCCAGCCATCAGCCCAGAGAGTGACCTTGTCACAGATCTATCTCTCTAATGAAGAAGATAACTTTTGTTTTCATTCTAAGCTTCAATTCTGTGGTAAACAGCAAAAATGCCAGGTCACCGGGATTTGGTATAGCATTAAACACTCCATTTAAGTTAGCATCAGCAAGAAAGAGAACAGCGGCTGGAATCTAGGTTTGGCCCTAATGAATCCTAGAATCTCCATGCTGGAAGGGATGGACAGACCTTCGAGGCTAGCTGAATAAGGGAATTGCCAGCGATTTTGGATGTCATGGCCTCTAAGTTCCCTTAAAACCGAGAGATTCTTTGGGTTTCATTTGTGGTCAAGTCCTTAACTAGCTGTGGCCTTGAACAAGGCACATCTTCTCCTGTCCTTGGACCTCCCTTGCCTCCCTTGTAAAAGACGACAGAAGTAGAATGATACTTCAATGGTAACTTGGGCTCTGGAATTCTACGGGTCTCTGGCTTTCTTGCTCAAACGCTCCTACCCAGGAATTCTATAGCTAAGGTCCATAGAGGCGATCAGCCTTGAGAAAGAGAGATAACTCAGAATATAGTAATAAGACTTCATATTTATGTAAAACAGGGCAGTTTGCTGATCATTTTTACATAGTTCTCATTTGTAGTCAGAGGACTTGAGTTCACATACCAATCTGGTCTTTATTGACCAGGATCTCAGGCAAATCATTAGACCTCTTTGGGTCTCGTTTTCCTCATCTGTAAAATAATAATAACAACTAACATTTGTAAAGTGCCTACTATGTGCCAGAAACTGTGCTAAGTACTTTACAATTATTATCTCATTTATCCTCACAATCCTAGGAGAAAGGTGCTAGGTGCTATTATTATCCCCATTTTTTGCACATGGGGAAAGCAGGGCAAATAGAAGTTAAAGGGCTTGTCCAGTGTCAAATATTTGTTATAAATATTTGAGGTAAGAAATGAACTTCCTGACTCCAAGCTACTAGGGCATCTAGACTAGGTTGCATGATTTTTTAAACCTTTTTTAAAAGTCCTTTCCAGCTCTAAATCTATGATTCTATAATTATTTGACCCTCATAAATAATAAGCCTCTGACATGAAGAGAGCAAGGCTTATTCTCCTCATTTTGCCAATAATCAAACCAAACCAACCTTTTTGAGGTCACAATGAAAATAGAGTGAGTCAGTGTTTCCTGAATATTGCCCTCCCTCTCCATTCTCACATGCTACCTCTTTGGAAATATGGAAGGATAATGGAGAGACTCACTTTTAATTTTGCTATGAAGGCAGCTAGATGACAGAGTGTATAGAATGCCAGGCCTGGGATCAGGAAGATGCATTTCTCCTAGTTTAAATTTGGCCTCAGACACTTATCAGCTGTCTGAACCCTTCGCAAGTCATATAATCCAATTGGCCTCAGTTTCTTTATCTGTAAAATGAGTTAGATAAAGTAATGGGAAGCCAGTCCAGTGCCTTTGCAAAGAAATCCCCAAATGGGGTATGATGAGTCAGACATGCCTAAAAATGACTAAACCCAATAGCAAGCAATCTTGACTTTTAGGGAGACAATGCTTCTTTTCAACAGGTATACTTTAGAAGCGAACATTCTACTATCTGTTATATAAAATGAAGCTTCCTATAATAAAATAAGTAATTCTCTAAACTCATCATTCAGCTGTCAACCGGAAATCCACTTAGTTTTCATTTCTGAGAGCTGAGTATAGGTAGCCACATTTATTCTTTTCATTCCCTTCATGATTCTGTAGGCTTTTATCATATTTTCATTCAGTTCCCATCTTCTCAGACTCAAGAATCATAAGTCCTTTGTTGAAGACTCCTTCCTCATCCATCTAATGGTTTTTTATTATCTTTTGACCCAGACATATACAAGATAGCCAGGTATACCGAATGAGATTACGTGGACAGAGTGCCTTCTGGATGACTGGACAGAGTTCCTATATCCATGAGATCATGGACCAATTTTGGATCAAAATCTGAGCAAAGGCCTCACTGCCTGGGTTAAGATCTGGAGAACACAAAAATGAAGAAATCTCAGTCCTTGCACTCAAAGATAAGCAACAGGAATATGGACTGGATTTGAAATTTCATTGATATGACTTCCAGATGAGGAAACACTCTCTACCAAAAGGGTACTTCTTCTGCAAATTATATTCTTAGAGAAACATTTCTCAAAGTACAGAAACCCTTTTAGGGAATCTTCAAAGTAAAAATGATTCTATAATAACACTGACATTTTAATTTATAACAAAGCAAGTATATATATAGAGAAACCACATAAATGAAAGCACTTTGGGGTCTTTTTAAAGAGTATAATAGGATCCTGAGACCAGAAAGTTAGAGAACCACTGTCTTAGAGAGCTTCCTAGAAAACTGAAAGGATACATGACTTGCCCAAGATCACAAAGTCAATGTGTGTCAGAGACAGGACTTAAAAGGGGATTTTCCTAGATCTTAGTTTGGCTTTCTAGTCACTATGCTATGCTGCTTCTCAAAGTGTTTAAATTAAGCATCTAGTATTTAGTTTTCCATATTTATATTAAAAAACAGCTTTGGGAATTAAGCCATTTACTAAACTAGCTCTCTATGTAGGTGGTACAATGTAGGACATAAGAGTCAGGATGATCTGAGTTTGAATCCTGTCTCAGACACTTACTAGACCTGTGACTCAAAACAAGTTAGTTAACCTGCCTCAGCCTCGGTTTCTTCCTTTGCAAAATGGAGTGAATACTTACCTTATGGGGCTGTAGTAAGGGTCAAATAAAGTAATAGATGTAAAATTCTTGGCAAACATAACAAATTCAACAAGTGTAATAATAACAATTATTATACTCATTACCATTGTATCTGCTCCTTACTCTCAGGAAGCTTACACTAAATTATATTGTGTTCAAAACTAGAGACTTTGTGCTAATAAATAGCAAATATGGTGTGTTATAAGAGAGAGCCTTGAGTTTAAAATCAAGAGACACAGTTTCTATGCTTTATTCCAACCATTCTTAGTTGTATTACCTTTAGCTGGTCATTTTTTAATTCAATGTTTCTGGTAAATAGTATGATCCATCCTATATGGATCTTTGCTTATTTTACCTTATTTGGTATTCATAATAATCCCTTGAGATAGGCAAGGAAGAGATTAATATCCTATATTAAGGTGAGAAAATTGACAGATGGGTTAAGTAGTTAAAATATACTCATCAATTTGGTAAGTGGAAAAGTAGAGAACAGTAGAATTTAAGCTCCTTAAGGTCAGAATTTTCTTTATTTTTGTCTTTCTTTTCTCAGAACTTAGTGCAGGACCCTGCCTATAGCAGGCAGTTAATAAATGTTTACTGCAATTAAATTAATTGCTTTGAACACAATTCTATTGCATCCAAGTTCAGTGCTACCCAAATTACATCACAATGACTTTCACATCTTGTACTTAGCTCCAATCTACCTTGCCAACTTGAGTTGACTTGTAACTCTACTTAATGTCTCTCATCACTTCTTCCCTATATGTCAATACTGCCCAGAGCTAAATTCTCCTCCCTTTTTGTCTATACATCTCAGCTTCTTATAGTCTCTAGTTTCCCTATGCCAATAGCCCTGATATTTGATTTTTTTAAGTCAATTCATAATTCTCTCCAAAGAAGCCTTCCTAATCATTAGAGATTATATACCAAGCACCTTATATTACATCCCATTATAGATCAATCCACTCATTTGAGTACTGAGTGTTATGTTTGTGTTTAAGTATGGATACAACATATGTTTTGACTAAAGGTCAAAATATAGATATTTAATAAGTATACTTTGAATCAATAAATGAATACCAAACTATTTATCAGGAGAGAATTACTAGAAATTTTATAAATAAGAATTCTAGTTGTACTTTGTTGAAAAGCTGGTACAATTAGTTGGTAGCAGAGTTGGGGCTAGTATCTAGGTCCATGGTGGTGAACCTCTGGCATGCATGCCAGAGAGGGTACTCCAGAGATTTCTCTGTGGGCATGTGTTCCATCACCCCAGAACAGAGTTCACCAGAATTTATTACTTGAAATCCAGAAGGACATGGAGCACAGCTGTTCTACTTCCCCTCTCCATGCATGCCTGGGGACATTTCTCATATCACCCACCCCTCTAAAATGTTTGCCATCAAAGTCAGAACATTAATTCATTGCTGGTGGAGTTGTGAATTGATCCAACCATTCTGGAAGGCAATTTGGAACTATGCCCAAAGGGCGATAAAAGACTGTCTGCCCTTTGATCCAGCCATAGCACTGCTGGGTTTGTACCCCAAAGAGATAATAAGGGAAAAGCCTTGTACAAGAATATTCATGGCTTCGCTCTTTGTGGTGGCAAAAAAATTGGAAAATGAGGGGATGCCCTTCAATTGGGGAATGGTTGAACAAATTGTGGTATATGTTGGTGATGGAATACTATTGTGCTAAAAGGAATAATAAAGTGGAGGAATTCCATGTGAACTGTAACAACCTCCAGGAATTGATGCAGAGTGAGAGGAGCAGAACCAGGAGAACATTGTACTCAGAAACATACACTGTGGTACAATCGAATGTAATGAACTTCTCCATTAGTGGCAATGCAATGACCCTGAACAACTTGGAGGAACCTAAGAGAAAAACCACTATCCACATCCAGAGGAAACACAGTGGGATTAAAAACATGGAAGAAAAACAACTGCTTGAATACATGGGTCGAAGGCATATGGTTGGGGATGTAGACTCTGAGTGAACATCCTAGTGCAAACAACATGGATATAGGTTCTGATCAAGGACACAAGTAATACCCAATGAAATTGCTCTTGGCAGTGGGAAGAGTGGGTAGAGGGGAGGGAGGGAAATAATCTGATTATTGTAATCAAGGGATAATGTTCTAAATTGACTAAATAAACTTATTCAAATGGAAAAAATAAAAGGTTTATCATCCCTTATCACTGATTAATTGAATTGCTAAAATTTATCTAAACTACAAAGTACCATTTCAATGGACTAATTAAAAAATAGTCCATACCTTGCCTATATCTAGTAGGTGTAGGTAGAAGTGTTGCCTAGATCCTATTAGAAAAACTAAACGTTCTTATGAAATTCAAATTTATTATCACTTACATATGGGTGTGAATATCTTAAATTAAGGCAAAACATTTTACAGTTAAAGCGGGAAGTAATCTTGAAAACAGAAGCATAAAAATAACCCAATTAATAATATTGTTAATTGATCTTTCTAAATTTGGAAATTATTATGACAGTCAACCATTATAACAGATTTAAATTCTCCTGGCTCACAAGAAAGAGCAATTTTGTGAATAATCAAGAAATAGTAGATGACATAAAAATTGTATTTGGTTAAGGAATGACTCTATATTTACTTTTCTCATTATGTTTTTCTTAAGTTAATTGCAGAAAAATGTAGGACACAGTAGGAAGAACATTGATATGCCAATTAGAATATCTAGCTGGGTTCTGGCCCCAGTTAGCCATATGACACTTCTCTCTTGGTTTCCTTGTCCTCATCTATAAAATGTGTGGATTGTTCTATATACACTAAGGTATATAAGTCAGGTAATTAGTATACACTTACTGTTGTAGTCTACATACTATCAGGAGATTCTTTGAGGACAGGACAACATCTGCTACAATAAATATAATAATAATCCATATTTACACACACTTGTATGGTTTAGAAAGCATTTTTCCTGACATTAACCTTGTAAAACAGGTATTGTATGTATAATGCAGCTGCCATGTGCTAAACATGACTAAGGAAGATATCAAGTCAAGAATGAAATAGGTCTTGCTCTCAAGAAATTATGTTCCCAATGAAGACTGTGTTCATAAATGATGATACTAGCAATTATGTAACACTTTCCCCCAAAATTTACATAATATTATTTCATTTGATCCACATAAATGCCTTTGAGGTAGGTATTAACAGTATTTTTATCCTTATTTTATAGATGAAAAAATTAAGTTTTAGGAAAAGGAAGTATTTTGCCCAGAGCTACTAATAGCAGGTTTGGGACCTGGTCTTAATAGAATGAATAAAAATATCATTATCTAAACTACAAATATATAAATACATATGTGTTTGTGTCTTTATATATATATACATACATATATATATATATATGTATGTATATATATATATATATATAGAGAGAGAGAGAGAGAGAGAGAGAGAGAAAGTTGGGGCTAGTATCCAGATCTTAATAGAAATGATAAAAATATCTTTATTAAAGTATAAACATATATGTGTGTGTGTGTGTGTGTGTATTTATATATAGAGAGACAGACAGACAGACTGACAGAAAAAGAGAGAGAGAATTAGGGCTAACACCCAGGTCTTAATAGAAATGATAAAAATATCCTTATTTAAACTACAAATGTATATGTGTATGTATATAGAGGCAAACAGAGACAGATAGACAGCAGACAGAGAAAGGGAAAGACAATTAGGGCTTGCATCCAGGTCTTAATAGAAACAATAACAATCTATCTTATAGACAAAATATAATGTTTTCCATTTAGCTTTTAAAATCTCATTGGATTTCTCTTTGGAGATTTCTCATTGGAAATCTCATTGGATTAATTACTGCCACATCTCCACTCAGTGATAAGCCCAGTTGGCCTTTGTTTCTTACACACACAATCCCCTTACCTGACTCAGTACCTTGACACCGGTTATGCCTGGAATGCACTCCCTATCTTTGCCTCACTGTGTCTCTCTTTCTTTAAGACTCAGCTCAACATAACAACCATAAAACATGATGCCCAGCTAACTCCTGATTCATGTAAATAATGACTCCCATGAAATAGTCTCATGTTTTTGAATTGACAATTTTCAGAGTCAGAATTATGTGAACTTCAGACACTTCCAGCTGTGTGAACTTGAGCAGGTCACTTAATCCTTATTTCCTAGAAATTACTGCTCTTCTGCATTAGAACCAATACACAGAATTGACTCTAAGATGGGAAGTGAGTCAAAAAAAAAAAAGAATGAATGAATGAATGAATGAGGAACAGCTACATAAGACTGGAGGCCCTGGGTTCAAATATTTTCTAGCTATATCATCTTGGTCACTTAACCTCTATTGCCTAGCCCAGTGATGGTGAAACTTTTAGAGACTGAGTGCCCGAACTGTAGCCCTCAAGCTGCATGTGAGCTCCATACCCTACCCCAGACAGGGGAGGGAGGAAGAATTCCCCACTGGATGCTGCAGAAGAGCAGGGCATGGAAGAAATGTCCTCAGGAACACCTGGAGAGGGGAGGGATCGGCCCCCTCTGGCACACGTGCCATAGGTTCCAACAAGGGCCTATCCCTTACTGCTCTTCTGCCTTAAAAACAATACATAATATTGAGTCTAAGAGGGACAGTGAGGGTTAAAAAAAATCAATGACTCCCCAAGCACCCTAGTTGAAAAATTATAGAATCTCACAAGCCAGTGAATTCATCCTCACCTTGAATAAGATTCCCATCTATAGCACAGCCAAACAGAATTCTGGGCTCTGCCTAAAGACCTTCACTGAAGTAGCTTTAGGAGGGACTAGGATCCAAAATTTGAATGTCTGGCCCACTCCTCTTCAGGAGAGCTCGAATGTTGAAGAGGTTTCCCTTTGCATTGAGCCTCATGTCTGCTTCTCTACACCTTCCTCTCACTGCTCCTAGCTGTGGCCCTCAGGACCAAACAGAACAAGGCTAATCCTTCCCCCAGATGACATACTAGAAGCCATCTATTGCATCCCTCCTGATTCTTCTCCTCTCCAAGCTGAACGTCTCTAGTCCATTCAGCCAGGCTTCCTGTGCAGATGTGGGATGCATTCAGCCCCTCACCACTTTATCCTAATTGTGCCCTTAGAGGGGTGCACAGAAAAGATTCCACTTCCTGCCCCCAACGGTGTATGGCAATGACTGCCAAAGGTCACAGTGAAGCGCAGATTAAAAGCTCTTCAACTCTCATTTGAGGGGAGGGAGCAAGCCCCCCTCCCCTCATTCTGCATTGAAATCATACAAGGGAGGCATAATGACCTCTGGTCTGCTGCTTGTGAAAAGGGAAAAAAAAAAAGCAATTTACTCGCGTCTGTTTCAGGGGGAAAATAGCCTTGAGCTAAAGTTATTGATGCTGAGTATTTATGTAGGGTTGTAAGACAGATTAGGCCATCAGCAAATAAGGTCACGGGAGCAGGGTGTATTACTGGTAAAAATGGGTGGCACGGATAGGACAGAGGTTTCTTTAACTGCATATGAACCTTGAAGCCAGTGGATTATATTTTTTAGCAGCTCTGGTGCAAAATGAATCATTTTCTCTAAGTCCCCAAACCTAAGTGAGATAATCTTTTGTCATATCAGTAGTATCACCTTCTGTTTCATCTTCATCATCTCATCATCCTTCCCATCCTACATTATGGTAAAAAACTCTTTGACATCTATTTATTCAGTTGATTGTCACAATGACTATGAAGGAAGGAGGCAGTCTAAGAATCTTTGTACCCATTTTACAGATGAGAGCTTTAAGGCTTAGGGAGGAAAAGTCACTTGTTTAGAGCAATGTAAGGGGCAGCTGGGTGGCTCAGTGGATGGAGAGCCAGGCCTAGAGATGGGAGATCTAGGGTTCAAATCTGCTTGGACACTCTCCAGCTATGTAACCCTAGACATTTAACTCCAGTTGCCAAGTCCTTGCTGCTCATACTTTGTATTGACTCTAAGTTGAAAAGTAAGGGCTTTAAAGAAAAAATCAAGGCAATATAAGAAGAATATGATGGAGCCAACCCTCAACCCAGTTCTATTCATACTGAATCCATTATTCTTTCCATTACAACAGCCAAGGCTCTCAAAATACTTACAAAATAGACAAGGAAGGAAAATGCAGAAAGCTTGACCAGAGTATATTGATGACAATGTAGTATAGTGAAAAGAACAGAGATTTTGGCTTTTCTGTTGACTGTCTTCATAACAAGTTACTTCATTTTCCTGAGCATCCTTTCCTCAACTTTAAAACAAGGTCATTGAACCAGTGCAATGGCATCAAACTCAAATAGAAATGGTCAATAAACTGTACATAAGAATCCTTGTTAACTATATATTGACTTAGACTAGTATTTAGTAACATTACCTATGTTTGTTTCTATTTTTATTTAGTGTATAGCACTTTTAATTTTTTTTAGTATATTTATTTAGTATATAGCACAGTGGATAGAGTGTTGGACCTGGAATCAGAAAGTTTCATCTTAGTGAGTTCAAATGTGGCCTCAGACACTTATGAGTTGTAGTACCCTGGACAAGTCATTTAACCCTGTTTGCCTGGTTTTCTCATCTGTAAAATGAGCTAGAGAAGGAAATGGCAAACCATTCTAGTATCTTTACCAAGAAAACCCCAGATGGGGTCACAAAGAGTCAGACATGACTGAAAAACAACCAAACAACAATTTTTATTTATTTTGTTAAATATTTTCCAGTTTCATCTTAATCTAGTTTGAGGTCTGACAGCTCTAGACCAGATGACTTTGAAAATCTGCCATTCTAAGACAAATGGAAGTTCCCAGCAAAGTGTACAAAAAGACATGGAAAGACCTACATGAAATTATGAAGAATGAAATGAGAAGAACTAAGGGGACATTATATATAGCAACAGAAATATTGTTTGAAAAATGATTTGTGTATGTTCACCTCCAGAGAAAGAATTGATAAAAAGAAACAATGAAGAAACACACACACACACACACACACACACACACACACACACACACACACACAGACATGCATATTTGTCAAATGATGCCTTCTCTAGTGTGGGGAAGAGGGGAAGAAGGGAGTTATCTGGGAATTTTAATATAACAAGCAAGCAAATACAATTTTAAGAAAAGCCATTGTATGAATATAAGAGCACTAAGTCAAGAGACCTCAGTTCTGGGTCTCAGTTTCTATATTTGTAAAATGAAGGGCATTAGACTAAATGATGTCCAATTTCTCTTCTTTTTTTTTTTTCCTTTTTATTATCCTGTTTACTGTGGTATGTACACAAATACCTCATTTGAGATCCTAGAATCAATGGTGAGGCTACTCACTACGGAACTTCATGAAACCATCTGGGTTGCTGGCCATTTTATATATCTCTTCTGTACTTCAGCCAATAAAAGAATAGCTCAATCAAAAAGTCCAAGGGAACTAGAGAGTCTATTCACCAAACGCCTATATGGCTAGTGGCTAAACGCTTACGAGTTGGAGGCCCTTATGACTGCTTGGGTCTCATTATACAGCCCTTTGTCTATGTTAGAATGACCTCAATGGGTCTGTCCCATGGTCTGTCTAGCCTAGAATCCTGTCTCAGTAAGGATGAGACCTAATAGAGAGAACCAGAAACTTGGAGTTAGGAAACTTGAATTCAAATTTTAGCTCTGACATGACTAGCTATGTAACCTTTGGAAAGTCCATTCACTTTTCTGAATCTCAGTTTACTTATCTGTGAAATGGAGATACTAGTACCTAAGTACTACCTTCCTTAAACAGTTTTTGAGAAGGAAATGTCTTAAGGGGCTATATAAAATGGCTCTATCATTAATAAGTGTAAGGAATGATAGAGGCTAGGCAGATACTTATCTTTATTTTACCACTCCTGTTCCTTACTTTTAAAATTAATCTCATCAGCTAAGGGGAAGAAGAACAGTCACCTACGAAGAATTGAAATAAAATGTTATACAGGTTCCAGAAGTGGATAAATGATATTATGTGAATAGGAAACATGGATGTGCTCTCATTTGTATATCCTTTATCACTAATAGACTCTAATATATGAGGGGTTCCAAAAGTCTTACTGTAATTTAAAGCTTTAATAGCTTAAATATATACATATATACATATATTACATGTAGCTAATTTCAAATATATATGCATATATACACATGTGTAGGTATGTACATAAATCCTAGAACATTAAATTATTAATATTTACAGCATTAACAAATTATTAGTCTGTCAACGATGAACATTTCTAAACCAACATTTCCCAAGCTATGTTCTGTGAAATGTAAAGATTTTAGGAGATAATATAGAGCCTAATTAAACTTTTACCTCCAAAATAATAAAAATGAAGTTATATCTATATAAAACTTCAAAACCTTATTATGAGGATCATGGAGTAAAGGGGGAAATATGATGATAAGTTTTATTTCCTTCATTTTGTTCCAAAATCCCCTTACTTCCATTCTCCTAGAATGCATTCCATTCTCCCCATGGGCCCCCAAATTAGAATTTATGAGTTCCATTGATATTTTTCTAGTCTTCCATGGCCAATAAGTATGGCCCACACTGCTCTACAATTCAAGACTCTACCACCATTACACTAGTAGAGCCAGCTGGAATTACAGTCTTGGAGTTGACACAGACCTGAGAGGTCAACTAGTTCCACTTGTACCTGATAGGAATCTTCTGAGGAATGAGCCTTTAGTCTGTTTGAAGATTTTGAGGAAAAGGAAACCTAGTACATCTTGAGGCAGCCTATTTCACTTTTGGACAGACAAATGGTATTTTTTTTCATATTATGCTAAAATCTATAGCTCTTTATAACATCTCACACCAGTCTGAACACTACTCTGAAAAAAAAATCTTTCACATACAGTTTCACTTTATTGACAATCCATCTAGGATGCCTAGTTTGTGTATCCCTGTCTCCTTCCTCCTTTGCCCTCTAGTTCGGAGCTACTAGTAGGGTAGATCAGAGAGGCAATATGAATTGGAAGACTAAATGAGTAGAAATTCTAATTCTAATGTAAATTTCTATAAACATATAGAAGAGGTAATGTTGTTATATTAGACATAGAACTGTCTGGGATGTCAGGAAGACCTCAATTCAAGTTCTGAATTTGATACATATTTGCTTTGTGTTTTTTTTTTTTTGGCTTGTTTGTTTTCATTTGCAGATTTAAAAAAAAAAAGTATTGTATTTCTTAAAGACCATCAGCACACCAAAATCAAACCAATCATGATAAAATTGGCAGCAGTCCAGATAATTCCTCAGAGGCCCAGACAACTCTCCAAGGTTAAACCAAAGACTGAACTATATTGATGCTAGAGCAACCAACCAATTGCACCTTGGGAGAGATATCAGTGTTGGGAAGCTTTACCTTACATTGATTCTAAATTTACCTCTCCATAACTACTCCTCATTGCTGTGACTTCTGCCCTCTGGGTCTAAGAAAACATTTAATTAATCATTCTCATGATGATCCTAAATCAGAAAAAAAAATCATCAGATACAACCACAGGACATGGCGAGGTTGTGAAATTACCTACTGGAGAGGGATTTCTGGGAATTCGTTTAAGTGATTCAGGATACTATTACTCCCTTTCTCATCCTGGAAAGGTTGTAAGTTCCTTAGAATATGGAATAATGATTTTATCTATAATTTAAGAGGAAAATTAACATATATCTTCTCATTTTACTCTTTAGGCAATCCTGAGCTGTAAGCTATGCAAGAACACCATCTCTATTCTATAGATGAAGAAAATGAGTCCTATGGAGGATAGCACTCCAAAAAAAAATTAGCTAACATGATTATTTATGTTAGTACTTTTCTGGTTTGCAAAATGCTTATATATGTCATCTCTTTTGATCCTCATAGCAACCAGTGAGGTATGTGTAATTAATTTCTTCATTTTATAGATGAGGAAACTGAGGCCAATGCAGGTTAAATGACTTCCCAGGGACACAGAGCATGTCAGCCTCTGAGGCAGGGCTTGAACTCCTGTTCATAGGCCTCCTTATTCCAAGTCTCAAGTTCCATCTACCAAAGTACCTAGCTGTTTCCAGGAATGAATAACTGAATGATTAGGTAAAAAGATGCACATCCATCCCAACCTTTTCTCCCTGGGGAACTTGGAGAAACTTTGAGCCACTGACTATTAGAGCCAGAATGAAATTTAGAAATTATCTAAATTCTGTACTTCCATCTTGCTACTGAATTTTGGATCTGCTGCTGCTGATTGGCCAATAGATTGGTCAACATTTTAAGCAATTACTAAGGGTAGTGTGAGGCAATATGCTAAACTCTGGAGATACAAAGAAATACCAAAAATATCTACCTTCAGGGAACTCACTATCTAATGGGGGAGATAACACACAAAAGGAAGAGGGAAAGGGGAGAGTAGTTGGCCTAGATAAATGATGGAATAGTCCAGAGAAGTACATTTGGGTGAGAAATGAAGAAATGGCTGAACTGGTTGCTTTCTTTAAAGGAGGTTCTGGGAGGATTCCCTCCTATCTCTCCACTCTCCAAGCATAGGAAGGACAGAACCTCAGGAAGAGAGGATACAGGTCACTTCAAGACTGGTGATCTCGTAAAACTGGAGCCAAAGTACTTATATTTGATGAACCCTGCCATTTGCTCCATATGTAGCCTTAGGTAATTCTTTGAAATTTCCTTTCTTCACATTTCCCATCTTTGCAGCTAATTTCAAAGATAGATTTCTTATTGACTTATTTTCCTGTTGGTACATGTAAACTCCAAAGCAAGGAACTTATAGATGTGCCTTTGTATTGAGGTTTTAGGGTGATAATGATGACACTTTTCTATACAGAGAGGTCAAAAAGGATTAGGATTGAGAAAAAGCCATTGGATTTGGAAATAGAGAGATCATCATTAATTTTAGAAAGAGAAGTTTCAATGGAATGGTGAAATTGGGAGCCAGACAGTAGACTGTTAAGAGGAGACCTCCAAAACTTAGGATAGTGATTAGCACAGAGTGAAAGTTCTTCTTAATTATTCACTGCTAACCATGACAGGGATCTCAATGATGGCAAGCATTAATTACCATACCCCTGAAGATAATAATGATGATGCATATGTGGATAGCATGTCATCCTTTATAATGTTCTTTTCACTTGCCCTATATTATTTTCTCTCTCTTTTTTTTTCAAGTTGGCAAAAGGTAGGGATATCATCAAATCTAAACTCTATGTTTAAATATGGAAATATGTTTTGCATGATAATACATGTATAATCCAGATTGGATTTCTTGGCTTTTAAAGCCCTCTAAATCCTGGTTCCTGCCTACCCTTTCAATTTTCTAATATCTTTCTTCCTTCCATATAATGTATGACCCAATGGCACTGGTTCCTTCATTTCTTGCACATGATGTTCCATCAACAAACTTTGCAATTTCAATGCCTGTTGCCTATGCTTGGAATTCTCTCCCTCCTCTTTTCTGTGTCCTGGATTCCCTGACTTCCTTCAGGTCACAGCTAAAATCTTGCTTTCTGCAGGAAAGCCTTTCCCAATCCTCCTTAATGCTACTGTTTTCCCTCTGAGATTATCTCTAGTCTATTCTGTTTATATCTGGTTTTAGGTAGTCATTTTCTGTTGTCTCCCCATTAGACTGTGAGTTTCTTAAGGACTGGGGCTTTTTTTTTTTTGGCCTTTTTTAGTATCCCCAGGGCTTAGCACAGTGCCTGACACAAAGTAGGTACTTAAATGGTAATTGACTGATTGAAGGATTTGAGCTTGATGGTCTCTAATATCTCTCATAGCTCTAACATTCCATATTGTGATGTCCCTTTCAGCTTTGTTGTTCTAGGATGTAAGCTCCACACCATCTCTAACATTCTCTCTTCTGAGATATATCATCTTAGTTCATCTTGATTCCTCCAGTTTCCAGTGTTCTCTCGGACCCCAAATTTACTTTATGTCCATTTCACATATATTTTGTATTTACTTATCTGTGTATTTGATGGTTCCTTATAGTCCAGGATTATTTTATTTTTGCCTTTGTATACACGGATCTTAACAGTGCCTGGCAAATAGCAGTCACTGAAATTCCTGTTGAAGTGAAATGAATTAAAATGAATTTTCCAAGGTTCCTTCTAATTCCCACATTCTAAGTTATAATTTTTTTTTCAGTTCTGACACTCTGGGTCCTAATGTTCCTTTCAGATCTACTATTCAATGAAAATAGTTTATTTTTTAGCTTTTTTCATTTGTTGGTTTTTTTCTTTTTTCTTTTGTTTATAAAGTTATTAAAATATTTTAATTAAATTATTTCCTTCCCATGTTTCTCAGTGTACCCCTTTCATCCTTAATCCCACCCAATTCTACTCAGTCCTGTCTAAACCTAATACTATAACAACACTATTACTCTTGTTAATCACTATTGGTCATGTTTTGATAATAAAAAAGCACTGTCAGACATAGCCTATGATGTAGGTAATATATGTATTATTAACCTGATTTAAAAGGTAAGACTCAGAGACTTGATGTTACTTCTAACTAGTAGTTGAGACTCACATCCAGATCCACAGATCAGAAAGGCTGTATAATACAGAGAAATGAGTGCTGAATTTGGAATTGTAGAGCCCAAGTTCAAATTCTGGCTCCTCTACTTATTGTGTGATCTTGGACAAGTCTCCTTGCCTCTTTTGGATTTAGTTTCTTTGTCTGTAAAATCAAGAAGTGGGTTAAACTCCTTGTCTTGTTGACTCTATAAACTCTGGACTCTCTTTGAATCAATTTATAGTATCCTAAAAGGTAAAAATATGGTTAATCATATATTAGAATCTCTTTTAAGGAGACTTGCTTCTGAATGCATTATAAAACTTTATTATTGCTTTTGAGATGATTCTATCCTTTCTATAACTGTTAATGTACCCTTTCCCAAACTTAGATCAAATTTCAGCCTATTCCCCGAATCTTTTCTTCCTCATACTATTTTTTAATTATCACTCATACTCCCTGACAAGGCAGGGGGCTTGCCCAGGAACCTCACATGGAATGGGGCTGCTGGGTAGCACCTATTTGTCTGAACTGTTTCTTGAAACTTAGTGCAAATGAAATGCCAGACTCCAGGGGAAGAGCTCCAGGGGGAACCCTTTGGGCTTTCCAACAAATATTAGTCATGGTCATTTCTTCTTTGACTCAGAGTCTGTCACTCACAACTTTAGATACTGCTAACTTCCACTTTGTTCTTCATTATTTATCAGGACAAGACTGACCAAAGTGAGCCAGGCCAGGGAGTTTAAATAAGTAGAACAGAACTAGTAGATCATGCAAAACTATTCCAAGTGGACCAAATATGGTAGAGAATTAGAAAGAATTAGAAATTAGAAATTTTATTAGAATTAGGAAGGTCTTCAGAAATCTTAAAAAAAAAAAAAAAAGAAATCATTGAATTCTTCTCTTCCCTAACCCCACCATAATGTAATTCTGGAAACTGAGGCTCAAAGTAATTAAATATTTTAACTAAGTTTACAGCAGTGGCAAGAGGGAAAGCCTTTAGTCCACTAATATGTGAGGCTCCTGTCTGACGGGGAAAGGCAATATCTTTATAAGTCTGCCATCTTGGGTGAGGCACAGCTTTTGATCTAATCAATCATTCTTTTCCTTTTTTAAACCTTTATCTCCCATCTTAGAAATAATAATAAGGACTAGACAGTGGGGGTTAGTGACTTGCCCAGTTTCATATATCTGGGAAGAGTCTGAAGCCAGATTTTCTGAACCCTGGCTCTCTTATCCACTGGACCACCTATATGCCCCAATCAATTATTCTTATGAACTATTAAGTGCTTAGGTCAAATGTCCTATTGCCACTGCCATACTTCTTTCTCTTGGACCATCACCTTTGCATCTGAACTCCAAAAGCCATGTCCCAGCCACTAGGCTATTCAATTTTAGAGCTCCTTTCCTGAAGTAAATGACTCTCAGAATATCTGGCACTTGAGCTGAGTAATCTATCATTTGCCTTCTTATCTTGCCTACATCCTTCCATCTCTTTCTCTTGGTATAGTAATCATATAGTAGTAAAATTACACCTAGAAGGAGTGGCAATTAACTAACTACCCAATGTATCTACCCATGATGTGATTTAAATGATGAAAAAAGTCTTTGGCCAACTTTCCCCTCTATGTTTTTTCTTCCTCTATTAGGATATATGCACCTTGAAGGAAAAGTGTGTCTAACTTTTTTTCTATTTGTTTCCCAATGTTTAGCCCAGTGCCTGACACTTAGGAAGTGATTAAAAATGATTTTTTAATTTTTAAAAAATTTCAACTCCTGTTTCAAATGCTGAAGGACCAGCAAGGAGAAATAGAAGTATTATTATAGTGGGACAACTCCAGAAATAGCTAGAAGTGTCCCTGGGGAGCTACAGGATGGAGGAGAACACCATTAATCACAAGAGAGAGATGTGGCAGTAGTTTGATGTAAGAGAAGTCATATTTCCAGAGTAGCTAGATTCATGGATCAATTTTCCTATTTACTTTTTTGTTTAGAACTCTTTAAGACTTTTGGCTTTATTTTTTTCAGTTATAAAATTCAAGGGGTTGGAGTATATGGTTATAGCTTAGAAATGTAGGGAATTTCAGAGATCATTTAATCCAATGCCCTCATTTTAGAAACTGGAGATAAAGAGGCCTAGAGAAGGAAAATGATTTGCTTAAAGTCATATAGGAAATAGGGTTGGGATTTGAACTCAGATCTTCATGTTCTAAATCCATTGCTTCTTCCACACTTTTTTAAAAAGAGTAAATTATCTCTAGGGGGCAGCTGGGTAGCTCAATGGATTGAGAGCCAGGCCTAGAGAAGGGAGGTCCTAGGTTCAAATGTGACCTCAGACACTTCTTACCTGTGCAATTCTGAGCAAGTCATTTAATCCCCATTGCCTAACCCTTACCACTCTTCTGCCTTAGACCCAATAAGTAGTATTGATTCGAAGGTGGAAGGTAAGGGTTTAAAATTAAAAAAAAAAAAAAAAAGAGTAAATTACCTCTAAAGTCCCTTTCAGTTCTATATCCATGGCTTTATGTAGTAGCAAAAGACCTTGGTATGCTGTAGAATGCTTTGGCTTCCATAGTTGCTTCCTTTATGAGGAAGATCCTCATATGAATATACAGCTTTTAAAATAGCATTTTGGTAGACCTGGCTATTGCTAAGGTGTCATAAAGTGGCTGCTGCCCATGGTAATCCACTAGCCCTGAGCTAAAACCTAGAAGAAGGAAGTAGTGGCCTAATCTTGCCCTCCTTTGGGTGATGGTGACGGGTGTGAGAGTGCCATGCATGTTAATCTCCAATACCATATACTGAGGGAATGTTATGGGAAAAGCCTGGATTTGAGTCAGGAGGACCTGGGCTTGAGTCTATATCCCTATAAATGTAGCCCTATATAGCCCATGCTAGTTTGTTGAGTTATTTCCTCATTGACACAGTGAGAACAGTAATTCTCAAATCACTTAGCTCAGAAGATTGTCATGAATAAAACTCTCTGTAAACACTGAAGGTCTCTAGAAATGGGAGGTATTATTATATACCCACCCCTCCAAAATAATATCTAGTGGTTCCACTGTTCTTTAACCTCCAGCATTTTATAGCTTAATGAGCATACTCTGTTTTAAATTATGAATCCAAGAAACTAGAAACCCCTTCTGGAAGGGAGGTCCTTGAATATGACTGACTCAGAGCCCCTATGTCAGAGAGAAGGGTAAAAAGACCTAGGAATGTCTTCAATCAACCCTACGAACTTTTTCAGCTAGACTACAAGGAAACACCATGTGAAAGCTGAGTGGAATAAACACCAGACTCCTTTTTTGAAGAGGAGGAAAGGAGTAAGAGTTAGGTTATGTGGATAGCAGGGTCTTGGGTTTAGACTTAGGGAAGGTACAAGTAATTTAGATGACCCTTTGGCCCAAGAGCTAAGGGAGTCTAGATGCCAATGTGAGATCAAAGAGTACTGAGGTGGTTTGCTAGTTGTATGACTGTGGCCAGGTCACTGAACCTCTGTAAAATTTGGCTGTCACATCTGTAAATTGCACGGATGAGGAAAGATATTCTTTAATGACCTTTTCAGTTCTAAATCTATGCTTCAATTATCCTAATGTCTCTAGCAGTCCATCAAACACTGAGAATTAAATGTTATCAAATATTAAATCCTTCCTTTGTAAAAATCATTGTTCTGGAAGATAAATTAAAACTTTCTCCTTACCTTTATTGAGCTTACAGACTAATAGAAGAATCGGTTTAAATTTTTTTAATGATTTTTTTCTAATATTTTTTGCTTTTAGATCACCTTTATATCTGAATATAATTAATCTTCCTCTTTTCCAAAGAGCCATTCTATAACTATAACAAAAACAAAAAAAATTTAACAGGAAAAAAATGAAAATACACAATTAATACTACATTATAAAATGTGGCATTGTCTAAAATTATCTAGAGCTATACTCCATCACCTCTTCCAAGAAAGAAGGGAGTTGCTTTCCCATTATCTGTTGGTGGGGCTTGAACAAGCTTGATCACTATGATTTTGCAGGATTTGATGTTCACTCTTTTCTCATCCTTGTTTTTCGTTCTTTCCACTGACATTATTGTCTTTGGGTACATTGTTTCCTTGGTTCTATTAAGTTTACTTTGCATTAGATTCTAAAGATTAGAACACTAGGTTTAAATGAAAGAGATCAGAAAAGATGGGAAGGAGGAGATAAGAAAACCCCTATGGGAGCCACTGTTCAGAAATACTGTGGTGTGTTCAGGGTAGTATCCTCAGGGCAAACAACCTGACAGCCAAATTTAGAATTCTTATGGAGTTAAGAAATAGATGACTGTTTTTCATCCAAAAAGGAAGGAATAAAAGCAGATATTGCCCAAAGCCAGAAGAAAAAGGATCATTTTGGGGGACAGAAGAGAAGAGGGTAATATTTGTCAAGGAAATAGACCTAAGGATTGGGGAAATGGATTCTAGAGGTTCTCTGGGTCCTGCAACTTTTGTGGTACTTGGATGTAGAATGAAGAACTAAGAATGACAATGGAAAGTTACCAAAAAGACAAAGTCAAATTAAGGGGGAAAAAAAAACCTGCTAAGATTTTGGAGGCACTGTGACAAAATGAAAGGAGAAATATGGTTAAAGTCTGAGAAATTGAACTCAAATTACTTCTTATCTGTGGCATCTTGGGCAAATCCTTTAAGTATGTCACACTTCAGTTTTCTCATCTGTTAAAATGGTTTGAAGTAGGTGACATTAGGTGACTTTTAGTGCCAAATTTGTGGTCTTGTGATCCCATCCAAAAGTAGAATGGACTGCCTAACCACAATATGAATTATGCTTCTCTTCACTGAAGATGTTCACACATAGGTTATATGACCACATGATTTGTATGGTATTGCAAGAAATACATGTTTGCTTATAAACTGATCTAAATCTGGCCAAAGTTTCTTCTAACCATGAACTTATGCCTTCACTGGCTTTACACAAAAACTGAAATACTATCTAGTAGGCTGACACTAAGTACAAGAGAAGAAAGGAAATTGAATCTAGGCAGATGAACCTGAGACCTGGCTATCCTACACTCATTCTTCTGCTGAGCTCTAGTCTCCCAGAGATTTTTGAATGCCTCTTGGATATCTCTAACCGGATGTTCCATAGGCATCTAAAATCTCAAAATCATCAACATGTCCAAAACAGAACTCATTTCATTTTCTTTCCTCTCAAACCCATCTCCCTTCTGAACTTCCTAACATTTATTATATCATTCTCCCCACCACTCAGGCTCAAGATGTTGTTGTCATTCTCAGCTCATCACTCTCACTTATGCCACATATCCACCCTCTTGCCAAATTTTGACCTTTCCACCAAAAATATGACATTTCTATGCATTCCCTTCTTTGCACTCACACAGCTGCCACACCACACTTCACGTCTTTATCACTTCTCCTAGGGACTACTGCAGTAGCCATTTAATCTGTCATTCTCTTTCAAATGTTCCCCTACTCCAATCCATCCTATACCCAATTACCAAAATGATTCCCCATAAATTTTAGGAAACGTCACTCCCACCTTTCCCTCAACTCAATAAACTCCAGGAACTATTTCTGACCTCAAAGATTAAATGTAAAGTCTTCAATTTGGAATTTAAAACTCTCCATAAGTTGGCCTCTTCTTGTCTTTCACATATTCTATAACCAAGCTAAACTGGTCGACTTGCTCTTCTTTGCATGTTGTTCAAAGGATTTTCAGTCAAGTCTGACTCTCCATGAGCCCATTTGAAGTGTTTGAGTGGTTTGCCATTTCTTCTCCAGCTCATTTGAAAAAAGAGGAAACTGACACAAATATAGGGTCAAGTGAATTGCCCAGGGTCACACAGCTAATCAGAGTCTGAGATTTGAACTGGGAAGATAAGTCTTTCTGACCCCAGGCCAGGTGCCTTGTACTCTCTTCTATAGAGCACTCCAGCTCTCCTGTATGTTCCTTTGAATTGGTGTTCTCTCATACCTGGAATGTTCTTTCTCTTTTGCCTTTGGCTTCCCTGGCCTCCTTTCAAGTTTTAGCTCAAATCTAGCCTTTTGTAAGAGATCCTTCACTGTCTCCACAGTTGTTAGTGCCTTCTCTCTAAAATTACCTCCAACCTTATCTGAATTTATCTTGTATATACCTAGTTATTTACATATTGCCTTCCCCATTAGACTATGAATTTCTTGTGAGCAAGGACTATTGCAATGGCCATCTAATATTCATTTATATCCTTTATATCCTCAGGCTTAGTGTAGGGCCTGGCACTAGGTAAGCATTTAATAAATCTATTTGAATTGGTTGGTTTAAATAAAGACAGTGAACCAATCTGAAGTTCCCTAGAAGCAGTGTGTTATTTTCTTAACTCTTGGATCTAGAATAAAATAAGAACAATAAGATTTTCTACAAGCATAAATTTTATTTAATTTCTTTTCAGAACATGGTAGAAGCAGTTTTGTAAACAGATAACTGGGGTTGGAGGCAGAAATTAGGACCCATTGTTCATTTGGGACCATATTTGGAGTTTTCTTGGCAAAAATACTAGAGTAGTTTGTCATTTCCTTCTTCATTTCATTTTACAGATGAGGGAACTGAGGCAAACAGTGCTAAATGATTTGCCCAGGGTCACACAGCTAGTGTCTGAGGTTTTTTTTTTTTGGTTGTTTTATTTTTGGTACTCACATTTGTACTCACATCTTTCTGACTCCAGACCAGAAGCTCTATCCTCTGTGTCACTCAGCTTCCCCCAAATCAGGACCTTCTAAACTCACATCTGTCCTGGACCACAAGTCCTTTGACCTCCATTTGACCCAGCTCTCTCTTTAAGAATAAGCTATGAAATTACCAAAAGGTTATCAGTCTTATTGGTGCCTCTATTAGTGGGTGTGACAGTTTCTGGTTCAAAAACAATTTTTGCTAAGCAAATTATACTTGAAAAGTACTGGAGGATCCCAGTGTTTTAAAAGGATCTTAAGCTAAATAAAGCGAAGACTCCTTTGAAATGCAAATCACCATCTCAGTCCCTTCTAACTGGAAACTTCTGTACTTATCAAATTCTAATCAGTGTCAGGGAATTAAGAGGCAGCTGGAGTTAGAAAAAAGAACACTAGAGTGGGATTTTGGAGACCTAAATTTAAAGAATTATTCCCCCCACCAATTAGCTATATGACCTTTGATAAATCACTTAATACCCTTTGCACCCCAGTTACCTTATGTATAAATTAATTCACAATTACACAAGCTGTTGCAAAAGTCAGTGAAGTTATAGTTTTCTAAACCACACTAAGACATGTGAGGCACCATGCATAGTAATATTATTGTTTTTGTCCAAGCCTCTGATTTTACTAGTATAAGGAATATGTGAGGTGGAAGCTCAGACTACCCAAGAAGATAATCAACCAGCTCTGAACTCAAAGGATCTTTGATTTAAAGCTAAAAAGAAGCTTAAAAAGCCATCAACTCTTACTTTTTATAAATAGAGAAACTGAGATCTAGAGAGGTTAAGTGACTTCACTAAAATCATGAGGTATTAAGTGGCAGGATTAAGATTTGAACCCAGTCAAGAGTCTCATGATTAAAAATAACCATCTACTGCCATAGAAGGAATTGATAGATACTGAATGCAGATTACAGCATACCATTCTTCATTTAATTTCCTTCATGGATTTTTCTCTAGTATAAGTGATATGTCTTCTTTCACAATGAAACAGCAGGATGATCATGGAAATATATATTGTATGATAACACATTTATAATCCATATCATATAACCTGCCATCTTGGTGTGGGGTGAGAGGGAGAGAGAGAACATGGATAACAAAAGTCAAAAAATGATTAATAAAAATTTTATCTGTATGTAATCTCAGGGAAAAAATGAACAAAAAAAATATTGAAGCCAGATCCTCTATTTATAAAAGTTCACAGCACTTTTTACCATGTCATGTTAGTCTTGTGAACTTTAGATTACTCCACCCTACTTAGTCTAGCAAAATCATGAATGTCTACACCCATACTTAAGGATTAAGTATTTAGGAGGATGGCCTATGACAGACATGTGCTAGCAAATGACAAACCAGAACCAACTGACAGATCCCTGGGCTGTCCTAAGTCAAGCCTAAGATATCATTGGTGCATGTGAGACACAGGAAAGCCATATAAAACAGTCTATATATTTCGTGTCACTTCCTCTCTCCGGTCCCTCTTTTGTGGCAGAGTGGTGGCTGATGGCAGCTTGCTGAGCATGCTAAGTGTTCCAGCATCTTTGTGTGGCGGCAGCTATTGTCTGGTTTGGTGGTGAATTTTCCTTGATACTATACTGGAAGAAACTGAGTAGCTAGTTCAGGTTCAGTCATCTTAGCTGAGCTCTCTTGGAGTTTAGGCTGATACTTTCTCCTTTACCTTCCAAACACTATCCTCTTAGAGAAAGTCTCTAATCTTCCCCCTGGCACAGACCAGGCAAGAGAAATCCTACACCTTTTCCCTTTCCCTTCTCCTTAATTTCTTTCTTCTATATTAATTAAAATCACAATAAATTTCCAACTTACTTAGGTATTTTATTTAGGATATTTCCTGGTGACCAAAATTAATTTAGATTAGGTCACAACCCTAAAATTATCCTTACAGTCTTAAGGTAGAATATTTTATAAAATAGCCTTGAACCCAGGATATCTGAACTTTAATGCCCTCCCCTGTCTACTATGTAATGTAGTATCTCTCTATAATAGTAACTAACATTTATAGTAATTTAGAGTCTTTAAGATGCTTCACATATCTCATTTCATTTGATTTCTTCCCTCACATAACAACTCTATGACTTTGATGCTATACATACCATTATCTCCATTTTACAGAAAGAAAAACTGACATTCAGAGAGATTGTGAAAGGGAATTTTTTTTATCTTAACTTAATCAATCAATTACTTGGGGTGCTCCACCCTTTTAACTTAATCAGTCAGGAACTTAAGAATCCTTTTGATAAAAGTTCACACCCTCAGAGGATAGGAGATGGATCCCACAGACACTGTGGGCAGTGCCAGGCAAATTCAGAAACCCTGACTCCTGACTGGTTCCTGAGATGTGACAGACTAGCCCACAGTGAAAGGAATGAGAAACCAGAAAGACAGGAAGTGATGTGGAGAAAAATACTTATAAAAAAGTCAGCTGAGGGTATTCTGATTCATTCTGATACCTTAGTGGCTCTTGCTGAGGGAGGACTTCTACACTGGTGTTTCTGCATTGGAGATTCTGTGTTGGTGGCTTGAGGAGCTTCAGTGACCTGCTTGGGTTGAGGAGAACCTGGCCAGAGACACTGGCCTTTTGGCTCTTTTCCTGTCTTTGGTGGGATGCTCTCTTTGGTGAGGCACTCAGATCCAGACTTAGTTAATTTAGCTAGTCGATATTTTTTACCTCATTCCTATGTTTCCCTCTTTTACTATCACTATTTTGTTGTAATAAAACTACTAACAGACTCATGGTTTAATTTTTTAATTATTATAAACGGCGATCACAATAATTCTTTTTTTAAACCATAGTTATTTTTGTCAAATCAAATTTTTAATTATTACATTTGGCCTCCCAATTTTAATTAATACAAGATGAAATTTATATATAGTTACACAGCTAATTAGTAGCTGAAGTAAAATTTGAACCTCATGATTCCTGACTTCAAGTAGAGCATTTAAGGCTTGCAAAGTATTTGGCTCATATCACTGTATGGAAGGTTAATATTGAATTGGGATTTTTTTGTGAAATTTTCTATTCATCTCTTCCCTGAGAAACTATCTGATTATAAGCTGAAGTTACAGATTCTTTCTCAGGTTATAAAACTGAGTGGAGTGGTCCCTTTTGTTGAGATCTTTGTTGAAGATAACAGGATATGGGGAAGTTCTGCACAGCCACTTGACCCACTAGAAAGAATAAATTGTCAACAAGCTCTAGCCACTATGTGTCACTCAGCTATGTTGACCCAGCCATGCAGCAGGCAGGAAAGGGCTTCTTGGCATCCCTAAGACCCACCTCTTTTTGTGATGAAGTAATGAGGATCTCTAGATCCACCTTCTCAGTAATGATTTCCAATCAGAAATGTCGAGGGGAGGGAATGAGTGGTGACATTATAAGGGATATATACTGTCTTGCACCATAGGAACTTGGTCTCTTTTGCCCTCCTGGGTCTCCTTGGTAATTGTTCAGATTAAGGCAGGAGTCTACTTAAAATTTTTTTGAGTGGCCAATTAATAAACTAATTTTAAAAAATAATAAATACTGGTTCAATTGTTATAATTGTAAGAAGCTTTGAGAGGTGATAGAATTTGCCAAGGTTACACAGCTAGTAAAAGTCAGAGCTAGGAAACTCAGGTCTCTTTTTATTATACTATGCAATTGAACTAGATGAGTTCTAAGATCCCACAGAAATTTGAATATAAGAAGTTGATTCTACAACTACAACATTTCCTATGTGAATATATTAATTTGTGATCATTTTGCATGAAGCAGAATTTGTTTAATCTTTATTCATAATAGGATATGTTAGGGCTTTCAGAAGACCTCAATTCAAGTGTGCCTTTTGCTTTCCCCACACTATACTGAACTTTTATGGGCACATGGTAAATATTTAACAAATATTTATCACCGAACTAAACTTTAAAGGCTGGAGATCATCTAGTTTAGAATTTTCCAAACTACCTAAATGATAAAAAATAATATTCCTCATTCCATCATATTATTCCAAAAAACTTACACTCTCATAATCTTCTCTTTCACAAATAATAGTTATTTCACCTGATCCTCTGGTGACAATCTCTAGTTCCCTAAGCATCTTGGCCCATCCTTTCTAGACAGTCCTGTCAATGTCTTTTCTGAAAGTGAGCCCCAAGCTAAATGTAATATTCTCAGTAAGCTTCAGGCAGTACAAGTCACTTTGTGACTTTCTTCTGTCAACTACACGGAGGTAAAGGTCTTAGAACATAGAGTATGTGATAAAATGCATTAGAGTGATGACCACATAAAGAGCCATCCCACTCCCATCTGGGAAGACTGGTCTTTAATGCTGCCTCAATGTGACTTGGAATTGGGAACTTCTTTTAAAAAAAATAAAATCAAAAACAAAAACAAAAACAGAAGATAAAGTGTATTGTTTTTGTTTTTTATTTTTATTTTATTATTTTTTTAAAGAAGCTGTGTCACTGTTAAAACATCAAAGAATCATGGGATTGGTCAAGGAGTTGGGTCTGCTGTGTGATGAGGAGATAATAACAGACACATGGATACACTCAGCATTCCATATTTGCACAGGAATCAGAGAACAGCTTTCAGTAGAATGGACAGATCTTTGGTGGAATAGAAAGATAAGAGGATGCAGGGGCTATAATCCATATCATGAGATTGGGTGCCATATAGATGAAATCAGAGATCCATCAAAATATTAAAATAAATGAGAGCTAAAGACAGGATATCAGATAATATCCAGAAAAGGTCAGCAAATTTAGGGGTCAGCATTCTTAATACACTTTGTATATATGTGTATGTAAAGATAATCATGTCCATTTAAATAAGACTTACATGCAAATACATTTCATGTGGCAAAATTCAAACATAGTTGTGGGAACCCAAACACATCATCATCTACTAATAGGCACTTGTTACTTTAATGAAGGTAGAAGACATTTGTTAAAACAAACCACTGATTAGATTTGACAATAAAAATGAAAATGGGGCTCAAATTATGGGCTTTGCTAATTGTTCTTCCTGGTTGCATCCATTAGTCTTCATTTTGCCTTTAGCTGTGACAGATATAATCTGTGATGGTCAGCTATTTGCTTTTATTTCAGGAATAATGTATCTGTTTCTTGCTTTAGAACGAGAGCAATAAACTGTTTCCTGGGAATTGCTGGCATTATTCTTAATTTGTTTCTTACACTTAACTACATTAGGGAAGATTTAGGTTAGATATAAAGCAGCAATAGTTGTTTTTTTTTTTAACTGAGAAACCAAAGGAGGTTTGTGGAATGTGTACTGCCATAGTTCTTTAAAAACAATAGATTCTCATCCTCCTGGAATGTAATAGGCACTTTCCTGAATGAAGGCAGGAGACTATTCTGTCTGTTAAGGTCACTTTGGACAATTTGCATGCTGATATTTTATAGTCTAAGGTCATTTTTGGCTTTAATATTCTATGTTCAAAGTTTCCTTCTCAATTGACAAGCATTTATTAAGTACCTACTATGTGTCAGTTACTATATTTAAGTGTTGAGGTTACAAAGAAAGGCAGAAGACTATTCCTAACCTTTAGACCTTCACATTTTAATCAGTAAGAGACAACAAGTAAATGGCTAGGTACAAGCAAGATAGAAAAAGGATAAATTGGAGATAATCTCAGAGGAAAGGGGATCTAGGAAGTATTTTTTGCCCAAGTTAGATTTTAACTGAGGCTTAAAGGAAGCCAGGAGGCAGAAAGGAGGAGGGAAAGAGATAATTATAGGCATGAGGGAAAGATAGCAAAAATGTATGGAATGGGGGATAAGGAGTCTTCAGAAGGAAACAGTAAGGAGACATGTATCACTGGATTGCAAAGCATATGACTATAAGGTGTTAGAAGATTGGAAAGAATGGAAGTAGCCATATGATCCTACAAATGATAGAGAAATATTGGTTATTGGTTGAGACAGACATGCTTCAAGGAGATCACATGACTAATCAAAAAGATCTGGACTGGAGTGGGAACAGAGTTCAGGTAGGAAGACTAACCAGGACACTCTCAGGGTTCACATTCTGTGTCCAAAGGCCCCTTCTAGCTCCAACATTCTATGCTCCTATAATTCAATGACTTTTTAAGATTCCTTTCTGGAGGTGTGTAGAAAGGAAAATTGAATCAAGCTTTGGGATTTTCTGCCACTGAGGTGGAGCAAACAGCAGCTGGAATGTTGGAGTGAAGATTGATGGACAGCAATGACAGTTGGTGGGGGTGAGTGGCAACTGGGAGAGTGACAGTGGCTCTTAAGGACTCTCTTTTCTGGCCTTTGGACTAGAAGGAGCACTCTCTCTCCCTGTCTCTGGATAGAAGTATCTCTATTCTTGGATATTTCCCAACTGTGTGCTCTACCTGGAATCCTGTGATCGTGTCATCAAACAAAAGGATTTAAGGGGAGTGATTTAAAATCTAAGGCCAGTCTTTAGGGTGTTAGCTCAAAAAGATAGACCCAACCAGCTCTGAAAGTCAGAACTTTTTCTTCCTCTTGCTATCTACTGCTAAAGACTTTGAACTTAAGAAAGCCTGCATAGATTAGTACAGACAGGAATAAAAGAAATGTTCCACCAGCCTTTGAGGCCCTGCCTCAGCTCAAAAGCTGAGAGAGACTCAAACCTGATCTGGGGAAAAGCATAGGACAATCCTTATTTTCCTTGACCCTGATACCCTCCCAATATAAACTTGTTATTAAATTCATCTTGAGTTAAATAACCCATAGTCAGATAAGAGGACTGTCATTTCAGGGGGATATAGAGGGAGCAAAACCTAAGGACAGCCATTCAATCATAAATGGTCTTTATTGGACCCTTGCCAGGCAACCTTGGTGGGGGAGAGGCTTGTCCCTCAGGAGGGTCTGTGCTTACTTGCCCTGTGGGTATCTTCAACATTAATCAATAGAAAGACATCCTCAGGCTATCAGAATTGCCTCATTTCTCAGGAACTCCATTTTTCAAAGATAGCCTCTCAGCAGGGGGTATCTCTCTCCTTTAACCTCACCAGAATCCATATTCCCTCTATCCCTTCAATTCCTCCATTCCTTGCTTTTCCTTATCCCCTGTATCTCTTCAGTCCTCTATAATTCCTTTAAATATTACAGGTGGGGTTCTATCATTTTCTTCCAGTATTTTTTACAGAAAAAAATATACAAAAACAGAGGGGTAGCTGAGTAATATGGAGCAAAATAATTCTTATAACATGAAAAATGTTCTTTGGAATAATTCTAGGATTATAAATTGTTATGACTTAAAGTTACGAAGCACTTTATTTACAAAATTTATTTTAATAGAATTTAGAGCTAGAAGGAAACTTAGAAATTATGTTGTTGAACTCCTCATTTTGTCAGAGATCAAACATAATCTTCTCAAAGGCATATGCAAGGGAAGACTAGCATCACTTGTATGTGAAGCCTTGCTAGGCTTTTTTTTCAGGCTGCTCATCTACCTTTAGTGTGTACCTATCACTCACAACTCAAGAAGCAGTAACATGCACAATACTGTACTCTGGTAAAACCATCTTGGCAGATGGGCTAAATCAGGTTGAGGGCAACTGACAGATTAATCCATCAATAATTCGTGGGTATGATTACCTCAAGCATGTAAAGAGTTCTCCCTGTAGAACTGGGAAAATAAGAATAATTTTTCAATAGCCAAGAAGGTTGCTGAAGTCCTCAATGTGGAGATTTTAGAACTTTGCCATCCTGACTTCTGTCTTTCCACTGGACCTATATGAAGCTGGGAGAGAGAGTCAGGCTGGCAACTTCATTCAACTCTTTTGTTTTACTTAAACACAATTCATGTGCATATCAAGGCATCATCCAATTTTGACATTGGTCCTCTTAGAAATGAAGGATAAACAAAGTAGGTCTCATATCGGAACCCAGTTTCTCTGAGTCCATATCCTACATTTTTTTCTACAAAACTAGACCAGTCTTCTTAATAGGTGGACATAGAAAATGTGATTTTTTTCCCCCCACTGTTAACCTTTTAATGCTGAGCATTTCCTTCCTTTCCTAGATTGATCATTGGACAACAGATACATGGACCATAGCTGAAGTCTTTCCATTTGGGAGAACTTTCAGTGTTTATCCTACATGAAGAGAGTCTTTTGAGGACCTAACATCGTTTTCACCCTATTATAAGGCATAATCAATTCATCTTTGCCAGTTATCTTTTATAATCTTTTTGATGACTATTAGAGTCATAATCCCAAAGGGCAGATATACAAACTATTGACTACAAGTAGGTATAGCAGAAAGAATACTAAAAAACTAAAAACTAAAAAAAACTTTA
The DNA here is from genome assembly GCF_027887165.1 of Monodelphis domestica. Classification (NCBI taxonomy): domain Eukaryota; kingdom Metazoa; phylum Chordata; class Mammalia; order Didelphimorphia; family Didelphidae; genus Monodelphis; species Monodelphis domestica. The sequence goes on along the minus strand of NC_077230.1, from coordinate 336,708,376 downwards.
AAAAGGGAAAAGATGAGGACTATCTCTTATTACTTGCTAGCTCGGTTACCTGGGAAAGTCAATTTTCCCAACATCTAATTCCCTTGTCCTGAAAATAAGGTTAATAACACCTACCTCAGATACATCAAAGGATTATGACAAAGATCCAATCAGTATGGATTTTAAAATGCTTTGTAGACAGTAAAAGAAAGGACTTGAGTTTGTGGAGATAGTTAAGTGTTTGTGGCCTCTGAATTATGAGTGACTAAGGGACTGATTTCTAGGAAAGGGACAGAGTTGGGGAGTGAGAGATGGGAACAATATAGGAGCAGAAGGCAAGAGGCACTTCACTGAATGGAAAAAAACTTCATAGATGAGTTGGTACTTTACAGGACTCTTGAGAGAAGGGAGACATTTCCTTAGGTGAGCAAGGAATGGAATCTAAGTATTTGAAAGTCTCATTTTGAGTGGGAAATTGAATAAAGGAAGCAGTAGCATTGAGAGCTTGCAACATTGATGGCTGCTATTTGCATTATGTTATATTTAGTCACAAAGAGACACAAATAGTACAAAACCTAGAATTTTATTTTTAAACCTGCAGAACAATGGGATGAATTGTGTCCTACATACAGGCACCAAGCACTTGGGAAATGAACATTGAAAATTGCACTCTCAGCTCTGACAAAAACTAACTTGCAGGACCTTAGTTAAGTCATTTTACAAATTTGAGCCTCAATTTCTCCACCTGCAAAATGGGAGAGAGGTGGCATGAAATACATTTAAGGCTGAGCTTAAAAGTCAGGACAATGTAAGTTTGAATACTGTCTTGAATCTTATTAATTATGTGACTTTGAAGAAATTACATAATTTCTCAGTGCTCCAAGCAACTTTTTAAGATTGAAAATTAACAGATGAATTAAGAATACACACGAGTCTGGGAGTTAGAAATTACAGGATGAAACCAAATATAGAAAAAAGAAAAGAAAAATGTGGAAACTAGACCACTTGTTCTATATACCTTAAAATCTGTTGCTTCAGTGACATTTTTTCATACACATCACTGGTAACTGACTTCACTTATGGAGGGTAAAATAATTTGTGTATATATGTGTGTGTGTGCGTGTGTGTGTGTGTGTGTGTGTGTGTGTGTGTGTGGTCAATTTCTAAACAAATGCAACCAGTAAAAATAATAGTTTCTTAGCCAATAAATATTTTTCAACAACTCCTCTTTGTAAAATATTATAACTACTTATATGTCAACTTAAGGTTTCCTAGTTTCTGTGTTTTTTTCACTCAATCAATTAAAAGCACTAGTTAAATACTTATTGTTTGCTAAGTATTATGCTTACTTACTGGAAATATAAATATATAAGCAAAACAGTTCCTGCTGATGACATGTGACTAGTTTGGCAAGAAGCTTGTATTCTACTGGAAAACAAATGAAAAAGACAGAAAGACAGAGAGAGCTAGAAAGAGAGGCAAAGGCAGAGATAAAAATAGTATATATACAGTATATATTTGGCAACTGGAGAAGAAGGTTCAAAAAACTTAGTGTAGAAGGTGGCTTGTATAGGTAGAAAAAAAAATTTAAATGAAACTCAGGGAAGTTAGATGGTTTGTGTTATATTTATATGATTGAACCCAAATATTATTGCCAAATATGTTAAATTTATGATTGTTTATTTTACAATAGAGGAAATATATTAAGGAAGAGATAAAAAGGAGAGAGAGAGAGAGAGAGAGAGAGAGAGAGAGAGAGAGAGAGAGAGAGAGAGAGAGAGAGAGAGAGAGAGAGAGAGAGAGAAAGCTCCAGCTTCTTCTGAGCCAGGTAGAAATTCTAAGCCCCAGTCAGGGGAAAGGAATCTCAAGACAATGGACCTTTCTCAGAGGTTCACACCTCCAAAAAGACAAGGAAACTAAGTCAGCCTTTCACTCACCATGGTGAATGTCTAAAAGGAAAGCAGACTGAGGTCTCCTGCACGAACTCCTCCAGGGGTCCAGTTCCATAATCAAGTGTCTTCACTCCAGGTCTGAGTGTCTGTCTTCTAGTCTCTCCTCAAATGTCTGTCTTCCAGTCTCTCCTCCGAGTGACTCTTCTTCACTCCAAACCCGAGTGACTCTTAGATCCCAGCCCAACTCCCAGTGACTGAATCTTTATATTGATCATCTTGTGTGTTTCTGTTTTCTCTATTTAAAGACCTTTTTCTCTTGTGCACCTTCCCTAAATTTTATGTCTACCAATCACAGCAGATGCTCCTCTCCAGGGCTGCCCACTCAATGTATGAAATGGGTGTTCACACCTTTTGTAGTTAGTTATACCTTTTGTGTTTAGTTAACACTTTTTTGTGGTTAAAATGGGTAGATCTACTTTAAATATGGAGGTAACACTTTGGGGATTCAAATCTAAAAATAGACAGGGGATTACAATTCAATCTTCCCAATAAAGGAAGAGCTAAGTACCTTCATTGTTACAATCAGGTGTTAGCTAAATCCAATCTTCACATTTGCTTATACTTAGACACCTAAGAAAAAAATCAAATTCAACCTTAGTTTCTTCTCTCTTTAATCCCATTACTCCATGCATTATTTCATACTGCTCTTTCTAAGACTTAGACAACAGGGGAGGAAGCCTGTAGGTGGCTCAGTGGATAGAGGACTGGAGACAGGTAACCTGAGTCTAAACCTGGCCTCTGACACTTACTTGTTGTGTGACCCTGCTCAAGTCACTTAACTTCTGATTGCCTAGATCCACTGAAGAAAGAATGGTGAACCACTCCACTATCTTTGCTAAGAAAACTCTATGGACAATATGGTCCATGAAGTCATAGAGAGTCAGATACAATTGAATAACTGAACAACACTATACTATGGCTGATACACTCTGTTAAGTATAAAAGTTAAAAATAAGACACAGATATTTAAATAAACTAGGATAGTGTGACAAGACCTGCTTGACAAATTACTTGTCGGTCAATGAACCAGGATGAGAGAAATGATTCTGAGATTACAGGGGGGTCAAACTGATAGAAAGAAGTGCAGAATCCTCCTGATGATCAGTGACAAAGTTTAATGATTTGGAGTACATACTTTATAGGGAAAATGATATAGGCTAAGGGATTAGGTAAGTCTTTTGCAGGGATAATGGTTAGTAATGATTTGCAAGATAGAGACAATGGATGTAGATTACCTCAGTGGCTCTAAACAGAGTTTTCTATAGGTGATAATTCAATATGTCAATATGTAACCACCTGGCTAAGGTTCTTATAGAATTACTGTATCATTGATTTTTTGGAAGAACATACAATATTTGTGAAGGGGAAAATTTTTGCTTTTCTCATGCTGAGAAGGAGGCTACATGTTTGGCAATTCCTATACTATGGCTACCCAGAGGCCTTGCATTCTGGGGTACACTGGGCATTTTTCCACAGCCTTGGTGAATGAAAAGCCCCCTGATCTTCTTATGTTGTTCCCATAATAGTGTTAACTGGGTTTTGGGGAGTCCCAAGTTTGCCCCCTTCCCTTGAGAATTTGTCTTGGAGGAAGACCCAGACTGACCTAGTCTCTGACTAAATAATAAACCTTACAGTACTTTAGTGATCCCAGTTTAGGTGGGATCAGTAGACATAATCAAATCTTAAGTACTCATTTTGTCTTAGAAGTTTCTCCCATTGTATCAGAGATCTCTCCCAGATAGCCCAGCCCCTGGCTGGAACCATCCTTTTGTATCCATTGTAGTTTAGGAGGCTCCCTAATATCCCAGCCTGTGTCTATAGCCTCTTTCCCAAGGCTGCTTATAACCAGTCAATGTATGTTTTCTGTCCTTAGTCCCAAAAGGTATATAAAACCCCTATGTTCTATTATTCTTTGGAAAATCATCTTTGGTGAATTTCCCAGAGACACTGTCCCCAGAGCCCCAGAGCCTTGACTCTGTGTGGTGGCAAGTATAAAGGACTTGCCTCTTTTCCTGATTAAAGATTTGGTTTTATGACTACTTTAGTGGTTCTGTGTTTTTCCAAGTTGACAATAGCATATTAGAATCAGAAGGGACCTTGGGCTTCTTTTCTGCTATCAAAGCCCTTTGTAGTCTGGGAAGGAGAGAAGTAGAAAAACTTTGAAGGCTTTGGGGACTTCTTGTATACACTGGAGGCAGAGGTCACTAAACATTTGTAGGGGAGAGAGAGAGGGAAGGATATCAAAGAAGCTAGAAGCAACAAATTGCTTCCTACTTCCCACTTATGTTGGTTGTTGGTGTGGCTCAGAAATTTCAATCTGGCATGCTCTGAAAAATTATGAATTTTCATTCTTTAAAATAGAGGCCCATAAAATATTTGGTAACAGGTAACATTCTTTAAAACTACTGAACTATTATTTATGTGGATTATATTTATTGATATTTACTATATTAGAAATGAAAACATCTTAGAAATATTATGATAATAGTTTTGGCCTCATGCACCTTATGAAAGGGTCTTTAGGATTCCCAGTTATTTCCAGAGCAGATTTGGAAACTCATTACCTTGGAAGTATACAAGCAAAGACTGAATGACTAATAATTGGAATAATGTATATGGGAGGGTAGTGAATAGAAGGGCCTGGACTGGAGTCAAGAAGATTCATCTTCATGAGTTCAAATCTGGTCTCCAACACTAGCTATATGATGCTAGATAGTCACTTAGTCCTGTTTGACTCAGTTTCCAAACCTGTAAAATGAGCAGGAAAAAGAAATGGTAAACTATTTCATATTTCTGCCAAGAATATCTCAAATGGGTTCAGGAAGAATGGTACAGGTCTGAAATGAGTGAATACAATATGGAATGCTAGTCTCTGGTAAGGGCTTTAGATAAGAATCCTCAGGTCCCTTTCAAATTTGAAATTCTTTGATTTCATGAATTTTTCCATTTTAGTTTTGAGAGAAGAAAGTCTATTGTATTCCTCTCATGTACACTCTCTTTCTAAGTTCTTACCAATCCTCACCTTTGAATTTGAATAAACTTTCTGGGAGAATGAAATAATGGAAAGAACTTGACTTACTAAAAGATTCTATTCTGGCTCAGTCACTTTAAAAGCCCATGACCCTGGGTAAGTCATTTAACTTTCTTGAGCCTATTTCTCATTTGCAAAAAGAGAATAAAAATACTAAGGAGGCCTACTTCAGAGCTGTTGTTCAGGACAGACTTTGGGAATTACAAAAGGCTTTAGAATTGTGAGTTACCATTATAAATTGTGAAAGGTTGCAAATCCAAACATTTTCTTCTCGGAATGCCTTCCTGAAGGTTAATGAAATACATGTTTTTCAAATCCCTATGGTTAGTGTTAATTAGAAACAAACATACACCTTCAGCTTTGATCTCTCTTAATGAGAAAGCCAGATAACTTAACCTTAAAGCCCCTTGTTTCCCCTCAGCTCCCAGCCTTGGCAAAGGAGTCAGATAAAACACAATTCTTTTATTTCAATCTACTCAAAGAGTCAATTTCAAACTTAGAAAACAGAAATAGAAGGGAAGGAAACTAGAATTTATTTAGCTATTACCATATGACTGGCCCTGCATTTGATCCTCACAACATTTTAAACATTTAAGATTTTAGAGTTAAGGAAACTGAGGCAAACATTTGCCTAGGGTCACTTTTTTCTTTATTCTTTATTAATATTGTTTGAACCTAGCTTTATACAACTAGAAATTATCTAACTGAAAGCTTACCATATATGAAGCTAATATGAGTCGGAGGAAAAATTTGGAACTCAGATTTTTTTTGTTCTAGGTCCAGACCTCTTGAATAGATAATTCAACCACCAATTTCCTCTAGACAGGGAACTAAGAGGATTATCTATTGGTAAAGTAATGTAGTATGGTAGAAAGAACCTGTATTTGACAAGGTTAGGAGTGAGTTCCCTTTCAATCTCTTATTTAATAGTTTTGTAATTTTCGACCAGTCTTTTATCCCCAGTTCAAGTCAGGATCGGTACTCATCTGAAAGATGGGCTCCTACAGTTTTTCCAGCTCTAAATGCTTGGATTTTTAAGCAAGGGCAAGGAATTTAATTTATATTGGTTCTGATGCTTTGAGTTTCACACTGATGATGAAAATGCCTAAAGTCCTTACAGAGTCATTATTAGGTCCTTTTCTTAAAACTTAGTGGAGACTTGAGAAGGGCTTGAACCTGAATCAACCTTACGATTATTACACATTAATGCTTATCATTTTCAAAAATCAACTAATTTATAAATACTCTTAAAGTCTTTAGCAGAAAATAAAAAGAAAGAAAAAAGGAATTGATTTAAATTTAATGAATTTATTTATTTAAAAAAGGAAACTTAAAAAAAAAAAGCTGAATTTCTATTAGACAGAAAGGTTCTACCCTCTAGGAAAAGAATCAGATTACTTGGTATCATGTCAGCAAGACTTGGGTTCAAATCCTATATCTGCCCCACAGGGGTTGTATAATCCTGAGAAGACAGGTCATCTAACTTAAAAAAAAAAAAAGATAAGTTCATCTATATCAAAACAGCTCACATTTGAATTGGCAGGAGGATTTTATTTATTAGAAATTCTTGGAATATTTAAAGGCAAAAAAAAAAGGAAAGATGGAAAGGAAGAAAAGAAGGAAGAAAGGAGGGAGGGAAGGAAGGAAGGAAGAAAGGAGGGAGGGAAGGAAGGAAGGAAGGAAGGAAGGAAGGAAGGAAGGAAGGAAGGAAGGAAGGAAGGAAGGAAGGAAGGAAGGAAGGAAGGAAGGAAGGAAGGAAGGAAGGAAGGAAGGAAGGAAGGAAGGAAGGAAGGAAGGAAGGAAGGAAGGAAGGAAGGAAGGAAGGAAGGAAGGAAGGAAGGAAGGAAGGGAGGGAGGGAGGGAGGGAGGGAGGGAGGGAGGGAGGGAGGAACAAAAGGAGAAAAAATAAAACAAACAAAGAAAAAACTAAGGGAAAGAGACTATTTCTTCCTTTCATAAGTAGGAAAGGATTATAATTTCATATATTTAGAGACAGAAGAAAGTACCATAGGGATCATTAATTGAAGAATTCCTAACCTGGGTCCTATGAACTTAAAAAGAAAATAAATTTATTTCAATATAATTGTTTTTGTTTTGTAATTCTATTTTTAAAATTTAAAAACATTATTTTGAGAAGAGATCCATATGTTTCAGCAAATTACTAAAGGAACTGAGGTCTCAGAAAGGAATGAATTGACTTTTACTAATATTTCTGGAAATGCTTAACTACATTTCTAATGTGGTCAACTGATCTCTTCTATCAAGAGGTAGATATTAGTTATTTAGTTAGATTTAGATTTGGCAAAGAGGCTACTTTATAAGGATTTGCTAAAGGAAATGAGAATTTTTAACTTGATAAAGAGAAGCGATAAGACACTCTTCAGCTGTTTGTAATTGATTCCAAGATGGAAAGTAAGGGTTTAAAAAGAGAGAGAGAGAAGAGAGAAGCATTTACAATTGGGGAAGACTATAATCATTGTCTTAGGAGAAAGTTTTGTGAAGTTATAAAGAGGTAGCTTTTGGTACTATATATAGGATAACTTCTTGATAATTAAAAATATTGTGAAAAAGAAGACTCCACTATGAAGCAGTGAGTTCTGTATCACCTGAAGTCTTCAAAGAAAGAACAACCGGCAGAAGATGGGCCAAATGACCCCTAAAATTGAAGAAGGATGAATCTTTACATTTTGAGGTAAAGAAGAATTGTTTTCACTTTAGGTGGCTGGTTTCTTTGGATGAGCCTGAGGGGTAGAGAGGGAAAATCTGTTTTCTCTTATATCCCTGGGAATGAAATTAAGGTTAAAAAAAATACTTAGGTTCAATAGTTTTCAGAATTTGTATCTTATTGACCATGCAAGATTGAAATTTCAAATTCAGCATGCTTTATATGCTTGATTCTAGAGTGCAACTGATAAGAAAGCAGTGTTAATTTTAAGACTGCCAGCCTGTTTTAGAGAATTTCAAAAAAGCAATCTAAATGGAGGGGAAAGGGAAGAGGGGAAAGAGAGAGAACATGGATTGCAAAATGTCAGAAAATTAATGTTAAAAATTATATTGACATGTAAAACAAAAATAAAATTTCCAGCACTAAACAAAAGAAAAAAAAACACATACACCTCTATACATTTGAAAGGTAAATAAAGTCTTTTCATACTTAGCCTAAACTTTTGCCAGGATTTTGCTCTAGTTCCATGTTGGCAAACCTATGGCACATGTACCAAAGTATGCTGGAGGGGGCTGTTCCCTTCCATCTCTTCATGGTTCCAGAAGACATTTCTCACATGACCCATCCCTCTGCCCAGCAGTTCAATGGGAGTACTTCCTCCCTCCTCTGTCTGGGGTAAGGTGGTGAACTAACATGCAGAATGAGGGTTGAAGTTTGGGCACTTGGTCTTACTGCTCTAGTTCATTGTCTTGGGTTTAAAAAAAGGAATAATTATGAATTCTAAAGCTAATTGGAATGTTTAGTTGTGATTAGCATTTCAAAATATGAAGAAAGGAAAACATTTATACCTTTTACCTAATCTATTTTTATTATTGTGAGGAACTGCAGAGCTCATAGGTAGATACACCTGCCATCTACCAAATTTAATGTGGAGTTCCATAAAAGTTACTGTTTCAAAGGGCTATTTTGGTTCTTAGGTGAAATCCTAACATTTTCAAGCTGTAGGGAAGTGAGTTGTAAATATGGTCTCCCCATGATGGACTGGAACCTCCAAATAAAGCATTACCTAAGGCAGTTTCTAGACAGATGTCATATAGTGAATGACTATTTTTCTAAAAGCAAAATTAAGGGAGAGATCCTTATCACCTCACTCCTGGACTACTGTAAAAGTCTTCTAATTGAGCTATTGACTTCTTGTCTCTCTTTAGCCTTCTATATCTCCATTTAACTGTCAAAAGATGCTCCCTAAAGCAGGTCTGACCATGTCACTTCTATGGTCAAGTATTTTCAGTAGCTATTTCCTAGATTTTAGTTAGATTATTGGAATATTTTTGTAACTGGTCTCTTTGCTCCTGTCTCTCTTCCTTTCTAATCGAACCTTCTCATAACTACAAAATCATCTTCCTAATATACAAGTTTGGTCATGGCACTTCCTTGCTCCCAGACTTCTTATTTCCTATAAGATAAAATACAAACTCATGAGTTTGGCTGTTAATACCTTCCACAGTTTAGGTCCAGTTGAGTTTTGCAATTTATCATATACTCTCCCTTTCATAATCTACATTCTTGATGAAGTGAATTGACTTCTGGACATTCCTGAATCTTATCATGTCCCCCTTCCTGGCTCCATGCATTTCCAGAAGGCTTGCCTCAAATAATTTCCAATGAAATCTTTGCCTTCTGAAATCCTTTCTTCCCTCTAAATTCAGTTCAGATGCTCAGCTCCTTAAAGCCTTTAGGTTTTCTTCCAGCTAGAAGTTAAACACTCTTTCCCCAATCTCTTTATTTTCATTTGACTACAAAAAGCTTCCTTACATTTCACTCCTTCCTTAGCTTACAGGCTCCTTGAGGGGAGAATTATATCATTTTTTAGCTTTAGTACACTCACTTTGGGTGGTCTTTAAACAATAGGTGCTTAATAAATATTTGCTGAAATAAGCTGAAATAAAATGGGACTTAGTAGGAAATGGAGCCTGAATATCAAAAAGCTGTGCCAAAGATGGAAAAAGAGGAAATGAGTTTGATTCTATTAGAGAGGAATCAGATTAGATCTAAGGAGAAATTTCCTAAGAATGAGGGCATTTATTCAACCTTGTGAGATTGTGGAATTGCTTTAATGGCTTTCAAAAATATGACACATACTCCCTTCATCCTCTTAGAATCACTCTCTCCTTTTCAGACTCAGCTTAAATGTCACTTTTATAGGAAGGTGGTTTTTGTGTTATTATTTTTATCACTAGTGCTTCTCATCATCCAATTTTTTAAAAGCACTTGAACATACTTTATATTTATTTATCTAAATTAGCATTATTTTCTCTCTAGGGAAAAAGAAGAGATCAGTTGGGATGGAGGGTACATTCTGAGGAGTTGAGTGGATCAGTCTCTTTTTAGAGTTTGAAAAGATTTTATTAAATATTGTTAAAACAAATAACTTGGAATATTAGAACTGAAAGGAACATAGAATATAGAATGTGAAATCTGGAGAGGACATTGGAAGACCATGAGCTAATACCCTCAACTGTACTAAGAGTGAAGAAAATTGAGACCCAGAGACCCATCCAAGGGTGTTTCCTTATTAAAATTTCTTTTGAGTAAGGCAAGAAATTTACTTGTGATGTATGTATTTCTGGAAAAGCACATAGAAATACATGGTAGTTCTACTTTAGAGTATTATTACTAAGAAATAATAATAAAATCTTTCATCACACTATGGTTTATAAAACATTTTCCTTCTAAAAACAACTGGCATAAGTAGTAAGTATCATTATCTTTATTTATAAAAATGTGAAAATAAGGGCTCAGAGAAGCTAAAAATGACTGTTTCCAAAGTCACAAAACTTCTTATGATGCTCTCATACAGTGTCCTATAAGTCTCAGCATAATTTTTTTGTGTTTTAAAGTTTAAAAATGATCATTTTGATGGCAGCTGGGTAGGTCAGTAGATTGAGACCCAGGCCTAGAGACAGGAAGTCTTAGGTTCAAATCTCACCTGAGACTCTTCCTGGCTGTGTGACCCTGGGCAAGCTCCATTGTCTAACCCTTACCACTCTTCTGCCTTAGAACCAAAAATGGTATTGATTCTAAGGCAGAAGGTGTAAACCTTAAAATTTCTCAGACTTATGAATGTTGGAAATTTCCCCATTGGGGAATCTTCTACTTAAAAAAATTCCCTAGCAGATAGTGAGAAGTCTACTTGAATGTGAAAACTCCTTGCCTTGGGAATATCCCTACTCCACCCTACTTAAGACTGCTTTAGGACAGAAAACTCCTTGGTGAACAATGAAAGTGCTTTGACCCATGCTTATGGAAAGGACAGGAAGTTCTTTGAGTCATGCCTGTTTTTAAAATTGATACAATGGGATGCTAGGTACCCATATAGGTGGGGCAACTTGTAAACTACTTAAACCTAAAAGGGTGATAACTTATTCAGAGGTTTTTTTCTTAATGAAATTTGTTGACACAGCAGCATTTTTTTTCTGACTTACTAAAGAGATTAAACTTACTCAGCTGTGAATTCAAAATGGGTGGTCCTTTAGAAACATCTACAGTGATTGGTAGATGTAAGGACTTAGGGGAGGTGACAGAGGAAATTTTTGCCCTTAAAAATAAGAGCTTGGATCTCATTCAGGATTCTTGATTTCTGATTCTCATTCTGGAGGATCTCATTCTGAGAGACTCATTTCCTTGAGGACTGATGCTTGAGGGCTCTTTCCTTGGAGATAGATCTCTTTGAGGAGAAGTGCTCTTGGAGGAAATCTCATTCTGAAGGAGAGCTCCTTGAGGAGCTCCTATGGGGGGCTCTGTACCTCTGGGGTAGGAGCTCTGGAGGCTCTTGAGAGAGGCCCTTTGAAACAATCTTTGGCTGGAAGACTCTTTGAGGAAGGACGCTGGCCTGGTGTCACTAGTATCCTTGTTTAGTCAGACCTTGTGGTGAGTGTTAAAAAACTGACTGATTTCTCTTTTAAGACTCAGGTCTAGGTCATATTGGCTTGAGGCCCTTCATACTTATTCCTTTCTTACTCTCTCTCTCTTTCTTTGATTACTCATTGTATTGTTAATTAAAATCTCTATAAAACCCAATTGACTTGGGTATTTGAATAATTGGGAATATTTCTCTGGTGACCACCTTATATTTGATTTTAAAACCCAAGACAATGTAGTGAAACATATTTCTGTGGTCAAATTTATTCACCCTCTCTTATGTCTATCACAATTTATATCCTCCACTATTTTAATCACTACAGTTTAAGACCTCAACCATTTTAAATCTCACAAAGGTAAGGGTTTTTAAAAAAATAAATAAAAATGATCATTTCTCTCAACTCTTTCATTACTACTAAGCCTTCATAAGTCTCTTCTGTCACAAGACTCTTCTTGAGATAGATTGTCTTGTGGGTTCATGGAGTTTTTGAGGTTGTAGTGAAAACATACTGATTTTGGCATCAGAGGATACTCATTTTTATCCTGGATTTGTTATGGAGTGCCTATGTAAACAGGCAAATTTCATAAATGTTTTACATCTTAATTTCCCTATTTGTAAAATGAGGAAATAAATCATGGACTCTTTAAGTTAAAGATCCTAGTCCTTCCTTATTATCCTCTGATTAAATAATCTTTAAGAAGCCTTTCTTATTTGATTCTTCTGATCCCACTTCTGGTAAATGGTATAGCAGAAACACTGCTGGACTACAAAAGAAGAATATCCAAGTTCAAATTTTGCTCCAGATATTTCCTAGTTCTGTAATTCTGGGCAATTCTCTTAACATCTACCAGTCTTGCTCTTCTCATCTGTGAAATGAAGATAAAATAATAGTTCTTACATCCCATGGTTATTGTGAGGATCAAATAAAATTATATAAAAAGCCTTTTATAAACCTAAAATGCTAGTTCTTGTTCTTGTTATTATTATTGATGAGTTCTCCCTCCTGTTTCTCTCCTTCTAGAGCAAGTACAAATGCTCTGTGGTCATTGATCCAATGTTGGAAAATGTTCCTCCTTACTCCATCAGTTAAGACATTGAAAAGGGTTCATCCTCAAATATTGCTCAACTTTGTTTTCTCTCCATTGATATCACTATTTATTCATACTTTATTTTGTGAGTTTGTCCTAATTCTTCAATTTAATTACCTCCTCCTTATGAACATATTGTCCTTTGCAGTCTTAGGTATTCCTTCCTTCTTCCCTTGTCAAGGACACTAGACAAAGGAATGTCATAGACACAATCCAACTAGATTTTATCAAATCGTTTGATAAATTATGCCCTGACAGAATGAATGGAAGGAATATGTGCTAGACAATAGTGTATTTGGGTGGATCTCTAGACCCAAAGAGAAATTATCAGAACTTTGAATACTCAAGAGATCTGTCCCTGGTTATTAACACTTTGGACTCACCACCTAAATGGCTTGCCAATTTTGCAGAAGACAGGTTTTGATGGTAGGGTTAAGAAAAAGATTTTGACTTGCTAGAATGTGTGATAGAGGCTGGCACTAAAGAAAATGTACCAGACTGAAGAGTATTTGATATTGATCACCTCAATGGGGAGGGGCCCCAGGAGTGAATTTCCTGAGGAGAGAAGACTCTGGTGAGGAGTGTTGTGAGAGTCACTCTGGCTTGAGAAGTCGAAGAAAGAAGGTGGATAAAGACTTTCTCCTGAGGGTTACCCATTTTTCCTGCTGGTGACTAGAAATCTACCCCACCCCCAACACTTTGTAATTGAAGGGACTTTCTGAAGAGAAACCTGAACAGACTTTACCTCAACTCCTGTTGCCCAGGGGTGAGTCAACCTGACTTTCTCTCAGGGGGGCTCAGACTGCCAAGGCCTGAGTCCAAACTCAAGGAGGGAGGGAAAAGGGTTTAGATAGAGACAGGGACCTCCTTTTCCCACTTTCCTTTCCCCATTTCTTCCCTGACCATTATTCCTTTTGTATTACTTGATTGAGTTAACATTAAAAAAGTTATCTGTTCCCCAAGCTGAGTGTGAGTGAAGGGAATCAAGGGGAGACCCTTTGGCCTCAAGGGGGATCAAGAGGGACAAGAGCGAATTGGGGAGAACAGCATTAGGTAAGGAGGGAAGCCAGAAGGGGAAAGATCTTCAAACCCCCTCTCCTCTCTCTGAGCCAACTTGTTATATCTGCTGTATCCCCTGAACCCCACTTTGTGGAGTAGGGAGTTCTCTCTTTTCCCCCTCTCCATACCTTGGGGTCTAAGCCTCCTCCTTGGGGGTACATCCCTTCCTTCTTTTGATTTTTTAAAAACAAATGCTAGGCTTAATATATATATACATATATATTAATATTAGCTTTAACAGTTGAATATAAAATCTTAGAATTGGATCCCCCTACCAAAAAAAAAATCAGTTCTTTACCAGTATGAGTTGGAGAGAGCATGGTTAGAGAAAACTTTGTATGAAAAAAATCAAGAAGTTTTCATGGATACAAAGGCTGACACAAATCGACCTTCTTATATAGAACAACCATAAAAACTAGTGTAAAATCTTAGACTGTGTTAAGAGATTGATCGCTCCTAGGATACAGATAGATGGCAATCCTGCTGTTCTCTGACAAGGGTCAGTTCCCACCTAGTATAAAGCATTCAGTTTGGGGTGCCACAGTTATGGAAGTATACAGATAAGTTGGAGAGCATACAATGGAAGACAATTAAAGTGAGGACCAGTCTTACATTTGTGCCAAGCAAGAACTGGGTGAACAAATCTCATGATGTTTAGTCTTAAAAAGAAAAGACTTAGAAGGACATCATATCTGTCTTCATGAAGAGCTATTGCTTATTCTGGAAGCCAAGAGAATGGAAAAATGTTGCAGAGAGGAAAATTAGTTTTATGTTTGGACAAACTTCCAGGCATTTAACACTGATTCAAAGTGGAATGGACTGCCATGGACTTCCCCTCACTGGTTGTGATTAAAGAAAGCCTACACGCTGGAGAAAAGCTTGTGTCCTCACCAGGCACTCTTCTTTACTCCAAAGTTTTAACTGTTCTTTTTACCTTATTGCAATGTCATCAGAAATCTAGAAAACTAAAGAAGAATAAAGAAAGACACTACTTTTAGCAGTATGAGAGTTAGAGAATTCAAATAGAAGACCTTATAGCAGTGGCAAGAGATCAGGGTAAAAGAAGGAGACAGGAATCACAGAATTTCCAGACTTACATTACATATTTTATACAACCCATTTTACAGATAAGAAAAACAGAAGCTCAGGGAGACAATGCCTTGACCAAGTTCACACAAATTTTAAGCAACAGAACTGGGATCTGGACCTGGGTCTTTTTTCAGGTGAAGCTCAGTGTATCTTTACTACAATTACCATCCGTTAGGAAAGCAAGATTCTGAACTCAGTAGGAACCATTTTTAATAGGCATTTCCCAACTAAAGCTCTGCATCATCTATAAATAGGTAATTAGGTGAAACAATGTTAAAGTGGGTAGGTCAGTCCATATTAACAATATTATGAATGAGTTAGTAACTAAGATAACATGGACAGAGTCAGAACTGCCACAGTTAAAAGGAATTGTACATCAACAATACGCCAAAATATAAAGGCAGACATATGGCTCAGTACATAGAAAGCTGAACATGGAATCAGGAAGATCTGTATTCAAATCATACCCCACACCTTTAGTACTTGTGTGGCATTGGACAAGTAATTTTATTTTTGTTGGTGTCAGTTTCCTGATCTGTAAAATGGGGATGATAATAGCACTTACCTTTCAAGTATTTTTTTTTTGTGAAAGTCAAAAGAACTTCACAAATAATGATATTTGGAAAACCTTAAAGTCATATATAAATATTACCTACTAAATATACCATAGTGAATGGAATTCTGTGACATTCTAATGAGAATATTTCAAAATGATTTTATTGCAGAAAGACATTAATTAGGGCAATATTATTCAAGGCATATCTGTATATACCTCTTATTAGTAAATGAAACGATTTTAGAACATGGAGAGATTAAAGTTCACCAGTGAGAATAAGTGATGGCAATAGTAATAAGAACAGCTAACAAATATATAGTGTTTTAAGGCTGACAAAAGACTTTATAAATTTCCCTTCATTTGCTCCTCACAACCACCTTGTGTGTTTTGTTATTCCCATTTTATAGATGAAGCTGAATAGTGATCATGTCTTTCCTGATTGCCAGTCAGGCATTTCATCATTTTGAAAATACAAGGTTAAGGTTAGCTAGGTGGCTTGGTTGGTTGAGAGCCAGACCTAGAGGTGGGAGGTCTTGGGTTCAAATGTGACTTCAGGCACTTCTTTATCATATGACTCTGGGAAAGTCACTTAGTCCCAATTGCCTAGCCCTTGCTGTTCTCCTGCTTCAAACCAATATTTAGTATCAATTCTTAGAAAGAAAGTAAGGATTTAAAAGAAAAGAAGAGGTTAAACGACTTATTCAAGATCACTGTGGTTTTGGCCAAGCTGGGATTTGACCTCAAGTCCTCTGATTCCAAATCCAATTACTCATTCCATTGTACCATGCTGCTTCAGCAAACATTACTATTTCTGATCATCTTTTTGGATTCTACTAATTAGCAGCTTTTGAACAAAAGAAGATTCTGAGAAGAAGCTATAAAAAGTTATAATTATTCTGCTGATACTGGCTGGCTGACCATAGAAATGCAAGATGGATTTCTCCCTTCTTCCTGAGAGTCATGGCTGAGGCCCAGATGAAATATGAGGTACATATAAATAGGATTCTGGTCATTTCTTTAGGGAAGGGCTGAGAGTTAATTCTATAGAAATTTACATTCTTCCATTAGCTGGTTGAGATTCTCAGAGAGCAAGGATATCAGGGGCAAGTTGGTCAGATCGCTGCAGCTTAGAATATATTTTAGAACTAGAAGAGACCTCAAAACATAATATTGTACAATCCTTTTATTTTACAAATAAGGAAACCAAGATCTCAAGAGATCATGGGATATTTTCAATGTTGTTATTTTTGTGTAAGTTGTTCTTCTGGTTCTTCTCATTTTACTCTGCATCAGTGCATATGACTTGGAAGGAGTTAAGAATTCTGATCTAAACAATGACCAGTCATGATTTCAAAATACCAAGAATGAAACATGTTATTCATCTTCCAAGTGATGGACTCTAGACGTGGAAAAAGACATGAAATCATGGTTTTAACAATACCTGTTTGCTATAAAAGTTTTTCTTTTTTAATTGGGGTGAGGGTGAGCAAAAAACTGAATACTCATTAGTCCAAAGAAAAATGAAATACCATGAAAATGGAAGGATCACAGAGTTATAGGACCAGACTTGCAAAGAATCTCAGAGGTTATCCAGTCCAAATGACTCACCCACGATTACAAAGACACTAAAGAGCAAAGTCTAGATTCAAAGCTGAGTCTTCTCTTATTCCAAATACAAAGCTAACAAAGGCATTTGAGATGAAGGTCTAATAGACTACTTTATTGAGGAAACAAAGGTAATATTTCCTGGTTTGGGGGAGATATTCTTATTATTTAAATTAGGGCTTTAGGATCATGTGCCATCAAAGACAGAAAGAAGAGATCATATATACCATAGAGTACAAAGTTGGAAAAAATTAGGAAATTTTGATTTAAAAAAGATTTCAATAATAGAATGTGATTGCTTAGCTACTGGCAAACCATTGGAAGACAAGAATTATGCAGAACACATGAAAGGTAGTGTTAAAATTTAAAAAAAAAAGGGAAGAGAAAAATCAGTATACTTTCAAATGGTCACCTAATTTTTGATTCCTGCAAAAGTTTGGAATATTCACATTTATATGGTGCTTGTAGGTCTATAGAGCTTTCTATTTATGATAGATACCACCATATAATGGATTGAAATATGACCTGGGAACCAGGAAGATCTGATTTCATGTCTTCCCTCTGATAATCATTGGCTGTGTGATCTTAAGCAAATCAATTCAAATGACTCCTGCAATCCCCATAACCTAAACATTATTTATCTTTTTCAACATTTGACATCTTTTATTTCTTGATACTCTCTTCTCTCTGGGTTTTGGTAACACTAATCAGCTCCTTTGCTGGTTCTTGCTCTACAGGTTCTCCCTCTACCCGAGTAGAGGTAGAGTCTTTGTCTTGGACTTTCTTCTCTGTTCCTCTTGACACTCTCTCACTTGATGACCCCATCAGACTCCATAGATGTTAGTATTGATTCTGTACAGGAGATTGACAGATCTACATGTTTAGTATTAACTTCTATTCTACTCTACACTTCTATAGTATTGGCTTCTTTCTGGACATTTCAAACTGTACATCTCATAGATTTCTTAAATTCTACATGTTCTTTTTTTAAATTTTATAATATTTTATTTGATCATTTCCATGCATTATTCATTAAAGACAAAGATCATTTTCTTTTCTTCCCCCCCACCCCCCATAGCCAACTCGTGATTCTACTGGGTATCACATGTGTTCTTGATTCAAACCCATTGCCATGTTGTTAATATTTGCATTAGAGTGTCCGTTTAGAGTCTCTCCTCTGTCATGTCCCCTCAACCGTTGTAGTCAGGCAGTTGCTTTTCCTCGATGTTTCTACTCCCACAGTTTGTCCTCTGCTGATAAATAGTGTTTTTCTCCTAGATCCCTGCAGATTGTTCAGGGACATTATACCGCTACTAATGGAGAAGTTCATTACGTTTGATTATACCACAGTGTATTAGTCTCTGTGTACAATGTTCTCCTGGTTCTGCTTCTTTCGCTCTGCATCACTTCCTGGAGGTTGTTCCAGTCTCCATGGAATTCCTCCACTTTATTATTCCTTTTAGCACAATAGTATTCCATCACCAACATATACCACAATTTGCTCAGCCATTCCCCAATTAAAGGGCATCCCCTCATTTTCCAATTTTTGGCCACCACAAAGAGTGCAGCTATGAATATTCTTGTACAAGTCTTTTTCTCCATTATCTCTTTGGGGTACAAACCCAGCAGTGCTATGGCTGGATCAAAGGGTAGACATTCTTTTATCACCCTTTGGGCATAAATTCTACATGTTCTAAAGAGAATTCATTATCTTTCTCTCCCAAATCTTCCTCTCTTTCAAACATCCCTATTACTATCAAAGACTACCTCATCCACTCTGTCACCAAGGCTTCCAATCTGTGTGTCATTCCAGAGTCCTAATTCTCACTCACTGCATATATACAATCCATTGCTAAATCTTTATAACTTCAGAATCTCTTGCATATATGCCTTTAATTCAATGCACAGAATCATTACCCAAGCTCTCATCACCTCATGTCTGGACTATTGTAATAGCCTCCTAATTGGTTTCCCTGCTACTGCCTTCCTTTCTCAAATTGTCTTTCCTCTACTCTGCATATATTTAATCATCATCATCATAATTAGCAATTACATAGCTTTTAAAATTTGCAAGGCATTTTACAAATATCTCATTTGATCCTCATAACAAAAATCCTGAGGTAAACCTATTATTATCATTTTGTGGCTGAGGAAACTGAGATATAAAACCATTAAGTGACTTGACCAGTGTCACATAGCTAGAATGTGAGACAAGATTTAAATTCAGGACTTTCTGATGCTAAGAGTCACATTCTAGTTATGGCGCCACCTAATTGCCCCCAAACTTATATGTACTTATTTTCTCCTTAGCTCCCCTACTAAAATGTAAACTCATTGAGAATAGGGATTATGTTTTTATTTATTTGTTTGTTTATTTATTTATTTAGTTTTTTTCCCAGGTCCTGGCACATATTATATGCTTAATAAATACTTCTTGACCTACTGGACTCTCTTTAGTTAGTTCTGCAATATGATAACTTTCGGAGAAAGTTCTGACCTGAATTGGTATATGTATCATTTGAGAATTCCAATACAAATGAAATTGGCATGTCTGTTCGATAAAAAGGGGCTATATAGTCAATTAGCTCTTCCTGTCCTGGAGTCAGAAGGCATTTGGACCATATGGCCTATCAGGTCATATCAGTTCTAATTCTATGATCACATGATAACCCATTATTCAGATGAGGATACTGAGGCCCTAGAAGGTTAAGTGATTTGCTTGGTCACACAGGTAGTATGTAGTTGAGGCATAATTTGAACTCATGTGCTTTGGCTCCAGAACTAGGACTCTTCACTGTATCACTAAACTTTGTTTTTGTATATAATCCATCTTCATCTTACCCACATACAAACAGCATAATCTGATATTGTTTTGTTTTATATTTTCTAGCCCAAATATACAAAATACACGGATACAAAAATAAAAAATCAAATAGTTTCCTATGCACAGTAGGTGCTTACAACTTGCTTATTATATCTGATTAGATTGAAGAGAAGAAGTATTATAAAAGACTTATGGAAAGCAATATTATTTCAAGCGACAGTGGAATCAGTCCTGAATAATAAGAAAAAGAAAAGCTTCCAGGAAAAGTTAGTATCTGAAGTCCTTAAAGGATGGGTAGAATTTGGAAGAGTTTCACAAAATCTGGCACATAGTAGGCATCTAATACATGCTCATTGACTGATAGACTGAGTTTTGTGGGAAAGACACTTTGGAAAGTGGAATAAAGTCTAATAGGTAGATAACCTTCTATGAAAGAACACTGCTTTCCAAGCTGAATCCCGCCTTCCCAGAGAAAGGAGCCCTCCCTGTGCTTTCCACTCTGCCCACTCCTGAAGCTTTCTTGACAGTCATCTTCCTAATGCCTCTGATCCAGGTCTTTCTTAGTGCTTCAGGGCTCTAAAATTAAAAGGACCTAATAAAGGAGTCGATTGATCACTCTCTTTATCACTGCTTTTCAATACTTTGTCCCAATTCTCCAGCTTTGCCATTTCAGAGTTTTGTGTAGTATAAAAATAACACTCTTGGAATAATATATTCAAGGGCAGCATCCGTGAGAATGGTCCATCAGTACAGCCAGATCTGGTTTAAAACATAACAAATCAGTCACAAGCATCCTTTTCTCACTTCTCCCAATTCACGGGGCTCCATTTGTTCAACAAAACCAGAATGATCAGCTCTAACCCAGTCTACCCATGGTATGCCAAAAAGAATATTGAACTGGGCATCAAGAGACATGGGTTTTGTACCAGGATTCCTGACTGTTGCTTACTGCCTTTATGATCCTGAGGAAAACACTTCTCTTCTCTATCACTCAGTTTCCCCATTTATAAAGTATGCTGGTTATATTAGTTACTTCATCTGTTTGCCTGCATCAGAGTGATACAATGGAAAAAATACAAGTCAGAGAAACTGTGTTCACACTTGCAATTTACTACTTCTGTAACTTCAGGCTTAATTTCTTTGGGTCTCAGTTTTCTTCTCTGTAAAGTGGGGAGGTTGAATTAAATGGCCTGTCTCAAAGGTTCCTATCAGCTTTAAATCCCTCTTCTAAGAATCATCTTGTATGCTACAAAGTCGAGAACAGTCATATCTAGCTCAAAAGATGATGAACATCTTTATGCTTCCCAGTGCTAGATAAACTGGAATGATTGTTATTATTGGCAGTATTCAATAATAGGAGAAAAATAGTATAGAATAGTGGATAGGAAATTTGCTTGAAAATGAAGATCTGAGTTAAATTCTGCTTCTGATAGATTTTATGTGTATATTCTTACCCTCTCAATAAACTGAGGCACCTCTGTAAGACTTTAAGTTGTAGAGAATCTCATATACATATAAGTCTACATGCAAGTCCCCTATGCTGATGAATTCACAAGTCCATGTCAGCTAGGTAAGAATTGTGTATATATGTAAACAGTTTCCAAGAATGGTATTTGTGTCCCATTAAATCTTGAAATGAGACAACTAGAAGGAGGTGGGTAAGGAATTAACAATAGTGATAAAGAGAAGATTCGTTAAACTATCTCATTTAGTCAATCATTCCTGTTTGGGAGCCCTGAAGCGCTAAGATATTTTGGATCTGAGACATCCAAAAGATGCTTGTGTGTCCAGGAAACTTCAGGAATGGACAATGTGAACAACATAAGGATGACTTCTATTTGGGAAGGCTGAATTCAAGTGTGGAAGCAACTTGTCTCTAACACAGAGTGTTATTAACATATATGTATGATATATATATATATGCATGTATATGTTATATTTGTATCTGAGTATATCATAAGGAGAAGGTACGCATATATGAATAATAAACACATAGAATAGACACAAATGATGATTCTCTTTTCTGTTTCCTCATTATAGTTAATAAGGTTAAGCAAATTCCTAGAAAACACAAAATTGATACATATAAACCAATAAATAATAAATCATGGAATTTTAGAGGAAGAAAGGACCTTAGAGGTCTCTAATCCCAAGACTCTTAACCCTGTTTATACCACAAACCCATTTGGCAGTCTGATGAGACCTAAAGATTCTTTATGATATTGTCTTTAAAAGTATTAAATGAAATTGAGGATTCCAAAGGAAACCAATTATATTGAAATAGTTTTCAAGATCTTTTTTCTCACTTTAATTCATAGATCCCCAGAAAAATAATAAAGTATTTGGTACATGGACCTCAGGTAAAGAACCTGTGAACTAGCTCAAATTCTCATTTTGTAGATTATATAATGAAAAAATCTTTGAACCTAAAAGTCAGCAGAGAACAGAGTTTAAATTCCACTTCTGATAGTATGTGACCAAGAACAAAATACTTAAGTACTATGAATTAGTTTTTTTCTCATGTAAAATGAGGATAATGATACCTACATGATTTCCTTCTGAGGGCTATGTTGTAAGGTCAAAGGAAATAACATATAATGTACTTTGTAAACTTCAAGTAGAATATAAATGTTATCTATAGTATGGATTAAGAAAAAAGTAAGAAAACTAGCTTTCTCCAGTTCTAGGAAGCAATTGGTAGAACAAGGCTTTGAAATCTATAGTAGTAGGTCTTCAGATTCTAAATCTAATGTCCTTTACACTACATCAAATTCTTCTTGCATTTATTCTCTGACATTTGAGAAGAAAACCAATATCATGTTTTCCCTTAATAATTCCTTGTCAAGGAACTATTGCTCCCTCCCCTGAATCATGTTTCCTGAGAATAAAAATTTAAAAGGAAGTTTAGCTCAATGGATACCTGTTTAGACACTATTAGTCAAGAGATTCTTCAGCCAGGTTCCAGCAATGGTTGCTTTGGAATGGTTGCTTGGAATTTGATAAACTCAGATTGTTTTCCTTATTATTCTCTTTCCCTGCCTACACTACCAAGTGAAATGTATATCCAGAGATCTCAGCTCTCTAGGTAATGCACAGAGCAGCTAAGCCTCTTAAAGCCTTAAATCTAAGAGGGATAGCCCAGAGAAGATAGAGAAATTAATATATCTGGTACAAAGCAAAAGAAATTCAGGGTCACCATAGCTGAATGATCTCTCAAGGTCCCCAGCTTTGTCTTAAGCTTGCCAAGTTACACAATAAATATGCTATTAAACATTTGTGGTTCCTTGTAAGGAAAGGGGCAATTTCAGCACATCACCAGCTTCAGAGATGCTGCCATTTTTGTTTTCTATGTGTCCTTTTTCATTGCTTTTATAGAGGTAATATGTAGTCAACCCCAGCTATGTGGCATGCAGATCAGGACTCTGACTTGGCATTAGGTGTGGCTTTTACTTCTTATCTGTACTCTTGTGTATTCAACCCACTGATACTTCTCACCAAGTATTTTCTTTTTGTCACAGCTAACACTATTAGAAGCATAGGTTTATCTAAAAAGAATAGGCTTTTCTCTTCCTAGAATAGGCAGCAAGCGGGCTGTTCCTTAGATCAGACTGGGAGAAGAGAAGATTGAACTTCTATTTGCTGCTCATCCATATTTCTCCTTAATTCTTTCTCCTTTCTGGATTCTTTTGGTGAGAAGTTCAAGGTAGGCAGTACCCTCAATGTACCACAAAACCTTAAAAGAAAGGGGGAGGATACCCTTTCTTTCCAAATCTTAGATGTGGATATTGCATGTCTTTATCCCAGAGGAAGAAAGGGTGGATGGAACATCTGTTACAGTCTCAGAGGGCTAAAGGTACACTGAGAGAGTCATGCATGGATTTACAGATCATCTTACTCCCTTTGTCTATTTATAGGCTTATGTATCCCTGATTGTTCATGAAACTGTTGAGAGAAAGTAGTAAGCTCTCTGATGCATGAAAGTATCTTTTTTTCCTCTCTCTGTACATTTCCCAGGCCCTAAAACACTGCTGCAGTCCTGGAAAGTGCTTGTTATGCTAATTAAAAGCCAAGGAACAGTTATGTATAATTCCTTCTCCATAACTGATAACCTATTGCCATAGGAAATTAGGGTCTAATCAATTGATCAAGTATTAAATGCTTAGTATTGAATTTTTAAAAATCTTCATGATGTGTTTTGAGCATAAGAACTATTTAATTTTTGTTGCTGGCACATAGTAGGTGCTTATCAAACCTTAGCTATCTTTGAATTCTAAGTTTCTAGCACAGTATCTAGGTTTTAAAAATATATGTATATTATAAAAATGGAGATTTGAATGCTGGACTTCAATCCCCAGAAGTCCTTGCTCTAGTTCTCAAGATGCCCTCTAATCTCACTGAGATCTCCACCTGGGTGAGATCAAAGTTTCTATTTAAACTGGCTGTAAAGCCTTCTGAAGGCTCTCTCTTCCTGCTTGTGCTTCCAAACACTCTCATCTCTCAAGATATAGAGTAAGTGGCTATGAATGGCCTCTGTGCCTAGGCACATGCTTTCTTATTTTGTATTTTCTTTATTTCTTAATCTTTAATAAACCTCATAAAATATAATACTTTTAGCAGAGAAACTAATTTTAACTGCTACTATATATATTTACACATATATAAATATACACTTGGATCTATGTGTATCTATGCACATATGTATACATATATACATATGCATGTGTGTAAATGCATTCATGTACAGAGATACACATATATGGAAACTTAATGAATGCATGTTAATCCTTTGTCTGATGTATTAAATAAAGGGTATATAGGTTTTCCCTCATGCCTAGAATATTCTCTTTCCTCAATTGCATCTTTTCTAATTCAGACCCCTTCTGAACTCTGCTCAAGCTCCACCTCCCTTATAAATAAATCTCATCCTGATCACCTACATTGCTAGTGTTCTACGACCACTGAAATCTCATGGTGTCTTTTTGGATGCATTTTGAATTTCCTCTTTCTTATTCACATTGTTACCATTCCTCCTCCTCCTCCTCCAGTAGAATATAAGCTCCCTCAGGGCAGAGACTAATTTTTGTCTTTGTATCCTGGAGCTTTGCACAGTGATTGGAACTTAGTAGTTGCCAAATAAATGTTTTTTTTAACTGATCTAAATTTAATACAAAGAAAAAATTTGCTAAAACTGTGATGCCCTCACAGAATTCACTTTCTAGAAAAGGAAATGTGCCATCTCCATGAGTGCCTGTGGCACAAAGAGGAGGGATATGCAGAGTACTAAAGGACATTGGAAGAGAGAATGGTCACTTCGATTTAAAGATAAAAAGGAGGTGAAGGTCTTGGGTTGGAGAAAAAAATTCAGCAGGAAGAGATTGGGAGAAAGGGAATGAATTCTTTCTAGGCTTTTGGGATGGCCTGAGCAAAAGCCTTGGCTGTGGGAGAAAGAAGGAGGAGAATGTGGGTTCAGGAGGAGACTTCAGAAGGTTATCATCTATATGAGAAATGGAAGATATTATCTTTGCCCTCATACGCACAATATCAAGTTATCTTTGATTACTTTGGTGCAAATATATATAGATATGTGTGTGTCTGCCTATGCATATATATATAGATATACATACATATGTTTATATTAATGTATACGTACACATAGGGTTCTGTTGTTGTTTTAAGTTGATTAGTTGTGTCTGACTTTTCATGACCCCATTATGGGGTTTTCTTGGCAAAGATACTGGACTGGCTTGCCATTTCCTTTTCCAACTCATTTTATAGATGAGGAAACAGGCAAACAAGGTGAAGTGACTGGTCAAGGGTCACACAGCTAATAAGTGTCTGAGGCAGGATTTGAACTCAGTTGCATATATACATATATTATATATATTTATACATACATGCACACACACACATATATATATACATACATATACATAAACACATGAATGAATTATAATGCGAGGGGACTGCAAAATATAAGCAAAAAAACCCAACTGGACTAGGAGATAAAACAATTTGCATTCTAATTCTTGTTCTGCTACAAACTCACTATTACTTTTGACAAGACTCTGTTGATCTCAGTTTCTTCATCTACAACATGAAGAGGTTCAACTAAATGACCTGTTTGCATGATCCCTTTAAGATCCGGTGGTCTACAATGCTAAGGCACCTGGAAAGCTTCAAGGTAGAGATAACAAGATTAATAGGAGAACTGAGAAGGGAGAGGAAAAAGTACTATAAACTATAATGTTCAAGGAAGCTGTCATGGTGTTAGGAGCCTGCCAGCTTAGGTATCCTTGGCAATATTATAATTTTCAAAAGACTATTAATAATAGAGAAGAGGAGAATGCCCTTCTTTTCCCCACCCCAGACTAAGTTCCATATGTATATATATCTTATAAAATGAGGTAGTAATATTATTATGACTAAAATGAGGAGGCAGCTTTCTGTTGTTAACAATGTTGGAGCTTTTAGGTTCAAAAATCACCTTTCCCTAATGGTGAGTCTGTGTGGCATATGGGAAAAACAGTGGATTTCATGTAAGAGTTCAAATGTTGCTTCAAGAAGTTGTAATTGCTATGATACTGGGTAAATCACTTCTCCTTTCTGGGTCTCAGTTTTCTCATCTGTAAAATGGAGGAGTTGAACGAAAGGATGTTTAAGCTCCCTTCTAATTTGAAATCTATGATCCTTAATCCCAAGGGGATAGTAGCCTCAATGATCTTCCATTTGACCTAGATTTTGCAAGACAAAAGGTATTATTTTATTCTCTGACTTTCAAAGGGAAAGGGAGGAAGGAAAATCTTGTTGTTGATTCATTTCAGTCCCATTTGATTCTTTGTCACCTCTTTGGAGTTTTTCTGGCAAAGATATTGGAGCTGGTTGCCATTTCCGTCTCTAGCTCATTTTATAGAAAAGGAAACTGAGGCAAACATGGTTATGAGACTTGCCCAAGATAACACAGGTAATAAGTGTCTGAGACCAGATAGGAATTAAGGAAGATGAGTCTTCCTGAATCAAGACCTGGTGCTCTGTGCACTATGGCACCACCTAGCTGTCCTACCACTGTATGAAAGGTAGTGAGGCACATAGAAGGATTCATAGATCATCTGCTCTTCTTTTCAATTTTTGTCTTTCTTCTAGGCAACCACATTAGAGAAACAACACTTTTTTGGCTCATGGAGGATCCAAACCTGGCATTCTCATCTCCCTTCTTCTGGGAGTTTGGGTGGCCTTATGTCATACATGCTTAACAGGCACTAAGTAATATTGATTAATGTTCTCTTTCCATCTATTTCCAGATGTGTATATGTCTGTAGCTTTAAGGCTTTTGTTAAGAATTATCTTCTTAGTTTACAGGAGTAATTTCTCATTTTGTAGGAGTGAGTTTTAATAGACTTGCTTGTTAGGACTGAGCCAGAAATATCCCCTAAAATAGATGTGCTTGCAAATCCTTATTAAATATCTCTTTACCTCCTTCTAGGGTATAGTTGTCTGCTTATTCAGCAAAGTTTGGCCTCTCATAGTGCCCAATTGGTCACTCATTTTAAAAATCTCTAGAGTCCTTGAACACCCACATCCCATCTCTAAATAGCACCTTTAACAAAGGTTAGATGGGAATTGGATTAAGTCTAGAGGAAAGCAAAAGTTATTAAATAACTAACATTTTTTTATTGCTTTTCAGCTGGAATTGTATATACGTTATATGGTCTTGGCTAATCCCACACAATCTTTGGGTCGGTCTCCTTAACTCAAGTCTTTCCCCACTCTAGAGTCCATCCACCCCTGAGCAGTCAGATTGGTCTGCCTAGAGCATACATCTGATCTTGTTACTTCCTGCTATAAATCCTATTCAATAAATTTCCTGGCTCCCTATCACCTCTGGAATCAAATATAAAATCTTCTGTTAGGCATTCAAAGGCCTTTATAACTTGTCCTTTCCTACCTTTCCTGTCTTCTTATACCTTTCTTACTCCATGTACTCTGCCATACTCTGGGATCCAGTGAGTCCTGCTTCCTTGGACAGCATATTCCATCTCTGAAATTGTTTGCATTTTCATTGGTTGATCTTCATGTCTGGAATGTTGTCCCTCTTCTTTTCTGCCTTCTGTCTTACTTGGCTTCCTTCAAGTCACAACTAAAGTCTTTCCTGCTTCAAGAGATCTTTCTGGATTCCCCCTAAATTCCAGAACTTTCCATCCATTGTTTGCCTCCACTTTATCCTGTCTATCACTTGTTTGAACACAGTTGTTTTCATTTCCTCCATTAGATCTTCAGCTCCCTTGAATGCAGGGACTGTTTTTTGTCTTTTTTAATATAAAAAATGCTTAGCACAGTGCCTGGCACATTTGTTGTTCTTGTTCAGTCATGCCAGTTGTGCCCAACTCTTTGAGATCCCATTTGGGGTTTTCTTGGCAAAGATACTAGAGTGGTTTGCTATTTCCTTCTCTACCTCATTTTAGAAATTAGGAAACTGAGGCAAACAGAGTCAATTGACTTGTCCAGGGTCACTCAGCTAGTAAATTTCTAAGACCAGATTTGAACTTGGTTCTTCCTGACTTTAGGCCCAGCAGTCTATACACTGTATCACTTAACTGCCCCTGACACATAGTAGGCACTTAATAAATGCTTCTGGATTAATGTATCCTTTCCCATTTTTTTCCCCTTTGCTTTTGGAACCATGAAGTACAATTAGTTTATATCTCCCATAGCTACTGGAAAAGGTTATGCAAATCTACTCACTTATAACATCCTTCACTATTCTTATATATTTGAGGACCAAAATGACCCACTCTGGCCACCACTCTGCTATATTAGTGTCATCTCTGTTAGATTGTAAGCTTCTTGAGGACCTTGGGTTTTTTTTTTATTTTTTAATCTGCATCCCTGGTGGTGGTGGCCACAATACTTGGCACACACTGGGTACTCAATGAATCAGATTTTTTTTTCTTTCATTCATTCAAAGCTCCTAACATCCTGATCAGGGAGGTAATATAGATATTATGATCTCCAGGTTGTAGATGAAGAAACGGACTCACTGGGCAGATCTAGAGATGTAGGGAGTAATAAAGAGGACATTCCAGCCTGATCCAAGATATAGAGAGGATCATAAGATGGCCTGGGGACAAGGAGAACAAGTTTTAGGATGAGGTAGAAAAATCCATTTGGTGCCATATCTGAGACAAGATACATAATGATTCAATCTGAGTTTCTTAGTCTGATCAAGGATATTGTATATCTCTTGAATTTATCCAAGACAAAAAGTATGAGGTAAAAAAATAAACACATGTACCAGACACCTGTGATGTCATGGATACTGATGTTGCTAATGATAACAACACACATTTCAGGAATGCTTTATAATTACTAAAAACATTTCTCAGTCTTAAACTTATTTGATCCTCACAACAACTTTGTAAGGTAGGCAAACAAGTATTCTATGGATCTATGGATCAGAGAAATGAAGCTCAGAAAAAGAAAGTCACAGATTCCAAAGGTTCATAGATTTAGAGCAGGGGTCAACTTTAGAATTATTTTAGTCTGACCCAGATCATTTTTATAAATAAGGAAATTGATGTCCAGACAAAGTGATTCACTCAAGATCACTAGGGTATGTGTTTGAGATGGGATTTGAACTCAAAACTTCCTGACTTTAAAGCCAATTTTCTAGTTTCTACACTATGGTACCTCAAAATTTAGGATTATATTTGGAAGGGATCTTAAAAATCATTAAGTACAACCCAAATCCAGATCATGAATTGTATTTATCATATATTAGACAAAGTGGTAAGACAAATTCTGCATAATTTTCAATCTAACAAGCATTTATTAAGCACCTATGATGTATCCAGCACTATATTAGGCAGTAGATTACAAAAAAAGAAAAAAAGAAAAAGAAATCTATTCCCTCAAGGACCTTAGATTCGCCTTAGGGAAAACAACATACACTGTGTATTGAAAAATAAACATAATTGCATGTCATTAACAAATGGTGGTATCAGGAATAGCTTCCTGTGTGGTAGATGGTGATGAGCTTTGTTATGAGGGAATCCAGGGATTCTGGAAGGCATAAATGAGGAGGAGAAAGGCCATTCTAGGTTCAAAGGACAATCTGGACAATGTCACAAGATGTCAGATGGAAAGTCATTCCAAGACAGAGGTAAGGGTTTAAAAAAAAATGTTATTACAGTATTCCAGGAGGGAAGTGATGAAGAACTAGGTAGTTCAGTGGATATAGGACTGGGCTTGGAATTAGTAAAACCCAGATTCAGATATGGCTTCAAACACTTACTAGCTGTGTGACCTTGGGCAAATTCATTAATCCCCTTGGCCTCAGTTTCCTCATCTGTGAAATGAACAGGAAAGGAAAATGGCAAACTAGTTCTGTACCTTTGCCAATAATACCCCAGACTGGGTCATGAAGAGTAGAACATGAGTGAAATGATGCACAATCAATAAGATTATGTTAGCAGAGACAGGTAGGTGGTTTAGTGGATTGAGAGCTAGGACTGGAGATGGAAGGTCTTGGGTTCAAATTTAGCCTCAGAGACTTCCTAGTTATGTGACTGGGGAAATCACTTAACCCCAAATACCTAGCTCTTATTGCTCTTCTATCTTGGAATAGATATTTAGTATTAATTCTAAGACAGAAGGTAAAGTTGTTGTTTCTTTTTAAATTTAAATTATGTTAGCCATTTTGGCTGCCATGATAAACTAGTGACTCATTGACTAGTCCACCAGAATATCCAGGTCTTTTTTCCACATAAACTCTTATACAACCTTGTGTTTTGGATTTCTTGAACCCAAGTGCATGTCCAGTTGGTAGCTTCAGAATATAATTTAACTTTCAGAATCTTTTGGGATTCCAATCCTATCATCCATTGTACTATCAGCATCTTTCAACTTTGAATTTAATAAAAAATTTGACCCATGCTTTCACATGAATCATTGATAAAAATGTAGACCAGAACCTGACCAAGGTAGTGATTATAGATTTAGGGTTGTAGAGAGCCTGGGTCTGCTCTTTGGATGCAGCTTGGAGTAAGCATCACCATTATTACCACAGAGGCATAGCCAGTGATAATGGTCAGGTCAAGGGAGGCAGGCATTCTTGGTCTAAGCATGCTTCTAGTCAGGGTCCTGACACCTAGTTATATCAGGTCTAAATCAGAGCTAGTAAGTTGATAACTTCCCCAAGAACAGCCAACCAGCCAATGATAGAGCCAGGACATTAATCCAAGTCTTCTGCCCCCACCCCCATGCCCAGTTCTTGTTCTTCACCAAGATACCTTTTAGGAAAGAATCGAGGAGGTTCTGGTCCATTACAGCAAATCTTGAGTCAGAGTTCATTTCAGAGCAGCACTCGGCCTTTCTCCTTCAGAATCAAGTATTAAAATCTAAGGGAGCCAGTGGAAAGAAGTGGATTTTGACAAGAAGGGGGAAAAATCTGCCTGAACCTCACCCTCTCACATACACAAATATATTAGATTTTCCCTGGAGATGAAATTCAGCATTTCTCTTTTTATGAGTAATTGAACAAATACTAATATAATATTTCTTTATGTTATTTGAGGCAGGAAGCCAATTTTTTATTTAAAAAGAAATACAGAGCCATTGTAATTCCCAGGAGACCATTCTTATATACTTGCCTATTACAGTGCCTTTGGCAGACCCAAGGCAATACAGAAGAAGCCCATCTTTTTACTATCAACCAAACAGTTCCTGACAATTCAGCAAAGAAGGTGCTAGTGACCCTGGTATTGTTGCCATCTATGTCACTCTTGCCTTATTTTTCGTGGTTATATCATTGTTGTGTCACATTCATAAGATCTAGAGGTCAAAGGAACATGAGGAGCCATCTGGTCCATTCCTCTCAGTTTAGAGATGAGGAAACTCAGACCTACAGAGATTAAGTGGTGTGTCCAAGGTGAAATGGTAATAAATATCAGCAGCCAGATCCCATGTTTGAGATTATAGGAATAAAGGTAGCAACTCATAATAAAAAGTAAGCTTGACTAGGATTTTTTTTCCAAGTGCCCAATATAGTTTATTGAACACAATAACTGCTCACTAAATAGGTAATGAGTTAAAATGAAATTTCAACTAAGATTGGGGTTTTTAAGCATCTACAGTCACTGACAACCACAGTGTTGAGACCTCCAGGAGCAGTGAGCTTGAGAGATTAGGGTAGGGTTCAGATGGTGCTATCAAAGGCTCAGTTATGCTTGAATTTGGGACACTTGGTCATCATCACCCAAACCTATGGCATTCTCTCTGTTTAAGACCTCAGCCACTAGGTGCACAGGAATTTCCCAGGGACATATGCCATCCAAGGATAAGCTGACACTGTAAGAGTCCCATAGGTTCTCTAGACATCTTTGGGGCTATACAGATCTGGCTTGGGAAGAAAAGAAAAAAAGATCACCTGGTTTTTTGCTCTTTCCTATCAACACATTCAGCTTTTTAACCAAAGTAAAAAGGCTATTTTAGGAACACCAGCTCAGATGTTCTGGTTTTCCCTCCTCCCTACTGCCTGCACGTAGCCTTAGAGTAGGAGAGACTGGTGCCCTCATTAGGACCACTGACATCAGTCATTTCTTTCTTCTTTCTGCAACTCAATCTGCCCTGCTTCCCTGATTATAGCAACAGCAATGTGGAGGAATTCCTTTTTTAATGGCAGAAGAAAAAATTGTGAGTCTCTTCCCATTAAATTGTTATGACCTTGGGGAAATCATTCCCCTTCTCTCCTTTTCCTATTCTAAAATCTGGACTTACTGATCCATTAAACCATGAAAGAGATAGGAAGAGTCGTTCCCTTTCTCCCATGAGGATCACTTTGTCCTTTCTTATTCTCATTTTATACCTATAGGGATTGCTCTCAGTGTACTCTAATCTGTGACCTGACCCAGAAAGTATGATAGAAAGAATTCTGGGATTTAACCCAGTAGGCATGGAATCTAGCCCTCCTTTTGTCATCAAATTACAGTGTGACCTTGTAGAAGTCTGTCTCCTTCTCTGAGCCTCAGTTTCTACATTTGTAAAATGAGAGAGGAAAACTCATTGGCATATTAGACAGACTGTCAGGCCTGAGTGAGGAAGATTCATCTTCCTGAATTCAAATCTGTCCTCAGATACTTATTTGCTTTTTCACCCTGGACCAGTCATTTCATCTCATTTGCCTCAGTTCCTCCTCTGTAAAATGAGCTAGAAGAGGAAATGGGCAAACCACTCCAGCATCCTTTCCAAGAAAACCCCAAGTGGGATCACAAAGAATCAGACCTAACTGAAAAATGATTGAACAACAGAATGAGAGAATTGGACTAAACAGTGTTGAATCTCCTTTCCATCTTCTACATTTCAAGAATGTAAAGAAAACCTATCCAACTACAAGAGATTTGGTTCTACCTGTGTTCCCTGAGGACAAAAGATATCTTTTATTTTTTTCTTTTTACCTTTAATATTGCATTTCCAGTTGACATTTAAAAGAAGGTAAATAATAATTATAATTATAGTTTTCCTTGAGGTCTCAAAATGCATTCCTAACAAGTATTAATTAAACCCTACAAAACTCAGCAGAGGGTAGAATTATTAGAAGTATAACTGTCACACACACACACACACACACACACACACTAACACACACAGACCTTTTTTGCTCCAAATATGTTTGGAACTTTTCCATTAAGTTAGAACTGTCTAAAACTGTTGCAAGTTTTATTCAGCTTATAACTGACCTGATTTTAGTACATATATATGTGTATTTCTTTCCAAAAGAAATATACTCATACTAGCACTGTAGCCTATCTTCAGATTTTAGATTTAAATCTAGAAGGAAACTTAGAGGACAGAGTTAAACTCTTTTATTTCATAGTTGAAGAAACTGAGGCACAAAAGACTTGACCATATGTATACAGTTGGTTACTATCTAAGGCAGAAAGTGAATCAATCTCTTCCTTACTTTGAATCCAGGTATCTGACCACTAGGTTAAATTATTTCTGTCCCAAAGTGGCCTGGACTGCCTTCAAATGTTGTGGGTTTCCCTTTTGTGGATGTCTTTTCAGCAGAAATTGAATGAAAGTTTTTGGAGCATGGAATAAAACAAATTTCTATTTAGGTGTGGGTAAGACTAGATAGTCTGTGGGGTTCATATTACCTTTCAAATTTCTGATTCTGAAACAGATATGACTTCAGTTTCTAGCTCTGAGACTTCCTGATTATTGGATTGTGGATGAGTTACTTAATTTCTCTGAGCCTCAGTTTTCTCATCTGTAATATGGATATGAGTCTTATTTTACCTCAATCTCAAGACCAAAAGTGCTCTGTGAATTATATGAATATAAATTCCATACATATAGATGTATGGAATCCCTTGCTATCCTCTGACGGTGATACTCTCATAAAAGGTAAAAAAGGCATCAGCAACAGGTGGAAAGAACACTTCAGTCAGCTTCTCAACCTACCCTCTTCAGTCGACCAAAGCATCCTTGACCAGATCCCCCAAAACCGCACCATTGAACAACTTGACGTCCCTCCTTCAATAGAGGAAGTCCAAAAATCCATTAAGCAAATGAGTGCAGGCAAGGCACCCGGTAAAGACGGGATCCCAACCGAGGTGTAAAAGGCCTTAAATGGAAAGGCGCTCCAGGTATTCCACATAGTGCTGACCAGCATATGGGAAGAGGAAGACATGCCCCCAGAACTCAGAGATGCCTCCATCGTAGCCCTACACAAGAACAAAGGCGCACGAGCAGCCTGTGACAACTACAGAGGCATCTCACTACTCTCCACTGTTGGAAAGATCCTCGCCCGTGTTATACTCAACAGACTCCTGTCATCTGTTTCAGAGCAGAACCTGCCTGAATCACAATGTGGCTTCTGACCAGATCGCAGCACCATCGACATGGTCTTCACAGTGAGGCAAATGCAGGAAAAATGCCTTGAGCAGAACCTGAGTCTCTACATTGTCTTCATAGACCTGAAGAAGGTGTTTGACACAGTAAACAGGGACGCATTGTGGGTGATCCTTAGCAAGCTCGGTTGCCCAGCAAAATTTGTCAAACTGATCCAGCTCTTTCATGTCGACATGACAGGGGAAGTCCTATCTGGTGGAGAGACTTCTGATCGCTTCAGCATCTCCAATGGCGTGAAACAAGGCTGTGTCCTTGCTCCAGTACTATTCAACCAATTTTTCACCCAAGTATTGCGACATGTTGTGATGGATCTAGACCTGGGCATCTATATCAAATACCGGCTGGATGGCTCACTATTCGACCTTCGCCGCCTGACTGCAAAAACAAAGACAACAGAGAGACTCATCCTGGAAGCTCTCTTTGCAGATGACTGTGCTCTCATGGCCCACCAAGAAAATCATCTCCAAACCATTGTGGACAGGTTCTCTACCACAACAAAACTGTTTGGCCTGACCATCAGCCTCAGCAAAACAGAGGTGCTGTTCCAACCTGTACCAGGGAGGCCAACTAACCAGCCGTGCATTACAATCGACGGCACGCAGCTTTCTAATGTCAACACTTTCAAGTACCTGGGCAGCACCATCGCCATCGATGGGTCCCTAGACCACAAGATTAATGCCAGGATCCAAAAGGCCAGCCAGGCACTCGGGCGGCTGAGCTCCAAAGTCCTCCAACACAGCGGTGTAAGCACTGCGACGAAGCTCAAAGTGTACAGCGCAGTGGTCCTCAGCTCGCTCCTGTACGGTTACGAGACATGGACACTGTACCGGAAGCACATGAAACAGCTGGAGCAATTCCACCAACGCTCCCTCCGGTCAATCATGAGGATTCGATGGCAGGACCGAATCACCAATCAGGAAGTCCTCGACAGAGCCAACTCCACCAGCATCGAAGTCCTGGTCCTCAACACCCAGCTACGATGGTCTGGACACGTCATCTGCATGGACCCACAGGGAATACCAAGACAGGTATTCTATGGTGAACTGTCAGCTGGACTCAGGAAACAAGGCCGACCAAAGAAAAGATTCAAAGATCAACTAAAGTCCAACTTGAAGTGGGCTGGCATTGCACCAAAGCAACTAGAACTCGCTGCCTCTGTCAGAAGCAGCTGGCATACCTATATCAGTCATGCCGCCACCTCCTTTGAAGATGAGTGACGTCGACGTCTTGCCGCTGAGCGTGAACACCGACACCAGGCCACAACCGCACCTCCCATAACAACTGGCGTCCCATGCCCCATGTGCCACCAACTCTGCGCCTCAGCCTTTGGACTCCAAAGCCACATGAGGGTACACCGTAGATGAAACTGCACAAAGACAATAGTCATTCTCAGTCACCGAGAGACTACCACTACATATAGATGGATATATTTTTGTGTGTGTACATTTATTTCTACTATGAAAGATCTGTGGTTTCCTCTGCTTGAGTACCTCTTTCATCAATGCAGATGGATACATGAAAATCAGCAGAAGATCTTTATAAATTGCTATTTGGGGCAGTTAAACAAGTTATCTGATCCTGTCTGCCTCCATTTCCTTATCTGTAGCATAAGCTGGAGAAGGAAATGGCTAATCACTCCAGTATCTTTGCTAAGGAAACCCCAAATAGGGCCATGAAGAGTTGTGTATGACTGAAATGAGTGAACAAGAACAACAAATGTGCGAGACACTATAGTAAGCTAAGTCCAGATGGGATCACCAAGAGTTGTACATAACCAAATTAACGACCACAAAAGAATCCATCACCTAATAATCACAGCTCTTTTGATTCTGTACATTTGTTCGTGAAGAAAATCAGCCACTTAAGTCTGTTAGGAAAAATAACCATTTCCAAAAACCAAAAATAAAAGAGCCAGAACTTGGACACAGAGATCTTGACTCCAAGTCATGAGTTCTCTTTTCATTTGACTAAGCTGGATCTGTATTAGAGGAATGACTTAACAATGACCTATTAGCTGTTTATTTATAAAATAATGATACACATTTGCTTTTCCCCCTCTTGTAGCTCTGAGATTTTAGATAGAAATTTTAAAATCTCTACCCAAATAATTATCTTATTTGGTCCAACATACTAAAGAATTTTCAAGATCTCCTTCTTGCCCTTACTCACACCACAGGCAGGCTCCTAGACTCTTTTCCAGGTTTATTTCACTTCATTCCTATTCACATATTCTTTGTCTTACCCAAACAAACTTACACGATGTTCCCCAATTCAGCATCCCATCTTCTGCCTCCATGTGTTTGCTCAGATTATTTTCTTTTTATGATATATGCTTTCTTCTCACTTCCACCCCTTCCTTCCAGTCGTTGCTCCATTCAAAGCTCTGTCTGGTCCTATTGCTTTTTGTAAATTGTCTTGAATTGACTTATCTATTTTCAAAATGGGGGTCATATTGCTAATGGCTAATTTACATTTGTTATTTTAAATTTTCTAAATAAATAAATATTTGTTGAATCAAGTGAACTAAATTGAATTTTCCCCTGTTTGCCTCCATTTCTACCTGCTATAAAATAAAGGGGATAGACTGGAGATAATCGTTAATGTTCTTACTAGCTCTAAGATTCTTTTAGTCTTTGAAGCTTTTTTTTTTAATTTTCTTAACTTGAGGGAAGAAGGAAGGTTTCATTATCAAGGCAGTTATAGCACAAGGCCTTGATTTTGGTCCAACAGTTTCATTTTATGGCTTTTTATACAAATGGACCATGGGTTATTTTATGACACACATCTTTATTATTAAAATACCTAGCTCGGTCACAACCATTCAGGTAGCATAAGCAAAAATAACTCACCACATTTTGCTAGAATTACTCGGATAATTGCAGCCGACATGCTGAATGTGATTTTTGGCTTGAGTTTCCTTCATACTGGTGAGGACACAGCCTGAAATATAACCGACCTTTTATTTCTTGGCTTAGTCAGAGAGATTCACATATTCACAGACTGTCAGAGTTGGAAGAGCCCCAAATGATCACCTTGCCCAACCCTCTTATCTTACAAAAAAAGAAACTCAGACCAAGAAAGGACAGCCTAGAACTGGGAGTAATTATGATGGAGATCATAATGATGACATTTACATACTGCTCCAAGGTTTGCAAAGTACTTTTAGATGTTGTCTCTTTTGTTCTTCATAGCAATCCTTGGAAGTAGGTCGTGTGTGTGTGTGTGTGTGTGTGTGTGTGTGTGTGTGTGTGTGCGCGCACATATATATGTATCACTTATATATATATATATACATTTAAAATATATTATATACTACTTTTATCTGCATATTATATAGTTAAAAAGTCTTGAACCCCTGAAACTACATTACCCAAAGTTCCTTTCTGTATTACCTAGAATCCTTTCCCCTTTTCCTGAGTCCTTAAGTTTTGCTCCATGGTATTTAAGTGGGCCATAATTCCTCCCACGCTCTCTTTTACTCATGACCAACCAAGTTCAGATACTTTGTTTACTTTAATTATTATTAATAAAACTTTTAAAATATAATACTTAGTTATTGAATATTTTTAAGACCCACAATATATAGTAATATACATATAAATGCATAAAATGAAGATGTGGAAACTGAGGTTAAGAAAGGTTAATGGCTTAGCAGGGCCATAGATTTGACTAGGGTCTTTCTGAATCCAAGTCCAACAGGCTTTCTACCAAACTATCTAGCTGCTTAAAGGACACTGGATTTAGCGTCAGGCTCTAGTCCCATCTCACTGTGAATCTTGGACCATATAACTAGTCATACAATAATGGGTGAGTCACTTTAATTCTCTAAGATTCAATTTTGGCAGGAATAAAATGTACTTAATCCTAATTGTGGTATCTACCTCCCTGGATTGTTGTAGAGGAAAGCATTCTGTAAACTTTCCAACACTATAGAAATGGGATCTATTATCAGTGCAGGAGGAAGGGTGGAAAAGGAGCCTGAGAAATTCTCTCTACACAGAGAAATAAATAGAATCAGTAAATATAATATATAAAATTCATCTGAAGGGCTCAGAGAGCTTCTCCCTAAAGAGTCACAAATCTCTGTAGAGTGGGTAGCCTGTATGCCATTCATTTCTGTCCTCTCTTCATGGCTTGACAAATAATAGAATGTTCAAATATGGAATAGTTGGATCGCATCTCGTTTTTAAATCCAAGAGATATTTAGCTAGTGTCTTGGTGCAAAGCATTATATCAGGCAAGCTGTTGGCATCCCTGTGAGATGCTGAGATGGCTACAGAAAGTTATTGATGTTATTTGTCCATAATTTTCAAAGAGAATCAATGACATCATGAGGTGATGTTTTGAGTAGTGAATTAGTTGGATTTAAGGGAGGCAGAGTTGCACAAAGT
Organism: Monodelphis domestica; assembly: GCF_027887165.1. Lineage (NCBI taxonomy): Eukaryota > Metazoa > Chordata > Mammalia > Didelphimorphia > Didelphidae > Monodelphis > Monodelphis domestica. The sequence continues at coordinate 336,669,308 of NC_077230.1, read as the reverse complement.
CATCATTCTCACTCTCTCTTTCAGAATCACTGGAATACAATAGCAAGACAAAAGTCAGAATGACTGGTGATGGACTGGCATGCAGTGGATGACCCAGGTGTCTTCCACGTCTGGGTTCTTGGCAAGAACGTATACTAGTGATCTTTCCTAACAAAACTTGAGATTCTATCATTAGTTATTTCCTTCTGTGGGTTAAGCAACATTCTTTACCTATGCATCCTGTTTAAATGGCAAATATTACAGGGGTAAGACATTGTAGGATCATGGGATTTAACAGCTAGAAGTGATATAAACAGTTAAATCAACCGTGTGCACAAAACCATACATTTCTACAGCACCCTTGATGAGTGGTCATTCAGCATGTGCTTGGACAGTTCCAGTGAGGGAAGTATCACTGCCTACCATTAAAGTTTATACTATTGTGCTAGATTTGGAGTTAGGAAGATAGCATACATATGCATAGTAATCTTAATTTAACAGACATTTATTAATGTTCTATTCTATTCTAAGCACTGCCTAAGTGGAAAAGTTTTGAAAGGGACAGTTATGTAGAATTTATGTAACACCTACATTTTTATACTACTTTAAAGTATGACCTTAGAAAGTTGGTATTATTATTTCCATTATATATATATATATATATATCAGAAAACTGAGGGTCAGAGAGGTTACCTTTTCTATAATTTCACATCTAGAATTAGAGAAGTAAATTGAACCTAGAACCTCTTGATTTGAAGTTCAAATCTTGACCCATGCTCTCATGGAGTTTACAAGTTAAATAGAAATTTAAAATTTGAATGTAAATGACCATAAGGAAAAATGTTACATAGTAAATATCTCAGAGGTTAAAAAAAAAAAGGGAAGCATGTGAAAATGTGAAGTCAGAGGGGGAAAAAGTCTCAAAGACTTTAAGTTGCAAAATGGTCCAGTCTGCACTGGTGTAGAAAATTTCTTCACTTACGTGTTTTCTATAATAATAAAACCAGAGTTCTAGTGTCTATCCCTTATATTGATATCAAACAATAGATTTTAGATTAATAGTTGTTATTGGGCATTAGAGAATCGATTTAAAGAAAAACATGTCAAAGAAGAAATCAGGACCAGATCCTGTTGGGTAGTCCATAGAAGGAGTATCTGTTTGGTCATCCAGGAAGTATGCATATAGTATCTTTCTACTGGATTAGAAGATTCATAAAAGCAAAGATTGTCTTATCTAAGTTTACATCTCTTCCAGCTCCCAGAAAGGCTCTCTACACCTAAAGAGTCCTTAATAAATATGTTTGAATGAGTAGAAAAATGATTTAAATAAACATTTATTCATCTATTCTGGGTATGAATTTGTAAAAGGCAATGAAGTGCAAAGATAAAAAAAAATTGTCCATGCCCTCAAGGAGTTTGAAATTTAATGGAGGAAAGGGAAAGAAACAAAGCCACAGTATCTAAAATTACAATACAAATTAGAATATGTAAACATTTAGAAGAGTTCAAAGTGGCCTGAGAAATTTGAGGAAGAAATGCTGATTTTAGTCCTTGTTGGGCTATCAAACACATCTTTTTCTTTATCATTTTTGAGGTTGGTTATGTGGACAATTGTAAAGCAGTTACTTGGGAGGGAGAGGGAGGCACATATATCTGAATTGTCACTCTCTACTTATCTAATTCTGCAGGTCCCAGAGGGCAACATAATCAGCCAAGCACACAGAGCATATTCTGCCAAAGAAAGAAATCCATGCCCTGAGAGCTATAATCAAGCTCTTCTGTGAATTCCAAAGTCTTTCCCAGGTCAGATCCTCTTATCTGCTGATAAACAACTTTTTGAGTAAGAGAAGCAGGTATCATTATGTCCATTTTACTGATGAGGAAACTGAGTCTCAAAGAGATTATACACCTTGATTCACAGAGGTTCATAAATGTCAAAGGGAGGATTCAAACTTTTGAGCCCAGCACTCTTCACTCCACTGTGTTGATATAGAGATGGCCTTTTGAGGTCAGCACATTTATCTAATCTCATTTGATTCACATAATGATCCGATGGGGCAGGCACAACAGTGACTATTATCTCAAATTTTCTGATGAGGAAACTGGGTTTCAAGTTGGTTTAGGATTCTGTGGTCACCTAGAGGTAGAGGTGAGGTTCAGATTCAAGCCTTTCCTAACCCTAGTCACTGTGTCAAACTGCCTCTCTATCAGATTGGTTCTAATAAACAATGTCATTCAGAATTTTCAAGTAATGCAAAGAAACATAAAATATGAAGGTTTGTAACATACTGAAATCTATGAATTTATATACTATATGGAAGCCTTCCATTCTTTATTCTTCCATTTGAGAGAATTCGTCCATTCTCCAGTGGCTAAAGAAATCACTATTAAAGGATATGTTAGTCAAAGAATCAAAAAACATTGATATATTACTAAATCTACAAGGCAACACAGAGGTCATCAAGAATAGTGGTGTCAAACTGAAATGGAAACAGATTCCTACTGGACCATAGTGACTTAGAAAACCACAAATTAACATTATCTATGTTGCACTGTATTGAAAAAAATTGTTAAATACTTACTAATGACATTTTAATCTGGTTCTACCAAACTCTGGAGTCTTGAAAGTCTCTTGTTTGGACTGAAGGTTAAGATTTTGATACTTTAGAGAGATCAACCTTCTCATTTTGAAGTTAAGAGAATACCTTGAGGGCAGGGAAATGACTTCCCTAAGGTCTAATAGCTAGATGGTGTCAGTCACAACCTTCATATTGCTTATACTGTATTGGATGTCTTCCAATGCTACAAGAGCAGAAAAATGTATATAAGGGCTTCTTTTGTTTACAATTCTGCCCTTAAATCATTTTCTTTGTTTATTTTAATAATGGCTGCAAGCTTCCTGAGCAGTTGTGAGGAGAACCAAATGGTGTTCATTCAGTCTGGCAAAATGATACATGGTGGGTGTGTTTATGCTGTTGCTCAAAGGCTAAATGTGGAAGATTTTTTTGAAATGACTTTTGGGTGTTCTAAGAAGTTTAAATAAACACTGTGTTGGCTTGAGAGTGGGAGTATTCTTCCAGGCTTAGTTCAATGATGTGCTGGTCCCTGAGAAACATGTATATTTGTTGTGAGCCCTCATAAATGGGAAGTTTAACAGATAAAGATGGCTGATGAGGCAAAATCCCACCTTTTCTGATCTTCCTTATTTCTAATACTTCCCTTCTGTTGAATCTCTGATTTACTTATATCTCTCATTAGACTGTGGGCTCCTTAAGAACAGAGATGGGCTTTATTTGTTTTGTTTTGTTTTCATATGCCTAGGTCAGCTTTTGGCACAAGGTCTGGTGAAAGTAGTGCTTAGTGAATCTTTGCTGATTGTAAACTAACTTTTTTTTTTAAATGCAACACTTTTGAAGCTTGGTTTGGGGGTGAGAAGGAAGGAAATTCCTTTTAACTAATACATTGGCTGTAATTTACAGTTTTAGAAAGTTGTTTGGGGTACTACTAAAAAAAGTCAATAATCATTTATGGGGCATTTACTAAGTTCCAGGCACTAGATTAATCACTAAGGATACCAAAAAAGCAAAAACATGATCCCTGCATATAGCTTCAAGAGGTTAAGTTAGAGCATTTAGGTGGCTCAGTAGATGGAGAGTCAGGTCTAGAGATGGGAAGTCCTGAGTTCAAATTTAACCTCAGACTCTGCCAACTGTATGACCCTGGGCAAGTCACTTAACTCCAATTGTCTAGTCCTTCCTGTTGTTCTGTTTTGGAACTGTTACTTAGCATTGATTCTAAGATAGAAGGTAAGGGTTAAAATAAAAATAAAAAGTGGTTGAGTGAAAGAGGTCATAGAGCCAGCATGCATCAAAAATAGGATCTGAATCCCTGGCCTTCTGGATTCCAAGATTGGCTCCATGTCCCTTATGGTTCCTGCTGACTCTTCACCTTTATTGTATGATGGAGAGCAAATATGAAACTGTGACTCAAAAGGAGAGTGAATGTTTTACTGCCTATGGAATTCTTTAATCCATTATCTCATTTGAATCTCAAAAAATCCCTCAGATAGATAGCTCCAAGATTATTATTTCCATTTTTCCAGTGAGAAAGCCAACATTCAGAGAAAAAAAGACTTGGCCAAGATCATATACCTAGTAAATAGAAGAGCTGCAACCCAGAGCCAAGTTTTCTCATCCTAAGTACTATATAATTTCCCTTTGTATACTGCAGGTCTTAGTATAATACCTAGCACATTTTTGTTAGTCAGGCATTTCAGTTGTATTCCACTCTTCAAGAACCCATTTGGGTTTTTTTTTTTTGGCAGAGATACTAGAGTGATTCGCCATTTCTTTCTCTGGCTCATTTTACAGATAGTGAAACTGAGGCAAACTGGATTAAGTAACTTAACCAGAGTACACAGCTAACAAGTGTCTGATGCCAGATTTGAACTCAGGGATATGAGTATGCTTGACTCAATGCTTGGCACTTTATGCACTCTGCCACCTAGCTGCCCTGCTTAGCACATAATAAATATTAAATGTTTATTGACTGATTTAAATGCTTATTGACCGTCTTATGTCCAGTACTCTTTCCACTATCCCTATTTCTGACCTATTTCTCTACATCAAAAATAAAAACCACTATACATGTTACATATTCTTCATTTCCCCACATATATCCAGTTTAAGACAGAAATAGGCAGCAATCTTATTTTTCCTGATGTATCCTTTAAGCAAACCCTCAAGGAGTAGTTAGTGTTCATGGCTGCCTGCTTTCTTGTCCATTTGATTCCCCACCCTATCCTCTGGAGTGAGTGCTAATACCAATAATAAATAATTAGTCATATACATCCACATAGCATTCTAGTGTTATCAAGAGCTTACACACATTATCTCATTTGAGTCTTGTAACAACCTGTCAGTGAGATAGGGCAGGGATTATCATCTTCTTTTTCCAGATAAGGAAAGTGAGACTCAAAGATATTGTCAATAGTCAATCAGTAAGTAAACAAGTTAAGTAATGACTATGTGTCATACTCTGTGCCAAGTGCAAGGAATATAAAGACTATAACTGAACATGCTTTACAAAGTGCTTTCACGTGCAAAATATGATTAAGCAGAAAAATGAAAACAGGGATTCATAAAAGGACCTTAAGTATTTTTCAAGAATTTTACAGCAATTATTTTATTTGAGCCTCAAAACAACCCTATGAAGTAGGTATGATTGATATTCTCATGTATCTTGCAAATGAGAAAATTCTGGCTCTGAGTAGTTGTGTGATTTGACAGAATAGAGAGTCAAATCCAGGGGTCTTCTAATTCCAAATTAAATACCCTTTCCATGATTCTGTAGTAGGAAGGAAGGAAGGAAGGAAGGAAGGAAGGAAGGAAGGAAGGAAGGAAGGAAGGAAGGAAGGAAGGAAGGAACAGAGGGAAAGAGGGAGGGAGGGAGGGAGGGAAGGTGAAAGAGAGAGAGACAGAGAGAGAGAAGAAGAAGAAGAGGAGGAGGAGGAGGAAGGAAAGGAAGGAAGGAAGGAACAAATGAATGAATGAAGGAAAAGAGGAAGAAAGAAAGGAACGAATGAAGGAAGGAAGGAAAAGGGGAAGAAAGGAAGGAAGAAAGGAACGAATGAATGAAGGAAGGAAAAGAGGAAGAAAGGAAGAAAGAACAAATGAATGAAGGAAGGAAAAGAGGAAGAAAGGAAGGAAGAAAGGAACGAATGAATGAAGGAAGGAAAAGAGGAAGAAAGGAAGAAAGAAACGAATGAATGAATGAAGGAAAAGAGGAAGAAAGGAAGGAAGAAAGGAATGAATGAAGGAAGGAAGGAAGGAAAAGAGGAAAGAAGGAAGGGAGGGAGGGAAGGAGAGAAGGAAGAAAGAGAAGGAAGAAAGGAAAGAAAGAAAGGAAGGAAAGGAGGGAGGAAGAGAAGGGGGCTTATTGAATACTTACTATATGTCAGTCACTACGTTAAGTGTCTTATGGTGGGGTCAAGCAGATCTTTGCTGACTACAGGTAGTCTTAGCAAACCACAAATTTATATAATCTATATTGCATTTTATTTTTATTTATTTTGTTAAATATTTTTAAATTACATTTTAATTTGATTACCAGGCAAGGTAGGTTTGCTGCTGCTTGCCAGCCAGGAGTTTGATCCCTCTTCTTTATAAATATTATCTTATTATATCCTCACAACATATTATATTATCCCTTTTATAGAGCTGAGGAAACTGAGGCATGTAGGGGGTTAAGTGACTTAGTTAGGATCACCCAACTAATAAGTATCTGAAGCTAAACATGAATTCAGGTCTTCCTGGCTGTAGGACCAGTGCTCTATGCACTGTGGGATCACCTAGCTGTTGCCTCAGTGGAGCCTTAAGAAGTTGTTAATACCAATAGGAGATTGTAACAGTAAAATGTCATTGTGATATTCAATTTAATGTCAAGCAAAATGGAAAAGTCTATACACCCCTACAGAAAAAAACTGGTGGAGTCTGAATGTAGATGGAAGCATGCCACTCCTCGCTTTATTTCCTCCATAGATTTTTCTCTAGTGTGAGTATTATGTGTCTTGTTTCACAACATGATGAACATGGAAATAAGTAGTGTATGATAACATATGTGTAACCAATATCATATTACCTGCCATCATGGGAGGGAAGGTAGGAAGAGAGAGAACATGGATTGTAAAATAGCAGAAAATGATTATTGAAAATTTTATCAACATGTAATCTATTTAAAAAATTAAAAATACAAAAAAAAAGGAAGTCAAATGAGGCATAGAGAATTGGTTTAGGGAAACATCCTTGATTATGGAATCTGAATTCAAATCTTGACTCTCTCAGTTATTTTATATTGGACTTTGGGCAAATCATAAAATCTCTATGGTCCACAGTTGTCTTACCTTGTAAAATAAAGGAATTGAATTAGTTGATTTTTAAGTTCCCTTTCAGAACTAAATTTGATCCCTCTGTAGAAGGTGACAGCTAGAACAGTAATAGCTAGCACTTACAGAGAACTTGGAGGTACACAAAGCACTTAACCTCATTTAATCCTTACAACAACTCAAGGAGGGAGTGGTTACAAAGGTAACCTCTTTTCAGATGAGGAAACTGAGGTAGATAGTAGTTAAGTGACTTGCACAGGGTCTTATCTGAAGTTGAATTTGAACTCAGTTCGTTCTGATTTTAGGTTCAGTGCTTTAGACATTAAACCACTGAGTTGCCTCATTTAAAAAAAAATGAGATTGGCTGTCAAGTTCAGGGATCCCCTGACTAGACCAGTGAATTAGAGGAGGCTTACAGAACAGATTTGGAGAGACACAGATAATAGCAATAGTGATAATTTGTATAATCAACTCCTGGCTATGGAGAATAGAATTTAATATTTCTCTTTGCCTTTCCCCTTTATTAGTTATCCCTGACTATAACCATATAAGGAAAACCAGCTTTATCATCTCTATTTTAGAGAGCTAATAAGGCCCAGAGAGGTTAGGTGACCTTACCCTAGTTAAAGATAGCAGGGCCAAGTCTGGAAATCAAAACCCCTTAGTCCCAAATCAGTAATTTCATTCACTGCTATGTTTCCTTTCTGCTAAAAATCAAATTTCCCCTAACATGGAGAGATGAGGAGGAGTACTGAAGAGAGATAAGTCAGTGTGAGTTAATGCTAGAGGGGAAATTGAGGGTGGATGTGTTTGAAATTTCCCAGGACAAGGGGAAGGTGAAGGATTAGTTTGTGAGGAGTCAAGGAAGTAAAATGAAAATAAAATACCTGTCCATGTCTTACTAGTTTGACTGAGATGATAAAGCATTGAACAATTTTGCTAAGTATTTCCTACGTCAATCCCATGAGGAAAGAGTTCAAGCTGAGAAACTGATGAAACTTCAGAACCCAGGAGGCTACCAGATCTTCTTTCAAGACTTCAAGAAACCAGACTGAGATGACTGACAGAGTAGACTGAATACAATGGAATGTGTCCTGAACTTGGGGGAAAAAAATGTTAATCAGTTGTCACTGGAATTGCACAAGGCGGCCGCTGACAAAAAGGATCCTTATTTATGTGATTTCACCCAAAACTACCATGTGTATGAACAGGTAAAGTCCATCGGGCAACTGTGGGTCATGTAAGGAATCTGAGAAAAATGGGGGCCCCTGATTCTGGCATAGAGGACTATCTCCTAAACAAATAGATTCATGGAGCATGTCAAAAAGAGCTAAGACTTAATTTGGTTTCCCCACCACAACTGGGAACTGTGGGTATAACTCCTACTCATTATCAGGGAATGCATGTTTTGATTATTTTTCATAATATATACCAAATCTTCTTTGGTATATAATCTATACCAAAATTTCATAATCTATAGCAAAAAACCAACCTCCCACTATTTACATTCCATTTTTTTAAGATAGAGGAAAGGAAACAAGTATTTATTTATTTACTTTTTTAAAACCTTGCCTTCCGTCTTCAAATCAATACTAAGTATTGGCAGAAAAGTGGTAAGGGCTAGGCAAGTGGGGTAGAGTGACTTTCCCAGGGTAATATAGCTAGGAAAAGCCTGAGATAAAATTTAAATCCAGAACCTTCTGTCTCCAGGTCTGACTATGCCTGATTTGGTACTGATGAAAAAGAAAATAAAGGCTTAAATGTATAAAGTGCTTTAAGAACCTAATTTCCATAAATCATCTCAAGTCATCCTCCCTACCACCCTTTAAATTAAAACAATACTGAGATTAGTTCCTTTATTACAGTAAAGAGGGGATTAGAGAATTACAGTGACATTTTCAGGATCACACAACCATAAAGCATCTGAAGAAACTAGAAAACTGAGCTTTGGGTGTTCCAAGAGGTTTACATATTGGTTTGAGAACAAAGTGTTTGCCCAGCATGGTTCAGTGTTTTGTTGATCATTGGTAGTTAAGAATATTTGGTGAGATTCATCTTTTAGTCATAAATGGAAGGATTAAAAATGAATAAGGGGAAATGATGATGGTGATAAGCTGGTATTTATGTTCACTACTTATAATATCCTGACCAAAGCATTTAAGCACTTCAGGGACTGATTTCCTTATCTGTAAAAGGAGAATATTAATATAGAAGTTGCCTATATTGTAGGTCTATATGAGGAATAGGTTTGATGTATTTATGTAATGTATATTATTATTATTTTCATTCTGTTTCAGCAGAGGGAAAGAAGATAGAGTTGAAAAAAGTTTTGATGATGGCACTCAAACTGTAGTGATTTTATATGTAATGGGTAGAGATGGACGGTATATTTTCCTTTTTTTGATGTGAATAATAGTAGAATGGTAGAATATGCCTCTATTTCCGTAAGTCAGTGTAACATCCATCTCTCATGTTTTGCCTTCCTTAACTCTCCATTTTTATACAACTAGACACAGAACTCTCTTTCTCAGACCACAGAAGTCATCAACAGATTGGTAGATTAGAGCATCTCTATCCCATTCCCTGAAGTACAACAGACTTCTCCAAGGCCAGTGACTAACCACTTATGAACCTATAGCATGATTATGTGATATGGAGTTGTAATACGTTAAGAGTCTATAGAATATGACTTGTATATAGAAGTCTTTTGATTCATATTTTTTTGTGTACCAATTGATATTTCTCCCTGCTTTTGGCTTGTAAATATGGACAAAATGAAGATGTGTTGCTTAAATCATAAGCAGCTAGATATTACAGAGGATTAAAAGCTGGGCTGGGACTCAGGAAGATTCATATTTGCGAGTTCAAATCTGGCCTCAGACAGTAACTAGCTATGTGACTCTGGCCAAGTCATTTAATTCTTTTTGCCTCAGTTCCTCATCTATAAAATGTAATGGGGAAGGAAATAGTAAGCTATTTCAATATCTTTGCCAAAAAAACCCCAAATGTGATCATAAAGAATTTGCTACAACTGAAGGACACAACAACCCTGAATTATAAATAATGGCCTTTCTTTCTACAATATAGTTATATATACATACCAAAGTCAATACAAGTTATAGCTGTTAGTAGGCTCATATGCTTTATTAGTCAAGGTTTTTATCCGCCTTCAAATCAATTTAATAAATGCTGATGTGTGCAGAGGATTATGCTAAGCACTGGATGGGATATTAAATAGGTATTAAATATAGGAAGTGATACTAGATTGTGGTCTATTAGATCTAAAACAGATATTAATGGGAGATAGGCATTACTATCCAATTTTGCAGAAATGGAATTCTTGCTAAAAACTTGCCCTCACAACTCAGAACTAAGAAGCAAAGTGGATCCAAGGTAGCTAGGTGGCAGGAAGTACAACAATCTTTCGTCCAAACTCCTCCAAATAGATCTAGAAAATACACTAGATTGAATTCTGATGGGGAAATCTTAGAAGAAAAAAATCAAAATGTTTTACTTTTTCAATCAAGATCAGTATTCAGAGATACAGAGAGAGGTCTATTAACACTGGAGATAGGATTGGACCAGGGTTTTCCAAATGTTCCATCAAAGGGAAAGTCTGTGTACCTGGGCAAGAAGAGGTCCCAGACCTCTACCAAGGCATTTGGATGGGGACAGGAGCACTCTGTCACCCACACTACCTGGTTTTATGTCACATGTTCAAAATTGCCAAACTGTATGACTCCAAAGTCAGATGTTTGCTGTATTTACATCCAAGTCTTAACTGTTTTTTCTTGTCATTATTTCCTATTTGTAAGAGAATGAACTCTGGGAGAAGGTCAATGGCAAAATGACATTCCTCTGTGAAGACAGGATTAAATCTCCCCTCTGAACTGAGTTCAGGAGATTGAGTTCAGTGGAGGACTGGAACCCAGCTTTGAAATGGTCTCATGGTGAGTAATAAGACTGATTCCCTTACCCTTAGCATCAGGGAGGCCACTTTGGCCAAGGCCTTTAACTATTGCCTGGCTCAGCCTGAGCCAGAGCAGTTTAAATTAATTCTCTCTCTCTCTCTCTCTCTCTCTCTCTCTCTCTCTCTCTCTCTCTCTCTCCTTTTTCCTTAATTCCTTCTCTCTATATTAATTAAAATCACCATAATTTCCAGACTGACTTGGGAATTTTATTTGGCGACCATTTAAATCTAGATTTTAAGTCACAACACTAAAATTATCCTTACACCCCTTGCCAATTTTTAGCTAATCAAATGAAGAACTTAAAGTACCCCTACATGACACTAAGAGAGTTCAGAAGTAACTTGTTAAAGTGGGTGACAACTACAGAGGCCACTTCCCTGCCCCTGGGCAGTGCTAGGCAAATTGAAAGACTGTAATTGGTTCCCATAAAGTGGGGAAAGGACAGGAAGTGACATGGAAAAAGAACTATAAAAAGACATCAACTTCTTGTCCAAGAGACTTCTCCTTTAGACTTCTCCTTTGAACTTCTTCTCCTTTAGAGTTTGTCTTCAGACACTCTGTGTTGGTGAACTAGACAAAAGGAGGAGAGTCTTTCTCTGAATCCTATGTCAGCTTGCTAGGTGAGTAGTTGTCCTTCCTTTCCTGGTTTCTGGAGAGACTGGTTCTGGAGATTCCTGCCTTGGCTTTGGAGGAGACTGTGTTGGTGAAACTCTAGCTGAAGATAGCACCAGACTTCTAGCTGAGGATTATCAGGAAATCCACTGAGGGGCTGTGCCTCACTTCACTGGAGAAGGGCTGATAGGCTTATTAAAATCTGTCTCTTTAGCTACATTTTTCCACTTTCACTCTTTCCACCTCTGTAAATAAAGTTGCTAAAAGTCATTTTGACTTAAGCTATAATATTTTTAATTAAGCTACCACAATGTTACTTTAGAACTTTCATATTAGCATAAAAACTTAGACTTTCTTGCTGAGTCCCAAGAACAATTGATGGCATTTTCTATGGTCACTTTTGGTCTGTCCGACCATCTGATGTATAGTTTTAGATATTAATGGAATCTTAAATGTGTCAGGTATTGAGTTTTCCCAATAGATTCTTTTTGGAACCAACAGCAGATGGAATAAAGAGCCATGGAATAACATGGGTGTTAGGTTGCTACACAAGACATACTAAAATAAAAATCCTTCCTAGATGGAAGGGAGATAATAAACACCCACCCACCTAGGGACCTCTCGAGGTCCAGTAAAGCACAAACCCTTGGGTTTTGGAAACCAAGTTTATTTTTTATAGTAGGAGTAAGGGGAAATGATAGGTAGGGTCCTAACACTACAGATCTAGTCTCCTCCCAACTTCTTTCACCTCATGGTGAATTATTTCTTCCTCTTGTGATTTCACTCAAAGTACTCTAAACTCCTTATCTCTGACTAAGACACATAAACCCAGCTATCTGACTCTCTGCTAACCTAATTAGTATGGATTATTAAAAAGGGATAAAGAAAAAGGACTCACAGATGTATTGAGTCCTTACCTAAAGCCTGCGTTTTTTTTTCCCTAGGTATACCCAGAGTCCTACATGACCAAATCCTCTGGTTTACCTTCATCAAGTGGATTTCTGACAGGTGGATCTCAGGCAGATGGTCTTTGCACTTCAGGGAAAAGACAGTCTACTCCAAGGCAAATTCTCAAACACAGGAATTCCTAACCTTTTACTAAGATTAGGATTTCCAAGGGGAAAATGCTACAGCAAAAAAACTTCCTTCCAGCTCAATGGAAAGCCAGATCCAGAGAGAGACAGTTAAAAAACAATCAAACCCCAAGATCCTTTTTCAGAATCTCCCCCCGCCCCCCGCTTGTGTCCAAATTCTCCTCCTTTCCTTTTAAAGCTAATCCATACATTTTTCTTTATCCCTTATATTCCTATAATACCAAAGATCCAACCTCTCTATTCTCTAAATTTTTTCTTTATGAAATGTTTTCATGCCAGTTTTCTGTTAAATATATATTCTCCAACTTCAACTGAGACTTCCAACTATACTTTATATGAAATCCCTTGGTTATAATTGAATGGTGCCTTCCTCAACCCAGTAAAGTTCATGTAGCAAATAGGCATCATCCTGTGGCTCTCAGAGGAGTAGGATTCTGGATATTCTTTATCTTGCTCTAGTTGAATCTTTCCTCCACATAATGGTGTTAGCCTTTTCTGATAATAGCTTCTCAAATTTGGTTTCTGTTTTATTTGCTAACATTATTTCTCTACTACCTCAGTGACTTTCAAGATGCCACTACTACCTGTCAGTCAATCTATGAATGCTTGTGGAGTGGCCACTGCAGGCCAACACTGCTGGTCATCTTTATTGACATGGCTTTGGAGTCTACACAATATCTCTTTCTTTATGACAAGATAAAATGAATTTTGCTGTCCTACCAAAGTATGCTTTAAACTAAGAAGAAATGATTCCAGATGGGCTATTTTGATTGGTTATAAAAATTAAAATCTGCTCAGAAACTGTGATGGCATTCTGGGCTAGGGAGCTGCCATAAGCCCTAGTCAGAGTCTCAAGAGAAGAATATTTTTCAACAACAAGAAGCAGCTGTGTAGCTCAAACCCCAGGAAAGGGAGAAAAGGGAAAGAAAATAAGCTTTTAGTAAATGTCTCCTGCCTGCCAGGCACTATGCTAATGATTTTACAAATATTATCTCATTTGACCCTCACAATAACCCTGTGAGGTAGGTGCTACTTTTGTTTTCATTTTATTGTTGAGGAAATTGAGGCAGACAGGGATGAAGCAACTTATTTAAGGTCATACAGCTGCTAAAAAAATCTGACTGAAGCAGGATTTGAACTCAGGTCTTCTTGACTCCAGGCCTAGCACTCTATCTATGTTCTGCTACCAGGTCTTGCCTCCAGGAAAACATTGGGTTCTCAACTCCACTTTGTATAGATCCCAGTCTTCAGCTTGTACAGGAATACCTAGAGCAAGAAAGGTAAGTCTTCAGTCTTGTCACTGAATCAACAATGTTTTTCTACTGGCTGATGATAGTGGTTGAGTCCAGTAGCAGTGTCTTGGCTCAGACTCAAACCTAGGTCAGGAATTTAAAGAGCTCAGACCAGGAAGCAAGGAAGGCATACTTTTGCTGATAGAAAATATATATACATATATATTTTTAAGTATTTTTCTGAAAACAATCTACAAATTATTTTTATTATTATTGCCCCCATTTGATAAATGAAGACATGGAGGTTAGAGAGGTGAATGACTTGTTCCAGGACCAGAGCAAGGATGAGTACCCAGCTCAGCTCCTGGAGAGAAGGCTACCTCTAGTCCCAGAAAGACAATAAAAATCAAAGTTTTCTTTAGTATAGGAGGAGGTCTCTCCTGTAGCTTTCCTCTGACACCTCACTGTCATGGGCAATTTCTTGGCGCTTATATTTATGTTACCCAGGTATTGGCAGGATCTGTCATGCTTAAAAAGATTTGAGTAGGATGCTGGTAAGGCAGTGAGGGACGCAGTGGAGAGAGCGCTGAGCCAAGAGCAAGAGCACTGTCCTGAATTCAAGTCTGTCCTCAGATACTTACTAGCTGTGTCACTCTGGCCATGTTACTTAACACTGTTTGCCTCAGTTTCCTCATCAGTAAAATGAACTGGAGAAGGAAATGGCAAGTCGCTTGAGTATCTTTGCCAAGAAAACTCCAAATGGGGACATGAAAAGACAGACGTGACAGAACAACTACCCGACATTTTTACTTACTGTTTTAAATGGTTCCCAATTACATTTTAATTTGGTTCAGGACTAGCTTCGAGTTTTGCTGGCCCCGAAGTGCCTTAAGTGAAGGGTATGACATTACTGGTCTAGAGTCCTAAGAAGGAACTTGCCCAGGTTCACAGGGCAGAGCCATAGGAAGGTCCAAGAGTTCCTCCTCTCTCAAGCCGGCCCTTGGATGGTGCCGCTATTTTGATAGGGTACCTTGAAGCAGAGTCCTAGATCCGTTCCCTGTTTGCTGAATTCCTCCGCGTCCTTTAACGGGGACCCATAAATCGCCCCCTCGGGAGCACATACCAGAATTGCCTTCAGCACGGTCCAACAGCACCTGGTTACTCAAAGGCTTTCAAAAGTTGATTTGAGTGTTATCATAAAATAAATGTCTGGCCCATTCCCGATTGTTCCTTTGTCTGCGATCTCTCATCCGACCTGGTAACCCTAAGCCAAAGGACTCCTGGTGGAAGTGATTAAAACCGAGCCCCCTTCCCCGCTCATATGCACCATATTCCTGACCTAGAAAAGAGACCTGAGCTCCAGCTAAAATGTACAGGCCTTCATCTCAGTGGATTCACAAGCAAAGGAGGAATAGACCTGCTGGGAGCTACTGGCCAGGGACTCAAACCCAGGATGCCCGAATTCCGGTCCATGCTCATGCCTTGTTCTCTCCACGCCTACCTACATAGCTGCTGCTCCCTCCTCTGCCCCCGCCTGTTGGGATGTGCTACCCAGCCCAGAATGGGCCCTGGGGGAATCGCACTGCAGCCAGGCTTCCCTCAGCAATCCTACCGAGGCAAGAAGGTGACTCCCCTGCAGGAGACAAAAGTCACCCTCCTGCCTCCTCTGGCTCCCCATGAAGCTCAGCCCAAATCCCATCTTCTGCCAAAACCTCTCCAGAATGGTCTTCAATGCTAACGCCTTCCTTCTGTGATGTGTTGATAGTGATATATCCATAATCCATCCAAATACATACATATACATGCACATGTGCCTGTGTAGACAGGAGACACATGTGAGAATATAGAGGAGGAATATATATAGTACAAATGTGGTATCTATTCTATTTGGTAGAATATATATAGTATATATTTGGTAGAATATATATATATATATATATAGTATAAATGTGGTATCTATTCTATTATATATCTATTCTATTTATACATATAATTGGAGATTCTGTATATGAGGTATATATTCTATGTGTGGAATTTTTATTTATGAAATCTATATAATTATATATATATATAATTTCTATTTGAGGTATATATGTGTGTGTAAGTTTTATATATGTGAAAGCTACATATAATTGGAGATTTTATATATGAGGCATATATATGGAAGTGTTATTTGTATAAAATGTATATAAGTGAAGATTTTATATATGAGGTAGGTATATATATTATATTTTTATATATGTATATAATTGGAGATTTTATATATAAGGCATATATATGGAAGTTTTATATATATATAAAAAGCTATATATGAATGGAGATTTTATATACTAGGTAGGTATATATTATATTTTATGTGTGTGTATAATCAGAGATTTTATATATGAGCAATTCATATTATATATGCATGTGGAAGTTTTATTTATGTGAAATCTATTTATATAATTGGAGATTTTATATATGAGGTATGTATATATTATATGTGTGTGCATACTTTTTATATGTGTGAACTCTATATAATTAGAGATTTTATAAATGAGGTACATACAAGTGTATTTTTATATATGTGAAATCCATTTATACAATTGGAGACTTCATATATGAAGCATATATATATATGGAAGTTTTATATATGTGGAATCTATATATAAATGGAGGTTTTATATATGAGGTATACATATTACATATATGTGGAAGTTTTATGTGTGTGAAATCTATATAATTGGAGATTTTTTATATGAAGTGTATACAAGAATAACTTTATACATGTGAAATATAGTTCTATAATTGGAGGTTTTATATATGAGGTATGTATATATTATATGTGTATATATATAAGTTTTATATATGTGAAATCTCTTTGTAATTAGAGATTTTATAAATGAGGTACATACAAGTGTAGTTTTACATATGTGAAACCCATTTATACAATTGGAGATTTCATACATGAAGCATATATATATATATATATATATGGAAGTTTTATATATGTGGAATCTATATATAAATGGAGGTTTTATATATGAAGTATATATTACATATATGTGGAAGTTTTATTTATGTGAAATCTATTTATATAATTGGAGATTTATATATGAGGCACATATGTGGAAGTTGTATACACATAAAATCTATATATTAATGGAATTTTTATATATGAAGTATATATACATTATATTTATGTGTAAGTTTTATATACATGTATATATGTGTATAATTGGAGATTTTATATATGAAGTATATACAAGAATAGTTATATATATGTGAAATATATTTCTGTAATTGGAGTTCTTATATATGAGGTATGTATGTATTATAGGTATGTATGTAAATTTTATATATGTGAAATCTATATATAATTGGAGATTTTATATGTGAGATATATACACATATATTTATATATATATATATATATATTAAGGGTAAGGTTTTTTTCCTATATGTGAAATCTAGATATGATTGGAGATTTTATATATGAGATATATTTATGTGAAAGTTTTATATGTGTAAAATCTATATAATTGGAGGTCTTATATATGAGGTATATATACATATGTGTGTATCAGTTTATATATGTGAAGTTGTTATAATTAAAAATATCTGTAGGCTGAATATTAATTTATAATTACTTAGAGAGAAAGAATGATCACCTTGTTCCTAACAAAGAAAACCTCCAAGATGTGCCACACTTCATTGGCTCCAGTTTTCCACCAGGGCTTGAGCTCACAACATGGAGGCTCCCAGAACAAGGGGCTGCCAGCTGAGATCAACCAGTCCGAAAAGGCCAATAGCTCAAGTATCAAACTTGTTAATTGTTTTATTCTATTTTAATCATAAAAAAATAATTTTAAAGCTGCCTGAAATATGTAGTTCACTGAGGGCCACAAAGTGCTCTATTCATGTTTTCTTGGGTATTCAAAACATTCATGTGGGGATAATCTTGAAATTTTCCCAGTAAGATCATGGATAAATGTTCCAGAGAAGACAGACAGAATCCCTCACTAAAGAGAGCCAGTTACTTCCCTTTGCCTCTCATGAGGCCAATGAAGTCTCCCCTGAATCTGTGATTGGCCAGGTTTCACTCCAGTCTGGGTCCCCAGGCCTGGCATCCAGACAGGTCACCCACAGGGACTTCTGAAAGTCAGGACTTCAGGGAGCCATGCATCATTTTAGCTAACCTCTTCTAAGAAGTCAAAAAGTCTCATGACCTCTTGTGTCCCACTTATGAAGGTTAGTCTAATGCAGCAATGGCGAACCTTTTGGAACTTTATAGGGATCCTGTGCCATGCCCCATCCACCCCACCAGATGGCCTGCCTGCCTGTGCTCCACCCTCATTGCATGTCATGCCCCGCTCCCATTCTTTGCAGTGCCCCACCCACTCTTGCATTCAGAGGTGGGGCCAAGGGAGGGTTGGGGGGGGTCAAACCAGGGCCAAGCTCTGCCTGGAGGGAGGCTCAAGTGCACCACCCACTGAGTTTGGGGGTGGGGCCAGTCTCCCAGCCAACTCAGCCAGTCATCTACATGTGCCCACAGAGTGGTCTCTGTGTGTCATCTTTGGCACATGTGCCATAGGTTCGCCTTCACAGGTAGAGTAGAATGAGGGGGTACAATTCATATTATAGTCACATACAATTTATATATATTTAGAGGTTTATATATATAATTAGAGGTTTTACAGATTATATACATAAGATAAATAAAATATGTCATATATAGGATATATGTGGTATTTTGGATATTGTGAACAAGGAATTTGCCAAAAACAAGGGAGACCTGCAAAGTTGAAATATGTCTGGAGGGGCAAATGGAGCATTCATAACTTGCATATATTCTATATCAAATATATTTGGAAGCTTATTCTATAGAAAATTGAAGGCTTCATATAAGTGGAAGACATATAGTTGTATGATACACACATATATGTACATGTCTATAATGTTCATACAGAGACATTTTTCATATTGCATCTCCCATTCAACTCTTCACTTCTTGAGAGGAAGGGTTGGTTTTTTTTGCCTTCCTTTGTACCCCCAGGGCTTAGAACATTGCCTGGCAAACACACACACACACACACACACACAGCAGGTTCATAATAAATTCTTGTTCCCTTGCTTCCCATCCCCATCCTCCAAAGGCTTATCAACTTGACTTATAGTCTTCAGTGTATATGCATGCATTTTACATGTGTGTGTATATGTGTACATCTATCTATCTATCTATCTATCTATCTATCTATCTATCTATCTATCTATCTATCTATCTATAGAGAGAGTTTTAATACTGCTGCCTACACTGGCATATACCTTGATCTAGGGTTTTAGCATGGTTAAGAGCTAGTTTTTTTTATTTTATTTTAGTGTCTTTGTATGCCTCTTAGGTAGCACAGTGTCTGGCACAAAGGAAAGGAGACTGAGATGGTGCTGGTGATTTTCATTGGTATAGGTAACCCCAAGATGAAAAAAGTTCATCTACTGATGCAAGTCTGCAGCTCCTCTGAAACTTAAGAGTCTTAGAGAATTGCCTAGAGCACTAAGAGGTGAATTGATTTGCCAGAGGCACACAACCAGATGTCTAATATGTGGGGTTTTATCCCTGGCCTCCCTGGAGCAAAGCCAACTCTCTAGTAGGATATGTTGACTCCTGTGAGTCTCAAGTAAAAACTACATGCAATACAATGAGGTTACACAGGATGACTTTAAAAAATATTTAAAAATTAATTGGCTTTCTACTTATCAGTTTTCTTTTCCTCCAAAAACTCAGAAGTAAGTTCAATTGCATCCACAATTCAGATGATAGATTAATGCTAGTTCAACACCTATTTATTATTACTATGTGCCAGGTGCTGTGCTAAATGCTGGGAACACATAAATAAAGTAAAAAGAACAATAATTATTTAATTTAAGAAACTTACACTTGAATCTGGAAAGATATAAAAAAATATGAAGTTAAAAAGAAGGCTACGGGAGGGCAGGTGGGGTAGGTTTCTTGTTTCCCCCTAAGAAATCCAGATTAACACAACCTAGTGGGAAATGAAGATATGACTAACCCCAGAGTCCCTTTTAAGTGCAAAAGTTGGGGGAAAAGATAGCTTCCCAGGTATGAGATCCAGAACTGAAATAATGGTCAAGAACTGAGTTTAGAACAGAAATCTTAGATATGTTGTCTGAAGTTGTACTAGACCAGTGATGGTGAACATATGACATGTGTGCCAAAGATGGCACAGAGAGTACTCTCTGTGGGCACATGGGCTGCCCCCCCCCAGTTCATTAATAGAAAGGCAGAGAGACTAGGGTGGAGCTGCTGCTCCCCTTCCTCTCTCCACCATGCCTGAGAACATTTTTTCACATTCTCCTTCCCTCTCTGCCCAGCAGCCCAATGGGAGTGTTTTCTCTCTCCCCTGTATGGAGAAAGAAGGGGAGGGGGTGAAGAATATGCTCTGGCACTTAGTGGGGGAGGGGCATGGCATAGTACTCAGTCTGGGGTGTGTGGTGGGGGCAGGGCCTGGAACTCCATCTCTAAAAGGTTCGCCATCACTGTACCAGACAAAATTTTATTTATTGACTGTGTAACTATAAGAGACCCTATTGACAATCTCTCTGAGTCCCATATTTCTTATCTGGAAAATGAGGAGACTAGGGTGTCTAGGTGGTGCAGTGGATAAAGTACCAAGCCTAGAGTCAGGAGGACCTGTAGTAGCCTAGTTAAGTCATTTCACTCTGTTTGCCTCAGTTTCCTCATCTGCAAAAATGAACTGGAGAAGGAAATGGAAAACCACTCCAGAATCTCTGCCAAGAAAAACTCTAAATAGGCTCACAAAGAGTTGGATACACCTGAAATGACTGAAGAACACCAGATAGATTCTAAGGCTTTTCTTTTTCTCTCAAGCTTTGAAGTATGAATGATGATTTTCCAGCTTTTCTCACTCAATTCTACAGTTAAAGGCTGCCTGGGGATGCAAGCTAGCAACCAAGACACAAGTTTTATCCCTTTGCATGAATTCACAATGACCATACAGGGAAGGAAATTTGCGGAAAGCCTTGTGGCATCAGGACCCTCCAATCCTTGTGTCCACTTACTCTAACTTTTCCCTGTCAGGCCACAATGGAAATAATTACTCATTAGATGGTAAGGATGCTCAGAGTCAGGATCAGAAGCCAAACTTTTACTCTTCCTACTACAGCAGCTCTCCTCTTGGTGGAGAAGATAGCATTAATTATGGCCATGTGGATAGTAAGCATATAAGTTTATTTATTATTTCAGTTGCTGGTTAGGCCATCATCATAACCGATGAAGTGATATGAGTTTCTATGGCTCCCTCAGAAGGTAATGACATAAGCTGGGTCAGGCAGCTTAAAAAATAGATTTTTAGGAGCTCATTATTCAACCTCTCCCTTGACCATCCCAAGGCATCTTTAATTGGTGATAGCTGATTAATAGGGGGTTCATCAACCTATCCACTCCCCCACAGGTAGAAACAGGTCATATACATTGGGAAAGAGCCTTTTCCCTTTCATTTATTAACCAAATTCAGGTAAAAAAGGTAGACATTACTTGGGTTCCCAAGGACAAAGAAAATGCAAAGACCAGCAGACTGGATGGTATTGCTGACCCAGATCACAGACATATAGTAATTCTCCTTAATATATAGGAATAAAACAGTATATGAAGGAAATTCTCACACAGGTCTGCAGAAAGCCACGCCACCTGGTCTTTGGGAATTTCCCAAATGTATGGCCTGGTTATTTTCTGCTGGCTTTTGCCAGGGCTTCAACTTTCCATTCTGGGCTGCTGATCAAAACTTTTGAGGGGGAACTTCTCTAACCCACTGTAGGAAAAGGTCCCCTTGTCAAGGCTAGTGGTTAGAATTATAGTGAAATAATATTTTAGCTCATATTCATACAGCACTTGGCAATTTTTATAACACATTCCTTAAAGCTACCCCAGGAAGTACTTAGCATGGAAAGAAAATCAGAAAGTCCTTGAGATGGAATAGACCTCAGGGATCATTTTATTCAAATTCCTTCAGCAAACCTCAATAAGTGAGAGAATGGAACCCAGTAACCACAAAGGCAAACTTATTCCACCTTTTCTATATCTAGTAATTAAGAAAGTTTCTCTTGTTCAGAGTTAAAATTTTCCTTTCAACAGTTTCATAGAATCGTAGAATTCCAGATTTGGAAGGCACCTAAGATGCTACCTAGTCTAACCTTTGCCAGAATAGAGATCCCCACTATGATATACCTGAGAAGTTGTCATTCAGAGTTACTTAAGGGTTTCATGATCATATTAGATTTTTTTTTAATCCTTACCTTCTCTCTTAGAATCAATACTATGTATTGGTTCCAAGGCAGAAGAATTGTAAGGACTAGGCAATGGGGGTTAAGTAACTTGCCCAGGGTCACACAGCTGGGAAGTGTCTGAGATCAGATTTGAACCCAGGACTTCCCATCTCTAGGCTTGACTCTATCCTCTGAACCACTCAGCTGCCCCCATATTAGATTTTTAAAGATGACACATATCACAATGATATTTTTATGTTCTCCGTACCAGTTCTCCCCTCTTCATTGAATAGTTTGTTATCCAGCCAGCATGCCAGGCAGACAGGGGCATGGCTGAAACATACTGTCTGAAATAACTTTTGTTAATTTGATTTACTAATTGGAACGTGAAACTCCCAAAGCCCTGTGATTTCATGTCATCCACTAATTATCTAGCACTCACAACTCAAATTAGAGACCTGAGGCCAATGATTGTCATTTTCCATGGATGAGTATCATCCTGGCATTTTGAAAGGGTTAGAATTTTTAGGTGAGATCAGAGGAAGAAGGAGAGTTAGCAACTGAATGAATTTATCTGTTTTTTGTTTTGTTTTATTCTGAGCATAAAACACAGAAAGAGGAACTGGTAAGTTAAGAACACCAGATCTGGAGTTACAGATAAAGTTGAAATCCTTAACTCTTCTATTTCCTCTCTCTGTGACATTGGGAGAGTCTTTTAACTGGGTTTCTATTTGCTCTTTAGTAAAAACAAGGGGGCTGATTTACAAAGTATTTTCTAACCCAAGTCCTAAGTGCAACAGAGAAATATAATACTCAAAGTATTTCCTCCAAATTATTATATTAATAATTTTAAAATTTATTTCTGAAATCTCAGCCACTGCTCTGTGATGTGTAAATTAGTATACTTTGCATTATTATTTCTCACCTATATCACTCACCTGATAATCATTTAGGGTCTATATATAAGTCAAAATAATTTGGGATTGGGATTTTGGGGGTTGAAGTGTCAAGAAGATGGAGAAGAAGCCTCCTCTAAAACAGCAACAATAACAATAATACATTCTTCCCATGATAACATTTTCTCATTTCCAAGATAAGGACTGGATTTATCTTAGTTCACCTCAGGAAAATATGGCTTCAAACCTCGTTAAAGAAATCTAATGTTTAATGGTGAGGGGTAGAAGAGAGGGTGAGGGGAAGCAGAATAAAACATATCAATAATTAAGCGTAGTATAACTAAATAGACACTGCCTTTGAAATGGGAAGAACTAGTTTCAAATCATAGCTCTGCTAGCTAGGTGACTTTGGGCAAGTTATATATCCTTTATGGCCCTCAATTTCCTTTTCTTTGAAAAACAAAGGAGTTTGGGCTAGGTAATTTGACGGTTTCTTCTATCTCTAAATCCTATGATCTAGGGTGAAGTTTTGCCACTTACTAGCTGCCTAAGCACAGGCAATTCATTTTTTACCTCAACCTCAGTTATCTCACCTGTTAAATAAAAGCACAAGATTATAGATGATCTGTGAAGTCCCATTCCTGGATCACAGAGCTGGAAAGTCTCTGATTCTATGGCAAATTATTAGTTCTATCTCACTGGTGGTAGCAGTGACTGTGAAGGAGAATGTTTTTTGTTATATTTCTTCATTTCTTTTTGTAATTTTAAATTAATTTTAGAGGTAATTGCTCCATTTGAAACTATGTGGATTTTGAATACCTCTGAGCAAATTAATAATGATTGATGGTATTGGAAAGAGGAAAAGAAAGAGGTTAATGAGGAAAAAGGTAGGAAAAGAGGGTAGCCTAATCTATTTTTTAGTATGCAAATAAGAAGTCCCTGGGAGAAAGGAAGATTTTCATTCATATATCTGTCCATCCATCCATTCAATAAACACTTAATAAATGAATAATTATACATACATTTTATACCTCATAAGATCCTTGTGAGGATTAAATAAGAAAATGAATGTGAATATATTATGTTCTTATCAAGGGCTTTTAAAATGTGTTATTATTATTCATTATTATCATTATTGTCTAGCTTTACTTCCCTCAGTCCAGCCTGAAAATACTTTCAGAGTTGTTTCTCATCACAGTTGTCCAAACATAACTGGGTTATGCTCATATACCTTTAATAACCTTATTACTGGAGAACTGGTTTCTGATCATGTGTTTTTCCTTATAGTCTGTATTTCCTCCTTCCATTCAGTTTAATTCCACTATGTAAAACCTCTTCTTTTCACCTAACTCTACTTTCTTAGGAATTCTCATCATAGGTCTCCAACTGACTTATAGAACTCTAGGTCTTGATGTTAATAGTCCTTTACTGCATTCTTTTGCATCCCTCTAAAGTAAGGCAGCATCAGCGTCACTCAAATAAATAATCAAAATAAAAAAACTTTGAGCCAATGGCATAAGTATTGAACTTGTTAATTATTCTTCTGTTTTAGTTATAAAAATTAATATTAAAGCTACCTGAGAATTATGTAGCTCATGGAGAGTTGTAAGGTGCTCTAGGTACACTTTCTCATCCGATTTGCAAAATAATCATGTGGGGATAAATTGAAAATTTCCCAGTAAGATCATGGGAAAAGTAAGGATGTCCATTATTACCATTATTATTCAATATTATACTAGAAAACACTAGAATATATGTACTAGAATAGAAAATAGCAATAAGAGAAGGAAAAAGAAATGGAAAGAATAAAAATAAGCAATGAAGAAACAAAAGCATTACTCTTTGCAGATTATATAATTGTATGCATAAAGAACCCTAGAGAATCAACTATAACCTGGTTGAAACAACTAACAAAGGGGGCTGCTCAGTGGCTTAGTGGATTGAGAGTCAGGCCTAGAGATGGAAAGTCCTGGGTTCAAATTTGACCTCAGATACTTCCCAGCTGTGTGACCCTGGGCAAGTCACTTAACCCTCATTGCCTAGCCCTTACCACTCTTCTGCCTTGGAGCCAATACACAGTATTGATTCCAGGATGGAAGGTAAGGGTTTAAAAAAAAAAGAAACAACTAACAACTTTAACAAAGTTGAAAGATATAAAATAAATACACAGAGGTCATCAGTATTTCTGTTTATTACCAACAAAACCTAGCAGGGAGAGATGGAAAAAGAAATTTCATTTTAAATAACTGCAGACAATATAAAATACTTGTGAGTCTCTACCTGCCAAGACAAACACAAGGATTCTGTGAACACAGTTACAAAATACTTTTCACACAAATAGAGACAGATCTAAATAATTGGAGAAATATTAATTGCTCATGAGTATGTTAAGCCAACCTAGTAAAAAAGAGAATTCTACTTAATTTACTTATTCAAGGATATACCAAAGTACTAAAGAATGATTTTATAAAGCTAGAAAAATAATAACAAAATTAATCTGGAAGAACAAAACATCAATAATATTAAGGGAATAAATTAAAAAATGTGAAGGAAGGTGGCCTCGTACTTTCAGATTTCAAACTGTATTACAAAGCACTACTCTTCAAATAATCTGGTATTGACTAAGAAATGGGGTGATGTATCAGTGGAATAAATTAGAACCACAATACATAGTAGTAAATGACCCTAGTAATCTAGTGTTTGATAAACCCAAATATTCAAACTTTTGAATAAGAACTCATCACTTAACAAAAATTTCTGAGAAAACTAGAAAGCATGACAGAAACTAGGCAGAGAACAACATTTCACTCTGTTTACAAAGGTAAGGTCAAAATGGATAAATTATTTAGACATAAAGGAGGATTTAAAAAACATATTAGGGGAGGATAGAGAAATGTACCTGCTAAGGAAGAGTTTATTACAAAAAGTGGACATAGGGAAGGTCATGGAAAGTAAAATTGACAATTCTATTACATGAAATTAAAAAGCTTTTTCACAAAAAATAATGCACCCTAAATTAGAGGGAAAATGAAGGCTGAGAAAATAATTTTACAGCCAGTTTCTCTAATAAAGATCTTTTTTCTTTTTTTTTAAATTTTATTTAATTGAATTATTTAGAGCATTTTTCCAGGATTACAAAAATCATATTCTTTCCTTCCCCTAACCCCAACCCCCTCCCATATCAGATGCACAATTCCACTGGGTTTTACATGTGTCTTTGGTCAAGACCTATTTCCATATTATTGATATTTGCACTTTTTTCTTAAACATAAGGCACTGAACCAGATTTATTAAAATAAGAGCCAATAATTAGTTGATAACTAGCCAAAGGACCATTTTCAGAAGAAGAAACCAAAGCTATCAAAAGTCAGAGAAAAAATATTTGAAATCACTTCAGGGAAACAAATATTAACACAACTCTGAGATACCACCTCATACCTATCAGAATGGCTAACCTGACAGAAAAGAAAATTACATGTACTATCTAATTCACTGTTGGAGTTGTGAATTAGTTCAACCATTCTGGAAAATAATTTGGAACTATGTCCAAAGGCATATAAAGCCATTTATAAACTTTGACCAGCAATACAATTACAGGGGCTAAAAACCAGAGATCAAAGACAGGAGAAAAGATCTTTTTACACACACACACACACACACACACACACACACACACACACACACACACATTTGTAGTAGCTCTTCTTGTGGAGGCAAAGAATTGGAAATTGAAGGGATTACCATCAATTAGGGAATGGCTGAACATACAATGTTATATAATTATGATGGAATGTTCACCCTTTGTTTCAAAGAGGACCAATGACATCACAAGGTCATGTCTTGGTTTGTGTGTTAAGTAGATTTAGATGAGGCAGAATTGCCCAGTTGTGAACATTGCTCTCTCTTCCAAAATCATCCAAATCCAGTAACAAAATAAAAGTCAGGATGATTGGCAATTGCCTGGGGTGCAATGGATGACTCTGATATCTTCAACATCCAACCAAGTTCTAGGTGCTCCACAGAGCCTTCCTCAGGCACTTTCATGGCCACTGGAACAAACTGTCTTCATCCATCCATTCCACCAGAGGAAGTCTTCACATCTTTGGAGTAACTCACCAATGAATCTGAGACCTGTTGGCTATCTTCAACCTGTTTTAGCCTGCCTGCTGAGATGGTTTTACTGGGGTGTGATCACTTTGCATGCTATTGCTTCTTGCAACCATAAGATGGGTGAAAGACATATCAAAAGTGGATGAGCAGCCCTGAAAAGAGCTTGTCAGGCTCTCACACTAGAGATGCTAGCCTTCCCTAACTACCTCACAGACCTCTGTTAAGGGATACTATTATGATATAAGAAATAACAAGATGATTTCAGAAAAACCTGGGAAGACATATGAATTTATTCAAAGTAAAGTGAGTAGAACCAATAGAACATTGTACAAAGTAACAATAATATGGTATGGGTGATCAATTATAAATGATTAAGATATAGTAATCAAGACAATGATCCAAGACAATTCCAAATGATCCATGAAGAAAAATTCTATCTACCTCCTGAGAGAGAACTGAACTCTGAAAACAATGGAAAGATATTAAAAAAAAAACAAAAAAACAACTTTTATCTATTTTTCTTTTATTGTCCATTTTCTTTTGTTTTGTATGACTTCACACATATAATCAATGTTAAATTTCTAGTTTTCTCAAGGAGGTGGGAAGGGTGAGATGGAAGGAGAGAATTAGAAACTCAGAATGTTATAAACGTGTTAATTTTTTACATATAATTGGAAAATATTTAATGAAACAAATGCAAATACATATATGCACACATATACATGATATATAATAGCCTTATGAAGTAGATAATCTAATTATTACTATCCCCATTTTACAGATGAGAACACTGAGACCAAGAGAGCGAACACTGAGACCAAGAGAGCTTGTGAACCATGATCATGTAAATAGTAATTATCAGAGGCAGAATTTGAACCCAAGTATCTCTCATTTCTGAGCTCTTCTTTCTTATTATATTATGTTTCCTCTTATCAATTAAAGCATGGAGAGAATGTACTGATTTCAAGAAATGTATTTGGTTTGGTTCAATACAGAATACACACCGTATACTTGGGCTTTGTAAAGCATTTGCTAGTCTTTCACAATATTCTTGCTGAAAACATGGAGATATGCCCTGGATGATATTGTTCGGTGGGAGCAGAACTAGTTAAATGATTAGACTCAAAAGAATAATTAATGGGTTAGTATCAACCAAGAAGGAAGTTTCTAGTGCAATGCTATAAGCATTTACCCTTGCCCCTGCTCCATTCATTTTTTTTTAATTAGTGACTTGGATGAAGGTTTATATAGTCTGCTCATGAGATTTTTGAATCACAGAAAGCTGCAAAGAATATTTCATGTTTGAAGACCAAGTAAGGATTTCAAGAGATCTTTGTAGACTGGAACAAATGGTTGAACTATTTTTTTAATCTAATTGAATATTTGGCAAAATTTAATAGGGCAAGCCCTTTAATGTGAGGGACTTTTCATTCTTGTTCTTAGCACGCAGTGGGTACTTGATAAAAGGTTGTTGCTTAAGTCATTTGTGCCTTTGCAAGTTATGAGACTGAGATCTAGACAGCAATACATGAGGTTGAATAATGTGTCCATGGTCACGTAGCTTGTAAGTATCTGTGGGCACATTTGAACTCAGGTCTTCCTATCTCCAGACCCACTGCTCTATCCAGTTAACTACCTAGTGAAAGTAGAAGTGAGAAAAAGAGGAGAGGGAAAACCCCTTTGGAACATAGTGGTATACTCAAGGCATATAATAAAATACATTTGTCAGAGAATCTCTAAGGATTTTCTTGCTTAAACCTTTTTTGTTCAAAGGTTTCTTGCATATCCAACATTCTATGTTCTGTGTCCTAAGAGTTTGTGTTCTAAGGTCCCTTCTACAGTTCTATATTCCACAATCTCTTCTAGGTCTCATATTGGACATATCAAGGTCTGTTTCAACTCTGGCAGTCTACTTTCTAAAGCGTCTTCCATATTTAACATTGTCATTTCTAGATCTTAAATATCTGTGTTTTAAGGTTTCTTTCCCCCCAATAACTTGTCTTTATGTGCCTCTGATTTTATATTGTAATAACAATTAATTCTATTGGTACTAGGAGCGAAACAGTGATTTAGTGGGAGTAGAGGGCTGAATTAAATTATCAAAATGCTCTTTTGAATATTTTAGTTCAGAGAAGTCAGAGCCTTGCTTTGCATTCCAGCTTGAACTCCCAGTGGCTTCCATCTCCCTTCTCTCTTGGCAGCAACCAGGAGAAAGTGAAGGAGGATAAATAACAAGAGCATCCATTCTCAGCTCCCCCAAACTATGCTCCAACAGAAATGCTTTGGATTTTAAAGTACATAATTGGGGGCAGCTGGGTGACTCAGTAGATTGAGAGCCAGGCCTAGAGATGGGAGGTCTTAGAATCAAATCCAGCCTCAGCTACTTCCTAGCTGTGTGACCCTGGGCAAGTCACTTAACCCCCATAGCCCAAGCCTTGTCAATCTTGTGTTTTGGAACCAATATACAGAATTGGTTTTAAGATGGAAAGAAAGGGTTAAAAAAAGTTTATAATCAAGTGAGCAGGCAAGGGGAGGAAAAGAGGAAATTTCTGTGGCCTAACTAGGGTATGCTAGAGGTGGTAGAAACAATGTGTCCCAGAAGTTGTTTGTCCAGATTCATACCTTTGATCTTTGACCAAAAAAAGAAAACACAAAACACAAAGACAAGAACACATAAAATGTGACAACCAATTGAATGTACTGAGCCAATGAGATCAGGCTAGGCATTTTACTGAAAGAGACTACGTCTGTTAGGGGGACAAAAATATGGGGAAAATGTAAGTAGAATTCCAGCAATTATGATCATAGTGTTGCATATGCTCTTGCTCTTAATTACAATTTGCTATTCTTTTCATACCATGGAAGTGGGCTAAATGGACTACAAAATATATTTCAAAAGACAAGCAATCTGGGTGACATGAATAGGGAACCTCCTTTATCTGAATACAAAGAAGACTGTGTTTCACAAACAGCATTTGGGGGATAATTTGCCTAGTGTAGAATTTTGATTAGAAAATGAACATTGTGAGGGAAAGAATAGACAACTCTTCTGATTTTATTACGTGATTAAAGAATATTTGAAAGGATATCCTTCTCCCATTGAAAAGATAGTTGGAGTAGAAGCAGTAAAGGATTCCGAATTGGAATACCTGAGTTGTTATAACAGCTCTGATGCTTATAAC
This sequence comes from Monodelphis domestica, assembly GCF_027887165.1. NCBI lineage: Eukaryota > Metazoa > Chordata > Mammalia > Didelphimorphia > Didelphidae > Monodelphis > Monodelphis domestica. The sequence continues at coordinate 336,639,069 of NC_077230.1, read as the reverse complement.
ATTTGAAAATGATACAAAATTTAAAGTTTCACAAATAATTCTACACATATTATTTATTTGATTCTTACTACAACCCTGTCAGGCAAATGCTATTATTATCCCCATTTTATGCATGAGAAAACTGAGGCTCAGAAAGTTAGTAAAGTGATTTGACAAGTGTCACATACTTAGTTTTTGTGTACCAATACAAATTAGAACCTCAATCTTCCCTATTACAAAATTAAAATCCTACCTATCCCTGCATATTAATTTCCTGTGTTAAGAAAACTTGAATAGATCAGGAGTTTCTAACTTTTTCTATATTATAAACCCTTCTTGTGGAGCATAAGAACCCCTTCTCTGAGTAACGTATTTTAATATAGAGCACAAAACAGAGAGTTTTACAATGGAAACCATTTACACTGAAATGAAGACTTACTTTTTCCATCCAAGTTGAGAGCCCTTAAAATCTATCCACAGATCCCTGTGATGTCCCTGGATCCTAGCTTAAGAAATCTGGAACAGGTGGGCTTCCATGGTCTTTTCCCTGCCCTCATGTTCTATAAGGCAAAAGATCATTTGGATGACTAGATAGAACAATGGATTTGGAGTCAGGAGTCTGGTGCTTGGGTCTTAGGTCAACCATCAGCTAAGGGTACCACTTTGAACAACACCCTGCTCTCCCTAACTTTAGTGTCTTCATATGGATTTCTAGTTCAGCACTCTTCTCCATTCTAGCACAATTGAATGCTTTAAAGTGATTCCCTTCCGCCTCAACCCCAGAGTGTACAAATAGAACCAGGTCTGGAACCTTGGAGACCTCCATTCAATCCTTTTGCATTGTCCTCCTCCCCAAAGCATCACATTCCTATTTCTTTCAACTCCTATCATAGGCTTAAATTTCTAATATCTGAGATATTTTCTAATTCAGATTCTGAGACATTGTCTCTGGAGATCTTTCCTCACTTCTCTTCTCCAGGTTAGTAGTATAGAATTCCAGAAAGGATTGCTGGAAAGACCATTCCATGAGTCCTTCACAGTGTAACAGGATATGTAGTAGAAAGAACATTAAGATTAAAAGTTAGAAGGTCTGTGTTCAAGCTTCAGTTCAAACATTTACTGGTCAGGTGAATGATCATACTATGACTCTCTAAACCTCAGTATTCTTATTTGTAAAATGGGGATACTAATATGCCATCATACATTTCAGAGGGAGATTGTGAGGGAAGTACTTCATAAGCTATAAAGAGCTCTTGAATTATGAGTTACTGTTAAATGAATACAAGGTATTATTTTGTAATCCTGTTTATAATATATAGCATTAACATCCTTCTCCCTTTCTGAAAACCACTTGAGTCTCTCCAGAATTACATCGTTGGCAAGCCTACCACCACACAGGGATATTTGGAAGCAGTTGCCTATACAGAGCCTCGGCTGGAAGCTTCACCTTGAAGACACCCAATGGCCATCCAGGGGGTTAGTAGTGTTCCATGCTATTCGAGTATTTCCAGTCACATGTGACACCTATTATCCATACCTGATGCTGGTTCAAATCTTCTTGTATTAAGTGGTTGGAGCACAGAGCATGAGGAAGAAAGGACTCTAGGAGTCTTCTGTTCTCAGAATGCCTTCCCTGGTTAGATTAGCTTTGGGGCATACAGAAACAATAACAAACAATGAAACCTCCACTGGACTGATGAAGGTCGGACCCAAGAGGAGACCAGAGAAGGGAGACTCAGCAAGGAGGGAAAAGGGGACTCAGTCATGTCAGCTAGTCTGAAGTATTTGATTGACAAATGAGGTGAAAGTGGCATCAGCGAAAAAAACAACAGAGGATAATTTCCTTTCCTTATCTGTGTGTGGGTCTTTACTATCTCTATTTCTGTTTATTACTATTTACTATTTCTCATCACTAAAGAATCCCTACACACAAATTCTCATTGATCAAATTATAGAGAATAACTCCATTCACCCTCTAAATGAGAGTTTCTATCTCCTTCACTGGGATCCATAAAAATTCTTACTCAATTTCTTGGGATGCCCTCCTACCTTCTCTCTACCACTGAAAATAGATAGTATTTATACGGCACTTTAAATTTTGCAAAATGCTTTATAAATGTTATGCCATTTTTTTATTGACACCAGCTGTGGGAAGTAGAAACTGGTATTATCCCTATTTTAGAGGTAAGAAAACTGAGGCAAGCAGAAGTTAAGTGACTTGCCCAACTATGGTGTCTTTCAAGGTATAGCTCAAGTCATAACTCCTCTACAAAACTTTCTTCTCAGTTTAATGACTTCTTCCTCTAACCCTCTATAGAATGTATGGTGTTCCACTCATTGAACACTTATTAGATATTGCCTTGTGGTATCTCTTATCATGTTAACTAACTTTTCAGAGCTCTGCATTTATTATATCCTGTTTTGTGTGGTTTTTAAATTTTAATATGAACATTTTTGATGTTTCTTATTTTAATATATGATTATGTATTACATATATGTATTTGTACATTGTATATTTATAGTTTTAATACATATGTGAACATATATATCCAAATAGAGTCAACCACATAGCATTTATTAGGTGCTTCCTATTATTTGTCAAGCATGGTGCTAAGTACTTTAAAGATATTATCTTATTTGATCCTTGCAATAACCTTTCAAGGTAAGTGCATCCCAGCTAATCCCATCTCCCCAAAATACTCCTATTACAAATCCCAACCCACCCTCAGATGCTGACCTGGTGGCATTACTACATGCCTGGACATTAGAACATATAACCCAGACTATCCAATCGAGTAGGTGTAATGTCAGGGGCAAGATATAAGAGCCAGGACATGTGGCAACTAGGTCTCTCTGCCATTTTTTCCCTTTTATTTTGGCTTGTGATAGAGGTTCTTTTGACAACCTGGCACTTATTTTGGGGATCTGTGAATTTTAAAACTATTCCACCCTAATCAGACCATTCTTTAGAAGATGTGATTTAGCTATTTCCTGATCAGTAACAATGGAGATACTTTGGAATAACAGAATCAGGTCTTGGAAACTCTACATTCTCCACCCTACTCAGTTTAACAAGATTTTGAAGGTCTGCATCAAACTTAACATTTAATTATCTAAGGAGATGGCCTTCAACAGATATGTGCAAAAAAAGGACAGACCTCTGGGCTGTTTGAAGTTAAACTAAGTCCTCATTGGTACAGATGAGATGCAGAAAAGTGATGTAAAAACATCCATATAAGGCACGTCAGTTCCTGCCTCTTTCTCTTTCCCCGGAGAGACAACTCTGGCTGGCAGTGTGCTAAACGTTCCAACATCTTGGAATGTTGGGTGGTGAGTTTTGCCCTGGAGCTGATTTCAGGTTCGGGTATCTTAGCTGAGCCCCTTTGGATGTCAGGCTGATTCCTTCCTCCTTCATACTCCAAACCCTTACTCCCTTATTCTCCTGATCTCCCCGCCTGATATTAATCAGGCAGGGGGAGAGGGAGAGAAAAAAAAACCTACTCCTTCTTCTTCTTTCTTCTTCTTAATCTTCTCTACTATATCAATTAAATCACCATAAAATCTGGCAGCTGACTTTGGTATTTATTATTTGGGTTTTTCATTAGGATTTTTTATGAATAAAACCTTTGGTGACCTAAATTAATTATACATTCAGTCTCAGCCATAATTTCACCCTTTACAGATCATGCTAGGTGGGAATCCGGGAACTGGGTCTCTTGGGCTCCAGTACCTTCCTGAACTCAAGCCCATTGCTTGGCTGGCCTTTATTTGTTTGGCCTGACCATGTGGGACCTGGGGACCTGTGGGGAATCTAGGACATGATCCAGAAGACACACACCTGCTGAAGACTTTGGGTAGTTAGGCTGGTAACCTTCTTTCTCTCTTTCTCTTACTAATAAATACTCAAAAATTTAGTGTAAAATCACCAATATTAATTTTTATTCATTATAGTTCTTAATTATATACTTTGAAGAGTTATCTGAGAGAAGCGACAGGTTAAATGACTTTCCCAGCATCACACAACCAGCATGTATTCTAAAGGGCACTTGAACCCAAGTCATCTTGGATCTGAAGTCATCTTCTCAGTCACTCTCTATATCACACTATTTCTATTAGAATGTATGAACATCTTCCTGTTCTACCTCTCTACCAAAAGAGTCACAGCTGTAGTCTAAGAAAACAAAAATAGAAGATAACTTAGGTCCCTTTCAGTCTACATCTAGTGTGAACCTAGGCTCTGCTAGGAACTGTCCATTGTGCTAAGAGTCACAAAACTAGACACTAACCCCAAGAATATAATCTTTTATCTTCCATTGAGCTTCATCAAGAGGAGAGGAGAGAAGAAAGGAAAATGTGCTGTTGCTTTGGCAAGGTGTCTTTCTGAATATTGAATTTGTCTCTGTATATGTACAGAACTGTAATAGTAATCACACATCACAGACATCTTAACAATGTTTGGGTCATTGAATATAATTGAGATTATTTTTCCTGACATACTCAGCAGCAGTAGGTCATTTGCTGTGGTTTATGCATCTTTCCAGTTAATTATGCCTTCATTGTAACTCTTTGTATAATCCTCTTCCAGTGTCTCATCATGGTAGGGAAGTGACACCCTATGCCTGCAGAGGGTAAACTTTGAGAGATCCTACCAAGTAGAATATAGCCTAGATATAGACAATAACTACTGTCCAAGGATGAGCAGGTGTAGAGGTTCACACCCAGAAGCTTGACTATTAGGTGATGAAATAACTGTTGCTAACTGCCACCAATTAAGCAGTTAAGCACAAAGAGACCCAAGAGAGGTAGCACTCCCCAGCCTATCAGTCTTGTTTCCAGTCCAGCCCTTACAGCTATATTCAGGGAAGCATCTTCTATGGAGAAAGAATCAGACATCATCACCAATGGCCATGCAACAGGAAGGCAAGGACCTTGAGGCAGTCAGGAGATCCTTCTACCACCTTCCTTCAAATGTTGATGATCCTGAACCCAAGAGTCCAGTGAAGAATGACATAAAAGATTAGCCAAACTGCTTGGCTATCATTACACTTTAAGGACCATGGGACTTTTCCATCTGACTTATAGTTGAAACCTTCTATGTGTGGTATCTTCCCTATTAGTATATGGACTTTTTGACAGGAGAGACTAACTTTTTAATTCCTACCATTACTGCTTAAGTGCTTAGCACAGTGTTTTGCATAACAAGTACTTAATAAATGCTTCCTTCCCTTCTTCCCTTGTTTCTTTCCTTCTCTCTCTTTCTCTCCCTCTCTCCCTTCTTCACTTTCTGTCTTTCTTTGTCTCTCCCTCTTTCTTCTTCCCTTTCTTTCTTTCCTATGAGAGTGTGGTAAAATGAACCCAGATCTTATCTTTTATTGTTTTTTCTAACTTTCCCAAGGACTAACGTCTGACAGCAGTAAAGGAATCGACCATGTTTTCTGTTCTTCCAGGCTCTGTGAACCTGTTTAACCTAGACTGACCCCTTTATCATGGGGAACAAAGTATTTGATTAAGATAATGGGAGTCCTTGAGAAAGATGGGAACTAGCTCCTAGGGCACCTTTTCTCCTTTATGAATATGTATGACACTGGAAAAATTGAGTCTCCTTATAGCTCCTAGCCTTGATCATCAATCCTCATGTGGAGCGTGCACTGGCCCCGGCCAGACACAGATTGGAATGGATGAGAAAACCAGAGCCAGAGAAAGAGTCTTTGAAGCTGTATAATCAGATTATGATAATTTCATCAAAACCCATTTCAAAAAGCTAACATTTATCATTAGCTTGTGTACTTCCTAATTATTTTGTGAGGGATCTCCCATGCAGGAATGGTTAAAAATTTAAGCTTCAGAAAGCTTTTTAATGAAGGATGTACATAGACAGATATAGGGCATGGGCATCTGGGTCACACTTATATTTTCATCATGCTTGAGACAGTTTTCTGAAAGTGTCAGAGGTGACATTTTTTAAGGGATTGATGCCTGTAACGAACATGTATTTCTCTTTTCCTCTATCTTTGTGAAAATATGACTTGCCTGAAGAGAATGAGCAAAAGATTTATCAAAATAAAGAATTAATCATGCTCTTCACCATTAATTTACTGAGAGGCCTTGGGCAAGTCACTTAACCTCTCTAGGCCTCATCTTCTTTCTCCATCAAATGAAATGAAGGATGTGGACTAAATTATCTCTGAGGTCCTCTCTAGCTCTAATTCTCAAGATTCTCTTTACTAGTACCTATAGTCCACCTATATGCATATGTCTCTCATGAAGGCAGGGACTTAGTATCATTTTTCTTTGTATCCTCTCAAGACCCAGTACAAAATATTTCTTTGTTTAATGGATATACTAATCTTTTCTAAGGAATTAATTTGTAAACCAGGTGTTAGCTGATAAGAGCCTAAGGAATGCAATTTCCAGCAGTATTAGCACATAAAAGGAATTCTTGGGGGTGGAGGACATCACTAGGTCAGGGATCTTTCTGGTCTCCTCATTCCCCCAGACTGTCAATTTGCTTTGAGTCTGGGAACCCCATTGATAGGAGATTGTGCTCTGTGGATGTCCCATTCCTTGTCTCCACTGAGACCTACCATAAGGATGTGAAGAAAGGAATGGGTTATATCACCTCCAAACATTGAATGTATCTCTGCGTACATGAAGAACTGTGATAGTAATTATCCAGAATAGAACTTCATTTCAGTGAAATTTGATCCATATTCTATATGCTACAAAAACAGTGGGATGGTTGGTTTCCAAATGTGCCCAGAACAATTTTTTTTGTATTCCCTTCATTTATCTGGTTAGAATTTTCAAAAGGAAAAGGGAAGTTGAGACTATAAAGCAAATCAAATAAATATCTTTGGTCTCTAAATAGAGAGAGAGAGTTTTAAGCTATTAGTGTCTTTCATGTCTCAGACTCTTCCAGATATCTCTTCAACTCTTCAAAGGAAATACAAATCCTTTTTCCTTTCCTTTCCTTCCTTTTCCCCTTTTGCCATCTTTCCTCTCTTCCTATTTCTCTTCCTATCTTCTTCCTTCTTTCCTTCTCCCTCTGTTTCTCTCTTTAGTCTATTTTTGTTATTCTATCAGTTTGCCTCTCTCTGTCTCTGTCTCTCTCCTCATCACCCCTACCTTTACAATTGTTCACAAGTTACTCAGGTTATGGTCAGGTCCACGGACTAAGCAGACAATGTCTTACAAAAATATCATATTACAAAAGTAATCAGAGCAAATCTGCTGAGTGGCTGCTTTGTGGACCAGCTCAGACAGAGAAATTACCCCCTGAATGTATTTAGTGTGAGCAATCTCCTGGTTATTCTAGAGTTTCCCTTGAGCCATTATTTCTGAGAAATGTTTGAGCGACTAATTGGTCTAGTCCAAACAAAAGGGCCTAATTTAATTTTGGATTTCCAGTCTGGAAGTTAACAGAGACAAACCTCCACAGGTGGGGGCCATATCATCTAATTTCTTGACTAATCTTTTAAGTCATAAAATTGGAGCACTTATATATTTGGACATCAATGATATTGGCTTTTCAGGTAATCTCATCCAAAATTTTATAAGTGAAGAAACTGGGGCACAAGAAGACAAGTCAGAGGATGAAGTGTGGAGAAGAAAGAGTTTGGAGTCAAAGGCTCTGAATTTGGATTCTGGGTACAAGAGTATTCTAGAACCAGCTAAAACTTAGATAATCTTCATTCTGGGTTTCTTCACAGCTTGCAATTGAACATTCTATGAAATGATTTGCCCCAGGTATCCTTAGTTAAAATGAAGTAGAACTAGATCAAAGTCCTAGAGAATCTTTTGCCCCACCCATAAGCCCTTTTCACTAGAGTGTGTCAAAATTATGTTCTGATAAACCTGAATGACATTCAGAATATTTTGGAGAAAGGAGCTTGAATCCAAAGCAGACCTGGAAGTCTGCTAATGTCATTGCTAAGGGAAACAACAAAGAAGTCCTGGATACCTATGACTTTTCATCATTCTGAAATTAGCCATAACAAAGTTTAAAAAAACTTCCAGCAGGGAAATTGGTGATTTGGGAAAAGTTAATGAGGAGAGAACTGTCCAAGAAGCAGACATGATGCTGCCATCTTGTCATGATTTCATTGTCTTTTTGCAATGCTAGTAGGTGGGAGGATTGGGGAGTTGAGGAGGATTGCAGAGAGAACTTGAGATGCACCAACTAGCTAAAACTCTAAGTAGTCATCAATCAGTGTAGCAAAAAAAGCATTTATTGAGCACTTCCTATATGCCAATATACTGAGCACTAGGAATACAAAGGCAAAAATGGGAGTTCAAGCCAATAAGATCCTTCTATGAAGGGAAACATTATGTAAGCATATATAAAGTATAGAGATGAGCACAGAAATTAGATGGTATAAGGAACTCTGAGATGAAAAACTCCTACCCATTCAGTTCAGTACTGGCTCTGCAGTTTTAGTCTTCAGCTAGTTTAGACTTTAGTTGCTTGAACACTGATGGGTTAAGTGACGTGCCCAGGGTCACACAGTCAGCATGTGTAAGAGGAAAATTTTGAACCCAGGTCTTCTTAGCTCCAAAGCCAGCTTCCTATCTGCTATGCCAAGCTATTTCCCATATGTATAACAGAGAGACAAAGTAAACAGATGGTAAGCTTGGAGAATGTAAGGGATCCAGCTAGTCTGTCCATCCAAATAGCTCAGTCTAAACATAGTCCAAAGAACTGTGATGATGAACAAGAACTACTGACAATTGAGGTACTCCTATCAGTCAGTGTATAAACATTTAAGTACATACTGTGCTAAGGATTGGGGATATGAAGAAGAGTAGGAGATAGTCCCTACTCTTAAGGAGCTCATGGTATAGTAGGCATGTCTAGAAAGGTTTTTGATATCAAATTTTTTGGAGTAGATCCCAGAGCTATAGGTAAGCTCCATAAAGCTCATAACATCATTAAATTACAGAATTTAGGCCTGCAACACACCTTAGAAAGCATTGATCTAGTTCAGAGATTCTGAGTTCTTTAGACTTTTTAGAAGTATTGTAATCACTGCATTTCAATTCTTTGATTTCCTTTGTAATATTATCTCTGTATATACACATATTAACACACATAGATAAACATGTGTGTATCTGTATGTGCACATATGTATTCTCACATACATACTCACACACATATATGAAATTTTGTGTATTAAAAGCATTATTCTGAGAATGTTCCACAGAGTTTACTGAACTGCCATAACATACAAAAAAATAAAAAAATTCTTGATCTAGGCCAACTCCATCTCTAGTCTTAATACTAGGAAATATTGTAGGTCATAGCATATCATTACATTATCAAATGAGGTAAACTTTGTGCTATTTGTATAATACATACAATAATATTTAGATAATCTTTGTATTTATTGTACATACTATAGAGATAATCTGTATGTTATCTATATAATCTATAATAGCTATATCTTATCGATATGAGATATTTAGTACTTTATATGAAATAAAAATTATATGTATATATTTAAATTCTATATTAGACATATAATGCATTATATAAATACTATTATTTTTCTTATTCTTATTACCAAAGCTTGAGTAAATGGAGAGGGAATTAAGGTAGGGTCTCTGAACTTGTGGAATTGATTTCCTCAGAACTCAGACCCCCAGCACTTTTCCTGCAGTGATATTCATAAATCTTCATCTTTCACTTCTGTGTTTGTTTGTGTGAGACAACTTCCTATAGTAGAAGGCACATTGGACTCATGAGCAAAAAATCCCCAAACAAACTGGGTCTGAACCTAACTCATGCTATTCCCAGTATGGTAGCATCACAGTTTCCTTGTAACTTCTGCAACTTACTCCAGTACCTGGCACAGAGCCAATATTTAATAACTGCTGGGTGATGGATTGATTGATAGTTGGGCTCCAGAGACTACTAGCACCAAAATGTTTTTGGAGAGAGGGGGGAGACTCAGAGCAATCTCAGGGCAGAAATGTATGGCTCAAGCTTCATTCTACCTCAAAGGCCATTTGCAATGCAAGGACTTCGGATCTCCTAGTTACAAAGCCCAGCTAATGCTTGCAAAGCAAAATAATCATCATCTGTCTCTCCTTAGACTGGCTTAATGGTTGTGATCACTGCCCCCAACCCCAACAGGAAACACCTGGCTGGCCACATAGCAGCTTTGCATGATGGAATTTCTCCTGAATGCCTCACATATACTCACTCCACTTGCACCTGCTGGCTTCTTTTCCGCCTTTCTGCATGTGATGACACAGAAAACGATGAGGTTCAGAGGAGGACCTCCAGTCCATATTGCCATTATACTCTGTTTTCTATATTCCTTTCCATCTCTTTCTCTCATATTGTGTAAACTTTCTGTACCTCAGTCTAGACATCAATAAAAAAGCAGATTATAATATTTAGACTACCTTCTCAGCATTATTCTGATAATCAAATATGAAATGTATATAACATTCCTTGTAATCAGAATGCCTCCTATAAATGTAAGTGATTTTTATGTTTATTTAACTCATCTATTAGTGAGTTATTAAAAATAGCTATGATGGGCAGTTTGGCATGGTATAATAAAGATTTAGGCTCTGATTCAGGAAGGTGTGGGTTCAAATCCTACCCTAGTCCCACTTTTGACATATGCTAGATACATGTGTAAGTCACCAACTCGATTTATGAAACTAAGTTACAAAGCAGTTGCCAAGTTGAATAGAGAGAGTATCCTCATCAGAACATTACCAGCACCATAGAAATTGTAGTAAAATGTAAAACGCTAATTAGCAATAATAAAGTTTATATCCAATTGCTATTCAAATGTTTTTTGTCTAAAAATAGCAAAAAAGTTCATGGATACATATGCAGCAACTGCTTTCAGTGCTGTGCAAACTCTATGTACTTTCAATGCTCCCATTTGTAATACAATGGCAATTATGGATATGACAGTAGGGTATAGACCCATGTTGATAAACTTATGGCACCCATGCTGGAGCATGCCAGAAGGGGCTGCTCCCTTCCTTCTCCTAAGGATATTACTCACATCACCTGCCCCTCTGCCTAGCAGCCCAAAGGGAATGCTTCCTCCCTCCCCTTTCTGGGGTAAGACAGGTGGGTGAGGTGAGCTCATGTGCAGTATGAAGGTTATAGTTTGGGCACTCCATCCCTAAAAGGTTTGCCATCACTGGTAGAGATAATACTCACACTGTTTAGGACTCAGGAACTCAAAATTCTCACTTAGGTATATAACACCTGTGGAAGGTTGGGCTAGATTCAGCACAAACCATCCAACTGTTAAAATTTCAGTCTGAGCACTTATGTCCACTTACAAATCAGACTTTATTTACTGTTGGACTTATTGACTAGACTTAAGGTGATGGAATAAAATTTAATAATGTAGATTAAAGTTAAAAGTGTTTCTTTTGGGGCATCAAGGTGGCTCAAATGAATAGAAATCCAGGCCTAGAGAAGAGGTCCCGGGTTCAAATGTGGCCTCAGATACTTCCTAGCTGGGTGACCCTGGACAAGTCATCTAACTCTAGTTGCCCAGCTCTTATTGCTCTTCTGCCTCAGAACTGATACTTAATATCAATTCTTGCCATGGTGGGGGCAGCCCTCATGGGGTCAGGGGGCCCTTGGCTACATGACGGCATTGGTGTGAAGAAGATGAGAAACAGTTAAAGTTTCAACTTGGAGCCAGGCATCACAAAAACTGCTCTGCTCAGGCTCCGGCTGACTTTATTTTTATAGACTCAAGGAGTACACATCTACTTGGCACATAGTTTCATTTTCAACATACATGCTTCCTTATAGGTAATGGAATAGGCCATACATTAACTTTTAACAAATCATTTGATTGACAATCTATAATTATCCTACATTCTTTGTTCCTATGATGCTAACAACAAACACAAAGCTTTACAGAAGATATATGTGTTCTCATCATGGGGTAGGCTTAACTAGAGCTCACTTTCTCATTAACCCATGAGGTACCAGACATGCAGTTAAGCTAAGAATAATTATTTGTTACACTGACCAAATACATTATCAATCAGACTTCAAAAGATACAATTAATACAACATTGTTGCCTAGTCTTCAGGTTAAAAGGTATAATCAACATAACTCAGTTTGAGCATTATTTCAGTAATAATTTTTCATTATCCAATAATGTTTTACTAAGGTATCTAAGACACATTACCCTGATGAAAGAGTTAATAACACAATTCAGTGGAGTAGAATGTACCAGCCTCTCTATAAAAGGCAATTAACATACAGTACAGTTTTGTTGGGGGTCTATTCCTAAAAGGGGGTCCCATCTATGATTCCTTATCTAAATGGGTATATAGGAATCCTTAGGTCCAATTTTGTAGGTAGAATCCCTTGGCAATATTCTAAGGGGAATTTCTGTATCAAAACATATAAGGGTGGGGTTTTCCTGGAACTGAATGAGAATATTACTTGTAACAATTCCAGTGTCGGGGGGTGTTAATAAGAGAGAAGTCACACAGGGGGGGTCTGAGTAGATGTTTGAATCCTTCCTGGGGACCACTTTGCAATCCCTTGGATCCCGCCTGCAACCGTGTCAGACGGCATGGACTTGATGACTCCTGGCAAATTCTAACAGGAGGTAAAGGTTTTTACTTTTTTTTTTCTCTGCATTTATTTGGAGTGAGGGGCAGGGAAGCTAGTTGTTAAACATTTACTGGTACTTAATTTTCTCTAGATTTAGCTTCTATTTCTAACTTCTCTCATACTAGTAGTTCTAAGTTTCCAGAGATACCATTACCACACAGTTACATTCAAACTTTGAGAATTCTAAGGGAAAGCTTGTGGAGGGGAAATATTTACTTACTTACTGATTACATTAGCTCTTGAGACCCCAATCAATATGTTTTCTATCTTCATAAATACTCAAAATAATGACACAAACTTAAAACTACTTAATATTTACTTAATAAGGCAAAAGAAATATTACAGATAAATATTAAAGCAAATCTACAAATAACAAGATGCAACACAAATAATACACATAAACTCAGACCACAACAGCACAGGAATACATGAAGGAGGAAAACTTAGGTGCTATGGGCAGGTGAGAACTCTAGGCCATAAGCTTCCATGTTCTTGGTCCATTTATGAGTAATTGAACATTTTCATAAATATTTCTCTGCTTAGTGCTTCAGTCTCAGTCCTTTCTATTCTCCAGTGAAGAGAATCCTTTTCCTTATTTAGAAATAGCCTTTACAAGTTTTTTCAATTAACCATCACTCTTACAAGGGAATTTAGAAAATATTAGTTCTTAATGTACACAGAAGTTCTCTTTAAGTCAGAGAATTGACAGTCTCATAGAATTGGCTGTCTCTGGGCTATGTACACACTAGCCCAACAGGTAATTTCCCTAGGTCACTAGGATGCTGAACTGGCCAATCAATTCATAGGTCACAGCAATATATCTCTTCTCATCTGGCCACCATCTTAGTTGTAAAGTCTTTTAGTATTTCCTTCTCAAGCCAAAAAGCAGAAAGCAAAATTCCCTTCTGCAAAGCCTCACCTTTCCCCAACTCTAGGTGGCACTGAAGGGTGAGATCTGTCTGGGTTTTGGTTAAAGAAACCAGTTCTCTCCAACCATTCAGGAATTACTCCACTGAAATATTGTCTCACCTGAGTCCCTTTAACTAGGTTCTTCAGACAAGCTCTTTCTCTTTTGCTCCAGTGATTGTTTTTTTCCCTCACTCTTCTCTCACTCCAGTGTTTATAATTCAATAAGAGCTACTTGATACTGAGTAACTCACCTTTTGTTTATATATAACAACTCCCATAATTTTTCCTCTGAATTTGATAGTCCTTTTTTTTAATCACACCTCAGACTCCAAATGTTTATACAGTTTTACATTTTCTTAGTTTTACCATCTTTTAGTGATAAATGATTATATGCAGATTAGTTGAAGTATCTATCTTGTCTCCTCCTAAATCTCCCATAACATTTTCTGTTTGGTGTCCTTGGAACAATTTTTCTTCACACTCACATTTCTCAAGTTATTAACAAATAAAAAGTTCTTTCTCTTCCTCTTTGGCATTAAGCTGTTCCCATACAAGTGAGACATCACTCTACCTTGTTGGCAAGGAGATCCACGTTGTTAAATCAACACAACAGATAATTTTCTTTTCAAAATTGTCCAAAATCCCATTTGAAATCTGATTTTCTTCATACACATATTTTAGCAATTTATATTGAAACCAAGTTTTTTTCCTACTCAAATTAGATGTCAAAAGTTTTTATCCAAAAGGGGGCAAAATCACATAGTGTTTGACAATTAATAAAGATCTCTTCTTTTGCACAAAAATACTTTTTCTGCCCCTTTCATCATTAGCTGCTCTGTATGAAAAGGCCCATAAAGGTAGAGTGCATCTTATATCTAACTCACATTTAGAACTGTAAGGATCACAGTAGGATCATAAATCTAAAGGGGGAAGAGATGGCAGAGATCATGCAATCCTCTCTCATCTTTATTTTACATATGAAAAAAGAAAGTCTGGGTAGTAAGTCTGAGGTGAGGTTTCCAGAAGCGAATTCTCATTTCATTGAACCAGTTTGACTGCTAACCTTGCATTGGATTCACGGAATAGAATTCATTGAATTCATCATCCTGCAATCATAAGGTCAAGTAAAAGGCATTACCACCTGTCTGGTGGGGCTTCTTGCCTTATTTACAAACCAAGAGCTTAATTCTGGACACAGCATTATAGGAAAGACATTGGTAGGTGGAGTTCATCCAGATGAGGGCAGTCAGAATGGCAAAAGATGACAGGCAAATCATATAATGCAAGGATATAAGAAAGGAGTTGAGAATATTTAGCCTCAAGAAGAGGTGACTTTGGTAGTTCATGAGGTCTCATGAATGAGGGATTAGATTTATTCCACTTGACCATGGGAGGCAAAACTAAGAGCACTGGGTGGGAACTATAAGAGAAAAATTTTATCTCCATGTAAGGAAAACTTGATAAAAAACAAACAAACAAACAAAAACTGAACTAGTTTCTACTAAATAAAACTACATTCTACTAACGTGGAATGGATCTGCCCCCTGGAGGTTAATTAGTCTACAGGCAAAGACTGAAGGACCTCTTTTTGGGGGGGTATATTAGAAGAAAGTCTTATCTGGGCAGTATTTAGACCTGTTGACTTCTGAAGTCTTCTTACTGTGGGATTCTGGGCATCTAGTCTGGGTGTCCTGGGAGAAAATAAATAGCCTTTGCAGGGGTGATCTTGAATTCCAAACCTAGCCAAGGGCCACAGGGAAAAATGGTAGGAATAGGAAACTAGACTAACTTTGATAGATTTGACATGAACAAGCATAGAGATAGAATGGATGTTTGAAACAAATGAGATAGGGTATGTAAGGTTCTTTTTTTTTTAACCATAACTTTCTGTCTTAGGATCAATACTGAGTATTGGTTCCAAGACCGAGGGTCATAAGGGTTAGGCAATGGGGATTAAGTGATATGCCTTGGGTCACAGAGGACAAATTTGAATCAAGACTTTCCATTTCTTGGTTTGGCTCTCTATCCACTGAGCCTTGTAGATGCCAGTTATAAGGTTCTTTTTTTTAAGTTTTGTATAAATGTCAGTTTTATTTACTGGCATCAATTTAGATATTCCTAATGATAGCTCATGTAACAATAACTCACATTTCTATAGGGCCTTAAAATGTTCAAAGACTTTTCCTCTCAATGTCTTTCTGTGTTTTACCAATGAGGAAGCTAAAACCTAGACAGAAAAAGAAACTTGCTCACAGTTATATAGCTAGTACAGGGCTAGAAATAAAATTCCAATCCAGGTCTCCTTATATTTAACCTACTACTCTTTTCACTCTACTTCTGTATCTTGCATTGGGTCAGAGGTCATGAAGATGCTTTAAGAGAAAGTTGCCTTCTCTACACCAACCCTCAATCCCAATTTGTTATCCAGAACTTTAGTACAATGGAAGTAGTAAGGTAATGGACTGAAAGAACCCCAATTCAAGTCTCTCCTCTGACCTTATCTTGTGACCTGGGGCAAAGCATTTAACTTCCTAGGGCATCAGATTCTTTCTGTGTAAAATGTGGAGATTGGACTTAATTTTCTCTAAGATTTCACCTCTAAATCTGTGAACCTGACTGCCTCTATTTGAGTCTCAAGTGTATCATCAGTCTGACTACTCTAGCTTATTTTTTCCCCCATTCAATACCAAGTTACTTAATTTAGACATAAATGGTGGTTTTTGAAAAAGATCAGATAACCAAAATCTACATACACTGCTAGGCTGGAAGGAGTGTTGCTCTGTGTTCCTGGATCTTAGATTGAGATTCATTCCTTATTGTCACTATCTTTAAGAGTATGCGTGTCAAAAATATACTCTGTCATGCCAGATGTAGAGGCCACCATCTTGCCCTAGTTGGTTACATGATTAGCCATTTCTTTAATGAATTTCACCTTGGATTCCAACAGCAGGTCTCAATGAAATCACTTAAATTAGGATCATCTTTGTCAGTTGCCAGATTGTGCAATTCTAGTAATAAATGGTTGACATTTTTTTCCCCAAGTGCAGAGCACATAGGGTAATCAGCTCACTTACCCAGTCACTTCGGTCTAGTTACTTGATGTCCTTAAGAAAAATTTGACCTCTTTGTAGGTTCTACCACATTCTAAGATTCTAAGCATGTTCTTTCTCTTCACTGGATTAGTATATAAAATATCAATTAAAATTCTTCAATGATACCTCATTCTATTGCTTTAATAAGACACAGATGGGTAGACAATGAAGGCACCAAGTTCTAGGTTGATCTGCTGGTTGACAAAGCTTCTGGTCTGAGACATCTTGGGAGAGGATGAGTGACTGAGGTAGAGTGTTGATTACATGGGCTGTTAGACAGGACTGTTGGCTAGTGGAGGTAAACTGTAGAGGTTGCCAAGAATGACTGGCAGGTAATCCACTAGCTTCTTACATTCAAACAGTGTTGAATCAGGAAACTTGGGATAGTCCCCTTCCCTGGGCTTCTGACTGTCATTCCTGCTTTTTACCATGCTTTCCTCGTCTATTTATTTTACTTTTCTGGTTTGGAGCAGAGAAGAAAGATTAGTTTGAAGGTTCATTGACTGATTTAGATCCCTAATAACTAGTATTTATACAGCACTTATTTTGTGCCAGTGCTTTACAATCTTATTGTAATGCTTACAATTTTATCATCTATTGGTTCCTCAAAATAATCCTGGGAAATAGGTATTATGATTATCTCCATTTTACAGATAAGGAAACTGATGTAAGAAGTGGTTAAGTGACTTGCCTAGGGCCATACAGCTAGGAAGTGTCTGAGTTTGTATTTAAATGCAAATCTTCCTGACCTGATCCCTTGTGGCACCTAGATGTCTGGAGGCAACAAAAAATTATGGAATGGATATTAAAATAGAAGTAGTAGTAGGGGCTACTTGGGTTTTAGGCTTGCTTTTAGCAAAATTTCAAATAACACTGAATGGTGTACCTAACTGAAGAACTGCCAAAGAGTTAACACACTAAGTCACAATAGAAGAATTTAGAAATTCAAATCTCTGGGTCATAAGTCTAGTTCCCCTATGTTCTAGCTTTGTGAAGTTGGGCTGGTTATTTTTGTTCTCTGGCTCCATCAGTCTTCTTATCTGCATGATGGGTGTTATATATGTGGGAACAATATGCAGGCTGGTCATCCACACAGAGCTCTTCATAATTCTCTTGTAGGCATGTGGGCAGGCACTTTGAGCTTATTTTTCAGTCAAACCTGCTCGGACTACTGTAAAATGGAGATTTGAACCCTGGACTTCAATCCCCAGAAGTCCTTGGTACTTCCCAGAATTCCCTATAATCTCACCTGAGTCCTCACCTGAGTGGGAGAACTCAATTTAGTATTTAAAGGGCTCTCTGCCTCCCAAGCTCTCTCTTCTTCCACTTCTAAGCACACAGGTTTCTCTACTTGGCATGCAAGATGTATTAAGTGAAATGTGAATGGACTAATCAGCCCTAGGCACGTGCTTTTCGTATTTTGTATTTCTTTATCCTTGATTTCTAATAATCTTTAATAAACCTCATAAAATATAATATTTCTATTACTAGAAACTAATTTAACTTTTACACTACTACTCCACAATTATATTCAAATGCTCTTTGGGACCTGGAGCAAATTTATGGGAGAACCCCCCCCCCCACACCTTTTCACTGGCAACTTACACATGTATTTCTACTTATACAAACCAGCTGAGTACAGTGATAATATGTCTAGAACTTAGTCATAACTATTTACCTCTCAAAAAGTCAAAAGAGATAATAATAAAATGACAAGTATATTAAAGTCAATGTAGAAAGTAAAGTAAATACTTTAAGATCCACAATGAAACCTAGGTTCTGTTCTCCTTCCAATGTACTCAGTATCTGTGGAGAAAAGTGGGTATATATTTCAGAAACCTTCTAAGGAGGTACAGGATGAGGAAAGCACATGAGCATGAGATAACTTACATTTCTGGAAACTATATACTTCCTGGTTTACTTTCTGTCTAAGGAACCATATTCATAAAGGTTCTTTGATGAACATAATAGTGTCTGTGTTGAATAGATACTTGAGCTCTAATGCTAAGTAGATCCAAATTATGCTCAAGAAATCTCAACCAAGCCAGTAAATTTGTAGGATAACTTTATAGGATAACTAAATCAGATTCTCTGCTTCCAAGCTGGTCTTCTGTTTGTTTGTTTGTTTACCCCTTCATAGATAATTATCTCTTTTTTTAAAGATAAAGTAACTGATGTTCAGTCAGGTGATTTAGCAAGGCCAAACTGAGAGCCAATAAAAACACTGAGAATCCAGTTTACTTAGAGATTTATTGTTAATTCTCAGACTTTTTCTGATAACATGTGGGGTTTTCCTGGCAAAGATACTGGAGTGATTTGCAGGTTTCTTCTTCACCTAACTTTACAGGTGAGGAAATGGAGGAAAATAGGATTAAAAGTCTTACTCAGAGTCATTCTGGAATGATGTTAAATTAGAGGTAGTAGAAGGGGCCACTGAGGTCTTAGGCTTGTATTTTAGCAAAATTTTAAATAACACTGAATGGCAGACCTAACTAAAGAACTGACAAAGAGTTAACACAGTAAGTCACAACAGAAGGGTATTTAGAAATATATAGTAAGAAATATAATAAGTATCTGAGGCCAGATTTGAACTGAGGAAGATGAGTCTTTCTGACTCTAGATCCAACACTTTATCCACTGTGCCTTCTAGAACTTAGATATAATCTTTGCCTTTATTGTTTTGAAACATTTTTTATTTCTATATCATTCTAAAGCTTATGAGAAGCCTATATCCCTTCTCTCAAACTGTTATAGCCAATAAGCTTCCTTCAAATTCTAGCTCAAATGCAATCTTCTCCCTGATGTCTTCTTATCTGTTCCAGTTCAGTCTTCTGTTCTGATGTTACTGTTCTATTCAGGTAGCATCTAGCATATGCTGGTTTCTCCTCTCTCCTCCCTATCCCATTATTTAGTTATCTTTTTGTGTATATAAGGCTCATCTCTCCAGTTGGATTATCAAGTTCCCATTTATTGCAAAGTGTTGTCAAATGAGTGGATTTTAAAGATGGAGGTGGGGAAAATAGTCACAGGCTATAGCCAAAGTTCAAACATAAATAATCCAATTGCTGAAACATTTCCCTTTAAGAAATATGTCACACCAGTAATTGGGATCAGAAGATAGGCCCTAGACCTCTGAGAGGACTGTATTCAAATCTTATCTCACATATCTTAGTAGATGGATTGGCCAAGGACAAGTCTCTTAACCTGATATGCAGTTTGCTTAACTGTTCAATGAAAATAATATCTGTAGTATTAACATTAGTCTTTGAAGTGCTTTGAAGAATTAAAATACTATGTAAATATCAGCTATTTTCAGAGTAAATGTACAATACATGTTTTAAAATTGATTATAATTAGATTTTAAGAGCTGCTGAAGAATTTTCAGCTTCCTTCGAGTTTCCAAGAGCCAGAACTAGAGATACATTATTAAAGAGGACAATGATGCTTCCTATTACTCATTTTGATTCCTCCTGGGCCCTCTTGGCTTCTCAGTGGGCCCTCAGAGCTTCTATGGGTCCCAAGTTTCCCATTTTCCTGTATTACTTGGTCCTGGATAACCTGTCTCAGACACATCCTTGCAATCTGACCGTGGACAAACCACTTAACCTGTAAAGCATCATAGGCAAGTTTCTACACTTAAGAGAAAAGCTCACCTGTATTGGGAAAGCAAATTTTCCTGTGAGTTTCTTAAACTATAAAATCAAAGGTCTAATCTATACCACAGTGATTTCTCAAAACAAATATTCTTGAGAATTTCATCCAAACCAACCCAATTCCTATTTGTTCCCTGTTCTTGACCTTTTCCTGTTTACCTGACCTTTGACACTTCATTTCTCATCAGACCCCTCAATCATGTTCTAGATAATTCTATGATTGTGAAGATCACTTCAGACATGGAATTCACAACTATGCAATATTCTTAGCCCCTATAGCTCCTCCCAGATTCTCTGTTTAAGAAAGGAAGACACCAGAGTTATTGATTTCTTCATTTCTCACCAGGCTATATTAAGAATCCTTTTTCATTCCCCACTCTAAATATTGTCATTCCTTTACAACTTCTTTTCATTCCCATTTATATATTGTTTTCCCTATTAGAATATAAGAATGTCATAAAATGATTTTAATGGCATATTATTGTGCCATAAGAAATTCTCAACAGGGACCATGAAGAATCAGATATGACTAAAATGACTCAATGAATATATTCTCGATATTTATTTGCTTATATATGTCCTTGTTGACTGCTATTTGAATGTAAGCTCCTTATGATGAGAAAGGATTGTTTTGTTTATTGTATTTGGATCCTTGGTATATTTTAGGCATTTGAAAAATGCCTGTGGATTGTTAGGAGTTATACCTAGTAATTGCAGTCAATGGTAGTGGATTAGGAAAGGAGTTACTTGAATCAACATGGCTTTGTGGCTAGGGAGCAGGCTTGGAGCCAAGAAGATCTGGCTTTAAGTCCTATCTTTGACATGTTTTCGGTGTGTGACACTAGGCAGGCAACTGACTAGATTTAAGTGCTACAGCTAACTTGCAATGGCTGTAAGTTGCAAAGAAGATGCCCACTTATATTAATAGAAAGAATTTCCTTATCTGAGAATTTTCTGTATCAGTAAAATCACAACTCCAATCCCTATTGCTTTGATTCCTTAAAACAAATGTTATTGAAAAGCAAATGCTCCAAGAAGCATTTGCTAAGTTTGGTAACAGCGGATAGAGTGTCAGGTCTGGAGTCAGGAAGACTCATCTTCCTGAATTCAAATCTGGCCTCACACACTAGTTGTGTTATTCTAGGCAAGTACTCAGCAACCATATTTACCTCAGTTTCTCATCTATAAAGGGTCCTAGAGATGAAGATGGCAAAGCATTCTGGTATCTTTGCCAAGAAAACCCCAAATAGGGTCACGAAGAGTCAGATATTCCTGAAACGATTTAACAACAGTGTTTAAGAAAGACACTGAGCTAGGTGCTCAAGATAAAAAGAAAATAAAAATATATCCTTGAAATCAAGAAGTTTAAAGTCTACCGAGAATACACATACATCCATTCTGTATTTGTTTAAGAAAAAATAAATCCTACTATGTCCTCTGCTGGGTCATAATAATGTCTTCTTCTACTACTTTTTGATAATAGGGCAAGGGGACCTTGAGTTCCGTTCTCAAAGGCCAGATCAACAGAGCACAAACTCTGAGAAAGACTACCAAGCAGGAAGACTTTGAGTATTGAACTGGGCTTAAACTGTGTGTCTGACCTGAGGACCAGCCCACCAAGTGTGCTCCCTGCCACTAGGTTGACTGCCAACGCTTGACTTTTTCATATGATAGGAAGTAATACACGCAGCAATGAAATCAGATCCTTGAAGTAAATACAATCCATTTAGAGGAAAAGACAATCCAAATTGCTGGACTTCAAAGGATAAAGGAGTGTGGGATAGTCTGAGGCTGCAGACAATGTTTAAACATGAATAATTTAATAGCTGAAATATTTGTCCCCTGTAAGAAATATGTGACACCAGTCACATCTGTGAACTTAGAGTGCATGAAGGAAATGGACCTGCCATTTGAATTGAAAAAACAATCAAACTCACTTTGATTTATGATTTCATAAAGTCCCATCTATAACTGTTTCCTTTCTTTTCTATATTCACACATAATTTAGGCATGGTCACAGTTCTAGGTTAGTGGAGTCGTGACTATGGAGAAAAGGAAACAGTAAGAGAATAGGAAAGTAGAAGAAATTATAAGCTTCATGGTTGGAAAGAAACTCAAGAGTAGATTTAGTTCATCTCCTTAACTAAATGGCTGTTTGTGGAGGTAGTGAGCCCCTCATTTCTGCAAGCTTTCATTAAAGTGGATACTAGTCTGTTGTGGAGGGGATTACTGTTCAGGTTACAGTTTGATTTGAATGACCTCTTAGAGTGCTACAAACTAAGATTTAATGATTCTATGGATAAGTGGTTGGGGCCCTTTGAGTGAATTTTCAAGGATCTTTGTAGACTGTATACCCATATTTCCATTGTTTTCAAGTATGAGGGCATTTTCATGATTTAAAAAATTAGATAAAAATTTTAAAAATTAAATTTAAAAATTTCATGATTAAAAAAAATTAGATAAATATCTAGGGTGGTTAGGTAGCACAGTGTCTAAGTGCTAGGTGTGGAGTCAGGAAGACCTGAATTCAAATCTGGCTTCAGAAATTTATTAGATGTGTGACCCTGGGCAAGGCATTTAACCATGTTGCCCTCAGTTTTCTCATCTTTAAAATAACTGGAGGAGGAAACGTAAAGAAAAGTACAAAGCGGGTTACAAAGGGGGTCACAATTGAAAATAAGTAAATAACAACAACCTATCCCTTACCAATAAGACCACTATTTTTTTTCTAATAATGCTATAAATCAGAAATACCTCAAGAATACCAAAGAAGGGATTACCTTCTATATGTCAAGTCTTTTGGCAGCCTTGTTCTATGGGTTTCTTTTCAGATTCTTAAAAATGCATAAAATAAAATATAGAGGGCTACAAAGAATCCAATTATATTGAAATACCACTGTCAAGATTTATGTAAAAATAAGGAAAAAAACCCTACCAACAACCTTTATAGTACCTAGGTTAAAAAGCCCTAGAGTAAAGAGACTTTGTCAAAGAAATGTGCAAAAAGGAAAGATGCAAAAGCATAAAGGTATTCTAAGAAGAGCCCTTTGCTTTATTAGTAACCTTATGAGCAAAGGAGAAAGTAAGGAAGACCTTTCTACATATTGGATGGGTCCCTTGTGGTGAATTTATGGGAAGATATAGATTAGACAGGATGGGTAATTATGGTGGGTGGAGCTTTGCTTTTCATGGCAGGAATAGTCATATTCTTGAGGTCACAGAGCTACTGGGATGCTTCTCTATTTTGAGTATTAGTAATCAGCTAAGGGCAGGAGATTGGGGGAAGAACACAGTGACAAATAATTACTATATGGCAACACTTTAAAATAAATTTATATTAAAAAAAAAAACAGAGCATTCACATACTCTCTCAAATACTCAAATGGCTCAATGCTCAATTCCGTTGGTAGTTCTCTCTAATTATACAGATGGCAACTCCATCATTCTGGCCTGTCTTATGTAACCTACATCTGTGCTCCTTCAAATAATGGTGTCCATCCAATGATCTTGAGACCTGCTTGGGCACCTCTTGGCATCCTGTGTAATAATTGAAATAGTGGGAGATATAAACTGTGGCATTTAAAAGAGTGGATGCCTTAAACTGTAAGAGTTAAAATGGTTGAGGGCTTAAACTGTAGTGATTAAAATAGTGGAAGACTTAAATTGTGATAGATATAAGAGTGAGTGAGTAAATTGTGACTGCAGAAAATATGTTTTCATTACAGTGTCTTGTTTAAAATCAAATATAAGGTGGTCACCAGGGAAATATTCCCAATTATGAATATACCCAAGTCAACTGGGTTTTATAGAGAATTTAATTAATAATACAATGAGGAATTAAAGAAAGAGAGAAGGAGAGAGAAAGGGAATTAATGAGAAAAGAATAGGCCAGCCCAGGGCAGCCCTGGCCAACCCAGGCCTAAGCCTTAAGAGAGAAATCAGTCAGTCCTTAATCACTCACCATAAGATTTGTCCAAGCAAGGATTCAGAGGGACAGAGTCTCCCCAGAGGGAGTTCCAGCCAGAGTCAGCCTCCCTTGAGAGACCTCCTTAGAGATTGTCCTTCAAGAGATTCTTTCTCAAGAGATCCTCTTTAGAGCCTGTCTCTCAAGAGCTACTTCTCAAGAGATCCTTTCTCAAGAGATTCCTTTTTCTTATATAGGAGGTTTTCTCCTATGTCACCTCCCCTAAGTTCTTCCATCTACCAATTACAGTAGACGTTTTCCAAAGGACAGCCCGTTCTGAATTCACAGCTGAGTAGATTAATCCTTTTAGCAATCCACACCTGAGTAGGTTAGAATCTTTGAGCAAGTTTCTCACCTTTTTGTCCTGGCAAGTTTACAAGTTGCCTGACCTTTAATAGGTACTTAGCACCCCATTGTATTAATTCTAAAAATAGGCATGGCTTAAGTATGGGTGCAAGCATTTCTCATTGTTCAGCAAGGAGTTTTCTCCCTTAAAGCAGTCCTAAGTTTCTGATCCAAGTAGAGTTCTCACATTTTAGATCTAAGTAGCTTCACTGTTTAAAATGGGGAATAGTCCCATGTAAGTTTTTTTCTCTTTGCTCCTTGTAAGTTTACAAGTCTGAGAAATTTCAAGATTCACACCTGAAGGCACCAAAAGAACTCTCTCTCCATCTTTCTCTCTCTGTCTCTATACACACACACACACACACACACACGTGTATATATATATATATATATATATATATATATAATAAATATACTAACATCTATGTGTATATAGATATATAGAAACTGATTTTAATTTTATATTATTATTTTATAAATTTTATTATCTGACAAAAATAGAACCATGTGCCTAAGTTCTTCTACCTGCTCAAAACTTCCCACTCTACCAAAGCTGCCACAGGAAGGAAAGAGAGAGAGAGAGAGAGAGAGAGACGGACCTCCATCCAATTTATATCCCATCTATGTCAGTGTGGAATGACAGGAAGTGAGTGGGGTTCTGGGAATTGAAGTTTTGCTGGGGATAGTAGCTTTTAGGGTAACAGATTCTAATTACACACATATTTGCACTTATATACATATATCTTATATGTAATAAAATGCTAATAGGCTACCTGGATCTCCAATAGCCTAACAGAGATTTTGCACCTTTCCAATGGCTTCTGGGTAGGCAGTATTTATTTTTATTTTTTTGGAAGGCAGTGGTGCTGCAGGACTTGATGACAAATAGAAACAATTTATGTGCATGTATATATAAATATACAGACATGTGTATAAACATACATATAAAATTATATGTTACATATACATACATAGTCACATGTTTTATGTGTGTATACATATATATGTAATTTTTTAAAGATGGGTCTTTGATTTTGTGGGAAGCTTTAGGTACATAAAATAATTAGAAATATATAATAAAAGAAGTAAGGAGAGAGATCACTAAACAAAATTCACATTTCTTAGTTACACACCATAATAAAAGTTTAAGAATCTCTCAGGCAAGTAGGACAATCATAGGACCAGAGAAAGTATAGTAATAAAGGAATGTAAAAAAGAATAGCATTTTAGTTCACAGGCAGGTCTACATGTCTTTCAGGGGAGAAAATATCCCAATCTTATAGATTAAAATAGAACCTTCTGATTAAAAAAAGAAGTGTATTTCATCAAGCATTTTTTTTTATCAAAATGTCTTAGGTTGACATTTTGGTTAGGCCTGGATTAATGCAAATAGTAATTCTCATGAAGTAGTAACATTATTTGAATTTGCACTGAATATTAACATTGGACTGGAATGAATAATATTTTATATAATTATACCTCAAAATAATATGAATTGAAATACATGAAGCCAATTAAAAGAATTATTCATTTTCATTATATTCATACTAACAAAGACCTTGTTGTAACAGTTTGATGTTTTTTCTTAGCATATGGATCTTTTTAAAAAATACCTTTGAAATTTTGGCCAAGTTTATAGAATGCCATACCTCTGAACTAGATATATCTATAAATCATATTGTCAATTGTAAATCCAAGCAAAAACCATTGATATCCTCTACATATATAGGGGGAAATATCTATAGTTATCTCTCTCTATCTCTATATATCTGTGTGTATGTGTACAAAGTACATTATTTAAGCAGTCTAGAAAAAATGTTTTTATTTGTAGTTTTGCATATGGATTCATAGATGCCTTAAAAAAATGAGCAGTCCTCCAGGTCCAAGGCCCACAGAATAGCAGCCAGTGCCATCAATATTTTAACATTTTTAAGCATTTACTAAACATTAATTATGTGCTGTCTGTGAGAAACCCTGGGTGAAAGAGATGCAAACACACAACACTTAAACTGTTATAAGGTGATAGGACCTGTTCTTCTAGATCAATGTAAAATATACTTGTATGATTAAAATATTCATACAGCTAGGTGGAATAATGGAGAGTTCCATTCCTAGAGTCAAAAAGACTCATCTTTCTGAATTCAAATCCAGTCTCAGGTACTTACTAGCTGGATGACCCTGGGTAAGTTACTTAACCCTGTTTGCCTCAGTTTCCTCATCTATAAAATGAAGTGGAGAAGGTAATTGTAAACCATTCCATTATCATTGCCAAGAAAACTCCAAATGGGGTAACAAAGAGTCAGACACAACTGAAATGCCTGAACAATTACAGCATCACCCATAACATAATTTCGAGAAGGGGAACCTGTTAACAATTGTGAGGGTCAAGTTTTACATAAAAACTTGGCTCCTGAATTATATTTTGAAAGAAGCTGAGGGAACTATTCAGTCCCTGTTTTTTGGAATTACTTCTTCATGCCTATATTCTTATTTCACAAACACACACACACACAGAGGTGTACATGCCCTTTGAATGAGCACAAATCACATCAATTCTTCAAGATTGTTTTAGTTGCTAATGATGTCTCTGTTTCCTGTTGTTGGCCCTTTATGGAGAAGGAGGACTTGGCTAGATTCCATCTAGTTCAGTATTTTGGGGTCAAAGAAAGCAAATGGAAAGATAGCAAGGAAAAAAGAATTGATACTGAGCAAAAAATGGTAAGCTATCTTCAGTGTATCAGTTCCCATTTTAAAGCTTACATTTAGAATCCATGTGCTACCTGGAATTCCAGATGGTCAAATTAAGGAATCAGCCATTAGACAGATGGACTTGGTATCTGATTCCTTATTATTGTAATCTTAACTGCTTCAGGTTAGTTTTTGGTCGGGAGAGGGGTTGGGGAGGAAGAATGGTGGTGGTGAGGGGAATCGAAGTGATTTGTCCCAGATGGCAGCAAAAACGAGTTTCTCTAAGATTTGTGAATAGAATTTAGCTGTGGCATGAAAGGAGATGGTTGGTTAGTGGAAGGCTATAACCATAAAGTTTCAAGTAACCCTCTCCTTGCAGATTTTATATGACATCTGGAATTAAAGAGGTATTCTCTTTTAATCACTCTTCAGTCTTACACAGAGCTAAATGAATACAGTGGTAGCTTCCAACTGCCCAAACTGATTTAGTTAAATAATGTAAACTATTTGTATACAAAAGTGGAATAAATGTCACTGCTGTTCCTTAGCGTATGGTTATAATGAATTATATGAACCTCTAGGTGATTAGGAGTGGGTTGTTGTTTTTGTTGTTGTTGTTATTGTTCTTGGTTTTGTTTTGTTTTTTAATGTCTCATGATTTCCAATGAGCCTCATCCAACAGAAACTAGTTTCCTGTAGCTGCTAACCTCTCTAGCCATCATAGATAACATAGTTTGGAGAAAGAAGCTTCTCCTTAAAAAAAAAATACTTTCTGAGATACTTTTCCTCTCTGTCTCCCAATGTTTCTCTCTCTCTCAATCTCACTCTCTTGTTATTTCTTCATTGAAAATGGCCAGTCCCTTTCAATTCTCTTTGAAAACCAAAATATTTGTCATGGAATACTGAGAGGAACAAACGTTATTCTAGTTCTTTAATAAACTCTCTAACAAAGGTACCAATGTCATTCAGGAGGACATGATAGCCTAGAAAGATAGATAGAAATAGAGAGAGACAGACAGAGACAGAGAGACAGAGATAAAAGAAGGAAGGAAGGAAGGAAGGAAGGAAGGAAGGAAGGAAGGAAGGAAGGAAGGAAGGAAGGAAGGAAGGAAGGAAGGAAGGAAGGAAGGAAGGAAGGAAGGAAGGAAGGAAGGAAGGAAGGAAGGAACAGAGAAGAAAGGAACATTTATTAAATCAGTTCTATATGCCTAGAATTGTGCTAAGAATTTTACAAATATTATTTAATTTTATCCTCAAAACAACCCTGGGGAGTAGGTGATATTTTGATCCCCATTTTTCATTTGAGAAAACTGAATCTGATAGATGTTAAATGACTTGCCAAGGGTCCCAAAGGTTGGAAGTATCTGAGGCTGAATTTAGACTTAGGTTTTCTAAATTCTACATCATCTAAGTGGCACAACAAGTAGAGTGTCAGGACCAAAGACAAGAAGACTCATCTTCAAGAATTTAGATCTGGCTTCAGACATTTACGACGTGAACCCAGGCAAGTCACCTAATCCTGTTTCCTCAGTTTATATATCTGTAAAATGAGCTGGAGAGAAAATAACAAACAACTTCAGTATCTTTTCCAAGAAAACTCCCATAAGGGATCAGGCACAGCTGAGAAGATTGGACAAGATGCTTCTTGATTCCAGGTCCAGGGTTCTCTCTACTCTACCACCCAACTGCCTCTGAGGTCTAGCTAAAATGGTCTTTTTGCTTTTCCTCAAAATGAGAACTCTATCTCCCATTTCTAACACATTTGAACAGATTGTTACCCCTGTCTGAAAAGTATTCCTGAAAAAGTATTCCCTCCTCATCTCTACCTTTTAGAATCCTTAGCTCAAATGTAATTTGCAATATAAAACTTTTTATGCCCCTAATTTCTCTTTTCCTTTTTCCCTTTTCAGAATAATAATAACTACTATATATAATATTTAACCTCTGCCTGACACTTTGCAAAATTTACAATTTGCACTTTACAATTGTTATGTCAATTGTTCCATCCCCCCCCCCAAATAATTCTGTATTTATTTGGTACATATTTTAAATGTCATTATTTTGGAATCTATACTATTTATATCCAAATTGTACCTCAAATACTTATTTGTTATGTGAACATAAGCAAGTACCTTAACCCTTCTATGCCTTAGTTTTCACATTTGTAAAGAGAGGGGAGATACTTGATGCCTTCTGAGGTCCCTTCAAGCTCTAAATCTCTGACAGTGTGATCATATATGATGTCTCTCCTTATTGAATGTCTGTTCTTTGAGGGGAATGGCTATTTTGTTTTTATTTTTTACCCTCAAACCCAAGTTCAATTCTTGTCCCATAATAGGCACTTAATAAATAAATACTTATTTATTGGTGGATTGATCAATATATATATATATATATATATATATATAACAGATTTTTCCAAGCCAATAAGAATATTGATGTCACCTTAGTCCTGCCCATATTATCACGAGGTTCTATAATTTCTAAGAACTTTTTATTCATGATCTCCTTTGAGCTTCACTTTAGCTTTGTGGTAGGGAATTTAAATGAAATTATTTACCTTCTGGGAGCCTCAGCTTCATCCTTTCTAAAATAGAGCTCATCCACTCTACTTTCCTTGTTTTATGTCTACCAATTGAACAGGAGGAAGATAATAGATTTAGAGCTAGAAGGGATGTTAGAGAACAAGTTTATAATTTTAAAGATGAGGAAAATAAAGGACAGAGATTTGAATGGAGATATTCCCAATTCTAAGTCCACCTCTGTTTTTACTATTTTACCTAGAAGGAGATCAAACTCAAATGCATTTGGCAAACTATTCTGCTCTATCACTGATCCAAAATTGTCCTCTATAGCAAAAATCTATGTCTTTACTCCCAGGATTCTCTTGGTTAATCTATATGGTTGTGACTTATCATAACCTCAATCATAGAAAAATGAAAATGGCCAATCATTCCTTTAGATGTAATGAGAAGTTGAATGATCAACGTAAAGAGACAATAACAGAGTTCCAAAGATGATTTTCATGTAAAAGTTACAAAGAATATCACCAAATATATGAAAGGATGGTACACAAGAGATGGATATAATTGATGTTATATTTGCATCTCCTTCATACATAAAGAACCTTGTCAAGGCAGAAACCTTGTTGAATAGATTCTTCATGGAGAATTTATGGGAAAACAGGGACAGGAATCATACAGGACATATGGGGACATATGGATGAGTTGTGATCCTCTTGTGAATATTAAATGAAATATTATATGTAAAACGTTTTGCAATCACATCATGCTATTGAAAGATGATCCACAATGACACATGTAATTCCAGTGGAATTGCTCTTTGGCTATGGGAGCAGGGTGGAAGGAGGGGAGGGAAAGAGCATGAATCATGTAACTATGGGAAAATATTCTAACTCAATTAATTAAATGAAATTTTTCAAATAAAAAATTATGATTATTTTCAGGACTTAGTAAAGTACCTGACAGAGTAGATACTTAATAAATATTTATCAGATTGAAAAAAATAAAGATGATCCATTATCTTAGCTCAATATGAAAATTTAGAAACCTCTCAGCTTTTGTTGGTATTAGAAACACTAACATGTTTGTCTTTGCAGTGAGTGTTTCTGAACTTCATAAAAGAAGGAATTGAAGAAACTCCTTAATAAAGAAGAAAAATACCAATGCCATTGAATCCCATTTCTGGAACCAATAGGCAAAAGAAAAAAAAATCATTACAAGTAAGTTATTCCTGACCAAAGTTTGAAAAGAATTCAATTCTAGACTAATGAACATGCCACTATTGATCTCTTAAGACTATGTAGGATTGAGATGGAGTGTGACCATAAATTAGCTTTATGGAGACATTCAAATCACACACTGGGATTACTTTTTCACTTAGAAACAAAGAACAGACTTTCAAGCTGCAGAACTGGATGAAGGAACAGCCCCCCTCTTGAAACAGTTATCTCACTAAGCCAAGAAGAGAAAAAAAAAGTATCACACAGAAAGCAAAGGACATTAGAGATGGAAGGTACCTCAGATGAGAATGTCAGAACATTGAGGGTAAAGACTTAAAAGGACCATAGACTACATGTAATGTGTTAGAAGAGGAAGAAAACAAAGAAGTCATTTGTTTAGATCCCTTTATTTTATAGATGAAGTAACTTAGGTCTAGAAAAGCTTTGACTATGGTCATATGACTAATTAACTGCATAATGGATAGAGTATTGGAATTGGAGTCAAGAAATCTTCATTTCAAATCCTGCCTCGGTCAATTATTTAGCTGTGTGACTCTGGAAAAACTCTTTACCTGCTCTGTGCCTCAGTTTCCTCATCTGTAAAATTAGGAAATTGGGTCTCTTAGGTCTCTTTCAGCTCTTACTCTATGAGCCTTTGGTCCTATAATTTACCATTACATGGTTGCTAATAAAATCCTCCTTTGCAACATGTTGATTGTGGAATAGCCAAAAAAAATCTATGATGTACGATGTTGTCATGGTTGTTGTTCAGTCATTTTAGTATCTTGGACTCTTTGTGATCCAATTTGGATGAATTTTCTTGGTAGAGATCCTGGAGTTGTTTGCCATTTCCTTTTCCAGCTCATTTCAGATGAAGAAAAAGAGGCAGAGTTAAGTGACTTGCCCAGGGTCAAACAACCAGTAAATGTCTCAGAGCTCTGTCCACTGTAACAACTGACTGCCCAATGCACATGTTACTGTGCTGAATAATGATGAATGTGTGGAGAATCCAGAGAAGCATGAGAAGACTAATAAGGATTTGATACAGAAGAGAATTAGTAAACCATGAAAAGAACATAGACACTGACTACAGCAAAGTAAATGAAAATAATGGTAAGAACAGCAATATAAGAAGCTGGTCTTTTTGTAATTGCAATGCTCAAGCTCTGCCTTGGAGGACTGGTGAGAAAATATACCTCCTTCTCCTCTTTAGTACAAGCTTTGAATGGG
Organism: Monodelphis domestica; assembly: GCF_027887165.1. Classification (NCBI taxonomy): domain Eukaryota; kingdom Metazoa; phylum Chordata; class Mammalia; order Didelphimorphia; family Didelphidae; genus Monodelphis; species Monodelphis domestica. Next base: position 336,606,850 of record NC_077230.1, on the reverse strand, counting down.
CAGGAGAAATAAAATAATTATAATAGATTTGTGGCCTCCTTAGAACTGGAGATGCTGCTGCTTCAGTATGAACAAGTTCCTTTGGGAAATGGACATAAGAGATAAGGGAAGACTAGAAGATGGGTAGGAATTTATTTTTAAATGAATCTGAAATAAAAGCAAAAGTTATCTACAAAAATAATAGTTTTTAAAAATCTACATCTGAACTGGAAGGGATTTAAAATCTGCTCATTTTTACATTTAGCCGAAAATGAATTTAAGAATGCAGGGAAGAAAGTTCATCAGATTGTGAGCTCTCTGCGGTCAAGGACTATTTATTTGTTTTTCTTATCTCATTTGTTGGCTTTTTATTGTATCCTCAGTGCTTAACACAGTACCTGGCACATAGTAGGTGCTTAAAAATGTTTCTTAACTAGATTTGAATTGACTAAAGTAACAGAGATGGTTAAATAACAGTCAAGGTTTGAACATTATTCCATGACTCTAGATCTAGGACCTTTTCTACTGAGCCAAATTGCTTTATGCCCTGATAGATGCATCATATTAATATCTAAAAGATATTCCCACCACCCCATTCCCATCAAAACAATGACAAGGTTGTGCTAAGAAATCTTTGTGCTACAGCTCTGTGCTATAGATCCCTAATGCAATAACCATTTCACCTTTTACAAGCTGCCTAGTAAGAAATTTGGCTGGGGAAGAGTTTATTTAACATTTCTAGCTTTGGCTAATAATAGAATTTTTTTTTTCTGTTTTTATTTCCTATTTCCAACACAGGGTCATTTCTGATCCTTACTTCCTTTCTCGTCTTTCCAATTCCTGCTGACCTCCCTGGAAACTACTTTGTATTTACTTTTTATTATCCCAGAGACACCAGGTTAGGCTCAGGTTCTGATGGAGGCAGATTTAAAGTCAAAAGCAGAAAAGGGAGGCATAAGACTTAGGATATATTTTCCATCTACTTATCTATGAACATGTTACCTGTCTCAATATAATATAAGCTGCTTATGGGGCAGTGGCTGTTTTTATTTCTACATTTGAATGCCAAAAGCCAATGAAGAAAATTAATATTAAAGTGTATTATTTATTAGTAATATTTCTATGTGAAATCATTAATTTTTTCCAAGCCTCTTGGCCTTCTAAGATTAGGCTGAAACAATCCATTTCCAATCTATTCCCAAGTCTCAAGGCATCTAACTGGGTGGGGACCTTTTGTCTTTTGTTAAGGCATTTGAAAGCAGGGTAGGTCCATGTTTCCATTACTAGGTAAAGATCCACTTCCCCAGGGATAAAATAATAGGGGAAGAGTCAAAGTCTCTAAGTCCACCTTCTTTTTCAAAGTATCCACCGTTTGGGACAGCTCAGGGAGGTCCAAAGGATAAACTGTCAGGCCAATCAGAAAGAGGACACATTCCCCTATAAAAGAGAGTTAAGTCTTGCAGAGTGTCTTTCAAGGAAGAGGTAGCTGAAGGATCCATCACTTGTTAATAGACATAAGCACATTTAATAAACAATGTTATTCTCAGAGAAATTACCTTATATTAATTATTGGTTAAGATTACATGTGCTACTCCTAGCACTTATTAAACATAACAAATGATTATTGAATGAAGGAAGGAAAGAATGAAGAAATGTATGTATGTATGAATGGATTAACTTGTTCTCCCTTTTTGACAGAATTCTACTATCAAGGCTATGAAATAGCTACATGGAAAACTATCCCTCAAGACCTTGTCTGGATAAGAATTTTCCCCCAAAGATAACTGCAGACTTCTATATGCTTACTAGAGGAACAAGCATCAGATCCTGCCCTTCAGAGGCTCTTGGAAGAGCTTTAATCCCTATTGACTCTTTACTTCTCTTTTAAACTATCTATCTTTGTGTTTTGTCACAGATTTTTTTCTTAGTCACTTACACTGAGACATTTAGTTCAGAAGCTGTTTGACAGTGGAGAATTTGCCTCTCTGCTAATGAAAATGGGGTCCCTCAGCCCACAACACTAAAATACCCCAACGTAGTCTAAGGATATAACCCTTAGTGCTTTGGGAATTTCAAAAGTGGTGGCAAAATCTTAACCAAAGGTGTATTTTTATTCTTTTTTTTTTTTATCATAAATCCCTTGTAGTCTGATGAAGCCTGGATTTCTTGTCGGACTCATGTTTTTAAACACCTACAATGAAATATGTACAATTACAAAGTAAATCAATATGCTGAAATAGTGGCACAGCAGATAGGGCGTCAAGCCTAGAGTCAGGAGGATCTGAGTTCAGATTGGATCTCAGACAGTTCCAAGTTGTGTGACCCAGGGCAAATCACTTAACCCTGTTTGCCTAGCCTGTTTTTTTTTTTACGTCAGAAAGTAAACGCTTAAAAAATACAGTCAAAAATATTTTTAAAATTTCAAGGGTCAAATTGACCAAATAAAAATAATATTTAAAAAAATGACTTTAAATCACACACACAAAAAAAGTTCAAGGGTCTCTAGTGAAGAATCTTTGCTTTAATAATTCTTCAAATTTTGTTCAAATCAATTAACACATATTACTTGCATGTTTGAACTTTGTAAGACTTTTCAATAGACTCCCAAAGGAAACATTGAGGTAAAAAAGTGATCTTTGCTCTATGGAAGCTTATAATCTAGCAATGGGAGACAAGGCACAAGAGTGGGAATTCTCTAAAATAAAAATAAGATAGAATAATTATTCAAAGAGGGATTCTGGGGAGGAAGAGAGAACTGAGGGCTGGAGTAGTCAGAGATAGCTTTGAGTTGGAACTTGAGGCATGACTAGGGTTTCAACAACTAACAGAAAGAAGGGAAAACTCAGACCCCTGGTATATAAGCAAGGTGTCACAGTGGGTAGAGTTCTGGGCCTGGAGTCAGGAAGACTGGAGTTTAAATATGGCCTTAGACACTTGCTAGGTGGCAAGACCTTTATCTTCTATTTGCCTCAGTTTCCTTACCTGTAAAATTGGGCTAATAATAGTACCTCAGTCACAGAGTTGTTGGAAGAATAATATAACAGCATATCTGTACTTAGCACAGAGCCCATGTAGGCATTTAATCCTTTTGATGTTCCTTCCTCCCTTCTTTTACAAAATGGAATGGTTTAGAATAATTGTTAAAAATAAACAAACAAATCAGATTTCATGATTCCCTAAAGGCAGACCTCCAGGGGGCCAAGACTGAGTCTAAAGCCCTAAAGTCTAAATGAACAAGAATATTTGTAATTGCTCTTCCCTCCCTCTTCCTATCCCACCCTCTTCATCTCTCATCTTTGTTTAGTTCTTGGCTATATTTCAGGGCATGCTGGAAATAGGCGACTTGACCATCCAACTTCTCCAAAGCACCAACTCATTGGAGACACCATCTGAAAATTTCCCTCGGGTAGGAGCAATGTTTCAGCATTGTCTCAAAAAGCTTCTCTGCTGGGGAACATAAAGCTAAGGGGGAATAGTTAGAGAAGCAGAGAGGGCATTTATCATAACAAGAGAGAGATGGCAACAAAGCAAATGATTTAGTGGAACCGTTGGGCTTCATAAACTTGAAAACAAGATTTCCCCTAGATTATTCTCTAATGGATAAGGGAGAAATTAAGAGCAGACCCTCTATTTACTGAGACTCATCACCTGAGACAACTTTGGACACATTCAGCAGATGCTGAATAGCTGTAAGGCCAGGCCTGGAGCAAAGGAAAGACTCCCAGGGGTCAGAGTGGTCATGGGTTTAAATTGATGTATGGATGCAAAAAGTGAAATACAGCTGGGCAAAACCCATTCTGGTTCAAGGACGTAAAGTCTTAGGACACATCTATTGGCTTTGGGGAAGCCATTCAGGCTATTTTCTCATTCCCTCACCACCTTTTGAAAAGAACTAGTGTTCTTTTGAGGGTTCAAGAACAATATAAGAATCCTGGATCTCTTACTATCTGGAAATTCATTTTAATTCATATAAAATGAGAGGAGTGAACAATGCATCTTTCCAGATCTAAATCCTATGACTTGTGTTTGGTAAAAAATGTAAAAGCCCTCCAGAGATTAGGATCACAGATTTAGAGCAAGGATTCCTAATGTTTGTGTTGTGGACTCCTCTGGTATGATTAGACATCAAACCTATGGATACTTTATCAGAATGACATTTTTAAATGCATAAAATAAAATATATAGGACCATATTATATTGAGGAAGCTAGATGTCATAGTGGATAAAATGTCAAGCTTGGAGTCAGGAAGATTCACCTTTTTGAGTTCAAATCTCATCTCACACATTAGCTTTGTGACCCTGTTTACCTCTGATGCCTCATCTATAAAATGAGCAGGAGAAGTAAATGGCACACTATTGTAGCATCTTTGCCAAGAAAACCCACTCAAGTGGGGTCAGAAAGAGTTGGACACAACTGAAAATAACTGAACAACAATTACTATATTGAAATAAAATTATCAAAAAGAACTTTTAAAAAAATTTTGCTATCCTTAGGTTAAGAGAAAAGGAAAAGGGAAAGAAATAAACATTTATTAAGCTGCCTCTCCATGCCAACAATAGTATTAAGTGCTTTACAAATATTATTTCATATCTTCCTTAAAACAACCCTAGGAAATAGGTGATATGTTGATCAACATTTTATAATCAAGGAGGTAGATAGAGATTAAGTGGCTGGCTCAGGGTCACAGAGCTAGCAAGCATTTGATTTTTAACTCAGATTTTCCTGACTCCAACATATTACCTAACTGCCCTAGATTCAGAATTAGAAAGGACCCTTAGAGGCTACCCAGTACCAACTGTCAGTACTTTGCCTCTGCTGTTCCTCCTTCCACGTTCTCAGCTCATGCCCCAAACTCTGCCTTGGCTGCAGTCCCAGAAACACCTTTCTTAAAGTTTCTTATCTTAATACTTAATCAATGTCCTTATTACAAAGTTCCTTTATTTTAGAGAAGAAGAAACTGAGGCCAAGTGTTTGAACGACTCATCCGGGGTCTCAGAATCAGTGATGGTCAGAACCAGAATTTAAAACAGGCTCCTTTGGTCGCAAATCTTTCTCCTGGATCATGGTTAGTCATTTTCAGTCAGAACTGGGCCAGAACTACAAGTGAAGGGAAGGTTAAGATGTAGGAGAAGAGCCTTGGGAAAAATGATAATAACGAGGAGTTAAAACTGTGCTCCAAGGGGACAAAGAGTAATCAAAAATTCTATTCTGCAAACTTAAGACTTAATGTCCATATTTGCAAAGGGTTGATCCATCTAGATCAGCCTTGACATGAACAGACAGCTGACTTTGGGAATGGAGAGATAATAAGAGAAAATATTCCTGTAAATGGGATCATGTTTGTATACGCCGTAAGAAAAATATTAGCGAAAATAATGTTTCATTTCTAGTTTTATGAGAATTCTGCCTCAAGGGATTCTGCTCAATTCTAGGTCAATCAAGCTATAAGCATTTATTAAGCACCTATGATGTACAATGTAGTGTGGTAGGTACTAGAAATACAAATAAAAGAAACACACAATTCCTGCCATCAACGACCTTAAAACTCTCCAAGAGTATTTTCATAGACATAGAGGGTATATGAAGAGTGGCAGTACAGTGATTGGGATGGGATGTTAATAACTAGACTAGCTAGAATAATATTGGCCAAAGGCTCTGCTTCTGACTCTTGAGAAGGTGACTATTCGAATGTTGAACTCTTTCCCTCTATTTTATCAGTTGCCTCAGATTCTGGCTGCGGTGCTCTAGATCACATTAGTGGTCAGTTTGCTACAACAGTCTATAATTACTATAAGTATAATTGGTAGCTCATTATATTATCACTTTAAAAACAAGAAGGTGCCAAGTCTAGATCATATTCATATTCTACTATATGAAATAAAGTATGAACTACAATAGAAAGAGAGAAACTTCTAGATTTGGGAATAGTTGGATTCGAATCCTGACTCAGGCACTTTGTAGCTGAGAGACTATGTACAAATCATTTAACTCTTTGTGCCTCAATTTCCTCATTTGAAAAAAGAGACAAATATACTTTTTAAAATTTATTTTAATAATATCATAATTTAATGATTCTTAGAGAGTTTATAGATGGAACATCATAAATAGCATAGAAGAAATTTAAGAGACAAATATACTTGATGTGCATACCTCATAGAGTTATTATGAGATTAAAATGAAACTACATATGAAAAATGCTTTGCAGTTTTTTGTTTTTTTTTAACACTTACTTTCCATCTTAGAAGCAATACTGTGTGTTGGTTCCAAGAAAAAAGAGTGGTAAGGGCTAGGCAATTGGGGTCAAGTGACTTGCCCAGGGTCACACAGATGGGAAGAGTCTGAGGCCAGATTTGAACCCAGGACCTCCCATCTCTAGGCTTGGCTTTCAATCCACTGAGCCACCCAGCTGCCATCTTTGCAATTGTAAAAAATGCTATCAATATTAATTAGCTAGGTGTTGCTGGGCCTGGAGTCAGGAAGACCTGAGTTCAAAATTGGCCTTAGATACTTACTAGCAGTGTGACTTTGAACAAGTCACTTATCCTCAATCTGCCTCTGACTTCTCACCTGAAAAGTGAGAAAATTAATAGCACCTACCTCATAAATTTGTTGTAAGGATAAAATTTGAGAAGTACTTTGTAAACTTTAAAACATTATAGAAGGACTAGATATTATGGTCACCATCACTATCCTCATCATCCTCCTGGCCCTCCTTCTCTCCACATCTTGTAAGTGTAAATAATCAAGAATATGGAAGCCTAGAACAGTGAATAGAGGGTTGGATTTAAAGTAAAGAAGTTAAAATTTTGAATCCTGCCTCTGAAATATATATTAGCTATATGACCACAGGCAAGTCACTTACCATCTCAATGCTTCTGGAAACTATCTGAATCTTTAGTTAATAGATAACTTACTAAACTGAATTGGTAGAAGGAATTTCCCATGTGCTGGGGAACAAGATTAAAATGTAATGGAGAAATATTTAACAAAATAACAAATATTAAATAAGATGGGAATTATTTCATAAAATATAAAAAACTATAGATAATTCATATGTGATTTTCTAAGTCAACATGGTGCCAGTACAGTTCCAATGTGATAACCCTAACCCAAACCAGGGAAATGACAGGTCTGACTGTACCAAATACCCCCAACCAAAAATGAAAACAGTTTCACTGAAAAAAAAAAAGAAATATAGATATGCATCATGGTTAATCCTAAGTGGTTCTTCCCAGATAGCTGAGGGTACTCCAAAGGAACATATGAGAAATAGGTTAAATTAAATTCTAAGCTGAGGAAAGACTCAGGCCCTGTGATCAGAATGAGGAGAAGTAGAAAGAATTGTGAAGGAAACAGATTTCAGCTCTCATTAAGGAAAAACAAAACTAAACAAAACTTTATCAATTAGCATTGTCCCAAAGGGAATGCTGTTCTTGGTTGCCTCAAGGACATCATGAGATCACACAATCATAGAATTTTAGAAATGGAAAAAAAAACTTTATCTACTCTAGTCACTTCATTTGAAAGGTGAGAATACTCAGGCCATTTGCCCAAGGCTACTCAGAGACCAGATATGAACCTTAGTTTTCTGACTCCAACTTCTGTTTTCTATCATTTATTTTTGTTCATTTCTTTTACCTTAAAGAGGAAGAAACTTGGGCCTTGAGAAATCAACGAACTTATTGAAGACTGTATAGTGAATTATATATAAATAAGAATTGAACTTTTAACCTTCAATTCCTAATCTAGGGTTTTGTCCATTATGTCACATCATCTTTCTTACTTAACCTATGGTTTAATTTTCCAACCTGGTCTCAATTTCCTTATCTGTAAAATGAAGGAATGAGATTCAATAATCAATTCCAACTCTAGATCCAAATTTATTTTCCTATGTCTCCTTCCATTATACCATATTTCCTTTTTCTGTCATGTGTTTCATCTTCCCAATTCTGTAATTCACGTGGCCCAGCTCCATTAATTTAGCTATTTATCACTATGAGTCTCCTGCTAAAATGATCTCAAGAACTGATCTTGGGACCTATTCTTAAATGGGGTTCTCTTTACAGCTGTCTTCTGAACACGGTATCCAAAACAAGACCCAAGTTTAGACTCAAATCATGTGTGGCTCCTTGCAGCCTGGGAATCTGAGAGCAGACAAATGTTTGGCAGAACGGCTTGACCTCCATTTTGGTTCTGGTCCAAGTAGCTGGGTGGTCAGTGACACACAGAACATGTGGGAGGCTGATGACCCACCATGGAGAGCATGAGTCAAGTAGTTTCTCCATGGATAGCTTGAGGTAGACAAATTGACCTCCCCGGCCAACATAAATAAACTCACCATGATTTGAGTGGGAATTAAAGAGAGTAAATGCCTGGAAGACAACTTATACAGTGGTATGAAATGAAAATATTATAAAGGCATGAAGAAAAAAAATTGGCTACCAGAGATAAAACAGCCTGGAGAAAGAGGGTAAGGAGATAAGAGGTTTAAATTAAAAAACCTAAAGAAAGTGTGAGGAGGGACTTGAAATGTAAATATTGACTGAGGAATGTGAATCTTAAAACTGCTCAGACTCTACTTCAGAAGATTTGGTTAAGTTATTCCCCTATTTTAACAATGGAGGTACTTGATCAGGAATGTATAGAGAACTTTTAAAATCACTCCACCCTACTCAGACAGTGCCTTAGGGGAAGATAAAGTTGCAAACTCCTGATTGAACAATGAAAAGTCCCTAACTCATACTTATAGTAAAGCTAGAACCTTAAGCTAGGTCTATTTTTAAATGTAATACAAAAAGGTGCTAAGTACCTATAAAGGTTAAATTAATCACTAAAAGGTCAAGCCACTTACAAAAGGCAAGCTTAACAAAAGAGGTATGAAGTTTTAATCTAACCAGAGAAGGTGAGAACCAAAGAATGGGCATTCCTAGGAAAAAAACGTCTACTTGTGATTGGTATATGTGAAAATTTAGGGGAGGTGACATAAAAGAAAATTTCTTTAAAAGGAAAATTCAGTTCGGTTTGGAGTTAGTTTAGCTTGGAAGTTGAATTGGAGTTGGAGTTTGGAATTGAAGTAAGGACATTTTGAATGGAGTTCGCAATTGAACCCAACTTGGAGACAATCTTGTGGTGAGTGATAAAGACTGACTCGCTCTCCCTTAGGCTCAGGCTTAGGCCATTTTGACCTAGGCCCTTTTATACTGGTTGGCTCACCCTGAGCCAGAGCAATTAATTCTCTCTTTCTCTTTCTCTCTGTCTCTCTCCTTCTCTTAGTTCCTTCATTTATATTAATTAAAACCTCCATAAAACCCAGCTGACTTGGGTATTTTCATATTTGGGAATTTTCCCATGGCGTCCATTTATTTTTAGATTTTAAATCAAGACACTAAAAACTATCCTTTACAGTTTGGCCAAAACCTTTACAGTTTTGGCAATTCATAGTCTTGGCAAACCACATTTTCATGGTTACAGGAAATATTTCCTTAATGCAGAAGTAACCAAATATTCTGATCAAGTGGATCAAATTCCTTATCAATTCTAATAAATTATTAAATAATGTCTATGCACAAGATCCTGGTACAAGAGCTACACAATTTATACATTTATAGCTAGAAGAATCCTATTTTTAATCAAGGATTTCAGGAAGAAGGGATAAAAAAATATGCAATCATTTATTTCCATCAGCCTCAGATTTTTAATTATTTTTTGAGGAGACTTAGTTCCTTAGAGGTATCTTAGAGATCATATAGTGTAACTAAGATGTCATCATCTTGGAAAAAATATATCCATTGGCAGAGTCTCAGGGATCAACATGATGTAGTAATTATGATATATAAATATTATATATGTACATTATAAATTATATAAACATCAAAATTATGTTATAACTAAATTATATCTAATTTAATATATTGGAAAAAGCCCTAAATTGGGTATCAAGGTCTGAAGATATAATTCCTTTTTGTTGTAATGATTGTTTTAATTTTTTATTTTTTTCCAGTGTTATAAATAAAAATTAATCTTGGAGACTTTAGAGAAGATTTATAATATTTATTAGAAAAGAGAGGGAAAGAGAGGAATAAGGTTTCTAGCCTTTCTAAGTAGGATCTGGTCCCAGATTCCAGTCCAGTATAGTCCCCTTCATGCTCAGATAAAAAGCCACCAGGATGGCTGATGAGAGAGTTAATTCAGAAACAGGGACAGAAAGAGCAACTGAGTTTCTGGTGCTGGCTTTTCAAACATAAGGTCCTCCCCCTGGATCTTTCCATTGGCCAATGCTGTCTGGGCCTCTGGAGTGCCATCCTGTCAGACCTTCTGTAAGGGGAAATTTTAGGGTTTTGACTTAATCTAAATTTTATTGGTTACCAGGGAATATCCCAAATAAAATACCCAAGTCAGTTTGGAAATTTTATGGTGGTTAAATTAATATAGAGGGAAGGAATTAAGGAGAGGAGAGAGGGAAAGGGTATAGGATTTCTCTTGCCTGGCCTCTGCCAGGGGGAGTTCAAAGACCTCCGCCAAGAGATCCTTTCAGAAGAGTAGAGGCTTTCCTTAGAGGATAGTGTTTTGGAGGGTAAAGGAGAAAAGAATCAGCCTAAACTCCAAGAGAGCTTAGAGAAGATGCCTCACTAGGTTACTAAGCTTCCCCCAATAGTGTATCAAGGACTCTCACTGCCAAACCCAGACAATTGCTTCTGCCACGCCAAGATGCCAAGACGCTCAGCATGCCGCCACCAGAGCCACCTCTCCACAAAAAGAGACAGGAGAGAGGAAGTGATGCCAAATATATAGACCATTTTTACATCACTTTCCTGCATCTCACATGTACCAATGGTAGCTTAAGCTTTACTTAGGACAGCCCAGGGGTCTGTCAATTTTTTTTGATTTGTCATTTGCCAGCACATGTCTGTCATAGGCCATCCTTCTCAATACGTAATCCTTAAGTAGGGGTGTAGACATTCCTGTTTTGTTAGACTAAGCAGGGTGGAGTAAATCTAAAATTCACACTTCAGGCTGTCAAGGCCATCAGACACATGACACTGACTGCCATGGTGAGTCCTTTCCCCCACTGGCCTGGGTTGGAGATCCCCTACATATTTTATTCCCACACGAGATTACATGTTGATACAATTTTCAACAGTCATTTTCTAACATTTTGCAATCCATATTCTCTGCCTCCCTAACACCCAAAATGGTAGGTATAATGGTAAAAATAGTATACATGCTGTCATACACTACATATTTCCCTGTTTGCCACATTGTGAAAGAAGATGCATATTGCTTTCACTAGAGAAAAATTCATGGAGGAAATAAAGTGGAAAATGATATGCTTCAATCTGCATTCATATCCCATCAATTCTTTCTCTGCAATAGATAGCGGCTTTTGTCATGAGTCCCTGAGAGTTCAATACCTGATGCATATATAATTCACTAGGCAATCTTCATTAAGTTACTTTCTACTTTACCAATGACTTAGATCAAGGAGTAGATAGTATGATTATCATTTTTTTAAGATGACACAGAATTGGAGTGAGGCCGGGTATGACACATTATGACACATTCACAACATAAAATGTCTTGAAGGCATGGACAATGGACTAAACTGAAAAGATAAATTCAATAGGGCTTAAATGTAGTCTTACTCTTGTATTGAAGAAGAAAATCTATCTTCCCAAGTATAAGATGGGGAGACAGAGTTAGAGGAGTTTGTCTCAAAAAGATCCAGTGGTTTGAGTGAACTTGAGAGTTGAATTGAGTCAGCAATATGGCATGTTTATGTGATCTCAGGTTGTGTTTAGAGAATTCTCAGCCCAGGAGAGTCTACTGCACTAAGTCTGGGTTAGAACATATCAGGACTAAGGAGTTCTATTCCCAGTGTTCCATTTTAGGAACAGTGTTGATAAGCAGGAAAGTAGCCAGAAGAAGGAAACCAGAAAGGTGAAGGAGATTGAACTCATGCATTTTGAAAACTGGAGCAGAGAATGTTTATTCTGCAAGACATATGGTAGAGGGGAGGATAATAGTTAGTTTTAAGTATCTGAAGGATTAGTTATTCTAGTAGTTTGGCAACTATGGGTGGAGGAAGTATCATAGTGGGGAGATGTTCGATATGGAGATCAATAAGGAAGTCATTGTAATAGCAAGAGATGTTGGGGAGGAAAGAAGGGAGAAATTTGGGGGTGAGGAAAAGCAAAGGGAGTGAGGATAACACTGAAGTTATGAGAGACTGGAAGAAAGGGGGGTGTCTTCTGCATAAACAGGGTAGTTTAGAAGAGTGGGGGGGCATATGAAGGAAAGATTGGGAGTTCTATTTTGGGCCCACTGACTTTTAGATCTGGAGGACAACTGGTTCTAAATGTCCCCTTGAATCCAGTAATGAAATGGAGCTCTGTTACTTTGCTGCTGTGAGGCCCCAATATAAGTTAGAATAATATGAAATTATAATGTATTTAGTAAGAGTTAGGACTAAGAGAAGTGCAAAAATTCCAACTTGGGCTCCAAGGCAAGAAATCTTCCTAATAAAAGTAGCTTGATCTGTCTCTGGAGGGCCTTCACATGAGGTCATTAAGTGACCCTAGCCAGGGGTCATATGGAAGCTATCTTTTTCCAGGTATGGGTTGAGCTAAAAGAGTAGTGTCAACCTCAAATAGAAATGGATCCCTGTAGGCTGAATACTCACTTGGAAAACCACAAATTAATATTATCTATGTTTTCTTTTTTAAGCAGGATAAAATGGACTGAGTTTTGGTTATTTATTTTTAAAATAAATTCAGTATATTCAGTGAAATCAACAAAACTATTAAACACAAACTGTGCCAAGGCATTTTATTAGGTCTTAGGAGAAATATATACATTTAGTCAAGTCTCAGGTCTTCCCTCAAAAAACTTAAAGTCCAGAAAAGAAATAAGAAGGGAACAGAGATATTTTAATACTTAAAATTACATAATAAATGAACTTAAGATATGGAAAACAAAGTTCTGTGTGAAGTTGGATGGGGGAAGTTGTGACAATATGCATGGGGGAATATGATCTTTCTCTTCCTCTCTCTCCTTATTAGTAATAGTTCCATTAATCCACATTTATTTTCTATATTTTCTATATTGACTTATTTGTATATAATTGTTCCCTTAGTAGATTTTTTTATTTTAACTAATTAATTTTAAAAATTAATTTAGAATATTTTCCCATGGTTACATGATTCATATTCTTTCCTTCCCCTCCTCCCTCTCCCCTCTTAGGCAATGTGCAACTCAACTTAGTTTTACATATGTCATTGATAAAGACCTATTTCTATTTATTATTATTTCCAGTAGAGAGATCATTTAGAATCTGCATCCCCATTCATGTCCCCATTGAACCATGTGATCAAACAAATGTTTTTCTTCTGTATTTCTGCTCCCACAGTTCTTTCTCCGGGTGTGTGAACCTTAAATTCTCAGACCCCACTTCATAAGGTTAGGATTGTGAACCTTAAAAATTCCCCATTAGGACCATTCCCCATTGGGACCAATCCCCATTTGGGCAGTGAAGCTACTTAGATCAGGAATGTGAGAACTCTACTTACATCAGGAATGTGAGACCTCTACTCCACCCCTACTTAAGTCTGCCCTAGGAGAAGATAAAGTTGTAAACTCCTTGCTGAAAAATGAAAGATACTTAAACCCATACTTATAGTAGGACAAAAGTTCTTAAGCTATGCCTATTTTGGGTTTATTGAATAATTGGGACAAAAGGGTGCTAAGTACCTATAAAGGTCAGACAACTTGTGAACTTACAAGGAGCAAAGAGGTGAAAACTTACTCAGAGATTCTAGTCTACTCAGGTGTGAATTACTCAAAAAGATTAGTCTACTCAGGTGTAAACTAAGAATGGTCTGTCCTTTGAAAAACGTCTACTGTGATTGGTAGATATAAGGACTTAGGGGAGGTGACATAGGAGAAAATGCCCTTTAAATAGGAGCTCAGATTCATTCAGAAGGGATTTCAGATTGAGGATTGAGCTGGTGGAGGAAGTCTCTTGAGACAGGCAGAAGAATCCCTCTCTGGAGAAGGATGGCTGGCTGAACTGGTGTCTATATTCTTGCTTGGACAGATCTTGTGGTGAGTGATTAAGAACTGACTGATCTCTCTCTTAAAACTCAGGTCTAGGCCATGTTGGCTTAAGTCCCTTCATACTTATTGCTTTCTTACTCTTTGTCTCTTTCTTTAATTCCTCATTGTATTAATTAATTAAAATCTATAAAACCCAGCTGACTTGGGTATAATTTCATAATTGGGAATATTTCCCTGGTGACTTATATATTGATTTAAAAACAAGACACTGTCTTGAAAACATATTTCTGTGGTCACAATTTATTCATCCACTCTTATATCTACTACAATTTAAGTCTTCCACTATTTAATCACTACAGTTTATGACAACCAATTAATTTTAACTATTACAGGTGTAGATAGCATTTTTTCTCATAAACACTCAGCATTGTCCTGGATTATTGCATTGCTGCTAGTAGAGAAGTCCATTATGTTCGATTGTGCATCTTTCTCTGTGTAAATATTATCTATGTTTTATTATATTTTTATTTATTTTTGTAAACATTTCCCAATTACATTTTAAGATGATTCAAGCCAATTTTGCTCCAAAAGAATGATACCTCTGGACTGGAAAACCTTTGTTGTTGCTATTGTGGTTTAGTCAAGTAAGAGTACCCATTTTTTGTTGTTGTTGTTGTTGTTTTTTGTTAAAGTGATTTGCCGTTCCTGTCTCCAGCTCATTTTACAGATGAAGAAATTGAGGCAAACAGGATTAAGTGATCTGTCAAGGGTCATTGAGACTAGATCTGAACTCAGGACTTCCTAACTCCAAACATCATGCTGTATCCACTGTACCACCCAGTTGCTCACTGATAAATTTAAAAGTTTAGTTTTCAGGGAGATCCTTAAAGAAAAGGTAGCTGTTTAACATTTACAAGGACACCACTGGCATAACTCACATAAACAAAAGCTCTTGGAGGAGGTGATCTTCAATTATTTTAAAAGGTGTAAATGGATCCTGATATATTTTAAAAAAAAGTTTGAGACCTGTTACTATATGGAGTGAGAAATTAATGTGTTATTCTCAAGTTATTAATAGTTATTAATATCTAAAAGTTGGTGTTCTCTTCCCACCCCATATCCTTACAAAAGCTTTACAGCTTTAAGTGAGTCTGTCTGGCAACTGCCTTAGGCAAAAGTCCTAGGCTGATGGTCTTAGATCCTAAAGTACCCCAGATCAAATCATAAGTACCAATCTTGAGTACCCTTTTGTCTTAGAAGACTCTCCAATTGAATCTTTGTATTTGAATTATTGAAGCTTCTTTTAGGGCTTCAAGCCCAATGGTTTGACTAAGCCTCTCATCAACCCCTCCTAGATAATCCAGTCCTGAACTACTCCTCTCCTGGTATTTGTCTCCAACTTCCAGATTTCTTTAAAATGTTGATTTCCTTGGATGTATCCATTGTGAAGCTAGTCTCCAATTTCTTGAAGATGTTAATTAGCTTGAATGTGTTCACTGTAAAGTCATTGTAAAGCTATTCAACATTCTGTCTCCAATTATTGTAAAAATTTTATAATCCCTTTTGGGAGACTTGATTGCATCAGGATTCTCCTATAAGTACAGGATTTTCCAGTGATTTTTTTTTTTTAGTATTTGTCTAGGGTCAATAACTTGAGACAGTGTCCCTCCCTCCATCTCTCTTTCTCTCAATGAAGCATTATATTTTAAATGATTAATTTCCCTAGTCATATATTTTTAATAAGTTGTAAAAGAGGGTGAACTTTGAAATTTCCAAGGTCCCTCAGTTTCCACTCCATACATTTACCTTAGAGGTCCCTTCTGTTTCTGTGTGGATAGCTCATTTTATTCCTGAGCAAAACTAGGCTCAGTAATGAAAATTGACTTATGGAAGGTCATCTAGCTGCTAAGTTAAGGTGGTCAGAATGGGAAGATCTGATCCTTTCAAACTGAACTCAGTTGACTTCTACTACTTTTGCAAAGGAGAGCTCCAGAGTAGAATCCTGAGTGAATCGGCCACTTATTTATTTATTTTTGTCAGCTGAACTGACCAGTGAAATGTGTCTGAATGAATGAATTTTGAACCGTGATTAAACAAAGCTTAAAATGACTGTGAGACTGAATCACTTTAATGGAGGAAAAGAAGTAGTGAAAATGAGAAGTTAATGAAGCCCCCTTTAAAAATAGATACTGATAAAGATCAGGTAAAGAACTCTTAGAAAACTTGTATGCACTGATAAGCCAATCTAGATGATTTGCATCCTAGGGTGTTAAGCAAATTACCTAACAAATTAACTGAGCCTGGGAGAATGATTTTCCAGCCAACTAAGGAAGCAATTATAAAGCTGAAAAACATGCCACCATGTGATTGAAACTTCCTTAAAAGGAAAGACTCATTCTAGAAATTGCTGTTATTCCTGTATAAAGCAGAAACTATATATAGATAGGCATATCTATATCTATATCTACATATATGTATACATACATGCATGTGTATACCATACATGAGTATATATGTGAATGTATGTATGTAATGACATAATGCATACATGTGTATAAGTACACGTGTATACACACAATGGCTACTTGGTTGCTTTTTGCCTCAATATAGTTTATTCAGAGGTCAATATGCAATAGCCTCCCAGACAGAGCAACAATTCCCAAGACCCAGAAAACTCTATTTATTTATTTTTTTAATTTAAAATGAAAAGCCACTGGTTTATCACCTGTAGGCACAATAGCACCATCAATGGGAGAAGAGAAAGAGTTAGGAACAGGTCTTTAGAATTACATTGACTTCCTGGGAATGTCACTGCTAGAAATATATTAAAATAAGAAAATAAATCAAGGGAAGGGAAGGAGAAAAAGTGATCAGAAGATCTGGTATGATATCCCATAACACATCATACCCTCCTATGATATCCTAGTTTGGTGCCCATTTTTGGCCCAATGACATTCTTGCCTTCCTGCAGCTGGATGTTATTCAGTTAAAAAAATATGAGTCATGAATGCTATTCACTGGAGAATTTGCATTTGGTTTATAGACAATTTTTAACCATCTAACTCCCTCTACAGAATCCATTTGTCATTTGTAGACAATCATATAACTTATAAATATCAGGTTTAATATAATCTAATCTCATCAGGAACCCAGCTCTGCCCACTCCCAGTTCAGTATCCCATCCTTTAGGGCATGCTGCCTCTCTTTATACTCTAGGACAGTGATGGTGAACCTTTTAGAGACTGTGTGCTCTGCCCCACCCCCCCCAATCCCACACAGGGGAGGCAGAAAAGTGTTCCCATTGGGCTGCTGAGCAGAGGGACTAGTGAAGTGAAAAAATGTTGTTAGGCTTAGTGGAGAGGGGGAAGGGAGCAGTTCTGCCCAAGTCCCTCTGCCTTTCTAGTAACAAACTCATCAGGGTGTTGGGGGGAGGGAAGGAGATGGTGCATATGCCCACAGAGAATATTCTATGTGCCTTCTTTGGCACTTGTGCCATAGATTTACCATCATGGCTCTAGGGGAATCTGGTATAAATGGAGCTGGAGGAACAACTGGATTTTATATTATTATAGAGTCTTTAGTTTTTTCAAAGGCCCCTTAGGTCTCTCACTATGCACTGTAATCTGATGAATATTCATCTATTTTCCCTTATAAACAAACAAATTTTATTTTTAAAGTTGAAAGCTTAAACAAATTCATTGAAATTTACATAGCTTCTAGGTTAGCTGATATTTTGTTAATTTTCTTAAGTCTCTGTGTTATATATAACTAAACTAAAGGACAAAAATAGGAAGGCTGGTAGCACCCTCTACCTTTGTTTTACTTCTCTATTTTAAATAATTTTCTTAATGTTTCAATTTTCAAATCATCTTTACAGAAATTCAGTCAGGTAGGCAGTGGTTATTTATTATGCTAAGCTCTGGAGATACAAAAGCAAAAGACAGTTTTTGCTTATAATATAATGAGCACATAATCTAATGAGAAAGACAACAGGGAAACAATTACGTGCCAACAAACTATATATTGAATGAAAAGGAACTGGTCACCAGAAGAAAGGAATTAGAATTAAGGGAGATTAGGAAAGTCTTCCTGTATAAAATGGGATTTTAGCTGGGACTTTCAGGAAGTAATAGGCATTATGAGCCAGAGATGAGGGAGAAGATTCAAAACTTTTCACTGAGGTCCAAGAGCAAAGTTGTGTGGGGTAGTATAAAGAATCCTGGATTTTGAGTCAGAGGACTTGAGTTCAAATCTCAGTTCTCCTATTGAGTCCTTGTTATTTTAGTTAAATCCCTTCTCCTATCTGTGTCTTGATTTCCTCATCTGTAAAATTGCCTGGGGGAAGAGTTTGGCTAGATTATCCTCTCAAGAACTTAAAACCTTTAAATCCTATGTTTACATTTTAATGTTATCACTTAACCCATTATTTGGCAGCTATATGAGATCAAAACAAATATGACTATGATCCCAAGTAGGAGAGAAGGGTGATGGGCCACACTGATAAAAAGCAAAGAAGTTGGCCAAAAGGGACAGTGTGGGAAGCAAGAACAAATCATCAATTAGCCTGAGGTTGGCTATGCTAGTCATTCATATACATGCAGTAATTTCACTTCATTGCATTTTAACAACCATTTATTAAAGTTCCACTACCTGTCAAGGACTGTAGGGAGATACAAAGATGAATAAGGTATGATCTCCTCTCAAAAAGCAGATAATCCACCAGATAGGGACATACATATAAAAGATACTGGGCATTAGGCACAAGAGAACTGGGATGGGGACATCAGGGAAGACTTCCCAACAGAGGACAAGTTGTAGAAGTTGTATGATATGATCTGAACTCTAGATACCTGAGTTCTCTTCTCTGATGCTAATTAGCCATGGCACCCTGAGTCAAATCCTAATTATTTTCTGATTTTATTTATTTTCCCTTCCCCCTTTTAAAAGAGGCCATTAAATTAAGGAGTCCTAAGATGTTTTCCTTTATTGACTATTTTGTTCAAAATTCTCTTCCAGCTCTAATAGCTAATATTTGAAGACTCCTTTTAATTCTAACACTCTTTGTTCTAAGGTTCTTGCCCATTCTAAAATTTGATATATTAAATTCCTTTCTGTGGCTCATTCAGCTCTAAAATTCTGTGATCTAAGTCCCCTTCCACCACCAACATTCTATATCTAAAGTCTCTTGGGTTAAGTTCATTTCAACAAGCACTTATTAAATACTACTGTGTGTTGGTCATTATTTAAGCAGTCTATATTTCATGTTTTTATATTCTGTGCTTGAAGGTTATATATACAGTAGTAATATTCTTTGTTCTAAGATTCCTCCTCACATCCTCATTCTTCTGTAATTCTGCATCTTAAGGCTGTAGGTATAGGCAAGATATCATCATAGGATCAAAGGATCATATGTGCTGACTTAGATGGGACCTAAAAATACATCTATGCCAGCACACCTCATTTTATACAAGAGTATACATAAGCCACAAGAAATTGGGTGACTTGTCCAAAGTCACATAGGTAGAAAACATCAGAGGTGGGATATGAATCCAAGACCTCTAACTTTGGAGCCACTCCTTCCTACAATAAACAACAAAGCTCTCTCTGTGTGAGGAAAGGCATTCTAGGCACTACTTATGACATCACTTACAAAGAATGCCAAGTGACCTAAAATGGTTGGACTAATATAGCAAATAGGCACTTCAGATGTGAAAGATGGTGAAAGACAGTGAAGGAAAGCAAAATAAGTGAAATCTAAGCACCAAGTGCTCCCATAAAACTTCCTGTATATCCCCATCCTTTAAACAACAAATAACTGCAACTAGTATTTCAAAATATTTAGTTTCCCAAAAAGCACACTGTTTACCTCTACCTCATATTCTTTTACCATGCTATCATATGACCCCGTTCAGGAATTCATCCTGAAAAGAGTTGGAAACTCAAACTCAAAACTGAATTTATACTCTTCCCCTAAGGCTCTGCCTTCTTTCCCATGGAATGAACAAAACATTGGTCAAAAGTGACTCTCCTGTGTGAACTTTAGATTTACTCCACCCTGCTTAGTCGAACAAAATAGGAATATCTACACCCCTACTTAAGGATTAAGTATTTAGAAGGATGGCCTATGACAGACATGTGCTAGCAAATGACAAATCAGAAACAACTTACAGACCCCTAGGCTGTCCTAAGTCAAGCCTAAGATATCATTGGTACATGTGAGATGCAGGAAAGTGATGTAAAAACCTGGCACAGGACAGGTGAGAGAAATCCTATACCATTTCCCTTTCTCTTCTCCTTAATTCTTTCCCTCTATATTAATTAAACCACCATAAAATTTCCAAACTGACTTGGGTATTTTATTTGGGATATTCCCTGGTGACCAAATTAATTTAGATTAAGTCACAACCCTAAAATTACCCTTACAACTGTTGTCTTTTAGGAGTGAACACATTATGAATATTCAGGTTTGGGGAGCATGCAAAGAACTCCACACAGCAAAGAATCACACCATAGAGTTCATTCACAGCTATAGCAAGTTTAAAGAAGATTGATTAAATAGGAGATTAAAAGTTTACTATATTTGGGTTACTAAGTATGTTGTCCAGTAATTGTTCAAAAGCAAACACAGGCAAGGTAGTGAGGCCTTGCTAAGGAAAAACAATGAAATATTAATTTGCGCAGTTGTTGTAATAGGGTTTAATGAATTTCCTGGTTGAGTAATCTTTGTGAAACTATATTAGAAATTAAATAAATACCAGCTAAATAAACACAAACAAGTAAAAAATTAAGACATTCAAGAGAAACTACTCTCAAGCATCTCTATGTTTGGTTCTGTCCTCTAGAGACAAATATATTTCTTTCTGCTCCCTTCTAGCCTTGTCAACTTGTTCCAGTATTGGATCAGGAAGATTAAACAGGACAATGATCAGATCAATATTGCCTCTGGGCTTTGGAGAAGGTACTGTACTTCTTTGGAAAAATCCTTTCTTTTATCTTCTCATTTTCTATTAAAACCCTAGTCATCATATGGAATTACATGAAATGCTTCCTCTTCCATGCAGTCCTTCTTGTCTTTCTCTATTATTTAGCCATATCCCCCACTCCTTACCATTATTTAGTACATAATTATTTATTTCCTTAATTTGCTCTCTAATTGGTTCATGAGTTCTATTTTCAATTTAACTCATCAAAAATTAGTGGCTACCATATGCAAGGCAATGTTTTGGTGCTAAGAATTCCAAGGTATCCTGCAAATACATCCTACCTATATAGAGCTTACATCACATTCTCCTGGGTTCGGGGGGAGGAAGGGATATCACATTAATTCAGATGAGTAAGTCTAAAGTACTTTGAGCAGGGAAAGAGATAGAGTTAATCTTGAGGAAATCACGGAAAGAATCTAGATCTTAAAGGAAAATGAGGATTCTAAGTGGAGAAGGTGAAGGTGGGCAGATGGCCTGTGACTGACCAGTCACAAAGAAGCTAGGAATTGTTCATTCGTCCAGTGGGCAGTAATCCAGGTTTTGGGGGGTACCTTTTTTGCCTGGTTCTCCTCCTACTTTTTTGGACCTTCTTAGTATCCTTTGCTTGAGAAACATTCAGATCATATCCTCTAAATATAGATATCCCACAGGTTTTTGTTCTTATTTTTGACATGGCTCTGCTATTTCAGGATTTCTCTGACTTGTCCACCATGCTCCCATGTCAGTGTCCATTGAAACAAACTTAATCCTTCTCCTGCATTCAAATTCAATTCAAATTCCTAAATTCAAATCTTTGATTTTCTCACTTTATCTGTGTAACAGGTTTCATCTGTGTCCTTTACCAAATCCTCTACAGAATATTTTCTCAATCTTCCTCAAAATGCCTTCCCCAAGACCCTTTAATATTTTATGTACAGGAATATACATCTTTTATGATCTGCTTTCATTATGTTACCAGCCTACCTCCTTTAATAGTCACCTAAATTTCATGATCTCCAGATATTAAGATAAAATTAACTCTTATATTCAGATCTTTTCAGTACCCACTGGCCCTGGAGCCTTTCCCTTTCTTTGATTGTAATAGATGGAGTATAGACATTGGAGATCTCCTTCAGTGGACAGACAATGGAGAACAGAAATTGGAGAACTTCTCAGCACATTGCCTAATCCTTCACTATTTAAGGAGGACACCCAGGACAATCTATCATTTCCCACCTGACTGTTTTCCCGGACTTCAGGATCTCCAGAAACTCATCATTCTGCAAGATTAAATCAATTTTGAAACTCATCTTCTCAGAGCATTTCCCATTCAAGACTACATGAATTCATCTCCATGTCCCCATTTTGGGTTACCTTTTGCTCTTCTTCAATCTTCTTTTAAAAAATATATTGTTTCTCCTATTAAACTGTCAGCTCCTTGAGGTCAGGGATTGTTTTATGCCCTTAAAAAAAAATCTGACTCTGAAATGGGCCATCTCCCCTCTATATTACTTAACTTGGTGATCTCAATAGCTCCATGGATTTAATTACTAGATCTCTGCTGAGGATTCTCAAATCTTATCCTACCCTAGCTTTCCTGCTGATCTCCAATATTGCATCTTCAACTGCCTTCGGACATCTCAAATTGGATGTCCAAGTAGACATCCTAAAACTCAACATAGCCAAATCAGAACTCATTATCTTTCCCCTCAATCTCTGCCTCTTCCTACCTTTCTTGTTACTGTAGAAAGCAACACCATCTTCTATTACATTATTATATATAATAGCTCACTCTCTCTCACTCCCCCCACCCCAATCCAATCTATCACTGAGTTCCGTCTACTCCACCTTTTCATTTTCTCTCAAACCTATCCCTTTCTCTCCTCTGACTTTGTCACTACTCTGGTACAGGCCCTCATAGCCAAAAGTCTGAATTACTGCAATAGGCTGCAGGTGAGTCTGTCTGTTTCAAGTCCTTTCCCTATTCAATCCATCCTCCATTCAATCAATAAAATGATTTTCTTAAAGTGCAGGTCCAATCATGTCATTCCCCCATTCGATAAACTCCAGTGGTTTCCTATTGCCTTCAGGAGCAAATATAAAATGCTCTGTTTGGCATTCAAATCCCTTTATAACCTGGCCCCTCCAATCCCAGTGGCCTCCTGAATGTTCCAGGAACAAGATATTTCATCTCTTGGCTCCAGGCATTTTCTATTACTATCCCCCTTACGTGAAATACTCTCCCTCCTCCATTCCTCCTGTCTTCCCTGGCTTCCTGTAAGTCCCAAATAAAATGTCACGTTGTACAGGAAGTCTTCTCCAATCCCTGTCTACCTGACTCCAGGATCTATGCTCTGTTGCTCTAGCTACTATACTACCTATCTGCACAATGGGTGCAATTTGTAGTTAAGCAAATTGGGACTTCATGTCTGGTAAATTAAAAATCCTGAAACTTCCCTATAAATTAAGCTATCATCCCAAAGTGAAATGGATTGCCTCAGGAGAGAATAGATCTCCTTTCATTAGAGATCTGCAAGTAGAGGCTAGAAGCAACTTACTGGGTATGTTGTAATAGAATTTTTTTTTAACCCTTATCTTCTGTCTTAGAATTGATATTAATTATTGATAATAAGGGAGAAGATTAGAAAGGACTAGGTAATTGGAGTTAGGTGACTGGCCCAGGATCACATAGCTAGGAAGTATCTGAAGCTGAATTAGAACCCTGGTCCTCCTGACCCCAGGACTGGCTCTCCATTCACTGAATCACCTTGCTGTTCCCAATGGAAGTTTTTGTTTAGGTTTGACTTGGACACATTGACTACTTGCCAAACTAATGAGCTTAATAATTTTTTTTTGTTGTTGTTGGTTTGATAATTGATTGATTGATTTCCTAAGGTAACTGAAAGGTCATGATCTGCATTGGAGAAAGGGATCCTTCCACTGAGAGAGTCAATCTTTTACAATATTTTTTACAGTATTTACAGTATTATTGCTCACTGGATGGAGAGGCAGTGTGATGGAGTGGATAAACTTAGCCCTGGAGTCAGGAAGTCTTGGGTTCAAGTTTTGCCTATGATACATACTGTATATTACCCTAGGCAAGTCACAGCTTCTAAATTCTCCAGGCAAATCTTGAAGGCTAGGTGATCTGCATTAGGAAAGGGAGGCTTCTTCACTAGTGAAATCACTGATGTCCTCCCCAAATTCCTAAGGATGATGACTCACCATCTTATTCTGCTTTTGGACAAAGGGACTTTTACTCCTAAGTTCTTGGTTACTGTTTTTCCTTATTCTGTTCTTGACTATGATATAGGAAAGTGTTAGAAAAGACATTAAGAAAAAACTTTTTTCAGGAATCATTCACTGGGAAGGACTATCCGTAAAGATGCCTCATTTCCCTCCTGTGCTGAACTGTGTCTGCTCTCTGTTGTACTTGGCTTGCTCTGGTCATATTTTTGAGAGGCTCAGGTCAATATCTGAAATTCTGAAGTCATTTGTGATGCCAATTACCCTTAATGCTTCTCTTTTGGGCCCTCAGAGGCAAGGTATGAATACCATGGCAATCAGGCCAGAATGAGGTGGGTTTTAAATCTTAGATCTCAGGGGAAGCAGTTCGATGAAGAAAAAAGTGAGAAAAGCAATCAGAAAAAGCTGGTGTTGGGTTTCAGCTTTTCAGTTTACTAGCAGGCTGGCCTTTGAAGGCATGTTGTAGTAGGAAGAGGTTGAGCCAGGAGGCATGGGTTTGGGTTTTGTCTCTGATACATGCTGGCTCTGACGTCTTGCCCAGTTGCTTGATTGCTTAGTGCTCTGTCTGTGTAGCTTCCTAATAATTTAAGTTCCAACAAAGTGATTGCTGTCCTTTGGTGGAGAGAGTTCCACAATGGAAAGTTTCTCTTAATGAAATTAGAATTTTGCACTAGGATAATATTGTCCTTCTTGAGCATCATTCCATTTGGTTCCAGAGGGCAGGAAATAGTCCCAATGGATAGAAGAGAAAAAGAATCAAATTATGACTCAAAGGAAGAAGGAATTTTGTCATAATTAGAAAACTGACATAATGGAATAGACTACTATCTAAGGAGAGTAACTTTCTCATTAGTGAAGGAGTTAAATTAGAGGCTAGATCACTTGCCACTGATATCGTAAAAAAGATGCATGTTTCAGCAAAGGATTAGATTAGGAGATGTTTGAGGGAAGAGAATGAGCATTTATTAAGCACCTACTATGTACCAGATACTACATTAAGTACTTAACAGATATTAAGTCATTTGATCCTTATAATAAATGTTGGAGGTAGATGATTTTATTATATCCTTTTAACAGTTGGGGGAACCGAGGCAGACAAAGGTTAAATAACTTACCTAGGGTTATCCAGCTACTAAGTGTCAAAGGCCATATTTGAACTCATGTCTTCTGATTCTGAGTCCAGTACACTAATTGCTCTGCCACTTTTTGTTTTTGTTTTTTGTTTTCTTATTTTAATTGAAGAGTCTTGGGAAAGGGGGATGACTGCACAGCTCTACTGATCAGGAGATCCTCAGAAAAAAATGTAGAAAATGTCCCCTACACTATTTCACACCATAGCTGTCATTATCCAGCACTTCTATGGGACTGGTAGTACAATGGAGGTGGCCAACTTCCTCACTGGATAGGACCTAATGGAAAAAGTCCTGGGTTTGGAGTCAGAGAATGTCATTTGGGGTCCCAACTACTCTCATGCAACCTTGCTTTAGGCAATTTACTTCTGTGAAACTTCTATGAAGCTGGCAGACCATCCATGTTTGGCTTAACTTTCTTTCCCCCTTTATTACAAAGAATAAGTAGAATGATGTCTAAAGTAGAGGGAGTAGGGAAGAATGGAGAAGTACACCTAGATGTAAAACAAGAAGCAGAGATAAAAATTTAGAAAAATAAAATGAGAATAATAACACATTCTGTGTGTACCTCTTTGGGCCCTCTGGCCTTATGGGGCTCCAGAAATGTATCTTATTCATTAAACTGTTCTTACCCTTTCACCTGGTAATTCCACTACTGGCCACATACACCAAAGATGGAAAGAAAGGTTCAACATATGGCAAAGTAGTCCCAGTAACATTTTTTGAGAGAGCAAAATACAAACTAAAAATAACAACCCTGGTAATAATGTGAGTTCCTATAGTTCACCAAATGTCTAAACATATTGTGTTATATGAATGTAATGGATTAGCATTTCTCTGAAAGATTGAGAGAAATTCAAGAAAATTTGTTTGAAATAATGCTGAGTACAGAAAGTAGAAACAAGAGAAAAATATACATGAAAGATAATGTGAATGAAAATAGCACCTAAATATAGTCAACTCAAATTAAATTCATTGTCCAATTTTAGTCAAGGAGAATATGAAATGAAACATGCAATGGTGTTTGTGATAGGGGCTGGGACCCCTAAGTCAGGCACCAATTGACATCAGACTGGGCTCCTGTCCAAGAGCCTGCACAAGCTCAAGACCAAGGGCACTTATGGGTCCTGGAACCCCTAAGTAGCAAATGACATTAGTCTGAGCCCCAGTGCATGGCCAAGAGTGCTTATTTGGACACCTGGCACCCTTCAATGAACATTTTTCTTAGTTCGATGTTTTACAGTCTGATAAAGATTCCTGTAACTTGCAGGCTTGACTGGATTCATTTAAATGGTTCTGGTATAGTCTTGAAGGAAAATAGTTAAGATTTATCTGCTATATTTGATGCTCTAGTCTAATCCTTCCCATATATTAAAAAGAGTTCTTTCTTTAGAGTGAATAGCATTTCCCTCTCCTCAGTTTCCAAATTCTACAAACCTATATAGTGTGGTGGAAGGATCGATAACAATCCCTCTAGATGCCAAGTCCCTCTCCTCTAAATAGCCCTTTATGGCATTTTTGATTATTTAGGGTTTTTTTTTTCATGTTTCACTGCGACATCCTTTCTCATTATGAGTTTGAATGATCTTTGAAATTATTTACCAACCACTTCTAGAAGGCCTTTAACAAACACTGAAGTGTGCTCTTTAAGACCCTGAACTTTTTCATATTTCTTTGGAGGAATATTCATTCTAAAAATCATCAAATTTAAAGTTTGAGAAGTGGAGTCAAGATGGCGGCCTAGAAGGAGCAGAAGTTCAGACCTCTGAATACCCTTCCTAACTGATCACAAACTGAATGCTCCCAGGGGACTGAAAATCAAACTTAACAACAAGACAGAGCCAAGTAACCTTCCTGCTGGACTTAATTCAAAAGGTATGCTCCCCAAAAAGCCAGAATCCAAGAACACTTGGGTTTAAGGGGAAGACAGAAGGAAGGTCCCAGGACCCATCCCCACTCCCACCCAGAGCACTGAGATTCCAGCGGCAGTGGGAACTACTGGGTGGGCAAAGGTGCTGGTCTGAAGGGTATACCTTGCGAGCAGGGCTGACCAAGTTCAGAGCATCCAACACAAATGTGGGGAAGGAGCTAGAGAGAGAGAATAGACCTGGCAGCCTGGACAGAGCTGTGGAGATCCTCCATATTTGCTCCAGCCTTCCAGGAAGTTTTGGACTCACAGCACACACAGCCCATCTAAGCTGAACTTAATCCCATCAAAAGTCTCCAGAACTCCACACCCATCTTCATTGACTGCTGGACTTTAATCCAATCAAAAGCCTCCAGAGGACAGGGAAGCTCAAACCCCAACAACCCCCCACAAGAGACTACACCGAGAGATATCCTGTTAAAACTCCAAGAGGGGAGACTGAAAGAAGCCCCCAAAACCAAAAAAAATGAGAGGAGCAAGAGCACAGACAAATACGGGGAATAAAGAAGGGCTGAATTTGAGCAAACAACAGAAAAAGAAGAAAGAAACTACAATAGATAGCTTCTATATAGCAAACGGAACAGGGGGGAAGGATCAGGAAACGATAAATCAGAAATCCTAGCGAATTGTAAACAGGCTGTGGAAGAACTCAAAACACAATTAAGAGAGGCTGAAGACAATTGGGAGAAGAACTTAAAAATTAAGATAAGTCATCTGGAAACAGAGGCACTTGAACTAAAATGAGAGAATAGTGTCTTGAAAGCCAAAATCAACCAGCTAGAAAATGAGGCAAAGGAGATGAAAGACTAGGCAAAGGAGATGAAAGATGAGGTAAGGAATATGAAAGATGACCTTCAAAGAAAATCAGACCATAAGGAAAAGGATGACCAAAAAGCTAGGGATGAAATCCAGTCTTTAAGAACCAGAATACAACAACTGGAATTAAGTGACCTCACAAGGCAGCAGGACACTATAAAACAAAATGAAAAGAATGAAAAAATTGAGGAAAATATGAAGCTTCTCATTCACAAAACAGACGATTTAGAAACTCGTTCAAGAAGAGACAATTTTAGAATCATTGGTCTACCAGAAGACCATGACAAAAGAAAAATCCTGGACATAATACTACAGGAAATTATTCAGGAAAACTGTCCCAATGTCCTAGAACAAAAGGGGAAAGTGGAGATCGAAAGAATCCACAGATCACCTTCTGTATTTAATCCTCAACTGACAACACCCAGGAATGTTATAGCCAAATTCAAAAACTATCAGACCAAAGAAAAGATATTACAAGCTACCAAGAAGAAGCCATTCAGATACCATGGAAACACAGTAAGGATAACACAGGATCTGGCTGCATCCACACTGAAGGATAGAAAGGCATGGACTATGATATTCTGGAAAGCAAGGGGACTAGGTCTACAACCAAGAATCAAATACCCATCAAAACTTACTATATTCTTACAGGGGAAAGTATGGTCATTCAACACAATAGAATTCCAAGCATTTGTAAAGAAAAGACCAGACCTGAACAGAAAATTTGATGTCCAAGCACAGAACTCAAGAGAATCATGAAAAGGTAATTAAAAAGATGGGAAAAATAAAAACAAAACAAAACAACAACAAAAAAAATTTTTAAGAGACTCAATAAATTAAAATGATATGTATCCCTATAAGAAAAGAGGTCATTGGTAACTCTTAAAAACTGTTGCTATAACCTGGGCAGCTAGAAGAACTACACTTAGAGGGAACAGTGACAAACAGTATAGGATGAAAGGACAAGATATAAATAGGTATATAGATATATGCATGCATAAATACATATACATGTGTGTATACATATATATGTGTGTATACATATATACAACCAGGGCTAAAAAAAAAGAGGTTAATACTAAAAGAAATGGGAAAAGAAACAAATGGGGGTAAATTTATATGTCACAAAGCTCATGGCGGGAGGGGGGAGAACATCGATACACTGGAAGGGTAAAGCGTTTGGAGATAGGAAATACTCAACTCTTATGTGCTTTGAAACTGACCCAAAGATGGAAGAACAATCAAATCCATTGGGGAAAAGAATAGATTTATGCCCTATAGGGGAGTAGAAGGGTAAAAAAATGGACTGGTGGGGAGGGAAGCAGTACAAGGGAGGGAGAGGGTGGGGGGGCAATTTAAAAAAGACTACAGGGGAAAATAAGGTGGAAATAAGAAGGGAGGGGGTAGAAAGGGAAGTAAAATAAGGGTGGGAACTAGGGGGACTGATTATAAACAAACATTGGTGTAGAAGGAAATAGTGAAAAAAGAAAAGGCAGGACCAGGAGTAGAAATCAAAATGCTGGGAAATACACAGCTAGTAATCATAACTCTGAATGTGAATGGAAATTACTCACCCATAAAACGCAAGTGAATAGCAGAGTGGATTAGAATCCAAAACCCTATCATATGCTGTCTGCAAGAAACACACATGAGGAAGGTAGATACGCATAGGGTGAAAGTAAGAGGATAGAGCCAAATCTATTGGGCATTGACTGATAAAAGAAGGCAGGAGTCGCAATCATGATATCTGACAAAGCCAAAGTAAAAATAAATTTAGTTAAAAGAGATAGGGAATGTAATTACATCCTGATAAAAGGAAGTATAGATGATGAGGAAATATCTGTACTCAATATGTATGCACCAAATGGCAGAGTATCCATATTTCTAAAGGAGAAACTAGAGGAGCTCAAGGATGAAATAGATAGAAAAACTATAATAGTGGGAGATCTGAACCTTCCTCTATCCAAACTAGATAAATCAAACCAAAAAATAAATAAGAAAGAGGTGAGAGAAGCGAATGAAATCTTAGAAAAAAATTAGAGTTAGTAGACATGTAGAAAAAATAAATAAGGACAAAAAGGAATACACCTTCTTTTCAGCAGCACATGGTACATTCACAAAAATTGACCATGTATTAAGGCACAAAAACACTGCAAACAAGTACAAAAGGGCAGAAATAGCAAATGCAAGCATCTCAGACCACAATGCAATGAAAATAATAATTAGTAAGGGTACATGGAGAGATAAATAAAAAATTAATTGGAAATTAAACAATATGATTCTCCAAAACCGGCTAGTTAAAGAAATCATAGAAACAATTAATAACTTCATTGAAGAAAATGACAATGGTGAGACATCCTTTCAAAACCTATGGGATGCAGCCAAAGCAGTACTCAGGGGGAAATTTATATCCTTGACTTCATATATAAACAAATTAAGAAGGGTGGAGGTCAATGAATTGGGCATACAAATTAAAAAAACTAGGAAGTGAACAAATTAAAAATCCTCAGATGAAGACTAAATTAGAGATCCTAAAAATCAAAGGAGAAATAAATAAAATTGAAAGTCAAAGAACTATTGATTTAATAAATAAGACTAGAAGCTGGTACTTCAAAAAAACAAATAAAATAGACAAAGTACTACTCAGTCTAATTTAAAAAAGGAAAGAAAAAAACAAATTGACAGTATCCAAGATGAAAAGGGAGACCTCACCTCTAATGAATAGGAAATTAAGGCAATCATTAAAAATTACTATGCCCAATTATATGGCAACAAATATGGCAATCTAGGTGATATAGATGAATACTTACAAAAATATAAATTGCCTAGACTAAAAGAGGAATAAATAAATTACCTAAACAATCCCATCTCAGAAAAAGAAATTGAACAAGCCATCAAAGAACTCCCTAAGAAAAAATCCCCAGGTCCAGATGGATTCACAAATGAATTCTATCAAACATTCAAAGAACAACTAATCCCAATATTATACAAACTATTTGACAGAATACGCCAAGAAGGGGTTCTACCAAATTCTTTTTATGACACAAATATGGTACTGATCCCAAAGCCAGGCAGGTTAAAAACAGAGAAAGAAAACTATAGGCCAATCTCCCTAATGAATATAGATGCAAAAATCTTAAATAGGATACTAGCAAAAAGACTCCTATTAGGAAAACCATCCACATAACTGACCATATTAACTAGCAAACCGACAAAAATCAAATGATTATCTCAATAGATGCAGAAAAAGTCTTTGATAAAATACAACACCCATTCCTATTGAAAACACTAGAAAGTATAGGAATAGAAGGGCCTTTCCTAAAAATAATAAACAGTATATATCTAAAACCATCAGCAAACATCATCTGCAATGAGGATAAAATCAAAGCTTCCCAGTAAGATCAGGAGTAAAACAAGGATGCCCATTATCACCTTTATTATTTAATATTGTACTAGAAACACTAGCAGTAGCAATTAGAGAAGAAAAAGAAGTTGAAGGTATTAAAATTGGCAATGAGGAGACCAAGCTGTCACTCTTTGCAGATCATATGATGATTTACTTAAAGAATCCTAGAGAATCAACCAAAAAGCTAGTCGAAATAATCAACAACTTTAACAAAGTTGCAGGATACAAAATAAACCCACATAAGTCATCAGCATTTCTATATATCTTCAACCCAGTTCAGCAGCAAGAATTAGAAAGAGAAATTCCATTTAAAGTCACCTGAGACAATATAAAATACTTAGGAATCTATCTCCTGAGACAAACACCGGAACTATTTGAACACAACTACAAAACACTCTCCACACAACTAAAACTAGACTTGAGCAATTGGAAAAACATTAACTGCTCGTGGGTAGGACGAGCTAACATAATAAAAATGACCATCCTACCCAAACTTATCTCTCTATTTAGTGCCATACCCATTGAACTTCCAAAAAACTTTTTTACTAAATTAGAGAAAACCATAACAAAGTTCATTCGGAAGAACAAAAGATCAAGGCTATCCAGGGAAATAATGAAAAAAAAATACAAAAGAAGGGGGCCTTGCAGTCCCAGACCTCAAATTATATTACAAAGCAGTGGTCATCAAAACAATTTGGTACTGGCTAAGAGACAGAAAGGAGGATCAGTGGAACAGACTTGGGGTAAATGACCTCTGTAAGACAGTCTATGATAAACCCAAAGACACCAGATTTTGGGACAAAAATCTACTCTTTGATAAAAATTTCTGGGAAAATTGGAAGACTGTGTGGGAGAGATTAGGTTTGGATCAACACCTCACACCCTACACCAAGATAAACTTAGAATGGGTGAATGACTTGAATATAAGGAAGGAAACTATAAGTAAATTAGGTGAACACAGAATAGTATACATGACAGACCTTTGGGAAGGGAAAGATTTTAAAATGAAGCAAGACTTAGAAAGAGTCCCAAAATGTAAAATAAATAATTTTGATTACATTAAATTAAAAATCTTTTGTACAAAAAAAAAAAAACAAATGTAACTAAAATTAGAAGTGAAGCAACAAATTGGGAAAAAATCTTCATAACAAAAACCTCTGACAATGGTCTAATTACTCAAATTTATAAAGAGCTAAACCAGTTGTATAAAAAATGAAGCCATTGTCTAATTGAAAAATGAGCAAGGGACATGAAAGGCAGTTTTCAGATAAAAAATCAAAACTATTAATAAGCACATGAAAAAGTGTTCTAAATCTCTCATAATCAGAGAGATGCAAATCAAAACAACTCTGAGGTATCACCTCAGAAGCAAACTTGGGACATTAATTCATTGCTTTTGGAGTTGTGAATTGATTGAACCATTCTGGAGGGCAATTTGGAACTATGCCCAAAGGGCGATAAAAGACTGTCTGCCCTTTGATCCAGCCATAGCACTGCTGGGTTTGTACCCTCAAAGAGATAATAAGGAAAAAGACTTGTACAAGAATATTCATAGCTGCACTCTTTGTGGTGGCAAAAGATTGGAAAATGAGGGGATGCCCATCAATTGGGGCATGGCTGAACAAATTGTGGTATATGTTGGTGATGGAATACTATTGTGCTAAAATGAATAATAAAGTGGAGGAATTCCATGGGGACTGGAACAGCCTCCAGGAAGTGATGCAGAGTGAAAGGTGCAGAACCAGGAGAAGAACTGAGACACTGTGGTATAATCCAAGGTAATGGACTTCTCCATTAATGGCAATGCAATGTCCCTGAACAACGTACAGGGATCTATGAGAAAAAAACACTATCCTCAAGCAGAGGACAAACTATGGGAATAAAAACACCAAGGAAAGGCAACTGCTTGACTTCAGGGTGGAGGGGATATTACTGAGGAGAGATGCTGCTAAATGAGCACCCTAATGGAAATACCAACAACAAGGAAATGGGTTTGGAGCAAGGACACATGTGATACCCAGTGGAATCGCGTGTCAGCTAGGGAAGGGGTGGCTGGAGGTGGGGGGAGGAAAAGAAAATGATCTCTGTTTCCAATGAATAATGTATGAAAATGACCAAATAAAATAATATTTAAAAAAACTAAAAAAATTTTTGACAAAAAAGAACAATATCATACATATGTATAACATGAAAAACAGAACTTAGCTGACAGAAAATTAAATAAAATTTGGTTGGTATTAACTAAAATAATCACGTTAAACTGGTTTTATCTGGTCAAGGTCAGATGGTCTTCATCAACCTCATATTAAAAAAGGGAAATGGCCATTCTATCCCTGAAACCATATCAAAATTAGTGCTTCTCCCAAGTAGTTCACAGAATACAATATTCTCTAAAAAGAAATTAGTACAAGATAAAAAGAAAGGAATAAAAGGAAGAGAAGGAAGGGAAGGAGGGAGGGAGAGGAGAAGAGAGAAAGCAAGGAAAGATGGGAGGAAGGAAGGAAGGAAGGAAGGAAGGAAGGAAGGAAGGAAGGAAGGAAGGAAGGAAGGAAGGAAGGAAGGAAGGAAGGAAGGAAGGAGGGAGGGAAGGAAGGAATGAAAGAAGGAAGGAAGGAAGGAAGGAAGGAAGGAAGGAAGGAAGGAAGGAAAGAAGGAAGGAAGGAAGGAAGGAAGGAAGGAAAGAAGGAAGGAAGGAAAGAAGTATAAGAGAGGAAAGTCAGATTCAGCCTGCAAGAAAAGCAACCCAAGAGGGGGAGGAATAAGGGAAGACAGAGAATTCTTAAAAAGAAGAGAAGAACTGAGAAGATTCAAAGCAGTTACTTCACTTCTCTTTGGGAGCTTCTCAAGGGTGGTTGGTCTAAGAGAAATCTTTGAAGCAGAAAGACCTTCTGGGCATTTGACCATCTCTCTGTGAACTCAATCCCCTTGGATCCAGCTGATGAGAAAAGGAGTAGATAGGACTTTTATTAAAAGGTCTTCCATCCAAAGAAGATTTTCCTCTCTATCCCCTAAAGTCTGTCCTTGAACTTTATACTACAACCTGGTTAGATAGAAGTCAATACATCTCTCACAAGTGACCTAGGAGGGTCAGGCAGACAGCCTGACCCTTCTGGACTTAGTTGAGGGGGTCAGTTGTTAACCTTAGGGATCTCCTACTTCCCACTTTCCACTTCCTTACTCAATAACCCTATTTATCCTATCTTGTGTGCGTTTCTTTAGAATAAATAGTTATTCCTTAGATCGAGTGCCTGCCTCATAATATCCAGGGAGAGAGACCTGAAACTTGGGGAGGAGAGCTATACTTTCTCCTCAAGGAAGAAAAATCAGTTTCAGTCCTCTACATTCAACCCAGTCTCTGAAGACTCTGTAATTCTGCACACAACCAGTTCTGGTTTTACCAAGGAAAGAGAAGGGAGGAACAATCTATTTCCCCTCTCCACCTTCTTGCTCCATTCCCTCTCTCTCACTCTCTAGCTTCAAGTAAACGTAGTGGGTGGCTCATTTCCCTATCCATTACGGAAGGAAGGAAGGAAGGAAGGAAGGAAGGAAGGAAGGAAGGAAGGAAGGAAGGAAGGAAGGAAGGAAGGAAGGCAAGAAGGGAGAGGTGACAGTATTTTTGGGGAGAATCATAGGACTCCTGCCACCAGAGAACTCACCCCCTCCCTACTACTTTGATAACATGAGTTATGTCCTCTCTCCCTCCTGTTATTCATTCCCCTGTCCTGCAAAAGCTGACAAAGCTGGGTCTTGATAGGCCAAGGGGTAGTGAAAGGATAATTTAGATCTCCTTCATCACAGCTTTTGTGCTGATATGATTCCTGATCACCCAATGACTTAGAAGACCCCACCTATATGGGGTTAGAGCCTTCCCAACTTGGTGGAGTTGTCCATCTGAAGCTCACTGATGTCACCACACTCTGTACTACTGTAAAAACATATTTCTATATTGAGATAGGGACCACATCTATAGAAGCTGAGAACCACCTTAGCTAAGAAGCTAAGAACCACCTCATCTAATGCTAGGGCTAAGAATACCTCTTTTTGTTAAATGTTCAGTGACTTAAAAATGCCTTGTTTGTCCCAACATTGAGCCTGAAGTAACAGAGCACTGGTGTCAGGTACTGTTGGGGATACCATTGAAAGATACTGGCAACTATCAAGTACTATCCTGTTGACATGGGCATTGTACTCCCAGAAACCCAGGCAAACTATTATCAGGGAAACTCCCTTGCTCCCTTACATCCTCGTGACTCTGAGCCTAAAAACACTCAATGACCCCTCTAGGGTACTGAGATGACTATCTACCTTTGATAGCCCTCTAGATTTAAGATGGACAGAAAGAAGCTCCCCCAGGCCACACCTCAATCCTATCAGACATCTGTTTGTTCCCTAAAACTAAGGAATCTTTATGTCCCCAGGCACACCCTAGTATGATCATCCCACCTCATGCCTGAGTAACTAACACTCTCTGTTGTAAAAAGTAATAAAATCCCCAGAACTCATGTAGTCTGGGGGAACAGCCTTTCCATTCATGCTGTCCTCCCAAAGAACTGCTCCCCATCTTGCTGTTCCACCTTGCTATACTCCTGGCCATTTTCAACATTATTTCCAAAATTAATACATTTCTCTTTTTGTTTTTAAGCTATGTTTTGGAGTCTTGCATTCTTGCAAAAGGTATCCTTCCTGAACTCCAGGGGTACTCATCTGCACCCCATAACACTGTGATCTGTAGAATGTGAATTTTGGGGCCCTACCTAATGCGAGAAGTTTTAGGTTTATGTTACTAGGTGGTTTTCTCAGAAGAATTTTCCTTGGCAGCTCAGTAGCCTGTCAAAAGAACTGATTCAGATTTGTTAAAGACTGAGTGAAGTCAACACATATTTACTAAATGCTTCCTATGTGCTCTGCATTTGGCTAAAAACTGAGTGGTCAATCTGGGCCCTTGCATTTACTTTCAAATAGGTAATGCACATTTACATATCACTTTAAAGTCTGCAAAACACTGTGCTCACAACTTTCCTATAAAGTAAGCAATGTGATTATTATGCTCATTTTATAATAAAATTACAATAAAAATAACTAACATTTATGCAGTGCTTTAATATTTTTTGTAATTTTTTTGCAAAATTTTGCAAAAATAATTTGCAAATATTATTTTATTCAATTTTGACAATATTTTCTTATAGTCTTGGAAGGAAGGACTGATGGAAATCTCTTGACAAACCCAGCAGCTCTTTGAGTCTGGGAGGTTAGCATTAGTATTAGCCCCATTTTATAGATAAGGAACTGAGGGAGGCAGTGATTAAATGACTTGCCTACAGTCATATGGGTAGTCCATATCTAAGGCCAAATTTGAACTCAGTTTTTCCTGCCTCAAATTCTAATTCTCTCTCCACTGTATCATCTAGCTACCTTTGATAGAGAAGGAAACAAAATGAGAGTCGAGGTGAATTGCCCTGTCTCACACAGGTAAGAAGTTACATAGAGTTTGAACCCAGTTTTTCTAATTCCAAATCCAAAACCCTTACCACGTTAGGAATGAGTCACCTGTGATACCAGCAAATTGTAGGGGTGGGGGGGGGGAGTATCTTTTGGTGGAGTGGGAGTAGACACGAAGGAATGCAAAGAGTAGCCAAGTTAGGATCTAGGCAACTGGCCAAGGAAGTCAAATGAAAGAAAAGAGGGACTTCAAATGTCTCCAAAGATACTTCCTTCTTCTTCTTCTTCCAATTCTGCTTCCCCCCCTGCTAGTTAATCCCACATGAATCCAGAAGAAGATATAATCCTTCTCCTTCAGACTCAATTACACTGAACTCATCAAAATGCTGTTTGGTGAGAGAAGTCTGCTGGCCCAGGCGCCAGTGGCAGTGGGGTGTCACAGCTGAAAAGAATAAATGAATTCCAACACTAGGAACTTCCATTAAAAACACCCACATTGCAAGAGACTCAAACAGCTGCTGGGTTTGTCAAGAGATTTCCATCAGTCCTTCCTTCCAAGACTATAAGAAAAATGAGTCTCTTCAGCCCATGTGAGCAATCAGGAGTCCTATTTCCATTTTTCCCAAAGACCTTTGTTAGATTGAACTTTTCCTGGCTCAGTTTGGCAGGTGAGACATAGGCTAAACATGAAAGCCCTCTGAATGTACCAGGTACTGCTGGGATGTTTGAGAGCCAAGAATGGAAGCACTCCTTTTCTTACTTCCAGAAGCCTTATTGAAAGGAAGAAATATTGTGTGATGATTCTAAGAGTCAGAAGGCCTGGATTCAATTCCTGATTCTGACACTGAACATACTTAGTACCTGTATGAGATTGGGCCAGACAATTTAACCTCCTTGTGCCTCAGTTTCCACAGGTATAAAATGAGGATTTGGGTTTGATGACCTCTGAGATGTTTTTCATCTCTAAATCTATGATCCTATGAAATATGATATGTGACCAAGTAATTGTTTTGTGTGGACTGTACTAGTGATATTTCTTCAGGGAACTCTAGATGTAAACATTCCCCTCTCAATTGTTTTGCACTTAATGAGTTGGCTGGAGGTGCTAAGAAATTGAATAATTTCCCCAGCATCACACAGCCTGTATTGGGAGGAACAGAATATAAGTTTTAACTTGCTTGCTTCTTGATAGTCTGACAGTTTCAGCATCCCAGGAGTTGCATTTGAACCCAGGTTTTTGGGTACTATGGAGCCATCTCTGTATCTATTATGCTCTTTTCCTTCCTTCCTTCCTTCCTTCCTTCCTTCCTTCCTTCCTTCCTTCCTTCCTTCCTTCCTTCCTTCCTTCCTTCCTTCCTTCCTTCCTTCCTTCCTTCCTTCCCTCTTTCCTTCCTTCCTTCCTTCCTTCCTTCCTTCCTTCCTTCCTTCCTTCCTTCCTTCCTTCCTTCCTTCCTTCCTTCCTTCCTTCCTTCCTTCCTTCCTTCCTTCCTTCCTTCCTTCCTTCCCTCTTTCCTTCCTTCCTTCCTTCCTTCCTTCCTTCCTTCCTTCCTTCCTTCCTTCCTTCCTTCCTTCCTTCCTTCCTTCCTTCCTTCCTTCCTTCCTTCCTTCCTTCCTTCCTTCTTTCTTTCCCTCCTTCCTTCCTTCCTTCCTTCCTTCCTTCCTTCCTTCCTTCCTTCCTTCCTTCCTTCCTTCCTTCCTTCCTTCCTTCCTTCCTTCCTTCCCTCCTTCCTTCCTTCCTTCCTTCTTTCCTTCCTTCCTTCTTTCTTTCCCTCCTTCCTTCCCTCCTTCCTTCCTTCCTTCCTTCCTTCCTTCCTTCCTTCCTTCCTTCCTTCCTTCCTTCCTTCCTTCCTTCCTTCCTTCCTTCCTTCCTTCCTTCTTTCCTTCCTTCCTTCTTTCTTTCCCTCCTTCCTTCCTTCCTTCCTTCCTTCCTTCCTTCCTTCCTTCCTTCCTTCCTTCCTTCCTTCCTTCTTTCTTTCCCTCCTTCCTTTCCCTCCTTCCTTCCTTCCTTCCTTCCTTCCTTCCTTCCTTCCTTCCCTCCTTCCTTCCCTCTTTCCTTCCTTCCTTCCTTCCTTCCTTCCTTCCTTCCTTCCCTCCTTCCTTCCCTCTTTCCTTCCTTCCTTCCTTCCTTCCTTCCTTCCTTCCTTCCTTCCTTCCTTCCTTCCTTCCTTCCTTCCCTCCTTCCTTCCTTCCTTCCTTCCCTCCTTCCTTCCCTCCTTCCTTCCCTCCTTCCTTCCTTCTTTCCTTCTTTCCTTCCTTCCTTCCTTCCTTCCTTCCTTCCTTCCTTCCTTTCTTCCTTCCTTCCTTCCTTCCTTCCTTCCTTCCTTCCTTCCTTCCTTCCTTCCTTCCTTCCTTCCTTCCTTCCTTCCTTCCTTCCTTCCTTCCTTCCTTCCTTCCTTCCTTCCATTAGAGTTCTAGGTATCTCTTTCTTTCCCCTCCCACCTCTAGAGAAGTCATCGTTTGATAAAAAAGATATGTATAAAACTGTCTTGCATGTTTCCATTTTTCCAGTTCTTTCTCTGGAGTTGGACATATACAAATCATTCTTCAAACACTATTTCTGGTCCTGTATATATATGTTCTCTTGGTTCTGCTCATTTTACTCATCATAATTTCATGTAAATCTTCCCATATTTTTAATTAACCTGCTCATCATTTCTTATTCATGAGTAGTTTAATTTTAAAAATGTTTCTTATTCCATCACAATCACATACCACAAGTTGTTTAGCCATTCCCCAATTGTCACCACAAAGAGAACTTTCATAAATATTTTAGAATATATAGATTATTTTCCTTTATTCCTAATTACCTTAGGAAACAAACCTAATAGTGGTATTAGTGGGTCAAATATAATGCACAGTTTAATAGGTCTTTGGTCATAGTTCCAGATTGTTCTCCAAAATGATTGGATCAGTTTGCAGTTTCACTAATGGTGTATTAGTTTCTCTATTTTTTCTATATCCCCTCCAACATTTGTGATTTTGCCCTTTTATCATTTTAGACAATCTGATACATGTGAGTGAGATGATATTTGAAAGTTGTTTTGATTTGCATTTCTTAAATCAAGAATTATTTAGCACATTTATTCATCTGGTTATATATAGCTTTGATTTCTATTTCCACAAACTGTCAGTTCATAGCCTTGGACTATTTATCAGTTGGGGAAAGGTTCATATTCTTACGACTTGACAAAATCTCTTTGTACTTTAGACATGATTTTCTAACTATATATATATATATATATATAAATCTCTACTTAAGTTTCCTTCTAAGGCCTCATGATAGAATGGATCTGATACTTAAAAGTAAAGAATGAAAAGGAAAAATTTGGACAGAACTTTCAAGACTAGGGTGGTGGAAAGAACCTGCTAGAAGCTATACACCACAGTTTGGGTTTCCAGTTCCAATACTCCCTAGTGTCAGGGACTTGAAGAGTTTATGGGACTGAAGGAAGCTCAATTGGGAAGAGTGACAAATTTGCTTTGGGATAAAGTAATTCTTTCTTGTCTTCCTCAGAACTGAAAGAATTGGCAGATGTGATTTCTGAGCAAGATCATGCGGACGGGAAGGTTGAAGAAGGGGCTAATGTCCTAATCTAAAAAATGGAGAAGGGAATCTTCAAACTTTTGATGAGAAAGCCAGGTCTGCCTTTGGACTGCATTTTGAGTGAATGAATGGCAACCCCTGAGCTGCTGGTATGATCTAGAGGAAGCGAGATTGTAAGGCAGTGGCTGGAAACTCTGTGTGTGTGTGTGTGTGTGTGTGTGTGTGTGTGTGTGTGTGCAGGATGTGTGAATGTAGGTGTTGGTACAAGACAATGAAATCCCACATTTTAATAAAAAATGAAACAGTTTCTGAGGAGAGAGACTTGCCCAAGGTCACATAGGTATATAGTGGGTCACAGTTAATTTGAAGGGCAGGAAATCCAAAGGCAACAAACATTTTAATTTGAGACCTGCTTGGCTTAAATTTCCAAACTATTTCCAAACCTAAGAACAGAAGGAAGGAGATGAGTACTTATTAAGCAACTACTGAATGCTAGGCACTGTGCTAAGGACTTTGCAAAAATTACCACATTTAATCCTTACAACAACCCTGGGAGATGGATGCTATCCATTGAGGAAAGAGACAGACAAAGTTAAGTGATTTTTCCAGGGTCACACAGTTAGCATGTATCTGAGGACTGATTTGAGGTTGTTTTTTTTTTCAACTTCAGACTTAGTATTCTTTCCATGTAGCTGCCGGTGAAAGTACAAGCTCTAAGCATGTGTTTGTACCATAGGAAGTAATACCTCTCAAAGAAAAAAGAATATAAATGTGAGTTCCAAGAGAAGAGCTGGCAGTTCTCCCTTCTTTCATGAGGAGGTACCTCTAGGTCAGGAGTTCTTAACCTGGGAACCATTGACTATAGGGGATTCATGAACTTGGATGGAGAAAAAAATGACATCCTTATTTCTTTTTTTAAACTTTACCTGGAAGTTAGCATTTCCCTACTTTATTTCTTTTCTTTTCTCTTTTTTAAACCTGTCTTCCATGTTAGAATTAATACTGCATCTTGGCTCCAAGGCATTAAAGTCATAAGGGTTTAACAATGGAGATTCAGTGAATTGCCCAGTATTACACAGGAGTCCATACTACACACATACACTCAAGCACACATGCACACACATGTTCAAAACTCTCAAACTAGGTTGATGGGATGACTGAGCTTTGGAGACCATATCCAAGCACTATCACTTCCTAGCTGGGTGGCCTTAAATAACTTATAAAATCTTTCTTGGCTTCAATTTCCTTAAATATAAAATGATCAATCTAGATTAGATTTATATAGCAGTTTAATGTTTGCAAAGTCTTGTTATTGTTGTTTTTTGGTCATTTTAATTGTCTGTGACCACATTGGTGTTTTTTTTTTTTTTGCGAAGATACTGGAGTGGGTTGCCATTACCTTTCCCAGCTCATTTTATAGATGAAGAAACTGAGATAAAAAGGTTTAAAGCAACTTTTCTGTGGTCACACAGCTGGAAAGTGTTGGAGGCTGGATTTGAACTCTTGAAACCAGGCTTGACACTCTCTCTCTCTCTCTCTGTCTCTCTCTCTCTCTCTCTCACTATATATATATATATATATATATATATATATAATCTCATTTGATCTTGACAAAGACCCTCTGAAGAAGGTAGTTATTAATCCCCTTTTACAGATGAGGAAAATGAGTTCTAGAAACATTAGATGACTTGCCTGTACCATGTCACTAGAATATACTTATTGCTTCCAAAGGGCTTCAACATAGATTGAAAGGAGGAGACATAGTGTGTGGATTCTAGGTCAGAGGACCTGAGATCAAATCTTGAGAATTAAAACTCAGGTCACCTTGACTTCCATTTCAGCATTCTGTCAAATGAGAACTTCTATAAAACATTTACTATAATGCCTAGTATACAGTAGGCACTATAGAATGGTCAGAGGCTTAATTTGAACCCCTCCCTTTTTCCTTTTCCTTTTTTGGTCCAATTCATCTATCATCTAGCTGCTTCTGGCTAGATGAAGAGATGATCTTTTAAGCTTCCTTTTAGTGTGAGATCTCAGATTTTTTTCTTGGTAGAAGGAAAAGTTAAAAAATTAGAACTCTCAATAGCAGCTGGGTGACTCAGTGGATTGAGAGCCAGGCCAGAGACAGGAGGTCCTGGGTACAAATCTGGCCTCAGGCACTTCCTAGCTATGTGACCCTGGGCAAGTCACTTAACCCCCATTGCCTACCCTTTACTACTCTTCTCCCTTAGAACCAATACACAGTATTGATTCCAAGACAGAAGGTAAGGGTTTAAAAAAAAAAGAGAGAATTCTCTAAAATGGTGACCTTTGGATATAAAAGAATTTAAGGATGGCTGAGATATGAGAGAAAGTCCAATTCAATTAGGTCATCATTCTACACACGAGGAAACAAAAAGGCAGATTAGTGATAGGGTTGAAGCAAGGAAGAATAGCCAGAAGTAGAAAGTCAAATATTCACACCAGTAACAGAGTATGAGAGTTAAAAGGGGCTTCAGGGGGCATCTAATTGAACCTCTTCTTCGACAGAAATTAGCTTTTTGGTGGGCCATCATCAAGTCTTTCCATGAAGATTTTTCTTGAAGGGGATGCTACTCCTTCCTGTCATAGTCCATTTTGTTGCTTTTCAGTCACATCCAATTTTTTGTGATCCCATTTGGTGTTTTCTTGAAAAAGATACTGAAGTAGTCAGCCATTTCCTTCTCTAGATGATTTTATGGATAAAGAACTAAGGCAAAGAAGGTTAAGTGACTTGCTCAGGATCACACTGTTAAGTATCTGAGGCTAGATTTGAATTTAAGATGTTTTCTTGATTCTAAGCCTCGTGGTCTTTCTATTGTACCACCTAGCTGCCATAATAGGACCTTTCCAACAGTTGAAGAAAATTATTTTGTCTCTACCCTACATCATCTCTTCTCTAGGCTAAATAAATATTTTCTATTCCTTCAGTGACTTCTTGTATAGCATGATTTAAAGGATCTTTACCATCTTCATCACTTTTTTTTCTGAGAGTTTTCTGGCTGTCCTCTCTAAAATATGACTACCAGAAAAGTGTCCATCACTCTGGATTTGAACTAACAAGGACACAGTATGGTTGGACTATCAACTCTCTAACCATGAACACTATGTTTCTTTAAGCACCCTAAAAATGGCATTTGCTTTTTTTGGGGGGGAAGGGGTAGATCTATTACACTGTTACAAGTTGAATTTGAAATCCACTTAAACCCCCAGATCATTTTCAAAGAAAATATAAAGTCATTTCTCCCTTTCTATAATCCAAATATAAGACTTGGTATTTTTTTTCCATTGAATCTAATCTATTAGATTCAGGCCAATATTTTAACCTATAAGAACTTGGGGATCCTAGCTGTAGTCTATTATGTTAGCTAACTTCCCTAGTTTTGAGGCATTTGTGAATTGGGTGAGCATGCCATCCATGACTTTATTCAAACCACTGATAAAAATGCTCAACTGCATGAAGCCAAGGACAAATCTCTAGGGGACTATGGTAGAGCTCTTTCCAAATCCATATTAAACAATTCATGACTACTTTTGGTTTTGGCCATTGTACTACTTCTGTTTCTACCCAGATATATTATGAGATAGCTAGGTGGCAGAGTGGATAGAATGTGGGGTGTATGAAGGGACCCCCCACACCCAGAATCACGTCCTGGGGTCCTACCTGGGTCCTGTGCTAGCTTTACCTCACGTGAGTGCTCTCCAGTATGGGTCATGGGACACTGATCTTAGCTCAGGAGCCAGAAGGAATCAGGTTAAGATCTGGGGTAAAAGAGAAGGTATAAAAGAGGGGGTTCCA
This sequence comes from Monodelphis domestica, assembly GCF_027887165.1. NCBI lineage: Eukaryota > Metazoa > Chordata > Mammalia > Didelphimorphia > Didelphidae > Monodelphis > Monodelphis domestica. The sequence continues at coordinate 336,562,528 of NC_077230.1, read as the reverse complement.
GGAAGTAGGCTCTTGCTCTATTGCCTTGGACCCAGCTGTGAAAGGAAGTGGGAGAGAGAGAGCCACGAGGAAGAGTGCCCACATGGCTAGTTTGAGAATAGGCTTCAATCTCTCTCTCTCTGTCTGTCTTCTCTTTTTCAAGCAAAGATTAATAAACTCTATGGAAATTAAGGACCGGAGTTTTAATTTACCTTTAACACAGGTCTGAAGGCAGAAAAACTCCTTTTCCTGAGTTCAAATCTGATGTCAGACACTTACTAGCTGGGTGACCCTGGTCAAATCACTTAACCCTGTTTACCTCAGTTTCTTTATCTGTAAAATGAGCTGGAGAAGGAAATGACAAACCACTCTAGTGTCTTTGCCAAGAAAACCCCAAAAGGGGGTCATAAAGAGTTGGAGAGGACTGAAAAATGACTTAACAAAAACAAACGTGTTATGATCTTTTCATTCAAAATCCATTGCTGTCTTTACTACCCTACTCTGAGAGTGAGTTTCCCATGGGAGCTGGGGCAAGCGGAGAGGGAGGGAGTAGGAAGCCTCTAATGGAAGCTGGAAGACTGTTGTGGAATTATTCTAGTTCATCTGGGGTTGGACTAGAGGATGGTTGATGTCCCTTCAGGTGCTAAGGTTGATGTTTCAGCTCCCAATACTTTGCCAAAAGATGGATTATTTCCTTTCTCTTCTATTCACACTTGCTGTCCACAATCCCCTGAGATTAGTCAAATGCCTACTAAGAATTCTAGTGTCTCAGTAAGGATGTTCAAACACCCGAGCTCCTGCTAACAGTCAACACTCCTTTTCTCAAATAAAAGGAGTTTGTATTACCGCCCACATTACAGGAACTCAAACGTTTAGTGTAATGCATCTACATTATGAACTTAATTACTTTTGAATAAGCAGCTATTATGCTTGAAGCTTAAGCAGCATTATAGGATATGGCTGAGGGCGGTCATTTACTTAATGCATACCCATCTATATGTGTGCACACATCCAGTCTCCATAATAAATTTTGCTAAGGTGGAGATGGGTGAAGCTATCAAAGTCAGAAAAGTGAAATTTAGAAGTCTTAGGTGGCTCACTGGATAGAGAGATAGGCTTAGAGTGGGGGAAGATCTGGGTTCAAATCTGACCTTAGGTAGGATTTAAATTAATACCCAATATTCCAAGTATTATATTTTATAAAGTTTATTAATAATCACTAGAAGCAAAGGAATAAAAGGGTAATTATCTAACACAATAAAACCATGTGACTAGTTTCTCTACCTGCTCTAAACCTCCCAAGTCTTTAGCTGCCACCAGGAAGGAGAGAGAAAGAGACAGACAGACAGATAGATAGACAGACAGACAGACAGACAGATAGACAGACAGACAGACAGACAGAGACAGAGAGAGAGAGACAGAGAAATACATAGGATTTATATCCTGTCTATATCAGCACATAATGACAGGAGGAGAGTGGGGTGCTGGGAATTGTAGTTTTAGGGTACAGAAATTAATTATACACTTACACACTTAGTTGTGTGAGTCTGAGCAAGTTCTATAACTCTAATTGCTTTGCCCTTAATGCTGCTGCCTTAAAATTTATACTTATTGATTCTACCACTGAAGGTAAAAGTTTAAAAAGAAAAAAAAAGAGCAGTAGAATTTATCTGTAGTTTTGGGGTGCTTTAAATATTCACGATGGGACTACAACACAGGCCTTTATACTTCCAGGGACATTTCCCAGACTCGAGGAGTTAAAGCTTTCTCTCTTTCTGTCAGAGGGAAGGATAAAGCACCATATTTAGCGCTTACATACACAAGATCCTGGAGGTACTGGCGTGGTTATATAGGGCTTTGACTAAGGAAAAATATCCAGGCTTTTTATTGTACTTGAAGCTCAATCCTGATCTATAGTGTTATATCACTGCAAACCGCACTAATATGATCTTGAGCTGTCTTGGGCAGCACAGTGTCCAATACCCAACTGGACAGAGTCCCGACTGGATCACCTGTAGGGTGTTCTGAACTTTTCTGGGATCCATAAGTCAGGAAGCAAAGTGGTTCAGTGGAGAGTGTCTAGAGGAGCACCGGCAAAGGTGGGGCACATGTGCAGAGCTGATGCTCAGGAAGATGCTCTGTTCCTTTCTTCCAAGCATCCAAGGACATTTTTTTTTTGAGTCATAAATTTTTTTTTAATATATTTTATTTGATCATTTCCAAGCATTATTCGTTAAAGACATAGATCATTTTCTTTTCCTCCCCCCCACCCCCCATAGCCGACGCGTAAGTCCACTGGGCATTAGATGTTTTCTTGATTTGAACCCATTGCTTTGTTGATAGTATTTGCATTAGAGTGTTCATTTAGAGTCTATCCTCTGTCATGTCCCCTCAACCTCTGTATTCAGGCAGTTGCTTTTTCTCGGTGTTTCCACTCCCATAGTTTATCCTTTGCTTATGAATGGTGTTTTTTTCTCCTGGATCCCTGCAAGTTGTTCAGGGACATTACACCGCCACTAATGGAGAAGTCCATTACGTTCGATTATACCACAGTGTATTAGCCAAGGACATTTTTGTACCCCTGTCCCTCTATCCAGCTGCCCTAAGCAAGCACTTCCTCCCTCAGTTTTCTCCAGTAACAGAAGAGCTCACAGACAGCTTGAATTTGCCCTCTGGGCACTCAGATTCTGATGCTGGAGAGGAAAGTGAAAGGGATGGTAAAGGGCCTTGAGAAGAACCATCCACCCCTTCCCAATGAGGTAGAGTTGAAAGAGTGCTGAACTTAGAGTCAGGAGATACTAGAGTTCAAATCTTTCCTCCAACATTTGGGACCATGGCCAAGTCACCAACAGTTTCTCTGAGTCTCCATTCCTTTCATTGTAAATCAAATAAATAATAATTATAGGGCAGGTAGGTAGAGCAGTGAATAGAATGCCAGAACTAGAGTCAGAAAGACTTATCTTGCTGAGTTTAAATCTGGCCTCAGACACTTAGTAGCTGTGTGACCGTAGTTGTGACACTCAAATTCCTGTTTGCCTCAGTTTCCTTATCTGTAAAATGATCTGAAGAAGGAAATAACAAATCACTCTAGTACCTTTGCCAAGAAAACTCCAAATGGGGTCAGGAAGCATTGGTTATGACTGAAAAAACAATTGAAAATACTTGTAGAGTTTGCCTCACAGGACTATAACATTATGGAGACTACATGAAATAATGTATGGAAAACTCTTTGTAAACTTTAATGCAGTATACAAATATGTTATTATATTTGGTGGCAATCACCATCACCACCACCATCCTCCTCCTCACTGAAGTCCTGTGGAGACTGGCTATAATCAGTCTTTTCCCTATGTATTCCCTATAGGACAAAATTCCTCTGAGATATTAGATGATTCCCAAGTTCTTTTCCAGCTTTCAAGGTTCTGTGATTCTGTTCAGTGGACCTCTATTCTCTGAAACTTGAGGAAAACAGCTGAGCTCCTTGGAAAGACAGAATTGTGGGAAGGATAAGTCTGTAGCATCCTTTTCAACAAATAAAATAATGCCACAGGCAAGCCCTTGAGAAACATGGCAAGGATCATTTCATTATTAGAGTGTCTTGCTTAATACTTTTCACTCAGCAGGCTCTTAATAAATGCTTATTTGACTGAATATTAAATGCCTTTTTGCTATAATATCCTTGTTCCCTCTGATTTTCCTGCTCTATTTTATTTATCCATCTTCCAATGGCTGTCACTAACTTCTATTGAGCCTTCTCTTTCCCAACCCATTTCCCATTGCTTTTATGATTTTATTCATCCTGAATTAAGCTCAGTGATTAGTATGATCTTAAGTTTTAGCTTCCAAACCTAATCCATTTGTGTGAGAAAGTTATTTTTGATCAATATATATGGTTTTTTTTCCAAGCTCTTTCCCAAGCACATACTGTTCAAGAGCTATTCTTAAATTTGTTTCTAAAGCCTAATTAAATATATAGAATTATTTTCTCTAATAAACATTTGTGATGGGAGAAGGCATACCTTTTAATCAGAAGAATTGAAAGAAAAACAGAGAAGCATCTGGAGACAATTTGGTTACCTGTATAAAACATATAGGAAATTTCCCCCAATTTGTTTGATCCCCTGATTGCTATAATCTGGCTCCATGAATGGGGTAGTACATATATTTTGGGAGTCAGGAAAAAAATTTCCTGGAAATTGTTGGTAGCTAAAAAGGAAGATTCCTAGTGGCAAATATCTGAAATTTCTGTCTTGTGACTTGCCTTATACTACATTAATTTCTTTGTGTTCTGACACCTTCCAATTCCTAGGTCTTCTTGCCTTCCATCAAAATCCAGTTTGTATGCCATATTCTCCATGGATCCTTCCCCAATTAACCCAGCTACCATTGATCTCTTTCTCTGTGGATCTTTCATACAACTCTTACTGTTGTATGTATCTATTTTCCAAGGTTTTTTTTTTTTTAAGCATAACTTGGCTTGGTGGAAAGGCAATTATTAAATAACAAGTCCTGACTCCATTACTAGCTATGTGGCCTTGATTATGTCACTTGATCTTGGGCAAAGATATAGATGGCATGTTTTTAAAAACTGTAGATGATATAAAACTGGTTGTGGGAGGAGAGAACAAGGATAGATGTAACACAAAGTCTACACAAGTTAGAACATTGAGTTGAATAGAATAATATAAAATTCCATAGAGATAAAATGTGGTTTTATAAGATGAAGGACGTATGACTAAAGAATAGTTTGAATTGGTAGACAGATAGATGAGTTGACCATTTAAAAAATACTTATTTTTTGCCAAGCACTAAATGCTGGGAATACAAAGAAAGAGACACAGAGAGAGAGAGAGAGAGAGAGAGAGAGAGAGAGAGAGGGAGGGAGGGAGGGAGAGAATTATTCATGGATAGCACGGGTTCTTCATGAAATACTGGTCCTAGGCAGATCTCACCAATCAGAGGAGAAGCTACAGTTATAGAAATTTTCAGGATCTGAAGGCAAATAGCAGCAAGCTACAAGGAGCAACAGTGGAGAAGACTAAAATTTTGGAAGAATATTGATAAGCTGGAGTGTGTCTAGATGAGAACATCCTGAATGCCTAGAAAGACCTTAAGTTCTTGTCATATAAAGACTGCCAGAAAGGATCCTTCCTATTTAATGGGGAGAAGAGAAAACTTGTAGGGAACATATTGAAAAAGAGGGCATAGATTTGTACAACTTGGCTTCAGAGGGTAGAATCAGAAGTAATGGGCAGAAATTACAGAGGTATATTTATATCAAACAGACGAGAAAACTTCCTAATAATGAGAGTTGTCCAAAATTTGAATCAGCCACCTTGGGAAGTAGTGGGATTCCCAGGGCTTATTAGCAATTTTCAAGCAAAGACTAAATAGTCATCTATTAGATATGTTGTAATGAGAATTCTTTCTCAGCTAAGAGTTGAACTAAATTGAGGTCTCATCCAACTCTCAGATTCTATAAGCTATCTGGATCTTAACTCTCTCAACTAGGATAATGTGTGCAATGTGATTTGCAAACTTTGAGATACTACTTAAGTTTGAGCTACTATTATTAGTAATATTTCACCAAACCATTAATGAATTTTTTAAAATGATAAAGAAATGAGTTCTCAGTATTCATATTCCTGCCAGATCTGCTAAGTAAACTAAGATTTTTGTGTTCAGATCTGTGTGATTTTTTTTGTCTTTGTATTACTAATGCTTTTCTCAGTACCCATAGGATTTAATTGAAATTTTAAATTCAATCAATTTTACAATGCAGCATGTTAGATAATGCAGTATGGGCATGCAGCCCAAAACATTTCTGACTTGGCTCAACAAGATTAAAATGTAATTGGAAAATATTTAATAAAATAAATAAAAATAGAATAGAATATAGATGATAGTAATATATGGTTTTCTAAGTTAGTACAGTGCCCAAGGGTATCATTAGATAGAGATTAGTGGCCTCCATTTCTATGTAAGTTTGACACTACTAGTGTCATAGAAGGGATGCTGGAATTGGAGTTAGAAAATCTCGGACCAAGTACTAGCTATGTCCATTGATGGTTTTGTGAGTTTAGAAAAGTAAATTCACCATTCTATACTTCAGTCTCCTTTTCTATAAAATGTCCAGCAGTACTGAATCTACACAAAAGTGATTGGGATAGTGAGAGGAGTTGGAATCAGGTGTATGAAGAAAGATTGAGGGAACTAAAAAAGTATGAACCTAGAGAAGAAAAGATTTAGGAGATCCTGATGGTGACTGTGAAATATTTGAAGGGTTGTTCTATAAAGGATGAGTTAGGCTTGTTATATTCTTGTGGTCCAGAATTAGGATCAATGTACAGAAGTTACAAGAAATTATAATTACTGGCATGTTAAATACATACTGTGAAATAGGATTAACTCTCCCTTGTCTATTTTTAGCTAATCAAATCAAGAACTCAAAGTACCCTACTTACCATTAAGTACAAGAGTTAACAAGTCACTTACTAGGGTAAGCTCACACCTCCAAAGGCCACTGTCCCTCCTTCCCCCTTGGGCAGTTTTAGGCAAATTGAAAGACTGCCATTGGTTTCTGTGAAGAGGAGGGAATGACAGGAAATGACTTGGAAAAGAGTAGCATAAAAGAAGAGACCAGCATGGTTATGATTCCTTCCTTCCTGGCATTTGGAGTGAATGGCTGAAACACCTGCCTTGACTTGGAGGAGACTTTTTCCCTAGATTCTACATCTGCTTATTGGGTAAGTAGCTGAGATTCCTGCCTTGGCTTTGGAAAAGGTTGCATTGGTTGGTGAAACGCTGGCTGGAGACACCATCAGGACTTCTGACTGAAGATTACTGGGAAATTCACATGGAGACAAGGGACTAGGGGAAGCTCCTACAGGAGCTTCACTGGAGAAAGGCTGGTAGGCTTGTTAGAATCTGACTCTTTATCTACATTTTTCCTCTTTTCCTCTTTCCACCTCTTTGTAAATGAAGTTGCCAAAAGTCATTTTGACTTAAACTATAATATTTTAAAATTATTGACCACAATATTACTTTATAACTCTCATATTTAGTATAAAAAATCCCCTCAATTTAAAGCTTACTTCTGATAAACACTGGAGATACAAAGAATGCAAAAAACATTGCGTGCAGGGTATGGTTAAGATGGTGGAAAAGGCATGCAGACCCATCTGATATCTTCCAAATTACCTTTCAAATAACTATAACATAATGCCTTAAAACAAATTCTGGATCAACATAACCCACAAAAAGAATAAAATAAAATAAATTTCTATTCCAAAATAATTTAGATGGTTGGCATAAAAGATCTGAGATGGAAGTGCTACATAAAAAAAGCATGTCAAGGCAGACACCAAACACAGCAACAGGCTTTAGGGGCCACTGAATCAGTAGCAAATACTTCTGGGGCTCTCAGTCATAGAAACTGAAGGGGGTTAGATAATTACTCAGAAGGAGATTGCAAGGGTCCCCTTGTGGCTCTGGATATGACTCTTGTTACATTGCCCATGTGTAGAGTCAGGTCATAGTTTTAGGTCAAGGTCTTAGGGTGAGGAAGAACTCTAGGATATACTCTCACTTGCTGTCTCATGGGATCAGAGGACCCTGGTAATGGTTCAAAGGTCATAAGCAGAAAAGAGTGTTTCTGGTTGTTCACAAACCAGGGCATGGGCCAGGATACTATTTAAACACAAATCTCCTATTTAGACCACCATGGAAGGAATAAAAATGTAGAGGTCCCCAAGCTAGCCCTGAAAGCACCTGAACAAAGGAACTGATGCTTGGAACAGAGCTTCCTTCACTATAGGAACAGAGCCCATCTTTCACAGTTTTTTAAGTTAAAAAAAAAAAAAGAAAAAGGCTAGAAAATGAACAAACCACACAAACACACACATACATACAAAGAATCTCTCTACATATAAAGTTATTTTAATGGCAGGGAAGACCAACACACATATCAGAAGAGGACAAGAAAGTCAATATTGCTTCATCTATATTATCCAAAATAAATATGCATTGAACTAAGAAAATTAATGAAAGGGCTTAAAAAGGATTTGAAAAATCAAATGAGAGGTAGAAGAATGGTTGGGAAAAGAAATGAAAGTAATATAGGAACATCATGAAAAACGAGTCAACAGTTTAGAGGTACAAAAAGTGCTGAAGAAAATAATATTCTAAAAGGCCAATTAGTAGAAGAGGCACTGAAGAGAAGAACCCATTAAAAACGGGATTGGCCAAATGAAAAAATATGGAAGAAAATAAAATTTTAAAAGGCAAAAAAGAGGTTCAAAAATCCACTGAGGAAAAGAATTCTTTAAAAAGTAGAATTGGACAAATGGAAAAGGAGGTAAAAAAGTTGACTGAAGAAAATGTCTCAAAATTAGAATTAGGCAAATGGATGCTAATGACTCCATGAGACATTAAGAAACAATCAAAGTAAAAAAAGAAAAGAAAAGAAAATGAAAAATTTCTCATTGGAAAGAAATCTGGAAAATAATTCCAAGAGAGATAATCTAAGACTTGTTAGACTACCTAAAAGCCATGATAAAAAGAGAGCTCAAATATCACCTTTCAAGAAATTATCAAAGAAGGGGACAGCTGGGTGGCTCAGTGGATTGAGAGTTAGGCCTAGGAACTGGAGGTCCTAGGTTCAAATCTAGCCTCAGACACTTCCCAGCTGTGTGACCCTGGGCAAGTCACTTAACCCTCATTGCCTAGCCCTTACCGCTCTTCTGCCTTGGAGCCAATACACAGTATTGCTTCCAAGACAGAAGGTAAGGGTTATAAAAAAACAATTATCAAATAAAACTGCCCTGATATTCTAGAGTCAATAGAAAGAGTAGAAATTGAAAGAATCCATCAACAATAACCTGAAAGAGATCCCTAAAGGATAACTAAGGAACATTACAGTCAAATTCCAGAATTCTAAGATCTAGAAGAAAACACTGAAAACAGTCTAAAAGAAATAATTAAAATATTGTGTAGCCACAGGCAGAATAGCACAAACTTTAGTAGCTTCTACATTAAAGGATTGGTGGATTAAAGGATTGGTGGAAGGAATATGATATTCAAGGGGGCAAAGGAGTTAGGACTTCAACCAAGAATCACTTTGCCAGCAAAACTAAAAATAATTCTTCAGAGGGAAAATGTGGTATTCAATGAAATAGAGGACTTTTTAAATATTTATGATGAAAAGCCCAGAACTGAATAGAAAATTTAACTCTCAAATATAAGAGTCAAGGAAAGCATAAAAAGGTAAATAGGAAAGAGAAATCAAAAGACATTCAATAGGGTTAAACTATTTACATAACAAATGGGAAGATGATTCTTGTAACTCCTCAAATGGGTAAAACATACACAATCAATTAGCCATAGAAAATTGTTTTGCCTTACAGGAAAATAGAAGGGGAAAGGGATAAGAGAAAGTGGGGGTGGGGATTTTTGCTAGAAAAGTTGGCAAATTAGGGGATGTGGTAGTCAGAAGTTAAGTACTTTTGAGGATTGACAGAATGAAAGGAGATAGAAAAGGATAAATGAGGGGATGGGTAATAATATAGAGAATAATATCTAGTCATAATGGTGGAATTTTCTTGTACAAATTTCTCTAATAATGGTCTCATTTCTCAACTACCTAGATAAATGAGTCAAATTTTTGAGATTACAAGTCATTCTCCAGTTGATAAATAGTTAAAGGATATGAACAGGCAGTTCTCAGGAAAAAGTAATTAAAGTTCTCTGTAATACATGAAAAATAAAGCTCTAAACCACTATTAATTAGAGAATTGCAAATTAAAACAACTCTGAGGCACCACCATACTTCTGTCAGATTGGCTATTATGACTGAAAAGGAAAATGACAAAACTTGCAAAGATGTGGGAAAGTTAAGATGCTAATGCACTGTTGGGGGAGTTGTGAAGTGATTCAATCATTCTGGAGAGCAATTTGGATCTATGCTCAAAGGGCTATAAAGCAGTATTATACCCTTTTACCTACCGATACCATTACTAAGTTTGTATCCCACAGAGATTTTAAAAAATGGGAAGGACCTACATGTACAAAATCATTTTTAAAAGCTTTTTTGTTTGTAGAACAAGTAATTGGAAAGTGAGGAGATACTCATCAATTGAGGAATGGTCGCATAAGCTATAGTATATAATTATAATGGAATATTATTGTGCTATAAGAAATGATGAGCAAGAAGAACTCAAAAAATCCTGGAAAGATTTACACAAACTGAAGCAGAGTGAAGTAAACAGAACTAAGAGAATATTGTACACAATGACAGCAATTCTGTATTATGAACAACTGTGAATATTTTAGCTATTCTCAGCAATATAATAAGTCAAAACAATACCAAAGGACTCATGATAAAAAAATATATCATCTGCTTGCAGAGAAACAACTGATGGAATCTGAGTTCAGACCAAAGCAAACTTTTTTTACTTTCTTAATTTTTTTGGAAGGGTTTCCTTCCACAAATGGATTAATATGGAAAAGTATTTTATATGATTGTACATGTAAAATCTATAACAGATTACTTCTCATCTCAGTGGGGTGGGGGAAAAGGAGGGGAGAAAGGGAAAGAATTCTAGACTCAAAATTATTTTTTAAAATATTGGAAACTGGTTTTGCTTGTAATTAGGGATAAATTCAATTCAACTCAATTAAAAAAAAGACTTTTCCGGCTCTTAAGGAACACACAGTATGGAGTAGATCTCCCATGGATATGGGAGATATGTTCCAAGACCTGCTGTGGATGACTGAAGCCATGGATATGAACAAACACCTGCTGACTTCCATATATATGTTCTCTCTCTGTCTCCACATTTCTGCCCTTTAGCTAAATGGCTCTGTAGCCTCTAACCCCACCAATCTATCCCCAAGAAAATATTCTAAAAAAAGGAAAAAATGGAAACAGAGAGACTCTCACTGGTGGCAGACTGCTGCCATGGGTAGGCTTCTGGAATTTCTGGGTGGACTTTCAGCACTTAGCCCAGACTTCTGATCCAATGAATTAAGTGGCCTCTTGGTTTGCTGGAGCAAGTGATAGACCTCCAGATGTTGGAGGTAGGGAAGGAATGAGATAAGGAAACAGGCCTGGGTTTATAATCTGCTATCAAGACTTCAGAGGACGCTAAGGTAGAGCTGGGTCTTTAAAGCTCTATGGCAGACCACATTTTAGGTCACTTCTACCAGACTGAGTCCAGTTGGTGTGAGCTTGGCATCTTTAATAGCAGGCTCCTTAACCCATGGCCCATAAGGACTCTAATAATGACAATGCATCTTTTAAGATGAAGCTCCAATTTATTATTATGGAAAACCTCCAAATTCATGAATTTCCAAATTTTGTTTTGGAAAAATATTGCTCTAACTCTCCACTTTCATCTCCTCAGCAAACAGTAGTGCTACTGCCCTCAACATATTCACATTCATTCATTCAACAAGCCTATACTGAGCACCTGGGAAAAGTACTGAACCGAATACTCAGAAAAAATACTATAAAATTTATATCTCTATGTTTAAGTAATTTATAGACTAGTTGGAGTATATCTTATGTCTATAGAAACTTATAATGCAAATTATTAGTATATATAGATATGTAAAAACAAATCAGAATATAATAAACATGTGAGAAAAATAAAGTGCTTTGAGATCATATCAAATGAGTGTTTATATATATCTGGCACTATGAATAAAAAGAAAAAATATTATAGTCTTTGACTTCAAGGAACAGACAATCTATTGAGGGAAATAACAGTGTCATTTTGTGACCACATATGCACACATATGTAAACATACACGAATACACATGCATACATGTGTTAACATATGTAGCTGCACAAAATATTTATTGTTGAGATTCGGTTGTATCCTCTTTGTGACCCTATTTAGGATATTCTTGGCAAAGTTCTGAAATGGTTTGTCATTTCCTTCTCCAGCTCATTTGACAGATGAGCAAACAGAGGCAAGGAGGGTTCAAGTGACTTGCCCAGAGTGACAGAACTTGAACTCAGATCTTCCTGACTCCAGGCCCAGCACTCTAATCACTGTGCCACTTAACAACATATTTACATTCAAAAAAAGCACTCTTAGAAAGGATAAATTAACAGCTAGAGGGATCAGTGATACATTAGAAAGAATTCTATAATTGGAATCAGAAGCCCTGGATCAAAATCTCAGCTCTGCATTTGGCTATAGGCAAATCATCAACTCTAGGTCTCAGTTTCCTTAACTGTTAAGTGAGGGAGGGGGGATTAGATTACCTCAAAGATCTCTTCCAGATCAAAATTCATGAATCTTAAATCTTGAAGGAGAAACTAAGGTGAAGATACTTACTAGGACTTTCCTTCTTGAAAGACTGATTTGTAGGCATTAAAGACCATTAGCTGAGACCAAAGACAGTACTTTTTATTTTTCCTGATACAGGGTTAAAGAGCATCAGAAAAAATAAAGGTAGAATTTTGAAGAAAAAGAGGGCAGCATTAGGAAGAAAGAATCCGCTTTTATTTATTCTCAATATCTCTAAAGCAAAGATTCTTTATTGGTGCTGGTGAATTTATATGTATATATATATATATATATATTTGTATTTCTATATTTGTATGTATATTTTATATTTTTATTTTTAATATTATTATTTTAATTTATTTTTTATTTTTAATATTATATATTTATATATATTATATATATAATTGTATTCAGATGTAATTGATTTCCCTTCTAATCTTAAGTATTTTACTTTATGTTTTTAAACATGTGATTCTGAGAAGAGTTCATAGGTTTTACCAGACTGCTTTGGATTTCCATGACATGCTACAAATGGAAGAATCCCCTCTCTAAAGCCTATGAGGGGGAAGGAGTCCTGTACTTTTAGCTTCTGAAAATTTGCCCAGGGGAGGGAAAGGAGACAAAGGATGGAATTTGGTTGTAGCTGAAAAGACAAGATTTCTGTAACCCCAGGTCTGAAATGTGAAATTCTGGTGTCTCGTTTAGCCACTTAAGTACTTGTTGCCCGCTATTGTTGGCTGTTTTACCACTCAAGAATTAATTTTATGGAAATAAATCTATACATGTAAAGGCCACTAGGTGGCATGGTGGAAAGATATCCTGGGATGCAGTCAGGAACATACACCTTTGTGAGTTCAAATTGGACCTCATATAATTACTAGCTGAATGACCCTAGGCAAGTCATTTAACCCTGTTTGCCTCAGTTTCCTCATATGTAAAGAGAGCTGGAGAAGGATATGGCAAACCATTCCAGTATCTTTGCCAAGAAAATCATAAATGGGCTCACAAAGAATTAGACAGATATAACTGAAAGTACTGAACAATAAATGTATGCAAATATAAAAATATGTGTGTATATATACAGTCTGCATATGTGCATACACATGTAAACAGGTATGTGTATGCACACACAGGTATACTTACATCTATATGTGTATACATGTATACCTAGACATGTAGGCATGTTCATATTTATATGTACATATTTAGACACATATACTGATATATGTGTGAATACAAATATATCCCTATATATTTCAAAATTCTCCCTGATGAATACTGAGATTTCAAATCACTTGTGAGGGCTTCTGTGCTAGCATTCTTTATCTATCTCTATCTCTATTTCTATTTCTATCTCTATCCATATCTTTATCATCTATACCCATATCTATAACTATATCTATATCATCTATATCCATATATATGTCTATGTCTATATCTATATCCATATCATATCTATATCTCTGTCTATATCTATATGCATATCCATATCTATATCTATGTCTATATCTATATCCATATCCATATCTATATCTATATATCTGTCTATATCTATATCCATATCTATGTCTATATCTCTGTCTATATCTATATCCATATCTATGTCTATATCTCTGTCTATATCTATATGCATATCCATATCTATGTCTATATCTATATCCATATCCATATCCATATCTATGTCTATATCTCTGTCTATATCCATATCCATATCTATGTCTATATCTCTGTCTATATATATATCCATATCTATGTCTATATCTCTGTCTATATCTATATGCATATCCATATCTATGTCTATATCTATATCCATATCCATATCTATATCTATATATCTGTCTATATCTATATCCATATCTATGTCTATATCTCTGTCTATATCTATATCCATATCTATGTCTATATCTCTGTCTATATCTATATGCATATCCATATCTATGTCTATATCTATATCCATATCCATATCTATATATCTGTCTATATCTATATCCATATCTCTGTCTATATCTCTGTCTATATTTATATGCATATCCATATCTATATTTATGTCTATATCTATATGCATATCCATATCTATGTCTATATCTATATATCTGTCTATATCTATATCCATATCTATGTCTATATCTCTGTCTATATCTATATCCATATCTATGTCTATATCTATATGCATATCCATATCTATATCTATGTCTATATCTATATCCATATCCATATCCATATCTATATCTATGTCTATATATCTGTCTATATCTATATCCATATCGATGTCTATATCTATATCCATATCCATATCTATATCTCTGTCTATATCTATATTTATATCCATATCTATATCTCTGTCTATGTCTATATCTATATCCATATCCATATCTATATCTATGTCTATATCTCTGTCTCTGTCTATATCTATATCCATATTTATGTCTGTCTATATCTATACCTATAACCATATCTATATCCATATCCATATCTATGTCTATATCTATATCTACAGTGGCTATGCTATTATTTCTTAATCTGTTTTCTCTGTCAGGAAGAAAATAAGTTTTTCATTTTAAAGATAACTCTCTCCCCCACCCTTATTCTATTCTATTTTTCCTGCTGGCAAGCCTCCAAGCATGTCAGCATAGGCCCTGTAGGTTCCTGTGATTACATGGAAGGCCATGTACTGCAACCCATATTTTGAGTCAGCATTTCTTCAATAGTGAAATAATCAACATTTTTTAACAGTCATAGAAATAGAAATAGCTCATGTTAGTACAAAGAGGTCACATACTCATTTCCTATGTGGATATTTCTGCACATACCTATAAATCCACTTTTGGACCTTCCATCTTGGGAGTATTGAATCCAAGAGGCAACAATTAAAAGGAACCTCAGAGGACATTCAGACTAACCTAACCTTAATAGGCATTATATGATTATAGGTTTAGATATGACAAGAACCTCAAAAGTCATCTGTTCCAATTCTCTCATTTTATAGTAAAGGACACAGAGGTGGAGGGAGGTTAAATGATTTGGCCATGGTAACAAAGCTAGGAAATGCCAGAGGCAGGATTTGAACTTGAATCCTTTGGCTCCAGGGCCAGTGTATTTTCTCTCTCTACCATGCTGTTTTCCTCAAAAATGGATCCTAGAGATTCCTGTTGAATATAATCCAAAAATGGGGAACTTAGAGGGCCCCATTCTGTTTTTGGACAGTTCTAATAGTTAAAAATTTTTTTCTTTAGACTGAGAAAAAGATTGACTATATATTTTCTACCCATTCATCTTAATTCTAGCCTCTAGAGTAAACAGAATAAGTCTAATCTCTTCTACTTCAATATGGCTATTGTGTCTTCGCTAAGTCTTTTCTCCTTCAGTCTATGCTCTTTTCCTATACCTGATCATTGAAGACCCAAGTTGTTACTCCCTTCACTATTTTGGTAATTTTCTATCTTTTTAAAATCCTTACTTCCTACATTGGTACCAACTTTAGGACAGAAGGGCAAAGGCTAGCAAATCGTGTTATTTGCCCAGGATCACATATCTTGGAAATGAGGCCAGATTTGAACCCAGAGACTCCCAAATCCAGGTCTGGTGCTCTATCCATTATGCTATCTAGCTGCCCCAATACTGGTGATTTTCCACTGAACCTTATCTATTTTGTCTGGGAGCTTCTTTAGATGGACTCCAATCTGAACACGCAACTGCATGTGTGGATTTCATTGTTCAATTGCCCTAGGGCATCCCCGTGACTTCTCAAAGTAAAACTCTCATTCGTGGTCACTAATCCACAAATATGTGTTTTTTTCCACTAGTAAATTGTAATAAATCTTAATAGAAATTAAGGATGATCTTGCTTTTTGTATCTGTATTCCCAGCACTTAACAATAGTGCCTAGCACCTAATAAGCTCTGAATGAATGCTTAAAAACAGTTGTGCACCAGGGCAAATAACAGCAGAACTGTCACCTGCATTATCTTAGATTAAGGTTTTAAAAAAAAAAAATCTTTTTTAGAAGGAACCTTGAGGCAAGTCTTTCTTTCCTGCTGGGTAATATTTGGCACTAAGTTGATTTCTGGCTTGCCATAAAACAATCATTAAATGAACATCACAAATAGAAAACTGTCAAGAAAATGCTTTCATAAAATCATCTGCTCTCCATTTCTGTATTCATGATGCAGCCAACTCTTTACAGAGAACACTATCAGAGGGTCTCCAGGCCTGGCTTACTACAGATTAACTTCTTCAGAGTGAGAGAAGTATGAAGGCAACTGAGGCAGAATCCCTAAGTGTCAAGATCTTTCCTCTTACTGGTACCATGAACCCCTTATCCAGGAGCAAAGTATGACCCAGTTTCCTTACTTCTGGGATTACTGACTAAGTTACTTATTTGGTTCTATTTCCTCTTTTCTATAGATTCAGTCAGTGGGCTGGGGTCAGGACCACTAGCTGTGTGAATTTGGGCAAGTCACTCAATCTTTCTGAGATTCAGTCTTGGTATCTATAAAAACAAGGTGATATTATTTTCAGTTACCTCTTCACTTCTTGGGAGCAAAATGCTTTGGAAGCATTAAGGCATCGTGGAAATTGAGTTGTCATTTTTCCCATTATTGTTATTGCTAGTTGTCTTCAGGGACAGTGGTCATTTGATCGTGCCTTGCTCTCAAGTATTTATGAACTCCTTTCATCTCTTGGCTAGGAAGGTAGAGTTGTTATAAAAGCATAGATTTAGATCTTGAAGCAACTTTGGAGATGATTCAAAGCCTTTATTTTAGAGACGACGAAACTGATCAGTCTACTGGTGTTTAGCTAGGCAGTTCATAGGACCATACCTCTAAGGCTGGAAGGGAGCTCAGACCTTGTTGTGTCCAGTCCTCTCCTTTTACATATGGGAAAACTGAAGCACAGAAACTTGTCCAAAGTTCCATCAGTAAGAAGTGTTAGAACCAAAATTTGAATTTAAAGTTTCTTCCCCCAAACTAGCATTCTTTCCATGGCACTGTGCTATTTCTTATAATTATTCATAAATATTTTATTCATCATTGTACAGCATTAAGCATTAATTTAAAAATCTCAAGTCTGTGAACTCCCTACTCATGTTTTTAGTCTTCTCTTGAAGAAAATATTTAGGTCTTTTTAATTTTATGTTTTTGAACTTAAACCCTTCCCCCTTGCAAACAAAAGAATATTTCATATACACAAAAAGTAAAGTATAGAAAGAGGAGTAATTCTATATGAAGCCATGGATCCTCATTTCATAATTCTTTTACATATGTATACACACATATGTACCAATATATCTATTATATATCTATATTTATTGATCTATCATTATCTATTGATATCGATCTACTTATCCATCCATCCATCTATCTATCTATCTATCTATCTATCTATCTATCTATCTATCTATCTATCTACCTCTATTTGATTGGGAACCTTTGACCCAGAGTGACAAGCCATAGAGACCCAGAATCCCCAGCCCACAAAATCAAAGTAGAATCAGAGGCAAAATTACTACTTCCTCCATCAAGTCATTCTGTCCTTCCTAACCCCTGTCATTAAAACCAGCATTTTCTATTGTCCCTGGTCCCATTACAGTTCCACACAGTTGAAGGTGTTGCAGAAACACCAGTTATTATACTTATTAACATTTTATGGGCTTGTTATTCACACATTAAGCTCCTTACCATGAAGTGGTGTTTTTGAAAAGCACAGCACATGCTTAATTGATTTCCTTATAAAAAGGGTGCCCTCCTTCCCTTGGTTTTCTCTGCTCCTTCCTAGGCTTGGAGTCATTAATGGGGGCAATAGAGATTTTATGTACTTAATAGAAGCCAGAAATGACAGCTCAAATTATTCTTGCTGAGCAGATTATAAATTCCTGCTGTTTCAAGGTACCTTTCCCCCTACTGTGATGAAGGATGTCCTTCAATTCACTTTTAGGGTTTCTTTGTTTCTGGCAGATATCAAGTGATAATCCTTCCTCTTAGAATTGGTAATGCTGCTTTCCCTCTTTTCCATCAATGGCATTCCAGGTAATATTTAAATACATCTTTTGATAGAGAGAATGATGAGCATTAGACTGGCATGGTAGTTAGAAAACCAGAAGGGGAAGCTTGGTGTCCTGGATAGCTAGCCAGACCCAGATTCAGGGAGATAGAGGTTCAAGTCTTGCCTCTGACAAAGACAGGCTTAGTGCTTCCAAGCAACTTTCTAAGCACAAAGGAAATGTCCTTCAGCATTAGTAAAGGAAGATCTTTATCAGGAACTCTCTAAAACAATGAAATTAAATTCTATTAAAAATAAATGAATAATAAATCAGATTTTGCTGGTGCAGTGAACAGCTTATCCCAGATCTATAGATGTTAGGACTCCCAACTAGAAGAAATTCTAGAAATCATCTAACCCAACTCAGCTGAAGAAACGTGTCCTTCAAATCCTAGTACTTTGTGTCTCATTGCTATCTATGACAACTACCTCTACACATTAGATTGAGAGAGAAGTCAGGCAGGATTAGTGTCTAAATATTTGACAGACTTTCATTTGGAAGAAGGATTAGGTTTATTCTGGTAAGCACCAGATGACAGAAAAAGAAACACTGGAAACACTGGGCGAAAATTCCAGGGAGCTAAATTTTGACTTAATATGAGGGAAAAAACAAAACAAATTTCTTATATTTAGAATTGTCTGAAAAAGCAACAGGCTGTTTCATAAAGTATTGAGTTTCCAATCTATGAATCCCTTTAGGGTAAACATCACTAGTCAGAAATGCTTAAGAGGTGATTTCTTCATTTGGTAGAAGAGATTGGTCCAAATGACCTCTGAAGGTCCTTTCCAACACTTAGATTCCAGCATTCTCATAGAGACTGGACTGTACATCCCCTCAAGTTTCTTTCCATCCTGAACTTCTGGGTCCCTCATTTACCAATGCCTAAATGAGGATACTGAAACAGTCAGAGGACTTTAGGAAGGTCAAGCTTGTCAGCAATATGCCAATGAGAGATCCCAGGACTCTTTGTTTTCAGGCTTCTCTGTTGGACTTGTCTTCCTCCTTCCAATACCATTATTTCTGTATATTCCCAAGACTGCAATGGCTGGCTGGCCCTGCTATTTTTCCCTGGCTTCTAAGGACAGCATGCCACTGGTGCTCAGCCAGTATGAATTCAAATAATGATGGCTCAACAAGAGGCTTGCCAGCCCTTGCTCAGTCACTGGAATGCTGGGATCTTGTGATCTGCCACAGAGAGATAACAGGATTACTGAATTCACCTTTGCATAATGTGGAGGCAGCTGTCCTAGGCTGCTTCAGCATTTATCTCAAAAACCTGGAATGAAATAGTTGCTTGCAGCCAGGGCAGCACCCAAGGGTAAATAGGTAGGGCTTTGTCTCTTTTTATTATTTATTTTTAAGGCTTCAAGGATTACATTGTGAAATAAATAAATGAATCTACACTCCCAGTATTTAATTTCCATTTAAGGAGCTGTCTGACCCTAACTCCTCCTCTGATATCCTTTTTTGAAAAGTTCTAGGGAGGGAGAAAAGAGGGAGAGAGGAAGAGAAGGAGGGAAGAAAGATACATCTATAACTATCTATATCAAAAGATATATACACATATTTCTATATACATACACACAAATATGTGGAGAGAAAAATAGACAAAGAGAGAGAGGAGAGACAGAGAGAGAAGGATAGAGAGACACAGAGGTAGAAACAGTGAGTCAGAGACGGCTCTTTTGAAAGAGATAGGAGGAAGAATGAGAAGATGGAAGAAGGAGAAGGATAATGGATTGGAAGGGGTATGGTGGGGAGAAGAATCAGAAAAAAGTTAGGGACTAGAGAATGAGGAATAAGGTAAGGAGTAAAAAAAGGGAGAATAGTGAGGGAAAAGGACAGAAAAGGAAAGAGAAAAGGAGAGTGATGGATTGAATATGTGGGAATAGAGGGAGAGAGAGAGAAGGGAAAAAAGAAAGGAAATAAAATTTAATGAAGAAAAGAGATAAGGGATAAGGAGGGTAATTGGAAAAGAGTGAGAAGAAGATAAAAAAATGGAGTGGGAAAAGAAAATGAAAGAAGAAAAGGGGAAGAGAAAGAGAAAGAACATTGGAATGATAACATTTTAGAGTTGTGAGGGACTTGAGTAGTCATCAAATCCAACCCATATCCAAAAAGAATTTCTCCTGGAAGGCAAGTAGTCATCTAGTGAAGCCCTCTGTCTTCCATGGTAGCCCATTCCAATTTGATTAATTTTAACTGGAGATTTTTCTTTATATCAAACCTGATTTTGACTTATTGTAACTTCCACCCATAGTTCCCAGTTGTGTCTTCTGGGATCAACCAAAAAAGGCCTCCTATTTCTTTCACATGATAACCTTACAAATACTTGAATATAGCTATCTGGTTCTCCCTGAATTTTTCTTGCAGGCTATACTTCCCTTGCCTTTTCAATTGGTCCTCATATGATCTTGGCTCAATATTTGGTACTTTCCTAGTCACCCTCCTCTATACACTCTCCAGTGATGGTTAGGAATTATGTCCTTCTTGAACTGCCAGGAATAGAAATGAATGTTCTAATTATGCACTATCAAAAATAGAGTGACCCAGAACTATCAGCACCAAATTCCTTAGGATTATAATGCTTTTAATGGAACACAGGAGCATTATATCTCAGGGTGAGAAGTGGAGAGGCTGCCTGAGAGATTAAATCAAATTTTGTTTTTGTTTTTGGAATGGAGCTTATAAACCACTAAAAACCCTAGTTTGTTTTCTGCCAAAATACTGTTTAAACAGGCTTTCCTTTTATGTGTCTGTGAAGTTTTTGACTTTATTTTTAACCTGTGGGAGCCTTATACCTATATCCAAATGAATTTAATTTTATTAGATTTAGTCCAATGCTGTAAAATTAGCATGTCAAACACAGGACCTGATTGGTTATAGACCCTCCCAAGTGGGCTGAAGCAGATTTAAAGGTAATTGGGAAATAATGTAACAAAATAAGGATACAATTTTAAAAAAAGATAACATTACATTTTTAAAGTGTCAGTATACATCAAGCAGGGATCCTTATGTTTCAATACAGCCTCCAATTCAATCTGAGTTAGATACCACTAGACTAGACCATCAGGATCATTTTGGATCAATTATTCATCATGTTAGCTATCCCACCTAGCTTTGTACTATGCCCAAATTTGATGAAAATGTCATTTATTCTTTTATTCAAATCAGGGATAAAAACAATAAATTTCCCAGCACAAGGCCAACCACAGATTCCTCTAGACACCTGCCAATATTATGTGTCTAGCTATAGCTAATAAGGTCCAGTCACATTATTGTTAAGTCTAAAGCTGTTCACTTTTTAAATAATAATACCATGAGAAACTTCCCTAAACTCTGGGTAAAACATATTCCCCTAATCTACTAGTTCATTAGTCATGCCAAGAAAATCATGCCAATAAGATAAGAATGGCATGACCTTTCCTTGAAAACATACTGCTACTTTATAATTACTGCTTCCTTTTCTAGATGATTATGAACCAACCCTTTAATAGTCCTTTCTAGAATTTTCTCAGGTATTCAGTTCAGAGACACAGATCTACAAATTGAAAACCCTATTCTCACTTAACTCCCATCGCCTAGCCCTTATTGCTCTTCTGTCATAAAATCAACATACAGTACTGATTCTAAGATAGAAGGTAAGGGTTTAAAGTAAATTTGATTCTATAAATATTTTGGTTTCAATGGGGCCTTCTTATCCATAGCCTCCTTGGGGAGCATGTTTAGCAGTAGAATCTCTAGGAAAAAGGATATGGACATTTTAATCACTTCACTTCCATAATGCCAAATTGCTTTCCAGATAGGTTATACCATTTACAGTATTATAGAGACAGGATTTATCCTTTATTCTATCCTTACAGTACATTTCTCATTCTTTGTTTTCTAAATGCCACTTCTAGTACCTTAGCAATCTCACTCTCCAGTTTTACTATAGGAGGTAGCTTGTTGCAGCCAGGTGATTTGAATTCATCAAAGGCTGCCAGATTCTTTCCTCTTCCTTCCAAATTTACCTTGGGCATCAAGTCTCTGTTATCATTTTTGTAATGTCCCTTCCTGTGCATGGATTGAGCTCCTTAATCAACATTTTTCCCTATTGTTATGTATGTCTCAAGGTAGTATTTCTGTTTTCTTTTATCTTTCTCTGCCCTGAACTCCCCAAATATCAACAAACATTACTGCTGTCCTTAGCCTTCCTCCCCAGCCTCAGCTCATCTTAAGCTTTAGCACTCCTGAGATTTTTTTCTAAGACCATACCATTCTCTAGTATTCATCCTTTCTCTCCTAGGAAGGTCTCTTACACAGGCAGCAGATGGAGCAGTGGATACAGTGCTGGGCTTAAAATCAGTTAATCCTGATTTCCATTCCTTCTACAGATACTTCCTCACTGTGCCACCCTGGGAAAATCACTTGACCGCTATCTACCTCAGTTTTCTAATCTGTGAAATGGGGATAATAATAGCATACCACCTGCCTTCCAGCATCATAGTGAGGTTCAAATGAGATTTGTAAAGAGCTTGCCCCATAAGCACTGGCAATACAAAGAAAAAAAGTCCCTAGTCTTAACAAGTTCACAATCTAACTAGAAAGGCAACATACAAATAATCATGTGCAAAAAATATGCCACAGAATAAATTGGAGTTGATGTCAGAGAGAAGGCACTAACATTGAAGAGAATTGGGAAAGTTTCCTTTTAGAAGACAAGACTTTAGCTGGGTTTTGAAGCAATCCAGGAAAAGTAGGAAGCAGAGATGAAGTGGGAGAGAATGACTGGCATGGCAGATAGACCATGAAAATATATGAATTTGGGAAACAGGGTTCCCTGTATGAGTGGAGGCTAGTGTTACCAATTTCACTGGTCCTGAGTGAAACTTAAATAAAATAGGAGCAAGTCATAGGCTCTTTGTGTGGCCATTTTCTTCAAATGTCACAAGAATTGGATTGGACTAGATGGCTTATAAATTCATTTCTAGATTTAGACCCATGAACCAATGAGTAGTATCAGCAAATGAACATGAGTGCAAAGATTCATGGACCACTCTCAGGGGATACAGTTGTTTAATTTGGCTTAAATGTGAAAAGTATGAAAAACAGTAATAAGAGACAAGGCCAGAGAGGCAAGTGAGGATTTTAAAATTTTAATATTATTGTTAATAATTTAAATTTTTGAGCACTGGGTTTTAATGGTGGACATTCACTATTTGAAAGATCACGCCCATGTCTAGTCAACTGTAAGATTTTTGGCCATGCTTTGTGTCAGTGAAGGGTCTCTCCAGGTGTTGTTCCCTTTAGGGAGGGCTCTATCCAGGTAAGAGACACCTGACCACAGTGACTTTGTTGTCTGGCCTTCAGCTGGGAGGCCCAGAGAGTTTTGGAGCAAAGAGCAGCTGTGCCTTGGTGTTGATTTTGGAAGGCTTTGACAGCTGCAGGAAGGAGCAGCCCCTTAGCTGCCTGCCAGATGTAAAGTCTTCCGGCTTTGCTTCAGCTTTTGAGATCTGATTTATCTTCAGAATAAGAAAGGAATCAAATAAATAAAATGAAACTCGTGCGCAACAGGAAAAGTCAAAATCTAGCAAATTATAGGCAGCGTGGTGTGACAGAAATGGTGGCTTCTATAATACTGTAAATGGCATACATAACCTGTCTGGAAAGCAATTTGGCATTACGGAAGTGAAGTGATTAAAATGTCCATATCCTTTTTCCTAGAGATTCTACTGCTAAACATGCTCCCCAAGAGGCCATAGATAAGAAGGCCCCATTGAAACCAAAATATTTATACAATCAAATTTACTTTAAACCCTTCCCTTCTATCTTAGAATCAATACTGTGTATTGATTTATGACAGAAGAGCAATAAGGACTAGGTAATCGTGGTTAAGTGACTTTCCCTGGGTCACATAGTTGGGACACTTCCTAGCTGAGGCCAGATTTGAACTCAGTCTCTAAGCTTAGTCCTCAAGCCATTGAGTCAACAAGCTGCCCCCCACTTTCACTTTTTGTAGTTGCAAATAACAGGAAATAAATTAGATGGCAATCCATTGGGGAATGACTAATCAAATTGTGGTATGTGAATGTAGTGCAATCGAATATTGTTGTTTAGTCATTTTCCAGTCATATCTGTCCCTTTATGACCCCTTTAGGTACATTTTCCCCCTCTCTTTTCCTAGGTCAACATTGATTATTATATATAGTGTTAAAAGTTGATTTATTATTATTAGCATTATTGTTGTATTTATACTATATTCATTGCTCATGTTTCCCTTACTTCTTTCACCTAATTCACTGTGCATCAGTTTATATGTCTTCCCATGTTTTCTGAATTCCTCATACTTTTTTCTTATGGTGGAATAATATTTGATTGCACTTAGTAAACTACAATTTATTCTGCCACTTTTTAATTTATGAGTACTCACTTTCCTTCCAAATGACAAACATTTGTTAAGCACTCACTATTGATTGGAAGAAAATGAATGAATGAAGAAGAATGATAGAACAATATATACTCATAAAGGAATGAACAAGTATGGCTCCTTTGCTTAAATCCTTTGATAGGAGAAACAGATTTGCTTGCATTCCATATGCCTGGTGCTTAAGACTTCAAAGGAACCAAGATTATAAATCTTTATCTATTTCAAAGAGTGGGCTTGTCCACACTGGATGAACTGGAGAGGAATTATGGAATTTTTCTTACTTCAGATTACTTGATTTACTTAGGAACTTTAGACTTGAAAGGAACTTCAGAGTCATAAAGTCCAAACCTTTCATTTTATGTATGAAGAAACTGAGATACAGAGAAGGTGACTAACTTTCCTAGGTTCATAAAGTTAATGTTTCAGATGGGATTGGAACTTGGGTCTTTCTGATCACAAATTGAGAGGCTTATTCATTGAACTATGCTACCTCTAGAGTCCTCTTGCCTTGGGAACAAGTCAGAAACAACTTGAGTCAATCTACATGAGTAAAGAATAGAGAAAAGACTTGAAAGCATATTTGTGATTAGGAACATACAGTTAAGACTGAGTTGGTCTGCTCTTAGCAAAGAACCTTCATTCATTCATTCATTCATTCATTCATTCATTCATTCATTCATTCAGTTTTATCCAACTTCTTTGTATCCATGAAGTTAAGAGAATCAGTTTCATGTCTATCCTGAAAGAAGAAGAGATTGAAGAGAGCATTATAGAAATATTTAAATATATTATGCTTAGTCCAATCTTTACATGAAAAGGAATAGTCCACTTTAACATGCCTTATTAACAGTGACCCATCCCATTTTTTTTTAAACCCTTACCTCCTGTCTTGGAATAAATACTGTGTATTGATTCTAAGGCAGAAGAGTAGCAAAGGTTAGGTAATGAAGGTAAAGTGACTTGCCCAGGGTCACACAGCTAAGAAGTGTTTGAGACTAGATTTAAACCCAGGACCTCTCATCTCTAGGTCTAGCTGTCAATACACTGAGCCACCTAGCTGGCCCCAACTCATTCTCTGTTAAAGACCTCCAAGGATAGAAAAGTTACCAGCTCGCAAAGGCAGCCCATCCCACTTTGGGATACTTATTATTATCAAGTATTTCTTGCCATCAAACCTAACTGTACTTCTTTATGATTTCCATCCCTTACTTCTAGCGTCCAAAAGAAAAACGTCTAGGACTTCCTTCATGTGACAGCCCTTCAAATATTGAATAGTAAATATCTCTCTATCAAGTCTCTCCTGAGTCTTCTCTTTCTCAGGTCAAACATTTCCAACTTTTGTGACCAGTCTTCATATGACATGGATCCAGAGCCCTTCACTGTCCTTGTTGCTCTTCAGTTTTGGACACAATGAGTGTTTAATACAGGTAGGAATATCTATTAGAAAGCTGAAAATATGTGAATGTAATCCTGGAAAGATTTGGGGACATTCAGTGGTTAAAGGAAGGAGACAGTTTAAAGACCATCTTGTCTGATCCCTCCTCCCATTTTACAAGTAAGGAAACTGAGGCTCTGCATGACTAAGTGATTTGCTCAAAGTCATGTAGTGATGGATAAATCCTATTTCTATTCCATCCCTCCCCAATCAGCTTGTAAGGTGAGTAGTTTGAGTGTTATTATATTCATTTTTGAGATAAGTTGAGTGAGGCACAAAGCACTTAAGCAACTTGGCCATGACTGTTCCACTAGTTATTAGCAAAATATGGTTTTAAATTTAGGTCTCCTGACTCAGTGCTAGCACTCTTCCATTTATATTGCACTACGTCCCTCTTCTTACCATTACATCATGCTAAAAGATGATACAACCATGATTCCATCCAGGTTCTTGGGTTACCTCACACTTGGTGGCCCTTTATTGCAGTAATTGTCATTCTTCTTACAATGTTTGCTCCCCCACCCCAGCCTTCTTTGGTTTCCCTTCTCCAACCAAGCCTATCCCAGTCTCAGGCAACTTATAACCATCCCTAAAATGTCACTTCACATTCTCATACTCCAAAGACAGCTAGCTCTGGGTCTGGAGTCAGAAAGACCTGAGTTCAAATCTAGATTCAGACACTCACTAGTTTTATGACCTTAGGCAAATCACTTGATGATAGCCTGCCTCAGTTTCCTCAACTGCAAAATAATATCCTTTACATTCCAGAATTGTTGTGATGATCAAATGAGAACAGTGTTTGGCATACTGTAAATGCTTGCTAAATGCTTTTTTCACTTTCTTTCTCCTTCTTCTTGTCTATCTTCTAGGGGAAGAAAACTGGTTTTGGATCAGTTTAAAGAAAAAGACTTTATTGTACAGCTAGGTTACATCACAGATAGAGCACCAGGACTGGAGTTGGGAGGTACTAGGATAAGATCTGGTTTGGGATGAGAGAAATGAAGGAGGGGAAGAGGAAAGGGAAGGGAAGGGAAGGGAAGGGAAGGGAAGGGAAGGGGAAGGGGAAGGGGAAGGGGAAGGGGAAGGGGAAGGGGAAGGGGAAGGGGAAGGGGAAGGGGAAGGGGAAGGGGAAGGGGAAGGGGAAGGGGAAGGGGAAGGGGAAGGGGAAGGGAAGGGAAGGGAAGGGAAGGGAAGGGAACTCAATAACTTTTAAGGATACTCAAACTTGAGCGTGCAACACCCATGGTTAATTAGACTAAATGTCTAATTGTTGGAATATGAGGGTTATCAAAGGGGCATTCCTATAGTATATCAAATTTCACCAAGTGTTTTCTAGGTTCCCTCTTAATGCTAAGATTCTGATTTTAGTATAAAATGGATTAATGATAAAAGATTTTAAGCAGAGACAAATTGTTCATTACTAGACCTTATTCTTTCTCTGATTCCCTTGCCATTTTAGAGGAAAATGCTTTCATATCCCCAAAATTAAAATTCCTAGAGAATCTTAGCATTGAGATCAGGAATTATCTTACTTTTACAATCTTCTAATCCAAAATGGAGCTAATAATAACACTTAATTCTCAGGATTATTGTAAGAATCAGATCAGATAATAGCTATGAAGTGCTTTGCAATCCTTAAAGCACTATATAAATGCTAGTAATTGTTGCTGCTCTCGTTATCACTATTGTTATTGTTGTCTCCCAGTCTTCCCCAACCTCCATGGTTTTGTTTTTGTTTTTCTCTCCAACATGGTGGAAATAGATTTTTCATTTGCTCTCTTTGCATCTTCATTTGTTAATGTTACTTCATTAAGTATTAAAGTGACACCTTCTCCCAGAAGTCTTCTTTGATTACCACATATAAAAGAGTTTATTAGTTTGGTGGTATCAAAATCAAATAGAGACATAACCCTGCTCACCTGCATATTAACTTAGAAGGATGCAAATTAACATTATGTTGCATTATAGTTTTATTTTTGTTAATGTTTCCCAATAACATTTTAATATGATTCAGGCCCACTAGGGAGTTTTACAGTCTTCTGCTTTGGGCTGAGTTTGACATATCTGTCTTAGGAACTGTGTTACAGTGGCAAGGGAACTGGACTTAGAACCAAAGGATTTGAATTTATGTTCTGGTTAAGCTATATCATCATCATCAGCGGCATCATCATGTCATCAATAATTACTAGCATTTATATAACATTTTATGGTGTTCAAAGCACTTTGAATGTGTTACTCCATCAGATTCTTACCACAACTTCTAAAAGAGATTCTATTACCACATCCACTTTACAGATGAGAAAACCGAGGCAGACAAAGGTTAAGTGACATGCCCAGGGTTATACAGTTGGTAAGTATCTAAGGCCAGATTTGAACTCAAATCTTCAGTTCCAAATCCAATGATCTATCTACTACACATCCAAGCTATCTACTTATTATGAATACCTTTTTTTGTTCCTTCTTGAATTTAGTTTCCTCTCATATCAAATGGAGAATTGATATGATGTTATTTGTAGTTTCAAATCTTTTTTAATAAAATATTCTCCTAAAGAGTTTATTCTACTTTCTTTTATATCATAATTATTTGTTTACATGTCTGCCTCCTACCACAAGATTGTAAATTCTTTGAAATGAAAAAAGTCTGTATCCAATCTAGTTTTTAGGGCCAAGTGTAAGTGTGCTCAAAGTAAGTGCAAAATAAGTGTTTGGGACGAATTAGGTAAAACATTTATTTTATTTACTATTATCTGAGACCTGTTAATTTCTTTGCATTCCCCACAGGCACCTAGCACAATACTATTCGAGAACTGGATGCTGGAATACCTTATAATTCACTAGTTGATGGACTAAAAGAAACTTTCATCCTACTCAGATTTCTTTCCTTCAAACTCCTTTATTCCTCAGAATCTCTGTAGCTTCAGTTCATTGTAAGAAACAGGTCTTCCCACCCCCTACCTCCCATCAGATGTTTTTTCTAAAATCATTTTTGATCTTAGAATTGATCATTCTAATGACTTTGGCCCGGTTGTTTTCAATCTGTTCATTTTCCCTCTGTTCATATTTGATAAGTATAGGAGAAACTCTGAAATCTAATCAATTTTTTTGTTGTTGTTGAGGAAAAAGTAAACTCTGAGAAAGCAAGAGAGGCTTGTTTGGAAGGAATGGTTTAAGTGGAACCTACCATGTCATTATAATTAAAGTTTACACATTAAATTCTTAATGTAGTCAAGTCAAATGGTCAGGTTTGTTAAATATTGAACAGCCTAGGAATAAGTAGTCTATTTGATCTAGTTTGGCACTTAGATGAGTCTTTCAAAGGTGTTGTTGCTCTCCAGTGCCTAACATGTAGTAGTCTTGACAATAAATGCTTCTTGTTTGATTACTTATAATGTAGAGCTCACTTGACATAGAAAATTATATTTTCAAAGTTGGCAGGAACCTTAGAAGACTTCTAGTCCAACTACTTAACCAAGGTACAAACAACTTCTGGCATATCCCCAAAACTTCTTCACTGAGCAATCTCTGCTCCTCACTCCTTGTTTGGGCAGCCCCATCTATCCATCAGCCATTCCAATTGTTTAGAGGTCTTTCTTAAACTGGGCTAAAATCTGTCTCCCTCAAACACCCACCCATTAAGTTTTATCCCTTATCCTGTACAGATCTGTTAAACATGTACTATGTGCTGGGAAAAAAATCCTGGAGAGGCAAAATAGAGACAAAAGATAGTCCTTACCTTTAAGGAGTTCACAGTCTAATAGGGAAAACAAATCTATGCAAGGAAGCTATGTACAGGATAAAGAGGACATAATTAAGAAAGGAAAAACATAAGAATTAAACTGGTTGGGAAAAAATATCTTTCAGAAGACAAGATTTTTGATGGGACTTGAAAGAAGCCAATAAGGAGAGGAGAGGAAAGAGAGTATTCCAGGCATGGAGAACTGTCAGAGAAAATACCTGGAGATGAGATATGGAAAATCTTGTTTGGGGTACAAAGAGGCCAGTGTTACTCAATGGAAAATTACATGAATAAGATATAAGGAGACTTTAAAAAGCTTGGAAGGGTCTGCCCTATAAAGGGTTTTGAATAGAAAACAGAGCAGAGGGTTTTGTATTTGGTCCTGAAGGTGTTAAGGATCCACTAAAGCTTACTGATTAGGGGGAAGGATGACATAGTCAGACCTGAGTTTTCAGAATATCAGTTTAGTGTCTGAATTGATTAGCAGGAGGGAGTTGAGGCAGGCAACCCCACATGTAGGCTATTGAAATAGTCCAGGCCTGAGGTGATAAAAGCCTGCCCCAAGGTGGTGGAAGTTTCAGAGGAGAGAAGGGGGCATATGTGGGAGATGCTTCAAAGGTAAAATTGACAGACCTTGGCATAATTTGAGACATAGGAGTGGAGAATGAGAGATGTTAGAGAAGGGAAGATTCTGAGAGAATGGGAGGATGGTGTTGCCTTTTGCAGTAATAGAAAAGTAGGAGGGGGAAGAATTTAGGCAGAAAGATAATGAATTCTGTTTAAAAATATTGGATTTAAGATACATATATATCCACTTAAGGTGTCTGAAGGGAAATAGGTAATGAGAGAGATTGGAGGTCAGAAGAATGAGTAAGTTGGACTGGATAACTTTGAGAATCACCCTCATAGAGATGGCCATCAAGTTTCTGAAGCTGATTAGATGACCAAGGGAAGTAGTATCAGGGGAGAAGAGAAGGGGATTCAGGAAGAACTCTTTGGGATCTCTACAGTTAAAGGAAATGATCTGGATAAGGATCCAGCAAAGGAGACTGAGAAGGAACAGTCTGAGAGATAGGAGGAGAACCAGGAGAGAGTGGTGTTCTAAAAACTTAGAGAGAGGAGAATGTAAAGGAGGAGAGGATGATCCAAAATGTCAAAGGCTTTAGAGAGGCCAAAAAGAATGAAGACTGAGAAAAGGCCATTGGATCTAGCAATTAAAAGATCAGTTGTAATTTTAGAGAGAGTAGTTTCAATGAAATGATGAGGCTGGAAGTTAATCATAAGGAGTTAAGAAGTGAGAAGAGAAAACATGGAAGTACATATTGTAGACAGTCTTTTTGAGGAGCTTGGTCACAAAGGCAGAAGAAATATAGAACAATAGGAAGGATTGAAATAGCAAGTGAAGGTTTCTGTAGCTGAGGAGATAAAGGTATGTATGTAGGTAGAAAGAAAGGAGCCAATAGAAATGGAGAAGTAGAAAATAAATAAAAATAAACAGAAAGGGCAATCTGTTGGAGAATTTGTGGTAAAATGGGATTGTATGAACAAGTAGAAGGATTAGTTTTACAAAGCAATAAGACTCTCTTCACTTCAGAAAGAAGTGAAGGAGATACTGGCAGAAGGCAATGAGAAAGAGGGGAGAAGAGAGAGATTATGGCAAATGGCCTCTTTTTTTTCTGTAAAATATGAGTTAATATTCTCAGCTGAGAGGGTAGAAAGAAGAGAAACCATGGGATGCTTAAGGGAGGATGAAAAGGTATAGGAGACTCTCTGTTGGGGAATGGGATAGAGAACTGATAGGCTAGTTGCAGCTTCATTGAGCAAAGAACAGAAGGTTATCTTCTTAAATGACTAAGAAACTAGATTGCTACTCCTTCAGCCCAAGACTGAATTTTGATTCCTGTTTGACACTGTTGATTCCTAAGGAGACAGAAGTCTTGACAGGAACTTGTCTTTTATACACGACAAATACAATATCTTATTCCTCAAAAAGGGAGGTATAGAATAATACATGTAAAGCTTTGTGGGTAGGAAGTGATTCATACAAAGCAATATCTGGTTTAGTATAAATTAAATCTAAGCTGTTTATGTTTCTTTTAAAAATACATGACTTAAAGTTTTTTTTTTTTTTATGCAAAATGCCTTCCAATTTTCCAAAAAGGTCCTGTAGAATCGGAAGTCATTTCCTGAGTAGTTTATATTATCTTATTTCTCTTCCTTTTTAACTTAAAACAGTACATATATAGTCTCCCATATTTATGTATAGATTTATTCTATTTATCATTTCTTGCTACCCAATGCTGTTCCTTTATATATCCATACACCATAATTTAAAGCAATTGTACAACTAATGGGCATGCATTTTATTAGCACAAAGATTACAGTTATGAATATTTTGGAGTTTATCAAAATTTTATTTCTGTCATTGACTTCCTTGAGATATATGTCTAGCATTCAGTTTTCTGGGTCATGATAATTTAGGACATTTCCTTGAAGAATGCCAATTAAAATCCATAATCATTGGACTAATTCACAGCTCCCCCAATGTGTGTATTTATGTCCATATTCCCGTTATCATAACTCTTCCAGTTGTTGACTAGTCCTTTGTTTTGTCATGGTTGCATTTTTTGATATTATGAAAATTTGTTTAAATGTGAACTTCTCTTAATAGCTGTGATTTGGAGCATGCACATGACATGTGCATTTATAGTTTGTAATTCTTTTGAATTCCCTACTTGTTTTGACCACTTACTTATTGGGGAAAAATGCTTGGTATTTAATTTGTCAATTCTTTATAAATAACTATTAGATTTTTATTGGCAATATTTGATGAAAATATTATTTGGTAAAAATTGTTGGGAAAAATGTAAAAGCAGTTTGGCAGAAATTAGATTTAGACCAATATTTTACACAATTAACCAAGAAAAGATCAAAATGGATGCATGATGTAGACATAAAGGGAGTTATCATAAAACAAAGAAGAACAAGAAACATTATCTCTGTGATTTATGAATAAGAGAAGAACTTATGAATAAACGAGACAAATAATTGTGAGACTAAAAAGGATAGTTTTGAATACATTAAATTTAAAAGATTTTGTACAAATAAAACTAATGTATCCAAATTAGAAGGAAAGAATTTGGGGGGAAATTACAGACAGTCTCTTGGATAGAGGTCTCATATCCAAAATATATATAGAAACACTGAAAAATTTATAAGAACATGAACCATTCCCCATTTGATAAAGGTTCAAAAGATATAAACAGTTTTGGGATGGAGAAATCAAAGCTTTATATAACTATGTAAAAATGGTTCTCAATCATTATTTATTAGAGAAATGCAAATAAAAACAAATCTGACATACCATCTCATACCTGTCAAATTAACTAAGATGATAAAATGACAAAATGACAAATGTTTGAGGGGATGAGGAAAATGGAGATACTAATATACTGCTGGCAGAACTGTGAACTGATTCAACCATTTTGGAGAATAATTGTGAATTATGCCCAAAGAGTTATAAAACTGTATATACCTTTTAACACAGCAATACAACTATTTGGTTTATTTTCTCAGGTGATTATGGAAAATAAAAATGAATCTATATGTTCAGTATTATTATTAATATTATTTAAAAACCCTTACCTTCTGTTTTAGAATGAAGTATTGATTCTAAGACAGAAGAGTGGTAAAGGCTAGCAATGGAGGTTAAGTGACTTGTCCAGGGCTACACAATTAGGAAGCATCTGGGGCCAGATTTTAACCTAGGACCTCCTGTCTCTAGTCCTGGCTCTCAATTCACTGAGCCACCCAACTGTTCCCTGTTCTATATTATTAATAGCAGTTCTCTTTTGGTAGCAAAGAACTGGAAATTGAGGAGATGCCCATCCTTTGGTGAATGGTTAAACAAATGGTACCATATGATTCTAATAGAATACTATTGTGTCATAAAACGTGATGAACAGGTTAATTAAACAAAAAAATATGGAAAGGACAAAATGAAATTATGAAGAGTAAAGTGAAAAAAGAGGACATTATATATAGCAACAGAAATATTGTTTGAAGAATGATTTGTATGTCCACCCTCCAGAAGGAACTGATAAATATAAATTAGATGTAAATTTCTATATACATATATCTTTGTTAAATAATGTCTTCTCTAGTCCAAGAAGGAGAGGGAGGGAAGGAAGGCATTACCTGGAAATTTTAATGTAAGAAAGAAACAAAATAATATAATTAAAAAAACAAAATTATATCAGTAATTTATGTTTTATATTAGTCATGTACAAGGCTCTTTTAAAATAAAATTGCTTCTGTTTCTTGTTTATTTGTTTTAATCTATTCCAAAGTTTTGTGTTTTCAAAGAGGACCAAGAGTTTTTGTTCAGTCATTTTATTTGTATACAACTTTTCATGACCCCATTTGGGATATTCCTGGCAAAGACATTAGAATAGTTTGTTATTTCCTTCTTCAAGTCATTTTGTAGATAACGAATTGAAGCAAATAAGATAAAGTGATTTTCCCAGGATCACACAGCTAGTAAATATCTGAGACCAACTTTGAACATACAGAGATAAGTCTTTCTGACTGTAGACCTGGTTCTTTATCCACTGCACCATCTAGCTCCCCAAGAGGTACTTAGTTGGGAAAAATATAATATTATAAAAAAATTTTAATGGCAAAAACAAAACAAAACACTATACCTGGAGTCCAAATATCTGGCTTTGAGTCCAAATTCGGCCATTTATTATCTAACTAAGCTGGAACAAATCCTAGTGCTTCCTTTGATTACCAATTGACACTTGGAATGTGTCTCATTGGTAATCTGGTATAGTCACCTCATTTGATGGAAGCATCATGCTTTAAGGATCTTGGAATCAAGAAGAAAATGATGATAAAGTAATATACTTAAAAAAAAAAAAACAAGCCTCACCATCTGTCTTAGAATTGATAATTAATATCAATTGCAAGCCAAAAGAGCTGTAAGGGTTAGGCAATTGGAGGTAAGACACTTGCCTAGGGTCATATAGCTAGTAAGTGTTTGAGGGTAGATTTGCACCCAGGACCTTCTGTGTCTCCGGGTCTGGCTCTCTATCCACTGAGCCACCTAGTTGCTCCAGGAGTATGCTTTTGACACATACTAACAGATTGCCCTAGGTGCTTATCCTTTTGGTGCTCCAGGATAATTCCAGGACTATAAGTTACAGAAAAAGTGAGTAATTTCATCCATTCAGGTAGTTTCCACATAGTAATTAAGTCACAGGTCCAAGCATTATCCCTTATACCAAGAAGTACTCTGGCAAAGTAGACAGAGAGAGATGGCCTGTACTCAAGTCCTACTTCTCCATTTTTGTTGTACCTTACTCATCACCATATACTACTCCTTTATTCAGTGACATTGGCTTACTAGCTGTTCCATGGACAAGATACTCTCTCTCAGCTCTGATCATTTTCTTTAGTTGTGACCCAAGCCTGGAATGCTTTTCCCTCCTCAACATTTAACTATTGTCTTCTCCAGATTCTTTTAAGTCTTTACTAAAATACTGTCTTCTATAGGAAGCCTTCCCAACCCCTCTTAATTCCAATTCCTTCTCTTCATTAATTATTTCCAATTTATCTATTATAAAGCTTATTTCATTTTTCCCCTGTTGTCTCCCTCATTAGATTATCAGCAACTTGAAGTCAGGGAATCATTTGCTTCTTTCAGTATACTCAGCATGTATTAGGTGATTAATAAATATTGATTGATTGATTGACATATGTTGGCAGTTTGACTACAGGTAAATCACTTAAACTGTCTATGTCCCAGGAAATTGTATAACACTGTAAATTGCAAAGACTGTTGAATCTGTAGAGGAAATTTTTCATTGGGAACTTGGTAAACTTATGAAATCATAGGTCTGCTTTATTAAAAAAATGATAAAGTATTTGATTAGCCATATGGGATAGTGTGATATCTCAAAATGTTAACTTCCTTCACCTTTCATTTATGTTTTTGTTCCTCATTATTTCCTTTGAGATTTTAGATGTTTTGTTCTTCCAAATGAATTCTATTGTTTTTTCTTGTTCTGACTTGGTATAGTATTGAATTTGTAAACGTTCTTTCTTTTTTTTCTTAGCTCGCTGTTTGTCCCTGTTGTTAGTTTGGCTCACTTAACTCACTTAACTCATAATTTTCTTTATTTTTCTTTTGAGCTTCTTTACATTTTTGTCTCTTCTCTTACCCTGTTAAGTATATCATTTCAAAAACTTCCTTTCCTTCCTCCAACTTTCTAGCTTAAATAATATTTCTTTTTTGAGAATTATTTCCCCCCAAAGTTTTTATTCATTGCCTTCCTTCCTTTTTTTTCCCATTTCTAGTCTATCCCAATTCTATTCTCCCCTTCATGGGTTATTTTCTTACACATCCCGTCTTTCTTTTATGTTTCTTATGAAAGATAGAGCTTCTGGCATTCTAAATTTGAGCTTGATTTTCTACTTTGGTTTATTGGTATATTTATAGATTTGAGCCTATCCTACTCTCCCAGTATATTTTATATTTTATTTAATTCTATTAATATTTTTCTGATATGACTTAATTGTAAAAAATATTTATTTCTAAAGGAAATACAGTTATGTTAGGAAATTATTCTGTATTCTATCAAAAGGTCTAACTCCTATGGTGATTGTCTTATTTGTAAAATTCTATACCTTACATTCTAGATTTTTCTACCATGATGTTTGTCTTAATCAATTCTGACCTAGGATCTTTGATTTCTTTCCTAAATTTCCATTCTAAATTCTTCTTTTAAAAGTTTATCCTACCTTTTTTAACATTCTCGATTCTTATACTTGTTCCATGATCTCTGTAGAATCTTTAGAATTCTCTATTTTAATTGTGGATTTAGAGTTCAATTTCTTTCATAGCAGAATATTTCTTGAATATGTTATGTATATTACTCAGTTAAAATAATAATATTTTAAAAATGAAAATAACAAAAATAAAATAAGATAAAAAGTAAATTAAAATTATTCAGTTTTGCTGACCACATAGATTTTGCTATTGGTTTGTCTACTAGGCCTATATCTAGACTTTTTCTCTAGGAGAAAATACCCAAAGGACACTAATTTATTGGCATTGGTAGGATTTGAATCTAGGTCTTCTTCACCCTGAGCCTGGCATTCTATATCCTCTATGCTGCAACTCTTTAATCTGAATTCAGTATTTATTCAAAATGCAAAATTATGGGTTGCTTAACATTTTACTTCTGTGTTCTCCCCTTCTTGTTGCTTGAATTAGGAGTTCAGTACCTGGCCCAGAATGGTTGAATGATATCTTGGGTGAGTATCACATACATAACTTCTACTTCCTCTTTTCAGTCTTATTTCCAAAGTTAGGAACCAATAGTTGTTGATTCAGTTGTATCTGACTCACTGTGACCCCCTTTAAGGGTCTTCTTGGCAAAGATACTGAATGGTTTGCCATTTCCTACTTCAGCTCATTTTATAGATTAGGAAACAAAGGTAAATAGGGTTAAGTGACTTACCCAGGATAGCACTGTAATATGTGTATGAGGAATTGAACTCATGAAGATTAGTCTTTCTGATTCCAAGCCCAGTACTCTACCCACTGTTCTATCTAACTGCTGTTGGGAGCCAATAGACACAGACAAAAGACAAAAATTGATATGGGCTGTCTGTTTTTCTGCTTTAGTAACAAGCCCACATCTTGGTAGAAAACTGTCCCCACAGAAACATAGTATCTCTTAATCATTAAAAAGAAGACAGAAACATGCAAATAGTCTTCCATTGACTCCTCTCTTTCATTCTTTCTTACTTGTTGAAGTTTTCAGGAGGTAAGCCTCAGCATAAGCAAAACACCCAAAGGCAAACCTCAGCCAGGGGCTGATTTGACATAGAGGAACAAAAGCAGGATCACTCCTGAACAAGTCATCCTCAAATTACAGGCCTGTCACTACAGCATCCTGTAAAGGGTCAGCACCTTCCCCTGTTCCTGACAGACATGGATCTGCGTGCTAGACGCCTGATCGATATACCAGTTAACTAAACAGCTGGCTAATAATGCGACTGACAGCTCACAATGCTTTGTTTGAAGGCAAGGAAATAAGATGAGATTTTCACTGATCCTTTTCTCCCAGCCTCCCTAAGAGCTATACCATCTTATGATTTAAAGGAGAAAGCTCTGAATTTTGGGGCAGAAGACCTGGGTTTGAGTTCCCAGTTCTGCCCTTTGTTAAAGACTCTGGGCTTCCAGGAATAGCATATGCTCTAAGCAACCATTTCAAGCTTTGTGGAATAAATAACATAGCAGAGGATACTAGCTGGTACAGGACACAGAATTATGAAACTGAAATCATGGGACCTGAGTTCAAATATCAACTCTTCTACATACAAAAAGACCCCCCAGAGGTGTGCTGGAGTCAGAAAGTAAATTGTTAAATATTTTGGAGCATCTGTACTCCAGAAGTGGACAACTATTACAAATCAGTGTCTTGAATTTGTGGACTTAAGAAAGTAATGGAGAAAATGTTAAAGGTCCAGATAAAAATTTAAAGTGTTACATGTACATTTTTTTCCTAGCATACCTGAGTATTAAACATTTATTAGTATGCAGCTGCCTAAAGCCATTCCCCTTATCTCTCTGGGCCTCTGTTTCCTCATCTGTAAAATAACAAGATAGATTGTTTAATATCTAAACTCCCTTCTACTTCTAGACCTTATGAAATACTTAATACTAATAATGCTATTAGGTACCTAGGTGATGCAGTAGAAAGATTGTTGGGCCTGATGTCTAGAAGACTCATCTTCCTGACTTCAATCTGACCTCAGATACTTCCTAAATTTGGGACCCTGGGCAAGTTACTCCATCCTGTTTGCCTCAGTTTCCTAATCTGTAAAATGAGGTGGAGAAGGAGATGGCAAACCCTCCAGAATATTTTCCAAGAAAACCACACATAGAGTCACAAAAAATTGACTTACTGACAAAAGATTAAGCAAAAATAATGCTACCCTTATTATTCAGATAAGTAAAATGAGGATCAAAGAACTGACCTGAATTGCCTAAATTTCAATAGTTTATAAATCTGGGAGCTGGGATTTGAATCATATTCTCTCATTTCCATGTTCTTTCCTCATCATGAGATACTATAATGTTTTCTATGATTGTTTTATGGTTGAATATTAATGAAGCCTTACCTTCATCATTCTCATTCTTTTAGGAAGCCAAAGACAAAATGTCATCATGCTCATTTTGCCTATGAGGAAAGGGAGGCATAAAATCCCATGGCTGTGTCAGGACCATGATTCAAATGAACTTCAGTTTGTGTGCTGAAAGTCCTGTGCTCCTTTCACCATGGTAGGCTGCTCCCCTGAAACATTCCATTGACAAAAATCTCTCCTGCTGCAGTTCTCTTTCCTCTCCATCATCAATTGTTATTAGCTGCTTACCCCTTTCCTTAAGTCAGGATAATGCTTTACATCCAATGGGTTTTCCATACTAGCCAGGTGAATTCTATTAAAAAAAAGGTTAAATAGTCTCATTGCCTGTGTACTCAATGTTGGAAAAACATACCAGCATAATTGCTCCGTTTATTAGTCCACTGGGGAGGAAATGCCTTTTCTGTTATATATCTCTAGCTGTGCCTGTTCTCATGCTTCAACAAGTACACACA
Source organism: Monodelphis domestica (assembly GCF_027887165.1). Lineage (NCBI taxonomy): Eukaryota > Metazoa > Chordata > Mammalia > Didelphimorphia > Didelphidae > Monodelphis > Monodelphis domestica. Next base: position 336,522,961 of record NC_077230.1, on the reverse strand, counting down.
GAGAGAGCATTCAAAGAATATTCCCTGGACTCATGCAGGTCTCAACCAACTAAATGCATTTTCATCCCATGTGAATCTCATCTGTGACCTTCTGTAAGTCTTTCACATAGAATGCCACAAGATTCTGGAAAATTTATTGTCTTTTCTTTAATATCTTATAGATACCACAGCAACCCTCAGTTTTCAGTGAAGCAATCAGTCACCAAACATTTATTAAGCATCTAATCACTGGATCTACCAGAGAAGAAAATGGCAAACCATTTCAGCATCCTTGTCCAGACAACCTCATGAATAGCTATGGTCCATGGGGTCATGAAGATTCAGTCACAACTGAATGACTGGAAATAACGATAACCACCTGGGACACTGACAAAGATAAAACAGTCCCTGACTTTAGTTTCTTTTAGACACTATATGCACCTGTTAGTAAATATAATATATATATATATGCATATATACACATATACATATAGTAAATTGTGGGGTGTGGAATCAGTAAAACATGTAGAACTCAGTGCCTGGATAAAGTTTTGAAAAAACAAATTTTTAAAGGCCAAAGTAAAGGTGGAGAACATTCTAGGCAGGGGGAAGCAGTCAGTACAAAAATATGGAGGTATAGATATCATGTGGAAAGAACAGTAAGAGGGCCAGTATGAATTGATCAGAAGAAACTGGAAAGTGAGTAACATATAATAAGGTTGGAAAGAGCAGGTTGGGGCCAGGTTGTAAAGGGGCTTTACATTTCACATAGTATTTGATCTAAAAGGCAATAAGAAGCCTTTGGAGTTTATTGACAACAAGAGTGATATAGTTAAGAAAATAACTACATATCATTCGAATTCTTACTACATTCCCTTTATTGATTATAAATGTCTTAACAATATATTTCACATTATTTTAAAATTCAAGCCATCATGGTAATGATGATTATTGACTGGCATTAATATAGCACTTTAAAGTTTGCAAAGTATTCTACATGTCATATCATTTTATCTTGACAAAAGCTGTCATACCCATTTTAAAGATGGAGAAACTGAATTAGAGTCAGTGGTCTTGGTGTTGCTACAAAGGAACAAAACCTCACATTCAATTAATAAATTCACACAATTCGAGCTAACATGTACCAATGGAAATCATAATAATAAAGTGTTTACATTACCTTTTTCATAAGGCTGTCAGTAAGAAAGGCCTTTGAGAACTTTAAAGCATAATAGAAGTGTGAGCTCTATTATTCTATAGGTACTGGCAGAGGATAGATAATATGGCATAATGGATAGAAAGTGGGTTAGAATTTGAATGGGGATATCTGGGATCAAGTTGGAGCATTTATTCTCTTAGTGCCCCCCCAAGGCAAATCTATGATATGTGAGTTCTAAATGAGTTGGGAATATACTTTATTGGAGGAATGCATTCTGATGAAATTGCAAGTCTAGAAAATAATGTCAAAAATATGACAATGAAAACAGTAGCAATGGAACTCCCAGAGACTAGACTAAAAATCAGGGCTCCTGCATCCAAGATTAACTTTCCATGTAATTTACCACACTCCATTCTGTACTGATTCACCTTCATCAATTCTGTCTAACTTATCTCCCCCAACCTCCAAGTATTGTAGATTTGTCTTTGTTCTTATGAAAATTCTCTCATACTATAGGTCCTCATAGAACACACTGACATATGAAAGAAGACAGGGAAGGCCTACTGTCCAAGGATTTGAACTCATCCCTGTGGTCCTCGGTAGGGCCTTTAACTATGGAAGGCTCTTCTCTAGGAAGTGTAGGGGAGTGCGGAAGAGATGGAAGATCATGAGAAAAACTTATTAAAAACAAGATTTTGTCTAGATCTGTATTTGTGGATTCAAGAGAGAGGAAATTACTTTTTCTAATACAAAAGAAAAGCAACTGCTCTATAACTTAGAACCTTGCAGAGCTGTTTGGGGCACTAAAAAGTTAATTAACCTACCCAGGGCCAGATAGACAATATGCTTCAGAGATAGAAATTGAACTCAGGTCTTTCTGATTCCAAGGGTGGTTCTTTATTATATTTGTTCTATCTTTAATAACAAAAGTTTCAATACCAATAATCAATAGTCAATAAACATTTGGAATTCTGCTAAGTGTTGGAAACATAAATTGCACATAAAAAAGATAGTGCCTGATCTCCAGGAGCTTACAATCTAAAATGAAGCTGAAAAAGTGGGGAGAGGAAAAGAAAGTATTCTACAAGGAGACATTGTGATCAGTCAGAGATGTTAGTAGTGTTGCTGCTGTTGCTACAGTGGCTGTTCTCACCAAAATAGCCTAGGTAGAAATAAGTGTATACAATTATTAAAACAAGTGCAGAATCAAAAGACTTTCCATGGGCAATCTACAGATGAACTCAGTCAATAATATGTCTACAGTGAAGCATCAAACAAAAGATGACATTAGACAAATTTATTGATGAAATTGTAGAAGTTTACAATGGCATAGGTTATTGCAATTGATGCAATGAAATAAAGCAATATGGGGAATGTACTTAAGTCAGTGCATGGAACATAGTCAATGCATACATAATAAATGCTTATCCGTTTCCCTTTTTTTCCTTCCTAGAGGCAGCTAGGTGGCACAATGGATAGAGTCCAGGGTCTAGAGTCAGGAAAACTTGAGTTCAAATTTGGCCTCAGAAACTTAATTAGCTATGTGACCCTGGATAAGTCACTCTGTCTGCCTCAGTTTCCTCATCTGTAAAATGGAGGTAATCAAAACACCTATCTCTCAGGATTGTTGTGAGAATCAAAGAGGGTAACATTTATAAAAAGCACAGCACAGTGCTTGGTGCTATATAAATATATTTTGCTATCCCTCTCATATGATCCCTTCCCTTATTTCCACCCAAAAACTACAGGAAGAAAAGGAGCCTGAAAACCTGATTTTTGTGATCAATATAGATTAGGCAAAGAAATGTTGGATAATGTTCAATACATCATAGTGTGTCATCAAAAGTGTAATATTTACCAAATACCTAACAAGACAAGACTTGTTGGCAAATTTGATGTCAGAAGATTCCCCATCTTTCATAGACTGACAGAAAATAAATATCCATACTACAAATTCGACCTCAAAATATACTGGCTGGCTCAATCAGTAAAAGATACCACACAAACCTATGTCCCATAATCACCTAGACATAAAACTGATTCAGAACAAATTAAGAACAATGCTTTTCATTTTCCGTTAATCATTTTCATAGATGTTACCATACCAAATGCCCAATCTTTGAGCTACATGGAACAAAATCTTTGAAAGTATAAAGTAAAGAGAAGTCAAAATCATGTGAGAACAGGATGAGGTATATATATATATATATATATATATATATATATATATATATATATATGCGTGTGTGTGTGTGTGTGTCTGCTACTGGAGTTGTCTAAGGATACTTTGCGAGAGATTACAAAAGAGGAATTTACTTCCTAATACTTTTATTCAACTTCCAAAAAACCACACATGTTCAATAGTCACAGAACCTCAAAAACAGAAAAAACCCAGAAGAAAAGAATAATAGGATTATGCCTTGTCCCATACCCATTTCTATATGAACTCTATTGAAAAATAGGTGAAGAATAAGCTAGTAATAATGATTCCCAATAATATAGGCATTTTTAAAGACTGCAAAGCATTTTATCTCATATGATCTCAACTGCTCCCAATAAATTCCAATTGGATAGGAACAGTTGATACTTATTCAAAACAAGAACATTTTTTTTGAGATGAAGGTGGTGTTCTGCAATGGGCAGGTCATCAAACTTGTTATTCCTGAACCCTGGCTTCTTTGACATGAGGATAAGTACCAAAACTGTTCACATATCTGGTATACTCCATCATTATGGTGTCAGGGATTATCCTCACTCTGTCAGAAAATATGGAAGGAAAATGTGACTTTTTCATGGTTCTAAATTATCCTGTCTCCAGATCATCCTCTACCCAGCTACCAAAATGATTTTCTTAAGGCAAAACTCTGAACAGATTAGTCTCTTGCTCAAAAACCATCAATGTCTCCCCACTGCCAAGAGAATCAAATATATATTCCTGAGCTTTGTACTGAAGGTCCCTTAAAATTTGGCTCCCATTTCTTTTATTTATTAGTATTCTCCTTCACAAATTCTGAATTCAAACCAAAATGGACTACTAGCTCTTCCCTGACTTGGACACTCATTTTCTAGCCTCTACATATTCTCATAAGTCGTCCTGTATGGTTAGCATACACTCCTTCATCTCTATGCTTCTGAATCATGTGGGTCTTTTAAAGTATTCTCTGATCCGTCTCCCACATCTCTTCTGGCTTGATTGCTAGTGTTCCTAACTTAACTGTGTTCGACATACACAGAATGACACAGAAGGTGGGGATGGTGGAGGGATGTGTGAGTCCTTTCAGAGAGGGTACATACCTCCTAGTGTTGTTGTAAGGATAAAATGAGATAATATTTCTAAAGTACTTTGCAGGGGGCAGCTGGGTAGCTCAGTGGATTGAGAGCCAGGGCCAGAGATGGGAGGTCCTGGGTTCAAATCTGGCCTCAGACACTTCCCAGATGTGTGACCCTGGGCAAGTCACTTGACCCCCATTGCCTAGCCCTTACCACTCTTCTGCCTTGGAACCAATGCTCAGTATTGACTCCAAGGCAGAAGGTAAGGGTTTAAAAAAATAAAGCACTGCAAACACTGAAGTATTACAAAGGTACTATTATTGTTGTCATCCTCCTCATCATTTTAATGGCAAAATGCTAGCTGTGTGATCTTAGGTAAAGCACTCCTGACTCTGTACATTCACTTCCTCCCTGTGCTATATAATAGGTTTGGCTGGCAGGTCATTGAGGTCTATTTCATTTTATAATTTTATGTGTGATACATATCAGTCTACAAGCATTTTCCATAATGCTTGCTATGTGTAGCGAACAGAGGTAGGTGCTAGAGATACAATTAGAAAAGTAAAACTGCTTCCTAAAAACTTGCATTCTGTCAGGGGAGACACTACAATATATTCAATATATAAAGAATAAACATGAAATAATTTCAAGACAGCTGGTGGCATAGTGGACAGAGGACACTGTCCTGGTGTCAGAAAGTTCTGAATTCAAATCTGGCTTCAGACTTTACTAGCTGTGTGACCCTGGGCAAGTTATTTGTCTCTGCCTCAGTTTCCTCATCCATAAAAAGAGCTGGAAAAGGAAATGGCAAACTACTCCAGTATATCTGCTAAGAAAACCCCCAATGGGGTCACAGAGTCAGACATGATTGAGGAACACTTTCTAGGTGTTTAATACAAGAGAGGGCGGAATGGGTGAGGGGATCAGGAAAAATTGTATACAGATGTTTGGATCTTAAGTTGCATCTTAAAGGAAAGGAGAGATTCTGTTAAGGGAGGTAAAGGAATACTTATAGGCATGGAAGATAACCAACGAAAAAAGGAACTGAAAACTAAGGCAGGGCATTATGGAGACAGTTACCCAGACAAGAACTAGGGTTCCCAACCTTTTCATCTTGATATAAATTTGGTTCTTGAACCAAAAGGTGGAGGTTACTAGCTCACTTGACTCTTAGTAGTTCTGAAGAAGCCGTGCCCAAACACCTTGCCAGTGACTGAAGGGTTGACGTTAACCATGTCAAAAAAGAATTCATCAGTTTAAGTAGTAAGCATTTCCCCCCCTTTTTGCATAATATGTGGGAAAAGGGATGACTGAAAAGAATCGTGCAATTTGAGGTGGGTCACACCATGCAGGGAGGTGACTATCTGGGATTGTTTGACTGAAGGTCGCTTTTATAACCCATTAAAGTAATCCCTGGCAACGCTTAGGCTGACTTTCCCAAGCCAGATGCTCCAAACCAGTTGTGTGCCCCCTTTAAAAATTGTCCCTTTTATTACTAAGAACTTGATGAGCATTAAAAAAACATGAACATTTCCACAAAGAACAGAATGTTCTTTGAGTGCCTTTGGCGTGTCTCAAGACCTCTATATTGAATCTGTGAATACACCGAATATTTTAGATTTGGAATAGCATGGTAGGATGGGAAAGACTGGAATTGGAGTGAGGAAATATGCCTGGCTTCAGGTAAATGGAATTGAATTCAAGAAACTCATTAACTATATTTATGTGCAATGTTGCTTTTGAAATATTGGATACACAAAGATAATAATAATAATAGCTCACATTTTTATAGCTTATTAAGGTTTACAAAGCACTGTACACACATAATGGCTTCTGATCCTCATAGTTGCTGCACCACATTTATAATTTATTAGACTGAGGGGAGAGGAATCCTTAGAACAGAGGGCTAGCACTTACGAACCAAGTGATCCTGGATAAGTCAGTTACACCTATTAGCCTTCGTTTATTCATCTGTAAAATGAAGATAAAAGTACTTACATTGCCATTCTCATAGAGTTGTTATGAGAAAGGTGTTTTGTAAATCTTAAAGTGATATATAACTATGAGCTAAAATATTATTTACTCAATTCACCTAACATCTAATAATCTGTTATATCTAATATAGCCTTCAGGGACTTGTAAAGATGATTATCATGTTATGTTCCTTGCCTGCAAGTATGTTAGAGACTAGAAAGGGGATATAACTTGTAAATGAATAATCACAACAATTATAACATATAATATAACACACATGTAAAACATCATAATGATGACAATTATAACAAATTGATAGATTTCTATGTAATGTAACATTATAACATAATTGTAATAATGATAATTATAAAAAAGTCATAGATTTATGTTATAATGTTATTTATATGGTATGTGAGATGAGCTATCAATCTACTGGCAGGAAGGATGAAAATAAGCATTTATTAAGCACTGACTATATATTTGACATTGTGCTAAGTGTTTTATGAAATATTATCTCACTTAATCCTTACAAAATCCTTGGGAGTTAAATGCTATTATTATCACCATATTATAGTTGGGGAAACTGAGGTAGACAGAGACTAATTGACCTGTTCATGGTCACAGAGTCAGTATCTGAGACTGAATTTGAAGTCAAGTCTTCTGGACTCTGTACCTATGGCTCTATCTACCGCACCACTTAGCTATCTAAAGTAATGAATTTTAGGGGCAGGTAGATGGCTCAGTGGATAGAGCACCAGGCCTGGAGATGGGAGGACCTAGGTTCAAATCTAGCCTCAGATACTTCCTAGCTCTGTGATCCTGGGCAACTCACTTGAATCCAAATGCCTAGCCCTTAATACTTTTCTGTCTTAGAAGTGACAGTATCAGTTCTAAGATAGAAAGTAAGTTTCTTTTAAACCTTTACCTTTTGTCTTGGAGTCAATACTGTTTATTGGTTCCATGGCAGAAGAGTGGTAAGGGCTAAGGAATGGGGGTGAAGTGACTTACCCAGGGTCACATAGCTGGGAAGTGTCTGAGGCCAGATTTGAACCCAGGATCGCCTGGCTCTCAATCCACTGAGCTACCCAGCTGCCCTGTTTTTTTCTTCTTTTTTAATAAAGTAGTTAGTTTTAATTTTTTGATGGGTGGAATGTCAGCATGGGCCACAGCACTCCAAACAGAAGGAACTATGTGAGCTAAAGGATTCAGAATGAGAAGGTAAAGTACATGCATGGAAAAATGAGCAGCATTTCCATTTATTTCTACACCATGTAATATGCCATTTACTCTGGTTCCATATTTAAGAGTTAGTGAATCCAAATCCCACCTCTTCTTTCATCAATTATTTGGGGACTTAGACCTTGTAAAATTATTTTCCTGTATTAGACTATGATTCTATAAATAAAAGTGATTATCCTAATTTTTAGGACAATATATTAGCTAACTGTGCTTAGCCTATGAATGATCAATCTCATTTGTATAATATGCATGCATATATTCACACAAATATAATATATGAATGCTTATACATATATATGTATACATAGACTAGAATTCTTAGTTAAACTTGAATTTGCTTATCAAAATTAGCTAGGCATCTGGGTAGCGTAGTAGATAGAGTCCTGGATTTGGAGACAGGAAGACTTGAGTTCAAATTTGACCTCAGATACATGCTTCGTCTTTGTGTCCTTCAGTTCCCTTATCTGCAAAATGAGGCTAACAATAGCATCTGCCTCTCAGAGTTGTTGTGAAGAACAAATGAGACAATATTTGTAAACCTTAAAGTGCTTTTGTTATTTCCTAAAAAGTTCTAGTTAGATAGTTAATAGCTTATTATCATAAAAATATTAATTATTGAGTAATACTGGCACTTTGGCCAGATTCTTAGATAATTGTGTCACTGGAAGGACCTTGGAAGATATTAGCCAAGCCTCTTTATAAATAATAATCTCCTGTACAATAACCCTCATAGCCTTTGTTTGCAGCTTCCCCAGTGGTGGGAAGCTCACTTCCTCACAAATAAGCTCACTGCATATTGAGACAACTTGGTTATTAGGATGTCTTCTTTTATATAGAACTCAATTTCTCCTTCCTGAGAGTAAGGGGAAAGACTAAGGTTGAAGGTCTCTTGTATTACTATTCAGTGGCTAAGTCTGCCAGTGATTCTCCCAAAGGCTTTCTGAAGACTATATCTCGGCACTTCTGTCTATTGCTGACCTCCAAGTCCTGAAAAACTACATATAATACTCTGCTCATTTTAAGAAGCTGGGGATTTCCTGGAAATAATTTCATGAAAATAGTAACATCTCACATTAATGTAGCATCTCATACTTTCCAGATCACTTTTCTCCCAATGACCTTATGAGGAAAAAAAAATATATAAGTATTACTTTCCCAATTTAATAGATGAGGAAACTGAGCCAGAGAAATGAGGTCTCTTGATCAAGGTCACAGCTAGTTTCACAGCTGAGTTGGAAACTTCCAAGTCCAATGCTCTTTCCATTACACTAGGTTGCCTTGGAAACATTCCTCTACCTACCTCCAGACTCTTCTTTCTCTTTTGGGTCTCCTCATTCTGCACATTAGTTCTTTGACGAGCTGAGCCAAGTAACACTTTGTCTTGATGTTTCTTTGAACATACAGGGAATTTTCAAAACGGTGTGTGTGTGGGGTGGCGGGGAGACCCAAAATGGCTACTCTTGTTTCATCTGGGATTTGTGCAATCATGTTCAATCAGTGATCACTATTGCCATCAAATGATGATTATGACTATTACTGTTACAAAGAACAATACCAATTAAATTAATATAGTGTTTTCTTATCCAAAAACCCTGTCATACATCATCTGACTTCTAGGCAGGCTAGAGATGCTCGGATCATAGAATATTAGAGTTCAGAAGAATTCTCAAAAATCATCGCTCAACTGCTTCATTTTAAGGGGAAGGAAAGGAAGGCTCTAACAGGAGAGGATATTCTGAAGGTCACACTACTAGTAAATAAAGGGACTGGATCCAAATCCAGGAAACTAATAACAATTTTATTAAGTACCTACTCTGTGCCAATAACAGTTCAAATTCAAGGTGATAGTGATACAAAAGCAAACGTGACACAGTCCCTGTCATTAAATAAGATAATAACTGTAAAGTGCTTCACATATAATAGCAGCTGACATGATATAAGCATGATATAAATGTTATTAATAATATAATTGATCATGACTATAAGTGATACTAATTATTAAGCTTACAGTGACATAGGGGGAAACACCAGATAAAGACACAGTGAATATTAATGATACTAATTGCTAATTTACAGTAATATAGGGGGAAATACCAGATAAAGGCACAAGTAAGGGCAAAATCCAATGTAAATACAAGGACATTTTCCTGATTGGGGAAGGGAAGTGTGGAGCTTCAGGGGGAGAGGAGGGTAAAAGAAAGTAACTCTTGAGCTAAGCCTTTGAGGCAATTGGGAATTCTAAGAGATGGAAGGGAGAAAAGAGGATATTCCAAACATAGATGACAGTTTAGGCAAAAGCATAGAGGTGAAAGATGGAATATCTCATATGTGAAGGACAGCAAGAAGACCAGGATGACTGAACTAATGGTAAAAGAATAATGTGACTCAGGTCTTCTGATTACATGTTTAATAATAACAATACCAACTCAGTAACATGCTTTCTGGTTTACAAAATACTTCTACAACAGCCTGGTGGGAAATCCCACATTGTTTTCAGTATTCAATGCTGCCCCTTGATGGATTCTATTTCTAATGAACTCCATGGATACAAGCTCCAATAACTGCCTGTGCCCCTCCTTCCAGAACAACATGCATTACCAGCTTTCCTCTCCCATCTTTGACAGGCGGCTCTTTGGGGGAGCACAGATGGCTGCAGTGGCAGGACACAGACCTCACGCCTGCCTCCTACCCCATAAGATTTTCTGAAACTGATTAGGCTGCAGATTCTGCCTTCTGTATAGTCAAAACATTTAAAATACTATTAAACCTTTGCTTTCCCAGCTCTGTGGGTTTCCGAATCCTACCGCTTACAAAATTTCAGTGTCTGCAGGGGTTCATAATACACTCGGAGCTCAAAGTCATATTGCACATGTTTCTTGGAAGCTATTTGTGAGATGAATGGTGAGAAACTCACTTCTTATCCTTATTATTATCATTATTTTTTTTTTGGTGGTGGTGGGGTTCCATGGGGATAGTGTGTGACCATTCTGGGTAACATTTATTTATCCTTTTATGATATATTTGTGTTATATTTGTATCAGGTTAGAGGGGCTAGAATTCATATATCTAACTTATTATAGCTCAGAGGACCTAAAAGTAGAATGAACCCTAAAGGTCAGGTCAGAGAAGATTCAGAGGACAGGAAAAGGGGATTGGCTTGCTCACGTTCACATGGGAAATATAATCAAAGCCAGGCATTTTCTTTCTTTCTTTTTTTAAAAAATTAATTAATTAATTTTGAATATTTTTTCCATGGTTACATGATTCATTTTCTTTCCCTTGCCTCCACCTTCCCCCCTCCTGGAGCCAATGAGCAATTCTTCTGAGTTTTACATGTATCACTGATCAAGACCTACTTCCATATTATTAATATTTGCAATAGAGTGATCGTTTAGAGTCTACATCCCCAAACATGTCCCCATCGAACCATGTGATCAAGCAAATGTTTTTCTTCTGTGTTTCTATTCCCACAGTTCTTTCGCTGGATGTGGATAGAGTTCTGTCTCATAAATCATTCAGAATTGTCCTGGATCATTGTATTGCGGCTAGTAGAGAAGACCATTACATTTGATTGTACCACAATGTATCAGTCTCTGTGAACAATGTTCTCCTAGTTCTGCTCCTTTCACTTTGTATCAATTCCTGGAGGTTGTTCTAGTTTACATGGAATTCCTCCAGTTCATTATTCCTTTGAGCACAATAGTATTCCATCACCAATAGATACCACAATTTGTTCAGTCATTCCCCAATAGAAGGGCATCCCCTCATTTTCTAGTTTTTTTTTTTTCCATCACAAAGAGCAGGGCTATATTTTTGTACAAGTCATTTTCCTTTTTGCGGTATAAACCCAGCTGTGGTATGGCTGGATCAAAGGGCAGACAGTCTTTTAAAGCCCTTTGGGCATAGTTCCAAATTGCCTTCCAGAATGGTTGGATCAATTCACAACTCCACCAGGAATGCATTAGTGTCCTGATTTTGCCACATCGCCTCCAACATTTATTACTTTCTTTTGCTGTCATATTAGCCAATATGCTAGGTGTGAGGTAGTACCTCAGAGTGGTTTTGATTTGCATTTCTCTAATTATAAGAGATTTAGAATACTTTTTCATGTGCTTATTAATAGTTTTGATTTCTTTACATGAAAATTTCCTATTCATGTCCCTTGCCATTTATTAATCAGGGAATGGCTTGATTTTTTTGTAAAATTGATTTAGTTCCACATAAATTTGGGAAATTAGACCTTTGTCAGAGGTTTTCATTATAATGATTTCCCCCTAATTTGTTGCTTCCCTTCTAATTCTGGTTGCATTGGTTTTGTTTGTACAAAAACGCAGGTATTTTGTTTTCAAAGAATAAGTCCCACTTCTGTATACTGATGCTTTGTGTTCTGCCCTTTGAAGGTCCTGTTTTTGTGTAGATTTCAACATAAGTTGTGTATCTTTTATAATTTCTAGTATAGATAGAATATGTCAGGCAGACCACTCTTCCATTTATAAGTAATTTTATATCTCTAAAAATTTCATGGTTTAAAAGCAAAGTAGGTTATAAAGACAAAGATGAACCAGCCCTTGTCCTCAAGGAATTTGCATTCTATTGGGAGGGAAGAAGCCAAAGGTACATATATAAATATGAGTAGAAAAAAATAGAAAATACCTTGAGTATAGGATAGGAGCAGACGGGGTGGGGGCTCTGGAAAGGACTCAAGTCTAGAAGAAGATATTTAAATCTGAAGTTTAAAGGAAAAGAGAAGTGTATCCTAGGAATGGGTGACTGTGTGAAGTTCCAGAGATGGAGTACCCCATCTTGGTTTAGGTCAATTGAGTTGTTAATGAATCTTCCAAAATTGACCTATGATCCAATTATTCCATTAATGGGAATCCACACTGAGGATATTATAAAACTAAAAAAAATTACTTGAATAGAGGTAGTATTACTAATAATACTGAAAAATGAGAAGTAATTTAAATGTCTAAAGACTGAAGAATAAACTAACAAAGTGTAGTTTATCAAAGAAATTGGGTAACATAGCCTTTTAAGATTTACAAAATGCTTTACAAATCTTCTTTAGGATAACCCTGGGAGGTAGGTGCTATTATTATTTCCATTTTACAGATGAGGAAAATGAAGCTGACAGAGATTATTTTCTGAAGTTTAATTTGAAGGTTGGGGCTTTCTGACTCTAGGTCTAGAACTTTATTCATTTGGCCACCTAGAAAATAATCCTTGCTCTCATGGAGAATACATTTTCATGGAAAAGGCAAGAAGTAAATGTAAAAACTCATATATAATTTGTTTATATCTACCTCCAGAGAAAGAACTGATAAATAGAAATAAATAAGACATAGTTTTACATTTACATCTATCTTTCTGTCAAATGATGCTTTTCTCTAATGTGGGTAGGGTAGGAAGGGAGTTAATTGGGTACTTAAATGTAACAAATAAAATTAAAATGAAAAAAACATAGAATAAATATAAAGTTAATAAATATAAATATGTTAAAGGTAGGGAAGCTAGTTGACATTATGGATAGAGCACAGGGCTGGGAATAGAGAAGACTCATTTTCCTGAGTTCAAATCTGGTTATATGACCATGGACAAGTCACTTTTCCCTTTTTGCCTCATTTTCTTCACCTGTAAAATGAGCTGGAGAGGGAAATAGCAAACCACCCCAGTATCTTTGCAAATAAAACCCCAAAAGGGGTCACAAAGAGTTGGATATGACTGAAAAATGACTAAATGACAACAGGAATTAAACACTGGGTAATTGGGAGGGCCTTTGGGTCACTAAGTCTGGAGGATCAAGAAAGACTTCATGACAAATGTGGAAAATAGACTATATAAGGAGATGGAAAACCCCACCAAGGCATACAAAACAAAAAGAACAGAATTGAGGGAACAAATTGATGACAATGCTTTTGTTTATTCGTTTGGAGTGTGACCCAGAATGTCAGCAGTTTTGTGAACTACCATTTTGGCAAGTCCCTACTTTATTGAAGATTGCTGATTCTTTGGTACTTGATATTTTGAGAAAGTTGCCTATGGTATGAAGATGTCAAGGGTCTTGCCAGTTGTCACACAGTTTGGGTCAGAGAAAAGACATGAACATTGTCCCTCCTGTTGCCAAGCCCTCCATTCTTTCCACTATTGCATAGCTTTACTCCTTGATCCCTAACTTCTATAGTTGCAAGAATAAAGGAGGCAGTCACCTTCCATATTATAACTACGCATTTTCAATTTAGTAAATGCTTATGAAGTGTACATTATGTGTTTAGCACAAGGGATCCAGAGATGAAAATTTTAACTCCCTTCCCTTAAGGCTACATTCTAATATTATAACATGTACTAAAAAAAAACAAAATTAAGAGGCGTTCTTAGGGAGAGGCATTGGAGAGAAGTAAACAAAACATTCTAAGACAGTTTTAGGATGGATAGGTCATCATCAGCTGAGGAGGATGGAGAAGGCAATGCCTGAGCTCTCACTTTGAAGGGAAAACAAAAATGCTCCTGAAATGAAGATAAAACAAGGAAGGACATACAAGGATGAGGGCAAAATGTATTTCAAAAAGAATCATCAGAGATTTTGAAAGGCTCTATTTGAGACTGAGCTGGAAACAAAATTAAGATGTAATTTAGCCCAACTACCCACTTTCATGAATGAGGAAAATGAGGCACAGGGCAGTAAAATCACTTGCCCAAGGTCACAAAGGTCTTCTGGTTTTAAATCCATCACTTTCTGTTCAACAGATTTCCTGACAATCTTTTTTGTTAAATGATACATACATACATATGTACACATTACCTAAATATTATAACATTTCTATAGTTAAGATTTATTAAATCTTAAAATATAGAAATATTTTATGATATACAAGGTACTTTTTACACAACTACCCTATTGTGAAGAATGCATATTATTCCCATCTAACATGAGGAACCAGACTAGTATCAATTAGGATTTAAACTCAAATGTTCTGATACCAAACATTCTACTCACTATACAACATCACTTGTGGTTTATAGATTTATATGCATGCTATACATGAAGATAGTGATGTACCAGAAAGAAATGGAGAAAGAATAGAATAGAATAGACAAGGATAGAGTAAATAGTAGAGAAGTTCTTCCAGGCAGGTGTTATTTTGCTTTGATTGGCATATCCAGCATATGAATGCAGGTATTCCTTCTACACTGGGGATTAGGGGTGAGATGCCCCTGTGATCTGGAAAATCTGCACACAAATATTTTAGCCCTCCCTTCATACCAGAGAAGAAGTTTGGATTATTTTTTCTTTTTCTTTTGTGGGGTATTTACAATATCTCATATGCATTTATGAGTTACTAAATTTTTAAAGACATCTTTCTACATTTCTAGAATTTGTACATCATCTGATGGCTTTCCTGTTTTTTTTTTGAAAACTTTAACTTTTTAAAAAAGAAATTGTGTTTATTTATGATATTAAAAGATAAAATATGTTGATATTATACTATATATATTATACATTTCTTGTTTCTAAACTTTGGGGGGGTCATCTGCTGACTTTTGCATGTCATCTTTGGCTCCCATAAAACTCTCCCCAAATTCCTGAATTTTATGCCAACCCATGATATATCATAATTGCAATGGGAAAGTTATGTTTTGGAAGGGATACCTGTATTTTGCATAAACCTTTGAGGTCATTTGCATACTGAATTGCTAGTAAGGAAATTCCCTCTACCTGTGGAAGTCCTATTAGGCAGTTAGGATTAGGAGAAGGGTGGGAGTTGTCTTTGTTGTTTTCTTTCTTTCTTTCTTCCTTCCTTCCTTCCTTTCTTCCTTCCTTCCTTCCTTCCTTCCTTTCTTTCTTTCTTTCTTTCTTTCTTTCTTTCTTTCTTTCTTTCTTTCTTTCTTTCTTTCTTTCTTTCTTTCTTTCTTTCTTTCTTTCTTTCTTTCTTTCTTTCTTTCTTTCTTTCTTTCTACCAATACGGTGCATAAGTTCTAAGGCAGAAGAGTAGTAAGGGCTAGGCAATGGAGATTAAGTGAGTTGTCCAGTGTCACATAGTTAGGAAGTGTCTGAGGCCAGATTAGAACCTAGGACCTCCTGTCTGTAGGTCTGACTCTCAATCCACTGAGCCACCTGGCTGCCTCCTTCTTATTTTCTTTCTTATTGAAGAGGACCAGTGACATCATGAGGTGATAACTTGACTGTGAAACAGATGTAAATGAGGCAGAGTTGCCCAGAGTCCTTAGCCTCACTCTTTCTTCCAGAGTCATAGAAATTCAGTGACAAGACAACAGTAGGGATGACTGGCAATGGCCGGGGATGCAGTTGGCTAATTTGGAACTATTGAGGAAGTAGAATGGAATTCTAGGCAAGAGCAGGTTAATAACAGTTTACCATTTAGACTGCAGGGTGAATATTTATGAAACATTATGAGAATTCCTGGCCTATGCTCTAGTCAGAGACATCTGTTTACCAATCCTCAAACCAATCTTATGGTTTTTCTCCTGTTTTAAGGCTCATTTCCTATGCATTACATGGGCTGTGCCTATGATTTTACTTCAGCTCCCATCTGCTCTTATTGAGCTATTACCCATTCTTTTATGCTGTGTCCCTATGCCACCTCCTCCCAGAAGCCTCCTCTGGTTTCTATCCTCCTCACCAAAGTGTTGCCTTCTCTCTTGGGATCTCTTCTAATACTCTGTACCTTAATGAAGGACTTCTCACATTCTATATTATTTACTACTTTTACAAACTACTAAGTTTTACGGGAGACAGATTGTCATGTTTGTCAGTATATTCCACAGTCCCTTACAAACAGCAGAAATGACACAAACATTTTCTCAGTTGGATGGGATTCAAGGTTAAACTCTTTGGTACTCATAGTCTAGGAATCCCATGAAAGTAGGTACTGACAAGAACTGGAGCAGTCAGAGGAGATTTCCAGGAAAATGTAGGCCTTGACTTTAGCATTAACAGCCGTGTGGATGAGTAAAGAAGACTCCTAAAGATTATTTTACTGATATTAAAGGAATTCAGGGATTTTATGAGGTACAGGTGAGAAAGGAGAGTATTCCAGGCATAGGAAACAATAACTGTAAAAGGCACAGAGATGGGAAATGGGGCACAGTGTGTAAAGAACAAATAGTCAAGTATATTTGGATTGTGAAGGACTTGGAGACAAGTCAGGTATAGGAAGAAAAATAGAAAGGGGTCAAGTTCTATATCACTTGAAATGTCCAATAGAATGTTTACATTTGAGTCTGGAGGTAACAGAAAGCTTATTGAAAGTTTATTGAGGGCAGCAGTGGATAGGATATTGACCCTGGATTCAGGAAGATTGGAATTCAAACCCATCCCTTGGACTTACTATTCATGTGACCCTGGGCAAGTCACTCTTTTATTTTAATTCATTGTAGTAAGAAATGACAGCCATTCCAGAATCTTTGCCTAGAAAACTCTCTGGACAGTAGTGGTATGAGATGGTTGATGGGGTCATTAAGAGCTAGACATGACTAAATGAATACAAAGATTTTATTAAGTAAAGACTAAATTGGATTGACATGTTCTGTAGCATGATGAAAATTAATTTCATTGATAAGGACTCAGTGTTCTGGATGCATATATGCTACCTTAGAGGTTGAGCATTCCCCATCTCCAACTGCATGTTTGCTGAGGCACAGTTAAAGATAATTTCCTGGTTCTTCAACCCTTGTTCCTCATTCCTTATTAGGCAAATCAGAAATTACCTTCATTTTAGTGGTCTAGACTGCCCCACTACCTTGCCTCATGTATGACAGTAAATAATGTCACCTCAGCTGTCTAATTTGTTGTTCTCAGTTGAGTCCAACTCTTTGTGACCCACATTGGGGTTTTCTTGGTGAAGATATTGGAGTGGTATGCCATTTCCTTCTCTACTTCATTTTATAGATGAGGAAACAGAGTCAAATAGGGCTAAGTGGCTCAACCAGGTGGAAATCCAAATTTGAACTCAGGTCTTCCTGACTCTACTTGGTGCTCTGTCCACTGTGCCACCAACCTGCTTAAAAATCTACATAATTATGCACGCTCAGAGACCACATCTTGCTGCAGATCCTAGATACTAATGTCCCTTTGGAGTTGGGGAGTCAAGGGGCACTCATCTATGGTTTCCCACTTGGAATATGTTCTCCCATAGCTACCATCCCTGTATTTTGGTGTTTTAACTTCCCTTTTGTTCTGCATGTTCAAACCTACTCTATAACTGAATCATTCTGGCAACTATTTAGAGAGTAGACTGGAGTGGAGAAAGTTTTGAAGGAGAGGTACAAATTAGGAGATCATTGCAATAGTACATAAATGGATGGTTGTAGCTGAGAAAGAAGAAAGGATGGGACAGCTACAAGAGAGGTTGTGGAGACAGAACTAATAAGATTTGACGTGTGGTATGTGGGTTGAATGAGAATAAAGAGTTATGAATGACACCAAGGTTGCCAGCATAGATGACTAAAAGCATGGTGGTACCCCAAACTGTAACAAGACATTTTGGAAAAGGGATAATTTTAGGGAGAAAGATAATGAATTCTGTTTGGGACATGATGAGTTTGAATAAGACAGCTAGTTCATGGTATCCAGTTGGAAGTTGGTGATTCAGGGCTGGAGCTCAAGAGAGAGACTAGAGCTGAATAAAAAGATTTGATAGTCATCTGAAAGAAAGTTGAACTCATGGAATATTATTATATGACCATATGAGAGGGTGTAGTAAGAAAAGAAGGCCTCTCATGGAGCCTTGGGGGGGATAACCAGAATAATGAAGTGGGCATAACATGATTATCTATCCCATAGAAAAAACTGAGAAAGAACAATCAGACAGGATAACTAAGGAGAATGGAAACATAGTCTATTCATGAAAATCCAGAGGGGAGAGAGTACCTACGAGGAGGAGATCAACCATACACCACACTGTAGAGAGGTTAAAAAAGAATTAGGAGTGAGAAAAGATCATTAAATTTGGTATTTAAAAAATCACTATTTACTATGAAGAGAGCAGGTTTGGTGGAAACAAGGTCAGAAATCGTGTTGCTAGGAGTTTAGAAGAGAATAAGGAAAGGAAATAGAGGCATGAAGAGTAGATTGCTTTTTCAAGGACTTTAGATAAATGGGGAGAGATATAGGTAGTGAAGATGGTAGAATATAATGAATAAATATATTTTTAAATAGTGGAACTTGGCTATGTTGGCAAGGGGCAAGGAAAGTATCATTATATTGAAAAATGTTCAGATTAGATGGAAAGGGGGAATATTAACAGGGGTAATATGCTAGAAAAGATAGGAAGCAGTGAAATCAAATGTCCATATATAGAGTTTATCATTGGATAAAAGATGGGCCACCACTTCATCAGAGCCTGGAGAAAGGGAAAATTTGGAGATAACCTCAAGGAGATTTGAAGTGAGGAAAAGAGGAATCCGAATTATCTCACTTTTTTTTTTCAGTGAATTATGATGGAAAATCTTTAGTTGAAAAGGGATGATATAAGGATTTGAAGATAATGAAAATGATAAGAACTCATACTTTAAAGTTGCCAAAGCCTTTTCTTTGCTAAAGCCTTATAGCTGGTCCAAGTGTTATCCCCATTTTACAGAGGACCAAATTAAGATCTAACTGGTTAGATGACTTGTCCAAAGCCAGAAATTTGATAATGAACAGACAAGATTATATGAAAATTTTAACTGTCTTGACAATTTCCTGACCCATCTTCATCTTTTTATCCAATGCCAGAATTGTGCTGGGAGTTGATAGACATGGAAACTATTGACTGAATTGGTGGGCAGCTATAATTAAATGATACCCAAAGGTTAAACCTTGCTTATGATGTAGTGAGACACAGCTGGGCTCCTAGTACACCCACAGCAAACAATGGAAAGAGATGCCTTTGAAGCCAAACCTGATGACTCTATTACTTTTGCTCATAGTAAATATAGAAATGATGCTTCTTTCACTCCTCATCCTGTGTTCCTAAAATGTTCTCTCCTCAAAAATAGTCTCTCAGGCAAATTGTATATTCCTTAGTATGCTCTTCATGTTTAACTCTGAACATAATCTATCTCTCTTCTTGTAGAATTTAAATTTCTTAGAGATAGAGACTGTTCTACTTTGTATTTCTAGGGCTTAGTGCTATGCCTCACATTTGGAATATATTTAGTATATTTGTTTAATTTAATGGAATTAATCTAGAAAATATTCTCAGTGACGATAATAATCACAACTCACATATCTATAGAAAAATTTTGTCAAATTCATTTCTAAAAGCAACCCTGTGAGGAAGGTAGTCCAAGTATTAGCATTCCCATTTTATAGATGAGTTCACTGAGGCTCCAGAAGGTTGTTAATTACTTGCCTAAGTGAGAAAATGACCATCCAATCAGACTACAGTGTGTGCAGAATATGTTCGCATACCATCTACTAAGTACTGCATATAATTAATATTATATAGGCAGAAAATATAAGTTCTATTTTGAATAACAAAATTTACTTACATTTATGTAATAATATTAACTGATATTCACAAGTCTTTGGTATGTCATGATTACAAAGGTCACTGTCTCTCATATCTCATCTGATCCTCAAAATAATTCAGGAGGGATCAACTAAAGCAAGTATTATTATCCCTATTTTATAGAAGAAGAAAATGAGGCATAGAATTCAAGTCTTGATTCCATGACTACCTCGATTTGTCCTCTGATCACTTCTCTGAACCTAAGGATCCTCTTCTATAAAAGAATGAAACCTCCCTTCTCCGCTTTTCATGAGTGGTATGAGAAAACAAGAAGATAATACACACAGACCATAAAACTTTGGCTAAACAAACACACGCTGGTTTTTTCTGTCCTGGAGAGAGGTGATGTTAAGAGGATTTGTATTGTTGAGGGAGGACTCACTTGAGCCAGAAGCTAATACCTTTCCTCTCTTCACCCCATTGGGAGCATTTGGGCTGAACCAAGAGGCATTGTCCTGTTACACTCCCACATGGGGATGTTATTCAGTTTCTGGGCTCGTTAACCTGTACTTTGCAGCACCTGAGAGATACTCATGCTTGGGCTTACATGATAAATTTGGATGCTGGGAGCCTTCAGGAGCCCGGTGCAGAAACCAGCAGTTGATGGATGTCATCCAAACACCAGGTGCCACATGATTGATGGAAAGCAGCAGCACTAGCAAAAAAAAAAAATCTCTGAAAGCATGGGATGGAACTGTTTGCCACTTTGTGAACTCCTAATGATAACCTTCGTTCAGAAATTCAGAAGCAGGTGGAGATTTTCTCCTGTCCGGCCTTGATACTGGAACAGCTAGATAGAGAACAATAGTGCCAGAGAATGTTACATTTTGAAAGAATTTTGAAACATTGAATGATTGGGCCAGAAAGGACATTGTTACATGGAATATTAGGAATATTAAAGTTAAAAATGATCTCAAAATATAATTTTTAAAAGTGAATTTAATTAATTAATTCATTCATTTATTCTGTTAACAAGAAGTAGAAACTGAGCCTCTTGGCTTCAGGGACTGATACCATCCTATTATGCCATGCTGCTACCATTTGGCAGTTGACTGACTAGATGAAACAAAATTTTTATTTATTTTATCTATCTATTCATTTATTTTTTGCAAATAAAACAGATTTATAGATTATTAGGACAGAAGAGGACCTTCAAATAAGTCAACAAACATTAATTAAATCCTCTAATTGCTTTATTTAAAAATAAGGAAGATGAGTCCTGGAAATATTTTATGACTTGCATGAAAAAGCCAATTTATGCTTTTTAACGCTACATTCTGGGATTTTTAAAATAATAATTTAAAAGGTATGCTGTGTATTGGTTCCAAGGCAGAACAGTGTTAAGGGCCAGGCAGGGGGGGTTAAGTGAATAGCCCAAGGTCACATAGCAAGGAAATGACAAGAGTAAGATTTGAATCTCCTGTCTCTAGGTCTATCTCTCAATCTACTGAGCCACTGAGCTTCTGCCAATATTCATATATATATTATTTATTTATTTATTAAACCCTTACCTTCTGTCTTGGAATTAATACTGGGTATTGGTTCCAAGGCAGAAGAGTGGAAAGGGCTAGGCAATGGGGGTTAAATGACTTGCCCAGGGTCACACAGCTAGGAAGTGTCTGAGGCCAGATTTGAACCCTGGACCTCCTGTCTCTAGGTCTGGCTCTCAATCCCTTGAGCAACCCAGCTGTCCCCTAGATTCATATATTTTAAAAGTCTTTTCACTTTTATCAAGAGAGAGGAGAAGTGAAAGGGAATAAATATTTATACACCAATTACTATGTGACATACACTGTGTAATTGTTAGGGTTGGGTTTTTTGTTGTTGTTGTTCTTTTTTGTTTTGTTTGCAAATATTATGTCATTTTTCACAACAGCCTGAGAGGTAAGTGCAATTGTTATCACTATTTTGAAGATGTGGAAACTGAGGATGGTAGAGGTTAAGTGACTCATTTAGGGTAACCCAGTTAATCTGAAGTCAGATTTCAACTTCCTGACTCCAGGCCCTGTGCCCTAGCCATTAAGACACCTAGCTGCCTTATATATGCCATATTAGCATATATGAAATATGATCTCATTTATGCTTTCACATCACTCAAGCTAGAAGGGCAAGCATTATAGTCTCAGACAGGAGAAATTCCAAAGATCAGATTAGCAACAGACACTGGAACTGGATGCCATCCAATCACCAGGCACTAGATGATTGATGGAAAATAACTTACAGGAAGAAGAGGAAGAGGAGGAGGAGGAAAAGGAAAAGGAGAAAAAGGAAGAGGAGGAGGAGGAGGAGGAGAAGGGGGAGGAGGAGGAGGAGGAGAAGGTGGAGGAGGAAGAGGAGGAGGAGAAGGAGAAGAAGAAGAAGAAGAAGAAGAAGAAGAAGAAGAAGAAGAAGAAGAAGAAGAAGAAGAAGAAGAAGAAGAAGAAGAAGAAGAAGAAGAAGAAGAAGAAGAAGAAGAAGAAGAAGAAGAAGAAGAAGAAGAAGAAGAAGAAGAAGAAGAAGAAGAAGAAGAAGAAGAAGAAGAAGAAGAAGAAGAAGAAGAAGAAGAAGAAGAAGAAGAAGGAGGAGGAGGAGGAGGAGGAGGAGGAGGAGGAGGAGGAGGAGGAGGAGGAGGAGGAGGAGGAGCAGGAGGAGGAAAAAAGAACAACAAGAACAAGAACAAGAAGAAGAGGAAGAAGAGGAAGAGGAAGCAGAAAAAGGAAAGAAAGAAAAAAAAACAAGGAAATAAAGAAAGGAGGAAGGGAAGGAACAAAGGAACAAAGGAAATAAGGAAGGAGAGAAAGCTCTGAAAGGATGATATCAGGTATTTGTCAGTTTCTGAACTCAGTATAACCTTTGTTCAGAAATTCAGAAGTCAGTGGGATTTTTCACATGACCTGAATTCACTTTTGCAGGCAGGAATTTTTAACCTAGTGTCCCTGGACAGATTTCAAGGACTAGGAATTAAACTTGAATGAGAGGGGAAGAATCTATTTCAATTTAAATATATATATATATATATATATATATATATAGTAACCTCATGCATTTTATTTTATACATTTAAAAACATTCTGAGATGGGTTCATTGGCTTTATCAGCCTTCTAAAGGGGTTCATGCCACAAAAACAGGTTAAGAATCCTTTGGATTCTTATGAGGATCAAATGAGATGATAGTTTAAAAACACGTTGCAAACCTTAAAATCCTTTATAAATGCTAGCAATTTTTAGAGTCTTGCTCCTCTTTAGATCTTAGGTACCTAGTCTATGTAAGAGAGCTATTAAGAAAAACAAAGCAAAAACCTCTTACTAGTGTCTTGGCAGTCAACAATATTTGTAAATTTCTTATGAAAAAAGATTTGTGTGTGTGTGGGGGGGTGTTTGTAACTTTTGGGGCACTATCTCTGTGGTTGGTATTCTACATTGTTTGTCCTTATGATCTGAGTTGTAATACATTCAGTCCTAAGGTTCCATCATCCTATGCTTTTCCTGAAGGCAAGGGACAGAGGAATTATTTTATTGTTATGTATTGGTAAATTGGGAAGGTGTGTGTGGGGGGTAAGCTGGGTAGTTCAGTGGATTGAGAGTCAGGCCTAGAGATAGGAGGTCCTAGGTTCAAATCTGGTCTCAGACACTTCCCAGCTGTGTGACCCTGGGCAAGTCACTTAATTCCCATTGCCTAGCCCTTACCACTCTTCTGCCTTGGAACCAATACACAGGATTGATTCCAAGATGGAAGGTAAGGGTTTAAAAAGAAAATTGGGAAGGTGGTATTAGAACACTGAGAATCTCTGTCTGCTATTGAAGGGGGTTGAGGGAGGGGGCAGGTACTTCATGAATGACTGAGAGTCAACTCAGGGTTGAAACCTGGACAAACAAATTACATTTAGAGCCTTTATCTGAGTTAATTCCAAATTGGCTAGGATGCTTGGGGAAGAAAGATCCATTAACTCTTCTTTTTGGGTCAAGTGGTAGCAGGATGCTTTGAGGCCCAAAATAGGATCGGTAACCCTGGGGAAATGTTAACTAGTTTGGACAGTTTAGGAAGAGTGGGGACTATCTAACCCAATGTTGAATGTGGGTTTTTTTGTTTGTTTGTTTTTTTAAGTTCTTTTATATCTACCTCTTTGATGATCTAACTTTTATTTTTGCTATTTCTGTGATGTCCACTTTTTCTTCTAAATCAAACTTAAAACACACAAATTTCCCTACCCTTCTTTCTGGCTTGGCATTCATGGTAGCAGCAGGAAGAGTAGAAATGGAGCAAGGGCTTGAACTGGGTCCCAGGGAGGCTGACAGGCTCAGGACCAAGATTAGGTGGCTCACTGCCTGAAATGGAAATGTCACTAAGGTTTAGAACACAGTAAAAGAGAAAGCCCTAGGGGCAAAGGCCAGAGATTTCTGGACCAGTTTCAAGGAAGAACTCATGCCTTGGAAAGTGGACATGGCCTATGGCCCAGGTTGTATCCTGCCAAACACAGAATTAGACCTTCTAACGAGACAAAGGAAACTCAATGCCCAACTTGTATGGTATTAGGAAAGATATTGAGTGGGATGAATTCAAGTCCTATTTCTGCCATTTACTAACTGTGTGACCTTAGGCAGGATATCATGTCTCTGAGTCTTACTTTCTACATCTGTTAAATGGGGATACTCATACCTCCTGGGGTCATTTAAAAGTCCAAATCAGACACTGAATATAAACTTGCTTTCTAACTGTAACATGCTAAACAACTCTGAGATATTGTTACTACTACTATCCTTCAAAACTCTGCCACCTCTTCCAGAATCTCTTCCTTGATTCTCTAAGCTCCTAGTGGCTCCACTGAAAGTCATCTCATATTTCCTTTGAGATCTGTTCTTCTGAGAAGCAACACAGTGTGGTGGATAGTGGAAGGCCAGAGACAGAAAGGATGGGGTTCAAGTCCTGCCTAGGAATCATCCTAACTCTCAATATCAAGGCATTTCTATGATATGGAAAGCAGCAGAGAAGGCACTGACTGATTTGCCTTCATAGATGGCATTTCTTTACTCTGGAAATCCATAAGCAAATGAAATGACAATTCTAGTCTCTACCTCTATATTTTATGTTTACTTACCTTAGCACCTGCAATTAGGTGGTGCAGTGGATAGAGAGCTCAACCTGGAGTCAGAAAGATTAATCTTCCTGAATTTAAATCTGACCTCAGACATTATCAGCGATGTGGCTCTTGGTAACTTACCCCTGTTTTCCTCAGTTTTCTCATCTGTAAAATTAACTGGAGAAGGAAATGACAAACCACTCTAGTATGTTTGCCAAAAAAGCCCAAGCAGGGTTATAGAAAGTCAAACATGACTGAATACACACACACACACACACACACACACACACACAGTATCTGTTCTCCCCAGAACACCCAGTACAATAGAAGCTTCCTAAGGGAAAGTGCTCTTTTTTGTTTGTAAAAGCTCTCTATCCCTAGAGTTCAGGGCAGTGTAGAATTTGGTGAGCACTTAAATGCTTGGTGATTGATTGAATGAAAAGTAAGATGTAAAAAAAAAATAGAGATTGTTTCAGCTGTCCCATTTCAACTCTAAGCTATAGCTCCATAGCTCCATCATCACTGGATTCATCTAGTGTGGCCTTTGGAAACAGGATCATGATTTACAGTTTTCCATTCTGTTCACTGGGCTAAAGCCCGCTACCCTCTTGTTCCCTTGATTCTGGCTCAGGTGTAACTGGTACCAAAGAAAATGGCATTCCTTAATAAGGTTGTCAGAATGGGTCCTGTCCTGTCCACTTGTGCTAGGCAATGTCAGGCAGCATACCAGAGCATGGAATTAGAAGGAAGTTAATGGGATGTGACACAGTGGGATAAATATCAGTACACTAATCAACATTCATTTGTAGATTTTTAGCAGAGATACTCTCAGCTACTGTAACTGGCTCATTTGGCATCAGTCCTAATATTCTGATTTTAGGAGAAAGAAACGTGGTCCCAGAAGACAGACCATAGGGGCACTGGGGGTTGATGGAAATGGACTGAAACCAACCAAAGAAGAATCAGAGCTGATTATCCAGCAAAATATGACCAAGTTGAGCATTGTTACTCTGCAATAATCACCCAAGGGACATGGTTGATGAGAAGCTCCATTGCTTTTAGCTCTACAGAGATAACCATTGTGTAAATACAAGGCATGATGATGATGATGATGATGATAAGACTATCACATCAGCCAAAACTAAGCTGAAAAACCCCAGGGAGAGAAAATGTAGGGGAAATCTGGCTGTAGCAGATGGAGTTGGTCATGGAGAGCCAGTGATGCTTGATCTAAAAATTTGCTATGTTGTACTATGATGGAAAGAGCTCTGAACTTGGTTCAAGTCTAGGTTCTCCTACTTCCAGCAGTGTGATTTTAGGCAGGTGGTTGTATCCTGGTTCTTATTTCTAACTTTTTCTTTTTTTTTTCTAATTTTTAAGTGTAGTTTTGCCCTATAATAACTCTTGAAGTTTGGTAATATAAAGATTATTATTGCCATATTATAGTTGAAAAAAAAAGAAGAAATATCTAGGCATTAATTACAAAGCTTGAGTCACAAATAGGATGCGAAGTAAAATATAGATACTAATAGCAGGGTTATTTATAATACAAAACTTTAATGTTTTTCATTTTTTACCATTCACAAAATAGACAATAAAGATGATTAACTGTGAATAACAACTATTATCAACAAGGCAAGGATCCAGGACAACTCCAAAACATTCATGACAAAAAATAAGATATTCATCATTGTAGAAGTAACAGACTCCAAACACAAATTGAAACATGCCATTCTTTACTTTATTTCCTCTGGGAATTTTGTCTAGGGTGAGCAATATGTCTTCTTTCACAATATGAACAATGAACATTATTATATGATAATATATATCACCTATAGTATATTATGTACCTTCTTACAGAGGGGGAAAAGAGCAGAGGGAGAGGGAGAATACAGATTGCAAAATATCAGAAAATAAATATTGAGAAATTGTATTGACATGCAATCTGAAAAATAATTTGTAAAAAATATAAAAAATAAAATAAGTATAATAGTATATGCCCATCATACCCCTAGCTCCCATTGAAAGGAGAATCAAATATGATAACAGATGGAAAATATCTGAATATCACACACTGTACAAAATAAGGATTTATGATTTTTAACAGTATAGAAGATGACCTTCATTAAAGGACAATGCGATGAATCTTTTGTTTTAAGAACTGAGATTTTATCTCCAAAATGATCAGATATATATAAATAGGAAAATTAGGACATTTTGCATTTCTAAAGGCAGTATGGTGTCATGTTGAAAGTGTCAGGGCTGAAATCAAGAAGACATGGGTTTAAACCCCTCATTAAATATGTATGTGGCCCTAGATGGATCATTGAACTTTAGGTGACTTGGTTCCCCATTGTTGGAATATTGACACATTCATTCACTGAGGATCCTTAGGTTCTTATATTCTAGATTCTACCTAGAGATGACACAGACTCAATATTCCTGCACAAGAACTCAAGAATTCCATGCAATGACCTTCCAAATATCATTTGTCAGGTGACTTTCATCCCTTACTCTGCCCAATTGCACCATCTAGATGTTAAC
Source organism: Monodelphis domestica (assembly GCF_027887165.1). NCBI lineage: Eukaryota > Metazoa > Chordata > Mammalia > Didelphimorphia > Didelphidae > Monodelphis > Monodelphis domestica. The sequence goes on along the minus strand of NC_077230.1, from coordinate 336,495,227 downwards.
AGGGCAATAGCCAAGGACAGTGATGGGGTTGTTGGAGAAGCATATAAGTAGACATGTTTTCCCCCATGTACTCCAAGAGAGGTGTGCATGACTAATATTTCTGCACCTTTATCCTATGTAGGAGAAAATAATTTCCTAGGAATCATTAATTTTGGAATCCAGCCTTTTAGCTAAAAAGAGGAACTAACTCTTCAGGCAGTATCTACCTTGGAAATGGCTTCCCCAGAAATCTTAAATTCAATGGTTCAGGAATTGGAACTTCTTTAGAGAGAACGAAAATTCTTAAGCAGGGTTCTTTTTGAAAAATAAAGAATATAAACAAAACAATGGCCTCTGCAGTTGAAGGACTAAACCTACAACATGAATGAGGTGAAGAGATCAGGAGCTTATTACCCTCATTATTACCATTACTCAGACATTCTCTGCCTGTCAAGAAGCCCTAAAATGTGTTTGCTTCCTGGAACTGTCTAAACCACAAGAAATATTATGAGTTTGAGAGAAATGGTGATGGTACTGTGGAAGGAAGGATGGAAATCCAAAGATAATTTCTGAGAGAAACTGCTGTGAATGTTCTGTGAATTTTCTCTATCTTTTAATGGACTCCCATGAATGTTTTTTAATTTCTAAAGAGTATAAGACAAAGATCTCTACCTATATGCATGTATTAGCTTGTGTGCTGGTACAGAAGCTGAAATCCTTCCTATTTTTAACTAATATTAGTTTTTTCAATTAATAAAATATTTTTTCCTCCCCCTTTTCTTATTCCTCATAACCCTTATAAAAATAATCAACCTGCAAATTTAAAAAATGAGTCTGTTAGCAGTGAAATGCATGAATGAGATAAGGGAAGGGCACAGAAGTAGGAAAACCTTCTCAATGTTCCATTTATACTGGCCTCATGAATCCTAGAGTCTAACCAAGTAGGTTATCAGCAAAAGTTTAAGCCATCTCTTTTCTTTAAAATCACTTTTGTTTATTTCGTTAAATATTTCTCCCAAAATATGTAGATTTAACAATCATTTAAAAAAATAAATCCAAATTTATTTCCTCTATCCTACGCCTTGAGAAGGCAATCAATTTAATATTATTTACACATGTAAAGTCATACAAAGCACATTTCCATATTAGCCATGTGAAAAAACATGAACAAAATAAAATAATAAAAATTAAAACAGTAAAAAAATAAGCTGTGCTTTAATCTGAATTCAGAGTTTATTATTTCTCTTTCTATAGATAGCATTTTTTAACATGGGTCCATTAGAACTGTCTTTCACAGTTTATCATTCTTACAATATTGCTATTACTGTGTTCTGATTCTTCTTATTTCACTTTGCAAATGTTTAAATTAAGTCTTTTGATTTTCTCTGAAAACATCCTCTTTATTCTTTCTTCTAGAACAATAACATTCTATCATAATCATATACCACAACTTGTTCAACCATTCATCAATTAATAGGTATCCCCTCAATTTCTGATTATTTGCCACCACAAAATTAAAAAAAAAAAGCTTTTATAACTTTTTTTTTTCACAAATAGGTCCTTTTATTTTTTCTTTTATTTCTTTGGGATACAGATCTAGTAGTGGTGATGATGAGCCAAATGGTATGTATGTACAGTTTTATAACTTTTTTTAAACTTTGGCCATAGTTCTAAATTGTTCTCCAGAATAGTTGGACTGGTTCAAGGCTCCATCAATGGTGTATTAGTATCCTGATTTTTCTACATTACCCCTGAATAATTTTTTTTTGTCATGTAAATTAATAGGATAGGTGTGAGGTAGTACCTCAAAGTTCTTTTAATTTTTTTGTATAGAACCTGGATACCCAATTTAAGCCTTTTGAACATTTATCAATGGGAAATAGTTTTTATTTTAATAAACTTATCTCCATTCCCTATATATTTGAGAAATCAGACATTTATCACTGAAATTTTATGTAAATTTTTTCTCAGTTTCTTGTTTTCTTTCAAAGTTTGGCTACATTCATTTTATTTATTTAAAAATTTCACTTTTGACTTCATGTAATCAAAATTATTAATTTTATATTTATTTGTCAGTGATTAATCTTTTATCTATAGTTATGACTGATGCATTTTCCCCCATGCTCCCTGATTTACTAATGATATCACCCTTTATATCTAAATCATTTATCCCTTTAGACCTTAACTTGGTATATGACATATGATATAGACCTATACATAGTTTTTGACTGGTTTCCAATTTTCCCAGGAATTTTTGTGAAATGATGCGTTTTTAACCTCAAAAGCTTGGATCTTTGAGTTTATCAAAAGTTAGATTACCATGGTCATTTACTATTATAAATTGTGGGTCTAATCAATTCTGCTGATCTATTACTTTATTTCTTAACCAATGCAAGATTATTTAATGATTGCCACTTTTTAATACAGTTTGAAATCTGTAATTGCTAGTTCATGTTCCTTCAAATTTTCTTGTCAATAATTTCCTTAATATTCTTAACCTTTTGTTCTTCCAGATACATTTTGTTACTATTTGTCTAGCTCTATAAAATAATTATTTGGTAATATGATTGGTATGGTATTGAAAAAGTAAATTAACATAGGAAGAATTGTAATTTTTATTAATTTGGTTTGTCTCGTTATTTTAAGTGGCATTTCTACTACTTTTTTCTACTAGTTGTTGTTTGATAGTATATAAAAATACTGATGATTTATGTTGGTTTATTTTATATCCTTCAACTTTGGTGAAGTTGATTGTTTCAACTATTCTTTTTAAAAGTGATTATCTTACATAAAAGAGGGGTGCAAAGAAGAGTTTTTACAATAGAGAGGAAAATGGTGGTGGTGGTGGTGGGTGCTAGCAATGCTTGAATTTCATCTATAATTAAATTGATTCAAATAGGGAAAATGTAAATATATATTTCAATTGGCAATATAAACCTATCTTACCTAAAAGGGAAGTTGGAAAGGGAGACAATATAAAGGGGAAGGGGATTTAATAAGAGAGAGAATAATTATAAGAAGTATTGGTCAGGATCAAAAGACCTTAGAGAAAGGATAGGAAAAGAGAGAGAAGGATAGGCAGAAAAAAGATGGAAGGAACTACACACATGAAAATGAATAGGATAAACTCATCCATAAAATGGAAGTGGAGAGCAGAATAGATTAAAGATCCCAATATTATGTTTTCTTACAAGAAATAGACTTGTTACAAATACACATACCCAGAGTTAAAATATGTTGTTGGAATAAAATCTGTTACATATTAGCTAAAGTAAAAAAGTCAGGGGTAGGAATTATGATCTCAGACAAAGCAGAAGTATGAAAGGATTTTTAAAATTCTCTTTGTCTATTTTGAGTTAATCAACAAGAACTAAAAGTACCCCCATTTAACACTTATTAAGTAACTAAGTAAGAGCATTCACAAGTCACTTATTAGGAAAAATAAAAAAGCTCACACCCTCAAAGGCCACAAGCACTGTCCCACCTTGGGCAGTGCTAGGCAAATTGGGAGACTGTGATTGGTTCCCATGAAGTGGGAGAGAGATAGGAAGTGACATTAAAAAAAGGGCTATAAAAGGAAAGAACAAAGAGAATTCTTTCCTTCCTTGGCTCTTCAGCAAGGACTCTCTCTAGGTTGGCAGTTGATGCTTTGGTAGGACACTCTTTTGAGCATGAGCTCTGGTGAAGACTCTTGGTGGTCTTGACTTTGTGCACACTGAAGCTTCTCTGCGGTTTTTCAGCTTCTCCTGGCTCTTCAGATTTTGGCTTCCTAATTAGGACCTTGGATTCCGGTGAGATTTGTTTTTGGATTCACATTTGAGGTCTGGAGGCGCTAGGTTTAGGACTTAGGGTATTTATATCTAGTTTATTTCTTTTTTTTACCTCTTTCCTATATTCCCCACTTTAATATCTCTCCCTTGTTGTAAATAAAAGCTAACAGTCATTTTGATTTAAGAAGTTAATTATTTTTTATAAATGGAGACCATGGGGGCAGCAGGGTAGCTCAGTGGATTGAGAGATAGGCCTAGAGATGTAGGTCCTATGTTCAAATCTGACATCAGACACTTTCCAGCTGTGTGACCCTGGGCAAGTCACTTAACCCCCACTGCCTAGCCCTTACCACTCTTCTGCCTTGGGTTCCAAGAAAGAAGGTAAGAGTTTAAAAAAATGGCAACCTTAACAATAATTTTTTTTAAAATTCTTATATTTGCTGAACTAATTTTTTATTATTACAAGCAAAAATAACATTGTACATAGTAACAAAAATAAAATACAATGATTAACTGTGGATGACTTATCTACCATCAGCAATGCAAAGATATAAGACATCTCCAAAGGAGTCATGATGAAAAAGACTATTCACAGTCATAAAAGGAACTGATTGAGTCTGGATATAGATTGGAGCAAACTATTCACTTTATTTCCTCCATGAATTTTTCTCTAGTGTAAACAATTATGTCTCTTTTTTTGCAACATGATGAATATGAAATATGTTATATAATTATATATGTATATATATATATATATATACATATATAATATATATAAAACCCATATCATATTACCTGGCTTTTTGGGGATAGCAGAGAGAGAGAGAGAGAACATAGCTGGTAAAATGTCAGAAAGTGAATATTAAAAATTGTAATGTGATTAATTGACATCTAATCTGAAAAAAAAAAGAATATCTTTCTCAACTTTATCATTATATATTGATGAACAAAATGAGACCTAGAGAAAGGAGCGAGTTTTCCAGATATCACACAGTTAGTAAGGGGAAAAATAAAGAATTGAACTTACATCTTTTAATCTTAGGCCCCATTCTCTTTTTTCCTAGAAGTGACATTTCCCTATTGTTGTACAGAATAAGGATTATAGCAGCTACGAGATTCAAATAGGGATCCTGGAGGTTAATTTGATAATTGGGTTTGATATTAGTTTGGGAATAAAATGTAATATTAGCTTTTATATTCATCCTGAAAGATCAACTAAGACCATGAATAATCTCATTGTGAAAACAGATTTAAAAGGCTTCGTAAACATTAAATAATTATAGAAATGTCAGCTATTTTTTTTTTACAATCTAAAGAAAATAAACAAACTACTTTTTAGTCTGACCTTCAAAGTTTCACATGATTTGGTTGTAATGTATCTTCCTGTTCTGATCTCCTCATACTTTCTTCTATCTAACTTATTTGTGTCCAATTGTATTAGTTATCAATTATCTGATTGTATTGTGTTTTTCTACCTCTGACTCTTGTTCATGAGCTTTTTTCTGTAGAATATCTCATTCTAACTCTCTTCATCTGCCCAAATTCTTTTTTTCCCCTTTGTTCTTTTAAAACCTCAATTTGAAGGAATTTTAACTAACAAAAATCTATTCTCTTTCCCTTTTACCTCTTCTCCCTACTTCAAATTCCATTAAAAAAAGGAGAAAAAAACCCCCTGAAACCTTTATAACAGATATGAAATGTCAAGTGAAGCAAATTCCCATATTGGTGAATTCCAAAGAAACATACATCTCAAACTATATAACATTTCTGTCAGGAATATGTCTTATCATTAGTCCTTTATAATCTTCTTTAATAATCATTTCAGTCATAGTTTTTAAGTCCTTCAAAGTTATGTGCTTATAATATTGCTACTATATAAATTGGTCACCTGGTTTTCTTCCCTTTACTCTTTATCATTCCAAAGATACAAGTCTTTCAGGTTTCTTTGAAACCATTTCTGTCATCATTTTTAAATGATATAATAGCATTTAATATGCTATATATTGTTATTCTAGTCCCCAAATGATGAACACTCCCTCAACTTCCAATTATTTGCCACTCCAAAAAGGAGCTAGTCTAGGTATTTCTCAACAAATAAACCCTTCTCTTTGTTTGATCTCTTTAGGGGGAAAGGCCTACTACAGGCCTGGCTACCATACCCAACTTTCCAGATGCAGCTGAGTTTTTACTTCCTCTAAAAATTCATTCGTGAATTATTTCACCTACCAATCAGTAATTAGTTCTTTCTAATTTGAACTTTTTATTTTTCATAATAATAAATGAGGAAAATGAAATTTCTCAAATGTATTTATTGTTTCAAGATTTAGAAAGCACTTTACTTTTATCACATATAATAATTATAGTACTACGTGTCTAATTTCTCCCATGAGCACGTAATATCTGAGAAGGAAAAGGTCAGATTTTATTTGTCTTTATAACCAATCCAAACCAGTTAAACATTTTTAAGTGCCTATGATGTGCCAGGCACTGAACTAAAGACTGGAGTTAAAATTAATAAAAAGAAAGACAGGATTTTCCCTCAATGAGCTTACAATCTAAAAGGGGGTTATATTTATATTTGCCATATTTCTTCATCAGGGCTTCTCAAACAAAGTGAAAACTTAAGAATTAGTTCTCACACTGAACTGAAGAGCCCTTTCCCTGGAGTCAGAGGATTTGGATTTAGATTCAGCTCTCAATGATTCCCTCCTCACTACTATGTGAATTTGGACAAGTCATCTCATTCATTAGTCCTTAGTTTCCTTTTCTGTAATATGAATGGTTTGCTCTAGATGGACATCGAGGTCTCTTATAGCTCACAATGTATGATCTTCTAATCCTATTAAAAGTCAATGTTGATTATAATCAGAAGTTTCAGTGTAGAGGATGTTAGAGCTGGAAGTGATCCTGGAAGACAGAAGGTTAAAAGATAGGACATAGCCAGCAGTAGTTGGGACCTTATCACACAGAATGGTAGAAGGAATGAAGGAAAAAAAAAACATATATTAAACATCTCCTATGTGGCTGGGATTGTGCTAAGTGCTTTATGAGATATTATCTCACTTAATCTTCACAAAATCTCTGAGAGTTAAGTGCTACTATTATCCCCATTTTACAGATGAGGCAACTGAAGTAGATAGAGACTAATTTGCCATGGGTCATATATCTAATAAATATCTGAGGCTGGATTTAAAGCCAAGTCTTTCTGACTCCAGGCTCAGTGATTTCTGCAGAACATACAATGTTAAAATATAAATCACAATTATTGAATTATATTGTGTAGAAAAAAGATCTGGAGGAAATTTTAAAGAATAACTCTGTAGTTCAGGAGATCTTAACCTGGGGTCCAGGAATGATAGATTTCAAGGGTGTCTGTAAACTTGTAAGGCAGAAATAATATGTCTTTCTTTTCACTAACCTCCACCTAAAATTAGTTAGCATTTTCTTCCATTAAGAATTAAAACAAACAATTTCTTGGTTTCACCATGATGCCAAAGGGGTCCATAAGAACCCTTGATCTAATCTAATCTGTCTCTTGCAATTATAGAAAGAGACCCAAATAAGTACCCTGATTTGCCCATAGTTACACAGTTAGTGACAGGGTCGGGGCTCAGTCTCACCTCCTTTGACTTTTAGCCAGTTCTCTCTTTGCTATCTAACTGCCCCTCTCCTTTGTATTTAGACAGTCCTCTAATGAGCTTAGTCATTCTGTTTTTCTTTTTGACAGTGGTGAGTGCTATCATTAAAATGACTGACAAGTAATGCTGTCATATTACATGTGCCCATAGAAAAATGACTAATGTTTTACATTATAATTGCTGAACCCCCTGTTTTTTTTTTTTAGAATTTGTCAGATCAGACTACTCTTTCACAAGTTTCAATGAAATCTCACTTCATTTTAATAGAAAGAAGAAAAGTTTATGTAACCTAAGACAAATCTACTCAATCTCTTCTGATGGAATAATGAGCCTTGCTCTACACCCTGGGACCCCATTGAATAGGCTTGCATAAACCTTTGCAGAGAAGTTTCATTAGTACCATTTGCTTTTAAAATATATTCTCTTCTGTGCATTAAAACCAAAGCTCTCTGTTATAACTTATTGTTCACTAATGAGTCACTGACCTGGTTGAATGGTGGAATGCCCTCAGGGACCAAAATCAGTGCAAGTTGAGTAAAAAAAGTGCTTAGAACATGCTCCTGTAGAAATGAGATCACTGACCAAACCTTCATCTCAATGGCACAATGTCCATATTAGGCACAAATTCTGATTCCTCCTCCTGCCAATCCATAGCTATATCTTTGATTGCCTTCCTCTTCTGACATCCCAAAATGTCTTGCATAACCACAAACTTCACATATCCAAAATATTTATTCCCCAAAGTCTAATAAATTAATTCAATGTATTAATAATATTAAAATTAAACTATTTTACCCATGCTTTACACTAGGGATTTTCTTTGACTTTAATCTCTCAAATATTCTATTATTTACCATGTTCTGGTAGATCTAACTCTACAATTTCTTTTGCATCCCTTTCCCTCTAATGTCCATTTCCACTGACTAGTTTAGGCCCTCTTAACAGTCAATTATATTAGTGTAATATCCTATTAATTAGTCTGTTCATCTCTGATATTTCCTCTCCTATCTTTTCTTCATCTGATAGGTAAATTTTATCAAGTACAAGTCTGATTACTTCACCTTTTAAATAACAGCCTTTCAATGGGCCCTTGTTATATACCAGAGGTCAGAATTCGAAACTCCCATAACAAAGTGTCTTTCTACACTTTTAACCTTATGTTAATCTACTCTATTTTGCATGTTCAAGGCACTAGCCAAAGTAGAGTTCTCAAGATCCTTAAGGCACATGTACCATTTGCTTTTAAAATATATTCTCTTCTGTGCATTAAAACCAAAGCTCTCTGTTATAACTTATTGTTCACTAATGAGTCACTGACCTGGTTGAATGGTGGAATGCCCTCAGGGACCAAAATCAGTGCAAGTTGAGTAAAAAAGGTGCTTAGAACATGCTCCTGTAGACATGAGATCATTGACCAAGCCTTCATCTCAATGGCACTCTACTACTACTACTACTATGGCTTTGTCATACCATCGCACAGCACCTGGAATATTTTTCTTCGCCCTGTTAGCCTTTTAAAAGTCTCATTCCTTTTCTAAAGTCTAGCTCCTGTGACACTTCTCTCATAATTCCTATATGGACCTCTCGGGGGGAAATGCTAACATTTTCCCTTCAACATCATATACTACTAAACGCCTTCTTGAAGTGTTGTTATTCTTCTATAGTTACATGGTTGTATATTCACCAGGGATATTGAAGAGTATTACACTTAGGCTTCTGCATTATCGTCCCAGCTGTGATCTGTGGGCGCACAGTCTGCACCTTAAACACATTGCCTTTAATACTACCTGTGTCATTCTACCCAGAGTACACAGTTATTAGAAATTTAATAAATAAATATGAGTTAGACCAGTTTTAGATTGAAAGGAATAGAAATATAATCACAAACTTATTTCTGATCTAGCTACACAGTTTATTAATACCAGTCAAGCTACTGGTGAAACAGAGTCAGTCACCCAAAGGGATACAAGGAGTTTTGGCAATCCACCTTACCCCCAACCAGATAAAGGTTCAGAACTATAGTAATTCTGTACAAGTGAGGGAATGAATGATTAAACAAACAAATTAGGAATACAAGAGGTTGTGTTAAAGGAGATTTTAGCATGAGGTAAGGAATAGCTTCCTCATTCATCCTAAATGTTGAATGTGGTATACTCCCCTCTCCCCTAACGTATCCTTAATTTCATCATAGAATAGTGTTCTGTAGGCATTACCTAGTCCCATCACTCCACTGGTCAGAGATATCCAATAGTTCTTTACTGCCTAAAGAATAAAGTCCAAATACTTTTGTTTGACATTCAAGGCCCTCCACTATTTATCATGACACCATTTCTCTTTCTCTCTCTTTTTTACATTATTTTTCTAACCTTGTCTTACATACTATGTGATCAAACCAAATTAAACAACTCTAACTCAAACATAGTGACTTCTGTGGATGTAGTCAGTTGATTCTCTGTATATGGAATTCTTTCTTTGGTCTTTTCATTTTTTCTTGCATTCTTATCCATCCCTTTAAGTTTAATCTCAATGACATCCTAGAGAACTAGAAAGTCTCTTCAAATTTCCTTTGTCAGTGATGACCTGGTCTTTTAAACTTCACATAACTCTTAGTTGCATGACTGTGCCGGGTATTTATTATGTATTATATGTTATAGCTATCTCAATGGATGCCTTAATCCCCTAATACTAAGTATTAATCCCCTCAATTGACGGTTGACCTCTGCACGTGGAAATCTCTCCTTCTTCAACTCTGCCTATTGGCTTCTCACAAAGCCCAGGTAAAATGGTATCTTTTGTAGGAAACCTTTTCTGGTCTCCTTTAATTCTCATGTTTTCCCTCTTTGGGGAATTTCCAATTTTTGCTGTGATAACAATAGTAATGATAACGATAACTAATAATTACATAGTACTTATGTGCCAGGCACTGTCCTAAGTTTTCACAATTATCATCTCACTTGATCCTCATACACATCCCTGGGAGAGAGGTGCTATTATTATACCCATGTTACAGATGAAGAAAGTGAAGCAAACACAGGTTAAGTGACTTGCTCAGGTCATACAACCAGTAAGTGTTGATGACTAGATTCGAATTCTAACTTCATGAGTAGAGGCCCAGAGCACAATCCACTATACAACCTAGTTTCCTGTAGGTAACCTGTTTGTGCATAGTTAGTTCTTTCTATATTGTCTCTCCCAAGTTCCTTAAGAGCAATAACTATCTTTTGCCTTTAATAAAAAAATTCCCAATGCTTATCACAGCAACTGGCACATAGTAGACCTTTAATAAATATTTCTGGGGGCAGCTGGGTGCCTCAGTGGATTGAGAGCCAGGCTCAGAGACGGGAGGTCCTGGGTTCAAATATGATCTCAGACACTTCCCAGCTGTGTGACCCTGGGCAAGTCACTTGACCCCCATTGCCTAGCCCTTACCACTCTTCTGCCTTGGAGCCAATACACAGTATTGACTCTAAGACAGAAGGTAAGGGTTAAAAAAATATATATTTCTGCCTGCCAACTAACTGATCATTAGATTGTAAACCCCATAAGGCCAAAGATCATATATGAGTTAAAATTTACATGTCTCCCTGTGCCTAGTACAGTGCTGAACATGTAGCCACACTTGTTGATTGCTATGGTTTCTTCTACATCATTAAAGATATTCTAGTAGAAGCTGGATAAACATTTTCAGTTGTAGTAGGCATAAATAGGATTAGCTGATTATCTGTACACCTTATCCCTAAAGCCCTCCAGCTGGAATCTCCTGAGTTCTATAAGGTCCTATCCAAAAGGTTGAAGAGGCTTTCTAGTTTTCTGCAACTATATTTTTTTAAGCATGAATCTTTTTCTACTCCTTCCAGAAGAGTTCTTAATATAATATGCAGGGATGTATTTCTTAATATGCCAGTCAATTAAAATGTACTTTGATCAAAAGTAAGAAAGATCAGCATTATCTCCAAGGACAAATGTGCTTTCCTTAATGTAACAGTCTATTTAAAACGTGGTTTGATTAAAAAAAACTACTGAGAAGGTACGTTGAAAGGAAAAATAGGCAGGGTTATCAGAAAAGATCTTTCTGTTAAAAAGGATTAGTTCCTGTTTAACTTCAACCATCTCTCTTTGTACTTAACAGGGTTTTCCTACCTTTACTACATTTCACAAATGAAGTCCTTTTGATTTGCTTTCAAAAGATGTTTAATAAGGTAGCGACATGAACAAATTCTTCTGTGGCTGTTCATGGTGACTGGAGATGTTTTACACAAATAAGAAGCTTCCCTCACCCTCCTTTGAACTGAAGCAAACCAATTCAATGGGGATGAGTGGTTCAATTTTCTCTCAACTACCTTTTTTAATTTGTCTCTTGCCCTTGTCTAGCTCGACATTGGCCCGAGATGGTGTTATAGAGGAAAGCACGTCCAAGAAAGCATGAAGAGGTTATATTTCTACTGAGGGGTGGGTAGGTTATTTAGAAAGAACACTGGGACTAAGTGTTGGTGAAACTGCCATTCAGGCTTGGCTATGCTATTTACCAGGTTGGGATTTTAGACAATACACTTCACTTCTCCAAGACTTCCATTTTTTCTATTGTAAAATAGGACATTCTATAGGGTTTATTGCATTTTTGCTCTTTTTGTCCTAGGCACCTAGCAAAATCCCTGGCACAGAGTAGCCTCTAATGGCTAACTGAGTGAATGGATTTGTAATCCTTGAAGGTTAATATAAATGGGACTCAATACCCTTATTATTATTATTAATTTAAAAAAAACCCTTAACTTCTGTCTTAGAATCAATACTAAGTATCAGTTTCAAGGCAAAACAGGAGTAAAGACTAGGCAATGGGAGTTAGAGACTTGCCCAGGGTCACATAGCTAGGAAGTGTCTGAGGTCACATTTGAACTCAGGACCTCTCATCTCCAGACCTGGCTTTCTATCCACTGAGCCACTCAGTTGCATGCGCTAATATGAATTTGATAATGATTATATTAACATCACAGAGTTGTGAATATCAAATGCCAGAATGTTATTCCCAGGGGTAATCAGGTGACATAGTATGTTAGAACTAGAATCAGGAAGAGCTATTACAAATCAGAAGAGCCTCAGATATTTACTAACCTTTTAAAATGGGGATAATAATACATCTACGTCCCAGGCTTATTGTGAGGGTTAAAGAGCCGATATTCATGAAAGCTCTTATCCCAGTGCCTGGAATATAGTAGGCACTTAATATATGCTTCTCCCATGTCATGTCTCCCATTCAATGTGAAGCATAATACAGTATCTTATACATGACAGATATTCTTTTAAATTCAAATTCAGCTTGAGAATCATCATATCCTTATAGATTTAAAGTTGTAAAAGCTCTTAGAAATATTTGAGTTCATTGTTGTTGCAGAAGTCAAATGATTTATCTATCCCAGGTCACAGGAAATAAAGAGCAAAGTTGGAACTCAAATCCATAATGATATAGTGAATAGAGTGCCAGATTTGGATTGAGGAAGATCTGTTTTCATATTCTGCCTCAGACACTAACTTGCTTTATAACCCTACGCACATCCTGCTTGGCTGCCCATATCATTTTCTCCACTCTACCTTCTCTGCCCATTTCACTCAGTTGTGCAAATAGGAATCAAAATCAAATGAATTCTGTCACTGTGTATGGAAGAGATGTGTCTATCTATTATCCTATGGTCCCAGTCACTTTCCTAAACTAAAGTTCCCTTCCCTGGCCATGACTACTCTAAGTATATTGTTTCCAACTGTAGAATATAAGCTTCCTGAGGACAAGGACCAATTTTGCTTTTGCATTTGTGAATTTTAGGTTTTCTCCACCCTGATTAAATCTTTAAAATCCTAACAAACAGGAATGTCTACACCCCTACTGAAGGATTAAGTGTTGAGGAGGATGATGGCCTATAACAGACATGTGCTAGCAACTGACAAATAAGAAACAACTGACAGGCCCTCTGGCCTGTCCTAAGTCAAGCTTAAGCTACCATTGGTACATGTGAGATGCAGGAAGTGATATAAAAAAAAGTCTATATATTTGCATCACTTCCTCTTGCCGCTCTTTCATAGCAGAGACATGGTTGGTGGCAGTGTGCTGGGCATCTTGGCATCTTGGTGTGCCTGCAGCTCTTGTCCAGGTTGAGTGTCCTTGGTGTAGTGACTGGGAGAAGCTAAGTAGCAGGGGTCAGGTGAGGTGTCTTCCCTGAACTCTCTCGGAGTTTAGGCTGATTCCTTTTTTTCCTTTACCTTTCCTAAAAGCACTATCCTCTTAGGAGGCCCTCATCTTGGAATAGACCTTGTGGCTGGAAGCTGAGCTAGTTTTAATCTTGGAGGAGGCCTTGTGGCTAAGGCCTCTGAACTTCCCTTGGTTTAGGCTAGCCTGGAGAAATCTTATACTTTCTCTCTCTCCTTAATTTCTTCCCTCTATATTAATTGAACCACCATAAAATTCCCAAACTGACTTGAGTATTTTTATTGGGATTTGAATTAATCCCTGGTGACCATCAGTATAATATATTAGTCAAAACCCCCTAAATTTACTTCTTACACATTTATAGCCCTCCCTCTTAGAATAGTGTTAGACACATTTTTGTTGTTTAGTCATTTTTCCGTTCTGTGACCCCATTTGGGGTTTTCTTAGCAAAAATACTGGAGTGCTCTTCCATATCCTTCTTCAACTCATTTTACAGAGGCAAATAGAGTTCAGTGACTTGCCCAAGGTCACCCAGCTAATAAGTGTCTGAGACCATAGTTGAACTAATGAAAATGAGTCTTCCTGATTCCAAGTCCAGTGCTCTATGCACTCTGCCACCTATTTGCCCAATAGGCACATAATCATAACTTAATAATAAATGCTTTTTCATTTATTCACTTTTCTAATAGTAATTATGAGATAGGAAGTATTTCCACTTTATGAATGAGAAAACTGAGTTTAAATAGGTTAGATGTCTTCTTAAAACCAAGCTCCAGGATTCAAATCTGTTTCTCTAGTTGGGTCTACTAACAAAGGCTATACTGAGTAAAATGTTTCCACTATCTAGGCTTCCTTTCCCACATTTTTAAAATGAAGCAGATGTTCTGAAAAATCTCTAAGTTCTGTTCTATCTCTAATATTCCATGTTCCATGATTACTTTTAGCACTAATGTTCTATGTTCTAAGGTGATTCCACCTACCTCTAACATGTGAGGATGTTTTTTAGCCTTCCATATTGTATGGCTACTTCTGGTTGTCTGCTGGAATAAGCTCACACTGTCTCATGAGAATCAAATGTTAAATTTCATTGTGAACATCTACACTTCAAAAATCAGCAAAAGCTACGAACTAGGATCTGAAATTTTATACTGTCTAGATTTAAGCAAGTAATATGCCAAATGTTAAAAAAGAAAATTTAATTTTAAAATATGTTGCATATACTTTTTTTCAAAGATCTGATAGTTAAACATTTACCAGCATACCTGTGATTACTTCCAAATCTAGCATTTTATGGTTATGATACTGACCAATCTGTGCTTCCCTGACTGAAATGAATTTAATGAGGATCATAGGATCGTTGATCTTGAACTAGATGAGAAAGGGTTCCATCAGCTGGTAGGAGGCTAGAGAAGGTGGCCAGGATGACTTTGACATTTGTGCTTCCCATGCTGTTAATAAATGCTTCTATCTTTGGATGTGAGGAGGCATTTCATTATATGTAATGAAGCCCTGGATTATTGTGGCCATCAAGGCAAGGATGCCTAAATCAAAATGGAATTTTCCTCACTGACTTACTAGATAGTTCCCTGTACATTCTCAGAGTAGAAAACAAAACAAAATTGTTTTGGACAAGTAAATGTACAGTGCTTTTATTGCATGTTGATGACTCCCAAATCAATCACTACCTCCAACTCTTCTTTTCAGAGCTCCAGGCACATATATACAACTACTTAAGGGATATCTCTTCCTCGATGGCATTCCAATGCCTAATGGCATTCCAAAATCTATATTCTTCTAAAACTTCTTCTTCCTTATTTCTCTAAGTGAACAATTTCAATATCCCAGGTGCCTAATCCTAGAACCTCAAACACCCCCTTTGACTTTTTTCTCTCCTTCCTGCCCCATGTATAAGTGATTGCCAACTTCAGTTGATTTTCTCTTCACAGCACCTCTCTTTTTGGTTCTCTTCTGTACCCATAATGCAACAGTCCCAGTTTGGGCTTTCATTCTTTTCTACTAAGACTAATACAATAGCCACCTGACCATTCCTGCATTTAGACTATCCTGCTTCAAGTCCCTCCTTCATAGGCCCGCCCTAGTCATATTACTAACGTCTAGTTTTCATCACATTATTTCCCTGATTAAAAACAAAGACAGAACCTCCAGTTTCTTCCTATTGCCTACTATACAAAGTCTAAACTCCTGACAGCCAAGGCTCTATGCAATTTGATTTAAAACTACCTGTTTAGTCTTATGTCATATTATAGTTCCTTATTTAAAAAAGCAAATGCTTATTAATGGACAGAGACAATACACATTTGTTCTAGTAGCTGTTAACATGCAACAACTTGATCAAACTTTAATCATCTTATAGGAGCTTAAAAGCAATTTCAGAGATGATATCCTTTCTTTGTCCTTTGCTGCTTCCAAAGTAATCAGATCTCCTAGGTAGATGGTTGTGTGGAGATCATATGCTGACATTCTCAATTTCATTTCTCATTTTCTAGATCATTCTCATAATATAGCTCTGACACCTGAGAACAGTATCCAGTCAGTTAGGAAGGTTGCCATGAATAAGATCCAGAAATGACAGTTATAAGGAACTATTTATTAAGTTCTCATGAGATGCTGGGCAATCCACCTGAGTACCCCAGGGCAGTCTCTAAAACTTTAGGTTGCCAAGTAGGTACAAGTAGGTATCTGTACTTCCTCCTTAGTTCCTCTTCATAGTGCTAATGAAATCACAGGTGTTGTCCACAAACAAAAACAAAAAAAAGCTGAGGGAATATGTAGATCTAACCATCCAGAAATGGCTGCTCTTTTAAACTGGGGATCCCTCATCTGCAGATTTCCTAGTAGGTTTTGGGTGGGTTATAATCGCTCATATGCTTTCCAGTTTTAGGATTATATGGTTAGGACCTCAGATCATCATTGTTCTCAAGGGTTTCCACAATCCAAAGTTCCTTGGTTTTCTGACAAGGTAACTGCAATAACCTCATCAGGCAGGACTTTTAACAACACATAATTCAAGCCCACTCCAGTTCACTCTTCCATAGCAATATCAGCTCTACTGGTCTAATAGGGATAATAACTTGCATTTGTCAGTAAGCAAATAGGATTGGAAGCAGCATACAGAGAAGATATATGAAAGGAGAAGGTGCCAATTCCAGACCTGTTTCCCTGGCCACAACCTTCTAAATGCATTACTCCTGCCTTTTAATGAAAACCACTCAAAAGAACTGGATTCTCATTCTTGGGAATTGAAAATCAATTTCAGAAGTATTCACAGACAGCTGAATTAGTTCAAAACCAGCACCATGACATGATGGAAAGAGCCATGAATTTGTTGTCAGAAGATATTATTTGAGTCCTGATCCTGACTCATTTGCTGTATTACCTTAGGCAGGATATTTTTTCCCTATGTGTTTCTATTTTTGCAGTTGTAAAATGGGAATAATTATGCCTTTCTTGCTACATTGTATGGGTTTGGGGAGAAGGGCTTTGTAAATCTGGAAGTTGTAGAATCCATACATCCTACAAGACTCAGTTCAGATGCTGTTTTCTAGAGAAAGCCTTCCATTATCTTTCTAGCTATTAGGAGGCTCTTTTTGTTCCCAGTCTAATTTGTAGTTTCTTATTTGTTTGTGTGATATACCTCACCTCTACACCCCATGTAAATTTTTGGAGTAGGGGAACTTATTTTATTTTCATCCTTATGTTCTTTCTGCTAAGCACAACTCCTTCCTTGCCTATGGTAGGTGTCTAATAGATGTTTAATTGCATTAAATTATTAATTAAGCTTTATCATGTGATCAACAGAAATTTATTAAAACCGACTATGTATAAGATCTTATAAAAGATAAAAAGATGAATAAATTACAATCCATGTCTTTAAGGAGATTTCAATCTAGTAAGGAAGAAAAGACAAGCAGTAATTATAATGGTTAGAATTTGAAATATTATCAATAAGGGCATCTAGGCGCACAATGGATAGAACATATGACTAAGAGTTGAAAGGACCTGAGTTCAAATGAGACCTCAGACTCATCCTAGATATGTGACCCTGGGCAAGAAACTTTACCCCAATGACCTATCCCTTTCTGTTCTTCTGTTTTATAATTGATACTAAGGCAGAAGGCAAGGGTTTTAAAAAGAAAGGAAAGAAAAGAAAAGAAAAAAACAGAAAGGAAAAGAAAATACATAAGAGGTCCAAGAGGGATATGAGGATTCCAAGAGGACAATACCACTTCTAGAAGATGAGATTCTGGAAAGACTTTTTTTTTTCTTGTAAAAACCCTTACCTTCCGTCTTGGAGTCAATACTGTGTATTGGCTCCAAGGCAGAAGAGTGGTAAGGGCTAAGCAATGGGGGTCAAGTGACTTGCCCAGGGTCACACAGCTGGGAAGTGGCTGAGGCCTGGAAAGATTTTTAGAGGAGTGAGCACCTGAGGTGGTCCTTGAAGGATGAGCTCCTGAGTCTCCATTGTCAGTAATTGTGAAGTAGGTAAAGGGAGAAGAGTTCCAAGAAAAGTTAATGGAGCCAGGTAATAAATGTTTAGAACAAGGAAAATGTGTGACATGTTTAAGGAGCAGAGAATATGTGAGAAGGAAGAGTATGTGAGAGTGAGATAAGTTTAGATAAATAGATTGGAGACAGATTTAGGGTTAACTTTTAAAGGCTTCCATCCCAACCCCTAACTATGGTCCTTTTCCTCTGAGTCTCAAATTCTGGTTGACTTTTGCATTAGATCAGTGATAGGGAAGATACTTAAGGATTTGGATCAGGGGAATAAAATTTGAATCCACCGAGCCATATTATTGCCCCATACCAGTGTTTTAGGAAGTTTTAGGAAGATTGATTTTAGTGTGATATCTTGTATATCACAGGTAGGGAGGCTGAGGTTAGGAGATAAGTCTAGAAAGTCTTTTCGTCTTTAGTTCATTGATGACATCCAACATAAAGAGATAAGGTTACAAAAACACCTCTTGATCTTTTTCCCTTCACAAAATCTCATCCTTTTATCTCTAGCCTCTCAGTCATCATGCCTGGTATAGGCCTTTCTTACTTCATGCCTGGATTTTTTTTTAAATCACTAGTCTTCTGCTTGATTTCTCCACCTCAATTCTCTCCCCATTTGAGTCCATCACCCACTCAGCTACTGAAGTGATCTTGAAGTACAAGTCTAATCATGTTCTTCCCCCTGTCATTCTCTGCCCCTCCTCTCCCACTCAGGAAACTTCAGTGCTTCCCTATTTTTCCAGGACCAACAATAAAATCCTTTGACATTCAAAACTCTTCATATTCTGTCCCCTTCCTCCAACCTTTCCAGTCTTCTTATGCTTTACTTCCCTCCACATATTTTATGATCTACTGACACTATCCTTGCTGTTCTTCACACAGACACTCCTATCTTGACTCCATATCTTTTCTTCATGCTATTTTCCATGCCTGTAATGCATTTTCTCTTTAGCTCCATCTCCTGGCTTCCCTGACTTTCTTCAAGACTCCAGGAACAGCAACAATGGACAATGGTCTACTGTGAATAACAACTTTTTTATTATTGGCAATGTAAGGATCGAGGACAACTCCTAGGGACTCATGAGAAAAAGGCTAACCACCACGGTAGAAGGAACTGATGGAGTCTGACTGCAGATTGAAGTATGTCATCTGTTACTTTATTTCCTCCAGCAATGTGTCTTGTTTTGCAACATAATGAAAATGGAAATATGTATTGTATGATGATACAAGTACAATTTATGCCATATTACCTGCCATCTTGAGCAGGAGTAGAGGTAGGAGGGGGAGAGAGAACATAGATCCCAAAATACCAGAAAATGACTACTAAAAATGTTCTCCTCATGTAAAAAATATTAAAAAAAAAAACACCTTCTGCATCTTTGCCTCCCAGCCCCTTAGTGCTATTGACTTCCCTCTAAGATTACTTCCCATTTTTGCATATGCATAGAACTGTATACAAATATGTACATAGCTGTTTGTGTTTTATGAGCTCCTTTAGGGAACAGAAAATGCTTTTTGCCTTTTATATTTAGTATTACCAGAGCTTAGCACAATGCCTGGAACATAGTTTTAAGCAGTTGTCTTTTATCTTATAATTGATTCAAAGTGTCAGGTCCAAGGCAGAAGAGTGGTACGGGCTGGGCAATGGGGATTAAGTAACTTTCCCAGGATCACACAGCTAGGAAGTGTCTAAGGCCATTTTTAAACCCCAAATTTCTTGTCTCTGGTTCCCAAAATAAGGGTTTAATAAATGTTTCTTGATAGATTGATAGAAAAGTGTGAAGATGGGTTCTGCTTAAACTTTATCTTGAACTGAGGTGGTTCATTACTTTAAACAATGATGAATAGAGTTTTAATACACCTGGATGGTAATTAAAAAAAAAAAGGTCTTCCTCTTCCTTTATTGGCAAAATAGTTATGATGAAGCTATGCATAGTGGGAGTAACAAGACTGCCACTTGACACCAACTAGTTATGCATAACAAACATGAATCACATGTTATATGTTTGCCCAGATATAAGCATGTATTCTGGTCATGTCATGAGGATGACATATGACAGATGGACAGTCCAAGTGCTACATTGGTTTCCATGAAGGCAGATGAAGGCCTCCAGCATATTGGGTAGTTCTACTATGGATTTACAGAAAGTTGTGGACAAGACTTATACTGGATGAGGAGGAATGGAGATGATTCGCCATCTGTTCTGGGGGAGGTAGTACCCACATAGATAAGATCATACATCCATGGCAGCAACGAAGTAATGATTGTTGGCATCGATATGCTCTGGTATATTATGGTAACAAATTACTTTTTCAGACATCACAATTAGGTCCTGATTAAAGCAAATAATGAAGTCTTCTAAGGAGGTTGTATATATTCATATTCATACTTCATGAGGTAATTGTTTCCAGCCCCTCATGGAAAGATATGGTTGGCATTTGAATATCATGACCACATCTGGGGGATTCATCATTCACAACAATGTGACCCAGCAGTATCTTGTTAGATAGCATGACAATCAAATGAGATCAATAGGACAGATATTATTACTTCTATTCTATAGATTCAATTCCCTATTAGAATGGAAAGTCTTTAAAACCATGGGAACAGCTGGGTGACTCAGTGAATTGAGATCCAGGCCCAGAGACAGGAAGTCCTGAGTTCAAATATGACCTCAGACACATCCCAGCTGTGTGACCCTGGGCAAGTCACTTAACCCCCATTGCCTAGCCCTTACCACTCTTCTGTCTTGGAATCAGTACATAGTATTGATTCTAAGATGGAAGGCAAGAGTTTTTTAAAATAATAATAATAAATAATAAAAATAAAATAAAATGGAAATTCCTTAAAACCAAAGACTTTTCATTTTCTATGTTTGTCCAGTACTTAGCATAGGGTTTGGCACAAAGTAACTCCTTACTAAATGCTGTTATGTGATGGACTGGTGGTTGCTTGAAGAAACTGAGCTGCAAGGAGGTCAACTGACATGGCTGTGTCATTGGAAATCTGTTACTCTATAAACCACATTTGCCGGGAGTCCACTGACTTCCTGATATTATGTACTTCCAGTAGACAGGGGATAGATTGAGTGGGATTCCTGGTTTTGGACTCTTTACTTCCTGGGTTACTACTGTGGTGGTTAGTGGGGTTTTTGAACAGGGACATTAGCCATGGGTATGTGTTTTTTTTAATTACGTTTTCATTCCTTTACTTCTAATGATCATTAATAAATCTCATAAAATATAACATTTTTAATTATTGTACATTAATTTTAATTTTTACATGGCCAATTATAGAGCTAGTAAGTGGGCAAGTCAAGATGGGGATTTTGTTTTCCTGATTCCTAGTGTTTCATCCATCATATAACAGGGAACATTCTGTAGCAGGAAATATACATTCAGTAGCTTTTTCACTACAGAACCTGACTTCACACAGAGCTGTCTATAGTTTTTCACTTGTTCTCCTTGAAGAAAACAGTATGAATCTATAAGGTGGTTAGTCACACTGAAGGTATATTCTCTGTGGTCAGAAATAAATGTATTCCCCCTTCTTTGCTACAAAAATTGTCCTTTGAAGAAAATAACTTTGTGGAGATCTTAGCTTTATAAGCTACTTACTTAAAAAAAAAAAAGACAAAACCCTTACCTTCCATCCTAGAATGAATGCCTTGCACTGGTTCAAAGGCAGAAGGGCAATAAGGGTTATGCAATGGGGATTAAGTGACTTGCCCAGGGTCACATAAGTTAGGAAGTATCTGAAGACTTCATGTCTTTAGGTCTGCCTCTCCATCCACTACCCCAAGATATAAAACTCTGCCAACTGGACTCTATTACCAACATTGTGAAATTAACATTGTCAATGTTAATTTTGACACCCTATTAGTTATTTTGGATATATGATCCTTTGTTCTCCTCTGTGAAAAGGGTTCATATATAGGCCTGGTGAGAGTGTGCATACTTGATGTCCTTAAGGAGTCTAAACCTCCTGATCAGTACAGAAAGGGAACTAGGATCACTGAAGGCAGCACAAGTTCTGCACTTAGTAAATACCTAGGTGACCCTTCCTGGTGGTCAGAATTCTATTCCAGGAACTTGCTCTCCTTTATCATTGAACAAGTGATGAATTCCTGTATTGCAAATATAGTCAGCACATTATCCTTAAGAATCCCTATTAAAAGAAAAAACTGAAAATGGAGCATATTATCACAGTTAAAACTTTCCTGCAACTGCCTAGAAAAAAAACATTGATTTATAGATGATGCCATGCCAAATATTCAAAATCTACAAACAGCCTGGAATAAAAAGCTTTCAAAATTTAATTATATTGTGGAAGAAGTGAAAATAATATGAAAACATGGAAATGGGCTAAGGTGCTTATTATCACCATCATAATCTCTGCTACTGGAGCTGTACCAAAGACACTATCAGTGAACCTACAGAAGATGAAGAAATATACCAATACTTTAATTCAATTATTTCATCTCTTTGTTCTCAAAGGGAACATAGGTCTTTCACTTTGGGAATGCTGTAAGGCCAGGGGTCTTAACCCGGCATCTGTGAATGTGTTTATAGCTGTAACAAAATAATTGGTTTCCTTTCAACCTTATGTATTGTATTTTATACATTTAAATATTACTTTTGGGAAAAGTTTATAGACTTCAACAGGCTGCCAACAAGGTTTGTTTATAACCCAAAAAAGAACAAAATTCCTGACCTATATGACCTATGAGATCCCTGCTGATAATTCTCTGTGATGCTCTTGCCAAGTCATTTAAGTCTGGAGAGAATAATTACCGGAGATATGACCACAAGGTGTTGGTTTTGTCAAAACTATCACTTAAACACATTTGGATGTCATCTATGTCAGTGACAAAATCACTTCCATTTAAAGTCATGACATATATTTTTTTATTTCTTTTTCTGGTATATTCTTTTTATCAACATATTTTTATTTTGTTAAATATTTCCCAATTATGTATAAAAATTAATATTCATTAAAATTCAAATTTCAAATTATCTCCTTTCCCACATCTCACCACTCCTTGAAAAGATAAAGAATTTGATAATGATTATACATGTAAAGTCATATAGAATATATTTCGGTATTAGCCAGATGACATATACTTTAATCTACAGGTTTTAGAATTAGAAAGGACATTAGACCACCTCATGCAACTACCTCATTGTATTATAGAGGAGGAAAGTAAAGTCCAGAGAAGGCAAATGCCTTCCCCTTTGGTCATATAGCTGCTAAGTGAAGGAGTTTCCACTATAAACTAAGGTTTCCTGAATACCACTTCAATGTTCTTTCAACTGGAAGTCCAATTATTATTAATAAATGATCACATAAACTTTCATGTCTATTATTAGAAGTTTATTATCATTTATTATGGATAACAGTGGTAATGTTAATTCCACTGTCCTATTAATGTTGAATGTCTATGTTATAAGAATCAATTCATTAAGTTAAATTTTCCTGTCGTTAAAATTTGATTTCTGATCAATTAAAAAACATGTTGCAGAAATATATTTGTTAGCACTATGGGAAACAAAATATGGTTCTACAATGGCCTGCCTGCCATTTTTATATATGTAACTTTATTTTACTTACCAAAATGTTGGAAAGAAAGGCAAAAAAATATATTTGTACAAGAATATTTAAATGGAGACAGAATTCAGGTCTTATCTCAGTAATATTTAAGCAAAATAATTTGACCTTGTTTGGACTAATACATAATCATTGAACTTCAGAGTTGAAATAGACCTCAGATTCACATCTGAAAAAGGTTCTCCTCTATAAGATTCTTAATCAATGGTAACCCATCCTTCTCATCACAAGGAAGGGGAATTCTTTCTATCCCAAAGTAGCTCATTCTGATTTTAGACAAATCTGAATGGTAGGCAGAAGTGATAATTGATTCAGCTCAAGACTCCAAAGAAGGAGAAGCCATTATTGTGTGTGTGTGTATTGTCTGTGTGTGTGTGTGTGTGTGTGTGTGTGTGTGTGTGTGTGTGTGTTCCTTTTCTGGCCATAGATTATACAGTTAAGATTGTAGGCCAGCCTTTGAGTGAGGAAAACCCAAGTTTCGCTCATATCTTTGGCACACTTAAGTTGTCTGACCAGATGAAGTAGCTTAACTGCTCAGTGTCCTAGGTAATGCCCTAAAGAATATGGTAGTGACAGGGAAGTCAGTCTTTTTTTGAGTGGAAGGAACTTTTGCAATAAGAAATGTCCAACAAAGGCAAATCATAGATCTGGACCAAAATCCTCAGGGACTAGTCCCCAATTGTTCCATTTTATAGCTTCTACCCATTTCTCCTGGGTCTACTCTCTCTAAGGAGAAGAAATCAAATCTCTCTTCTATGTTCCTTCAAATTCTGCAAGGAAGCTATCATATAACCTTCCATATGTTCACCTTCTCAGCTAAATCTCTATTTCCTTCAGCTAACTCTCACATAACACTTCCCCAAGGGCAACCTGGTTGCCCTTTTCTATATTATCTCTAATATTCTGGTGTCCTTAAACAGTAGTACTTAGAACTAAATGCTATAGTTCAAATGGTCCTGACTGGAGTAAGGCATAGCCAGATTCTTACTAAATTCATTCTGGATACTATACTCCTCAAATCAAATGAAGAAAGCATTAAGCATTTTTGGATAGATTCTGACACGGTTGACTTACTTCCATATCTACCTGCCTCTTCCTTTCTACTTACAAAATTGAGTTTCTGAATCCATGTATAAGAATTTGTATTTATCACTATTAACAGTTTATCTTTGATTGTGTTCAGTTAACTAGTTTCATGATTACACAGCTGTCAATTATTCAGGCTTCTTGATACATAAATCAGGTGATGTAATTGTCACTCTTCTGCTAAAATAATCTTGCATGGCTCACTCTTGTCCTCTGATTAAAGAGAATTACTGCAGGTGCATAGAACTAATGTGACTTGCCTGGTGTCATTGCTATGATTCAAATTGAGATTCTAAGTCCAGCACTTCATTCATACATTCATTTATTCTTTCTCTTAAGAGACATCAAGTACCTACTATTATTCATCAACCAAACCAATAACCTGTCACAATATCAAAGAAGACCCCAACATCAAACGTTAAACACTGAATCAGAAGAGAGGGCACATTCCATTCCAGTAAAATTGCTCTTTAGAGTAATATATTCAATATGCTTATCTAATAAGCATGTAGAAAGCATTCCTCTCCTGTGGAATATATATATTTTCCATCAAAGTATTGTATTTATTCTGTAGAGGGATTTTTTAAAGGTCTTTATTTATTGGGAGGAACATGCTCATATCTTTCAAGCAAATGGGTTCTGGGAAATTTTCTCTAAGAGAAAGATTTAGCAGCTGCCCACAGGTTACTCTCTAAATGGGATGATGAATTTCACAGAGTTTTCTACCTGCTATAAACAATCCTCAAATACACAGATGGAAATTATTATCTTGGTCCGTTTGATTTACAGAGCCATTAAAAGCATCTCTGTAGTACAAAGAAAGTAGAAGATCTGCCCATAACCTAGGACCCAATCCTTCTTTTAGACCCTCCTGCTGACACATCAAGAAGGAATGTCAAGATGGTCTGAGACTTCATCTATTCTTTGTCCTCCTTCTGTCACAAAGGTGTGTAGGGTGTGAGTGTGTTTCTGTATATATAGAAGGGTGTCCAGAGAAGCTAGGTCAGTCTGATTTGTTCCAAATATAGGATAATAGGATTTAAAATCTCCAAGGGACTTTAGATGTATTTTAGTTCACTTCCCTTCCCTCCCCAGTTTACAGGCAAAGAAAAGGAAGTCTAGTGATGGAGAACTCATTTTCTTGGGGTCTCACAGGTAGAAAATGGAAGAACCAGAAGTTTAACTCAGATACTTTCATTCCAGGGGCAGTATTCTTTTTGCCCCATGTATATATTAGTCTAGTGTCACAACCAAAGTGCCAAAAAAGAACGAGAATGCCAATCAAGTTAGGAGAAAAATGACCAAAAAGAATACAAAACTAGAAAGAAAATTATTGATAAATGGTGGCACCTTTCTGTAATACATTAGCCTTTATAAAATACTTTACTCACTATGACTTACTGAAAATGAAAATACATATGATGCTATCTCTACTTTATTAAAGGGGAAACTGAGGCAGAGAAGAATGAAATGAATGTACCAAGGTCATATTACTATTGTTTCAGAAATGGGAGCACTAGATGACAACCTGAGAATTTGTGGACTTGTGATTTTATTAATAAGGAGAATTCTCAGAAGAAGAAGTTCTTTATATCAATGTAGGAGAATTTCCTACAGTCCTGAGATGTTAAGTGAATTGCCTAGGGTCCATATAGTCAGTATGTGTCAGAAGCAGGACTTGAATTCATGTCTTTCTGGCTCTGAGGCCAACTCTACATTCAATAGGCCACATTGACTCTCTGTACCATTAAAATCATTGTGCTAAGCATTGGGGATACAAAAAAGTAGCAAAATACAGATTCTTCCCTCAAGAAACTTATTATCCAATAGTAGAGACAACATGCCGATATAAAGTATAAACAGAAAATGACAAATAGAGGGTAGGTGTTACAATTAAGAGGGTTAGGGAAAGCTGATGGTAAAAGATGGTATTTTAGTTGGGATTTCAATGAAGTTAGATGATCAACAAAGAAAACAGTAGATAGAGCATGAGGTCTGGAGTTGGGAGGACTTGAGTTAAAATTTGACTGCAGACACTTCTGCTGTGTGACCTTGGGCAAGTCACTTAACATTAAATGCCTAGACCTTACTAGTCTTCTGTCTTGGAATCAATACACTAATAATTCTGAGATGTAGGTAAGAGTTTAAAAAAAATAAAAGGAAGTCAGAGAGGTCAGTGGTTGGATCTGAGAAGGGAATGTGTTCTAGGCATGGTAGAAAATGGAGAATGCAAAGAGACAAAAGATGGAGTATCTTGTTTATGGAATATCCAGGACACTAGTGTCACTGGAATGAAGAGTATGTGTTAGGGAGTAAGGTGAAAGAAGACAGTAAAGGCAAAAGAGAGCTAGGTTATTAAAAACTCTGAATGCCAAATAAAGCATTTTGTATTTAATCTTGTAGGCGATAGAGATGCACTGGGATTTATTGAGTAGGGTTAATATCAACTCTTATGGGATGGATTTTCCTGCATTTGTCTTTGTATCCCTAATACTGTTTCTTTAGCACCTGGCAAAGACTCATTGATGTTTAGTAAATATTTTAAAATGCATTTATTTTTATTTAATTATTTGATTTTGAACATTTGTCCATGGTTACATGATTCATGTTCTTTCCTTCCTCTCCTCCCTTCCTCCTCCCATAGCCAATGTGCAATTCAACTAGGTTTTACTAGTATCATTGATCAGATGCTTAGTAAATCTTACTGATTGCCTGGATGATTGAATTACTCAATGTTTTCCCCACTACAACATACTGTTCCTCACTCCCAATATTCTCATGAATAATCTTCACAAGCCCATCAAATCCCAAAGGCTAAAACATTCTTTTAAAATTATTAAGAAAAACATATTTTAAGGTGAATTAATGGGACAAACTAATTTATAAAGATTCCATGTGATCCCAGAATTTTAGGGATGGGAGTTTCCATAGTTACTTCTTAGTCCAAACCATACCTAAAAAGAAACTTCCCCTCTACAAAATTTCTAAAAAGTATTCTTCACCCACTCTCTGCTTGACACCCTCCTGAAGACCTCCTGTCATCCTAGTCAGATTAGTTCATTTTTGCACAGTTCTGATTGTTAGAAAATGGTTCCCTATCTCTCACCCCCATTATATTGAGCCCAAATCTATCTCTGTAGCACACAGAGATTGGTTGTTGTGATGCCCTCTGGAGCCCCAAAGAACAAACTGGCCCTCTTTCACATGACAGCCCTTCAAATACTTGAAGAAAGTGATCTTGTTCCTTCTAAGTCTTCTGTCCTTTAGGCAAAACATCCTCAGTTCCTTCAACTTGTCAAATTCACAAATGCCAACCAAAACTCTTTATGAATTAACTCCTATGGCCTCTGTTACAAGGGAATCACTTTAAAAGACTGATATATATTAATTTAAGGTCGCCAAGGAATCAGCTATGTAATTCCTAAATGAAAACTTAAGTCAGCCATCAATCTTTTATGGAGTTTAATTACAATGGGAGGAAGTAATTAGAGATAGAGAGAGAGAAAAGGGAGAGAAGGAAATAGGGCTTAAATACCCCTTCTGTTTAGGCTAGGCCAAAAGGCCCAAGCCCTTAGATAGCTGGGGCAAAGAAAAGAGATCAGTCCCTATTACTCACGTGACCAAAATGGAGAAACAGTCTCAGAGGCCCCCACCTTCAGCTTCCTTCAGAGCAAGCTTCTCAGAGCCCACACGAACCACACTGACCAACTACTCAAAACCCCTGGAGTCTTCAGACCCCCTATCTTTAAGGAAACCATCCAAGTTCCTGCCCTCAGTTCTCCCATCTACCAATCACTGTTCATCAATTTCCCTGTGCCAATGGAGGCTCTAGCTTAACCCAGGACCGCCCAGAGGTTTCTGGCTTTTGCACATGTCTGTTGAAGGTCATATTTTCAAATGATTAAATCTTTGCTCCTTTGCTACAGCCCTTTCTAAATCCTGTTAACCTGAGTAGGGTAGAGATTGGAATAATTAAATTTTGATCTAGGCTGCAGCCCTTACTCAATCCTGTTAGGACTGAATAGGGTGGAGATTTATTCCAAGTATCTCCATTGTATCAATTCTAAAATCAATCATGACTCAAAGAAATTCCTGTTCTATGCTTAAGCATAGGTCAAAGTCCTTTCCATTGTTCAGCAAAAGGTTTCTGTCCTAAAGTAATCTTAAGAAGGGAAGAGAAGTAACCTCCCATGCCAATGGGGTTCCCATTCCAATAGACTATTAGTAAGAAATTTTCCAAGTATGAAATATCCCAATGGTGAAATTTCCAACATTTATAAGTCTAAGGAATTTTAAGGTTTACACCTCTTATGTCATTTTCTACCCTAATCATCTTCAACCTTTCTCTTTTTTAATGCCCTCAGCTTTGTTATCATTGGCAAAGGTTTCTCCTTTATTTTCCTTCCAAAATAGATGTCTAATTGCAACTTTATCTTCTAAATTCTGTCTTTTTTCCCCTAAGAGAATCTCAGCATTGACTTGAGAATTTTCTTAAGGATTACAAAAATAACTAGTCTAGTTATGTACTCATAATAACATTTTTAGAGACAACAACAATAATGATAACAACAATTAGTTGTTGAAAAGGATCTAAATGATATCACTACGTTGGGGTCAGTGTGTATAGTGTGTCCAACTGTGGCTGATCAGACCAATTCCAGCTTGGAAGTCTCTACCACTAAATTGCCACTAAATGATAAAATGGAAAATGGTATGGATGGTGTCCTTTGACTGTAGTATAATTGAATTTATGCGAGACAGTTGCACAAAGATGTTGACCTCACTTTCTCTTCCTCAAAATCCAGGGGCAAGATGATTTAAGATAACTGGTGATGGCCTGGGATGCAGTGGATAACCTTGACTTTTTCTTCAGTGTCTAGCCAAACTGTAAGCATTCAATGGCACCTCCTTCCTCTGCCCTCATAGCCATTGGAAAAATTGCTACCATCTGCCCCTTCTGCAAATGAAAGTCTACACATGCCTTGTGTAGAAAATTCCCTAACTTATGGACAGTTTTGAGATCTATCAATTACTCTCAACCTGGCTTAGCCCATCTGCTGAGATTGTTTTAGTGGGGAATGGCCACTGTATGTGCTATTGCTTCCTCAAGGCACAAGTGAGTATTGGATGGCAGGTGGACATCAAAGAAGGAAAGTAACCCTAAAAAGAATTAGGCAAGCCCTCACACCAGAGGGGCTAGTCAACAACAATAAGAATAGTCATAAATATTTATGTAGGACATTAAGATTTGTAAAACAGTGTAGTATTATTTTTTATTACAGCAAGAAAAGTTCATTTAATCTGGTTCTCTCTTTACAGATAAGACAAATCAGATGTAGAGTTGAAATCAGTTGTCGAAAAACACATAGAAAGTGGTTGGCAGAGCCAGTATTAGAATGGGACCTTGCAAAATCATCAAATCCTCCAGGAACCTTATTGCAGGCTTCTAATATGGTGCTATGGAAAGGGTCAAGAGGCCTGACTTCCTTGACAAATAATCTGTGTAGCCTTGGTTAACTCAACTAACTTCTATGGCCCTCAGTTTCTTCATTTGAACAGTGATGGAAAGGATAGCAAGAGTGGAAGGTAATCAGTCTTGGAATCATGAAGATCTATATTAAAATTTCTTCCTCTGGCTCATGATTTCTGTGACTATGTGCATGTTTTACTTATGGGTTACTGATCTGTTTGGTGAAAGAAATTTCCATAATGGGATTCCTTGTCTTGATGAAGTCAGAGGTTTTTGTTTTGTTTTTTTAAACTCTTACTTTCTGTCTTAATAACAACTCTAAGGACTAGGCAAACAGGTTAAGTGATTTGTCCAGGGTCACACAGATAAGATGTTGCTGAGGTCAAGTATACAAACTCAAGTCCTCCTGAGGCCAGGCCTGGCACTCTAACCACTATGCCAATTAGCTGCCCTTGAAATCAGAACTCTAAAACCAACAAAAACAACACAATGAAGGAATTTGAGGACGGTCTCTTTGGATTCTAAATCTTATAAGTGACTGATTTTACAGAAAAAGAAAGTGAAATACAGAGCTGACTTGCCTGAGGACAGACAGGTATCTAAGGTTCTGTTTTAGGTCTTCTGCTGTCCTTTCAGTAAGCCCCATCTATACCCCTGCCATCAGCATTAGACAAAACAATATGAGTCGCACTAAGAGTTGGAGATAATTTTTTCCACTGATTCTGATTATGAAGCGCATTTGTACAAAAACTCATTTCCTAGCTACATCAAATAATGAGGCAATATTTTCCTCTGTGTGTCTTTATGTCTCTCTCTTATTTTGTTCTTAATTTAAGTGAGCAAAGTTAGACAAAAGGTGCCGTGTAGAATCCGTGTGCTTCATACCTAAATTTGTACTGGGTGGCATATACCCTCAGTTCTTAAAGAATCCGGACTCCCACAGAGGCTAACTTATCCCTTTCAGAGTAAAAGGGGAGGAGAATGACTACTACCTGTGGGACAAATTGCCAGTGGGAGGTTTGGGATTTCAGAGAGGAAATACAACCACAGAGAAGAAATAAATGCTAAAGTCAAGATTCCATCAAACTGATTTCTGAGAGATTATGTCAGAGATAGGAATAGTTTCAAATACTGTAGTTTCTCAGTGGGAAGTTTCAATTGGAAAAGAAACAATCAAACCTTCCAGGATGGGGATTAGAGGAACAATGGTGGCACTGAAATCTAGGGTCTGTCTTTATTTTGCATGGAGTTTGTAGGCAGCCAGAGGGTGATTAATTGATAGAGACCTGGCCTTGGATTCAAGAAGAGCTCGAATCAATGAATTTTTTAGGATCCCAGGTAACTCTCTAATATGATAAATTGCAGAGTATATCTGCTTTGCACTGGTTAAAGTAGCTGTGATGCAATGGATAGAGTCCTGGGCCTGGGATCCACAAGTTCAAAGATTAAATATTTACTAGTTAAGTGGTCCTGGGCAAGTCACCTAACCTCTGTATGCTTAGTCTATTTTTTTCTTTTTTTCTGTAAAAGCTTCTACCTTTCAAGGGATTGTTGTGAACCTCAGAGGAGAGGCTATTTGTAAAGTACTGGGTACAGTGGCTGGCACATAGTAGAGGCTTAATAAATGTTTGGTTTCCTCTTCCACCCTGCTTAATAGCTATTCACAATACCAATCTTTTTTGTTTTCCTGTTCCTGGCAATCAGCATATTGTGTCAAATTTAGCAGGTCCTTCACCCCCATTTTCTTATTCTGGAATCACAGTCGAATCAATACAATCATTTCTACTGGGAAGAGTGTCAGCCCACTCCCCCAAGGCTCCACTCAGCATCTCTGTGATTTCACAAACCAAATACCCCTCCCAGGAATCTTTCCCTTATATATGTGGTCTCTCTATTCTAATTAAGTTCTTTATGGAAAGGGACTGATTCGGCTTTAGCATTTCTGTACCTTTTCTCCTTGTTGGTAGCACAACATATATTCTTAATGTTAGATTTTGCTGTTGCTGTTGTTCATTCAATGAATACTTGGTTTGCATTTCACATCAATAACATTCATCGCATGGTCATTAGGTGACACCATACTGCAGTCAGAAAGATCTGAGTTCAGATGTGACTAGCTGTAGGATTCTGAGCAACTCACTTAAATATCAATTGGCTCAGTTTCTTCATCTTCAAAATGGAGATGTAATAGATGTAGTTTACGGATCTTTCTAATGACATAATGAATGTAAGGTATTTAGCATGGTGCCTGACGCACAGTAGGTCCCATATAAATGTTAGCTATTATTATTATTATTTTAGATTGTATGGTTTTGACCCAGGGACACTTTAAAGTCACTTGAGTTCATTGTTATCTTAATACTAAATGATCCTTATTTTCTCTGAAGTCCTGATCAAGGCAAAGTTGTCTTGGTATATTGTATTTACTTTATGACTTTAATTATTTTTAATTGGTCTGTCTCTGGACATTTTTCTCTTCTCCAGATGGTTTTTCTCCAGTTCTCACTGAGGGATGAAAGAGATACTGGGTTTTCAGAGGTTATACCAGTGGAGCAAAAGTTCTGACTGATCCTACCAAATAAAAAGGGTGGTGTCATAGTCTATACATGGAATGTGTGGGAATTTAACATACATTGTAATCCCTTTTTCCTTTTGGAAAGAAAAATTTGGAAACAGCCCTACTCTTTGCCTGTGGGCAAGGGGTGCCTTCCTATTATGGGAGAATGCCAGAGGTTTCAAGGCTCCCTAGTATCTCAGAAGATGCTTGCCCCTTGTTACTCTTGGCTCCAAGTGCCTGGAAGACTGACTGCTAACCCAGACTGAGGTCAAATCTGTCCAACCAGAAAGAACTAGAAGAAGGGACATCAGCAGGGGTTTTAAGTGAGGGATTTGAGGCAGGAGAGACCTCTTGGATTGGAGACTTTCCCAGTGAGGCAGTTATTGCTTGGTCTTTGGCTAGGAAGCAGGTGGACCTTTTGACTTTTCTTGGTGTGGCCCTTTTTGTCCAGGGAATGGAGACACTAGTTGCAAACTCCATTTAGTTAGGGGCAGCCATAGAAATAGGTATTTTTCTTTCTAACTAACTTCAAATTTTACTATCTAATAAATAATTATAAATTACTATAGAGTCTCCAGAGAATTTTAATCCTAACAGTTGTGAGACAGAATCAAAAAGATCCAAATTCACATTCAGCATTAGACACTAAAAGCAAGGCACTTGATCTTTTAAGGTCTCAGCTCCTTTAATTGTAAAATGAAGATAATAATAGCATTTACTTTAAAGAGTTGTTATTGTGAGAATCAAATAAAATAATTTGCAAAGAATTTTGCGGCCATTAGCAATGTAATTATTATTAAATTATTAGTAGTAATGTTAATACACTTCATTTCTTCATAGACTACATTCTGGACTTTCTTTTGTCATTTACAGCTCTGTAGAAACCTCTTAATTCTGAGAGCTAACTCTAGCCCTGGATTTTACCCATTTGAAATATTCTCCATACATTTGGCCCCTTCCTGTGATTAAATGGCTCCTCCTAGAACAGTGATGGCAGACGCAGCCTAATGGGAGCACTTTCTCCCTCCCTTGTGTGAGGTAAGGGGGTGTGCAAGGCCCAACCTAGCCCTACAGGGAGGAGCATGGGACATGGTGGGGTGGGCAGGCATGGCACTTCATCTCTAAAATGTTTGCCATCACTGTCCAAGAATCTCCATTTAAAGAGTGCTTCCAGGATAGCCATATCTCATTCATCTTAAGTTACACAGCACTCTAGCCTTTCTCTGCCATGATCCCCATGTGCTGAGAATCTTCCTTTTTTCTGTGCTCCCCTTCCCCATTTTTGTATTTCTTTTTTGTACGATCTTTCCCTCTTTTGAATGCAAGTTCTTCAAAGGTAGAGACTATCTGTCTTTCTTTCTGTTCCTATTTGTATTCTCAGCATTTAGCAAGTGCCTATTAACTGATTGTATCTAATAATTCTTTCTTGATCTCTCCTCAGAGGACATACCTAACTATACACAGGGATTCTTTGAACCCATATTTATTACTATGTGCCTGGCATTGTGCTAAGTTCTAAGGCTGCAAGAAAAAGACAGAAAACAGAGCCTTTTCTCTCTAGGAGCTCACATCACAGGAGGGTTTGACGCTAGCTGAGAAATATTTTGGCCACAGAATTTCATGTGGAACCATGTATTCAGGTTCAAATGATTAAGATCTTGTGTGAATGTGAGGTCCACCAATGAAAAATGTTTTGAAGTACTAAAAGCTTTCATTTATAGAGCACTTTGAGGTTTATAATTCTTTCTTCTGAGATATAAGGTAGTTAGGACAAATGAACTCAGAAAATGAAGGGATTTTGCCAGTGTATATGGCTTGTGTTAGATTCAAGGTTCTAATCTCAGTATCCTGACCACAAGGATCCATGCTTTTACTATTAAGTCAAACTGAAGACAAAAAACAAAAACTTTTTCTAAAAAGAGGGATTCCACCCATCATTTTATTTGCTCATCATAGTAGTTCCTAGGGTTGGATGGCAGAGGTTAAGACAGATAGTAGGAATGAATTGTAGGCATCATTTGAATATAATCAGTTCTGGAAGCAGACCTCAAAGCCTCCACTGAGGCAAAAATGTAGTAATGGAAACATTTGACTATCTAGAAGTCTGCCAGAATATTGCATGATTTCTAAACAAAAACAAAAATTAAAAAAATAATAAATCAGTTTTTTTAAAAAATTCTTAATTTGCTTTGATGGTGATTTGACTCTTTGAATACTAAAAGGAACAATGAGTGGATCTGCCATCTTGAACAAGATTCTGTTGAGAAAAAAGGACAGGTTTGGTAAAATAGAAATGGTAATGAGCAGAAAGCAAGACAATATCTTATATGCAACCATGATTTAAAGATGATATTTCATCCTTTAACTTGGCAACCTGGCAAAAGACAGGTAAGAATCTATGGCCTAAAAATTATTAAGAGAAGACAATCCAAGAAAGAGAAACTTTGAAGTACAAAGATCTGTTAATGTAAACCATTGTGGCGGGCAGAAAAGGGGATGTGTTGGAATGTGGATGCATACATCAAGAATAAATATGGATGCTTAAGGAAGTCACCAACTATCTCAGATTTTAAGGAGGCCAAATTATACGAAATACAGCTTAATGTAATAAAAAGTCAATCTTAAGATCTGGGTTTAAGTTCTGCCTCTGACACAAACAGCTATGTGACTCTCGCCAAGTTGTTTAACTTCTCAGGATCTGAGGCAATTCTAAAATTGTAAATTCCAAAGAAGATGATGACAAATTATTAGAGGGATTACTTTTTTTTTATTAAGTAGTTCCCTATGCTAGGGAAATCATGGCTCTAGTCCTTAATTCACATATACATATGCATACTTACATATATTCATGTATTCATACACACGTGTGTATAAAACATTCATTTGTTTTTATATAGACATATATATTTCTGTATATTCATTCATATGTCCTAAAACTCTTAGGACACTTTTAAGTCTTAATTACTTTAGAATTAGTATAAATTTTACAAACTTACAAGAACATCATTTGAGAGTTTAATTATTTCAACTTCTTTTTTACATACTGAGTTTTAGGAATTTTGAATAACAAATATTAAAATTTAATTTAAATTTTTGAATGAAATTTTCTGAAACTGATGAATTGGCTAGAATGGTTCATATTGTTTGGCCACCTCTGTCATTTCATCTGCCTTCATTATATTTTTTCTCTTGTGGTCATATGAAAAGTCTCATAAATGTATCCAAATGTTGTTCTTTGGATGATCTTAAGGCTAAGATTTCAGATGCAACCTTTTCAGTTACAGAGTAGCAACAGATGAAAATTTAAAAAAAAGTTTGAAAATTAACTAGTGTAATGAGTGGGTAAAGCAATAAAGACACATTAATATTTTAAAATTTTAAATAATTTACTTTTTAAGTGTTGTTTTCTAAGTTTGTAGCATTTATATTTTTGATGTTATGAAAGCTTAAACAAAAGCACCAAAACTTTTGGGTTACCATTCATATTTTCATGTATAACTACAAATACAAATATACAAATAAACACACCTATACACATGGGTAGATACCTACAAATACATATCAAACATGTATATATATGTGCATGGAGGCATACACTGGGAAAAACAGGTATGTACACACTCATACACACATGGAAAGAGGATTAGTTAGCTGAGATGGAAGGGTCATAGTCCTTCAAGAATAGTGCCAGGAGTCCTAAAACTGAGAGTCAGTTGAAACATTCAATAAATCCTAATGTCAAGAAAAAATGACATTTTTATCTCTGCTGGGGAATGGGATCAATTAATAAGGGGAAGGGTCTATTGTGTGAGGTGAATGTGATGATGATGATGGACTAAGAAAAGTCAGAATTTTTCATCTTGTTCTGTGAAATGGATAGAACTAGATGACCTTCAACATCCTTTATGGCTTTGGGATTTTTTGATGCTATGAACCTTTGCAATTGGCTCAATAAGCAAAGGATGGGCCAATATGGGAAAGGAACCTCTCAGCTCTCATTCGTGTCCATAAAGGCATCAACCCCTTGAAGGCACCTAAAAACTCTTTAACTCATAGAGAATTTGATATTCATGCTGCTACATCAAAAGGTTGGGGCAGCCATTATGCATTAAAATTTGTCATTTTAAATTGCCTTTTTGCTAGCACTAGCAATATAGATATTGAAATTTCTTCAGAAAGTGCTTATCTCATCAAGAGTAAAATTATAGTATATGAAATACTAATTACAGTATTATGAAGAAGGTTGAACTTTTCGGTGACATTCTATCTATTAGAAGAATACTAATTTTTCTTCTTTCTTAAGGCAGAAAGAATGACCCATTATGAGAAATGCGATCTCCCCATGTGCCCACCTGCCCTTATGCCCACCCAAATGGTGTTTTTGATTTTGGAGAAGCGCTAGAGAAAAGAGTTATGTTTCTAAGTAAATCTCTTCCCAAGTATTCTAGTATCTCTATATGGGTTAACAGCAAGTGCCTTGGGTGCTTCACAAAATAAAGTACTAAAGCCCATACAACAAGAAACAACCCAAGATCAAAATGAACACTCATAGACTGAGGCTGAGCATAGCCAGGAAGCCTTGGTTTAAGATGAGGATAAGCAATGTAGAGTTGTGGAAATAACACTGGTTCCAAAATAAGAAAAATTGGATTTGTTTCTTAACTCTACTCTTAATTAACAACATAACCTTAGACAAGCCACACTAACATTTTCTGGGTCTCAGTTTCCTTTTCTGTTAGATGACAGGGCACTAGATGACTTTGAAGACCTCTTCAATTTTATCATTTATGATACTCAGAGGAATATTCAGGAATTTTGGTGCAGGCAAACAAGGCAGAGTGGTGAGACCTCAGAGCCAGAAAGACCTTAGTTCTTGTCCTGTGTCTCCTGCTTAGGAGATCAGTTACAAATCACTTAATCTCTTAGTGATGGAGGCAAATCTCTAAAGCTATAAATTGCAAAGAAGGTACCAACCTGCATTCGTAGTGTTTCCTTATCAAGTAGTTCCCCATACACTGAAATCACAGGTTGAGTTCCTATCCCTTTGATTATTGTTGATAGATACCACTTTTACAATCTATTGTGGCACTTTCTCCTTTTAACTGAAACTATTTTCTCTAAAAATGCCAGTGCTCTAATTGTCACATCTAATGGCCTTCTCAGTACTTATCCTTCTTGACCTCTCTGTAAGATCATCATCTTCTTCATCCTCTCTTCTCTGGGTTTTGTGATATTGTTCTCTCCTGTTTTTTCCCCTTCACCTGTGAGGCTTCCCCTTCTCAGTCTCCCCTGCTAGATCTTCATCTCTATTATGCTTGCTTAATGTGGGTGTGTTCTGGCCCTCTTTTTCTTCTCTTTCTATTCTATTTTACTTAATGATTTCATTAATTTTTTTTCCATTCATTTATTTGAAGGAATCTCAGAGCTATTTTCCTAGGTTTAACTTCTCTTATGACCTCCAGTCTTCCCAATTGCCTATTAGATATCTTAACCTAGATGTCCAGTAGCAATTTTGAGTTCAAAATGTCAAAAATTAAACTAACTTTTCTCCTACATTTTTCTTTCTTGTTAAAATTTCCTATTGTTTTCAAATGCATCATCACCTTTTTCCTAGCTACACAGGTTTATAATAGCGATACTATCTTTAAATCCTCACTCTATATTACCTTCACATAAGCAATCAACTGTTGAGTATTGTCAGCCTATGTTCACAACGTGTCTTGTATATGATCCTTTATTTTTTTTTAATTTGACTTTATAGATTTTTTCCAATTACATGTAGAAACATTTCTTGCCAATTGTATTCTGAAATTTTGTGAATTGAATTCTTTCTTTCCCTGTCTCTCCCTACTTCCTTGAAGTGGTAAATAGTCTGACATAGATTATACCAATGCTTTCATGTAATATATATTTCCATATTCTTCATGCTGTGATAGAAGACACATCACACATACAATTAAAAAAAAACTTAGAAAGGAAATAAAGTGAAAAATGACCTGGTTTTTTCTGCAGTCAGACTCCAATAGTTTCTTCATGGGTTATAGATAGCACTTCTTATCATGAGTCACTTGGGGTTTTCCTGGAATCTTATTTTGCTGATAATATTTTGATTCTTCATAATTGATCATCATACAATATTCTTGTTACCATATATACTATTCTTCTATTTCTGCTTACTTTGCATCAGTTCTATATATTTTTCAGGTTTTTCTGAACTCATCATATTCATTATTTCTTATAGAATAATAGTATACCATTACAAACATACCATGACTTGTTCAGACATTCCCCATTTGATGGATACCCCCCTCAGATTCCAATTCTTTGCCACTGTAAAAAGAGCTGCTAAAACATTTTTGTGCAAATAGATTCCTTTCCCATATCTCTGATCTCTTTTGTATGTGGATCCAGAAAAGCAGCATTACTAGATCTAAGGGGATGCATAGTTTTATGACCTTTGGGAATGGTTACAGATTGCTCTAGAGAAAGGATATTTCAATATTTCAGTTTACAATTCCACCAACAGTTAGTATCCTAATTTTCCCACATCTCCTCCAGCAGTTACCATTTTCCTTTTTTGGTCATATTATCCAATCTGATAGTTGTGAGATGGTATTTCACTGTTGTTTTAATTTGCATTTCTCTTATTGATAGTGATTTGGAGCATTTTCATATGTCTATAGATAATTTTAATTTCTTCATCTGAGAAGTTCCTATTTATATCCTTTGACCCTTTATCAACTGAGGAATGTTTTGTATTCTTTTAAATTTGATTCAGTTCTCTATATATTTGAGAAAGTAGGCATTTAAAAGATACGAACTGACAGTTTTTGGATGAAAAATCAAAGCAATTATATAGGTATATGAAAAAACATTCAAAATCACTAATGATCAGAGAAATGAAAATTCAAACATTTTTGAGAGTTCTCATATCTCTCAAATTATCTAAAATGATAAAAGGTCAAAATACAAATGTTGGAGGGGATGTTGAAAAAAAACTTATACATTGTTGGTGGAATTGGGACTGAACCAACTATTTTGGAGGGAAATTTGAAATTAAGCCTAGAGTTATAAAACTTCCTATCTCACCTAAAATACTACCTGCTACACATCATTTTTCCTGGCCCTCTCTAATTAATACTAGTAATTTATATCATATGAGGTTATCTCCAAAGAATATATCCTGTATATATCTCATTTTATAGAGTCATTTTCATGGTGTCTCGCCCTATAGATTATATCACCCTATAAATTCTTTGGCTTTCTTTTTTACCCCTAGAACATAGTAGGCACTTAATAAATGCTCAGTGGCCTGAATAATATCATGTGGTAGAAAGTACAAATATTATTTGCTCCCTTTATATATTAGAAAACAAATGGAGTCATAAATTGATTTGACCAGGACTATCATTAGTTAGGAATAAAGCTAAAAAACAAACAAGCCTATTCTTCTGACATCCAGTTTAATTTTCTTTCATAGTATTTACCATTTTCTGTCTTGATCCCAACTTAGCAAACCTACTTGCCATTAAATAGTTCTTAAAGACAGCTCTGGAAGTGACAAGTTTTGTGACTTTAGAGAAGTCACTTCTAGTCTCTAGACCTCAGTCTTTAATCAACAAAATGAAGGGGCTAGATGATCCAAAAGGTTCTTTCCAACTCAAGATTCTGTTCCCATAAAAGAGTAGATATTATATCAAAAAAGACTAATCAATGGAATATGATTCTTTCTTTCCAGCCCTCCCCAAATATTATAAAGATATCTAATGAGTATGTGGGAAGAATGTCTTCTTAAAATGTGTGGCTCTTTCTGCTTTAATAAAGAGGGATGTTTAATATTCTTTTAATAAATGGAATGTCATGGAAGCAACTTATGTTCTTCATAATACAAGTAAGTAATGTTCTGGTAATCCAGGTACCAATGTATAGTTTGTTCTGCAATAGCACAGCATATTGGTTTACATAGCAATGTAGAATTATGCAATAAAAACCATACATCTTATGGGAAAATGTGGTCAGGGTATAACACTCAAAAGTTTCATTAGTGACATTATAAAAAGGAAAGGAAATCAATAAAATGCACTATTTTACGTAAATTAAGGAAAACCTAAATAGTATATACGATATATATGTACATGTACATGTACACTCAGGTATATATATATATATATACATATAATGGTACTATCCTGAGCCATGGACTGCTTCTTAGCCTGAGCTCTAGTTCCCATTGGCTAGTCTAACAAGGTAAGCAAATTGGGCAGGCCACAACTCTGGACCTCTGAGATGGAGACCATGGCAAAGGTAAGGTAAAGATGTAATGTAGAGGCAGATTAGCCTCCTACTCTACTAGAAGAAATACAATAAACATGGCACTAGAGGTTGAAAAAGACCTGAAGTTTGCCTGTGGAAATGGGCATTAGAATTGCAGATTGTGAGTTATTGTGAAGTGGTACAATTTTCTGCATTCTTATGAACAGAATCAAAATTTTGGGATGTTCATAGTATTCCCTAATACATTAATATTATTGAAATAAATTCATGTTTTTGAAACATTTTATAGCAAAACTGACTGTATTTATTTGGGTACCGAGGAAGAGGTAAATCTTGGATTTGTTCACATTGGCAGAGGACTATAAAGCCAGACCATTATCATATAGGTGATTTCAGAGGCAGTAACATGTAATAGTTCAAGTTTTTCCTTCATTTTTTCCCTTGAACTAAAGCTAAATTGCTGCTCTACTCTATTAGTTCTCCAAAAAGCAAAAATATCCAGATATCCCAAGAAGAGATGCCTCTTGGATATGTGTATAAGATGAACTGTAAGAAGAAGAAAAAACATCACTCATATTTTTTATATCACTTTAAGGTTTACAAAGTGGTTTCTTTTTTTCTTTTTCTAAAGAGTTGATGGTTTGACTACTGTCTTTGCTTTTTATAACTGCCTGATGTGCTTTCTATTGAACCCTATCTTTTAATGGAAAAAAATAAAAATAAAACCATGACCAGTCGCTAAACTAAACGAGTCAATACAATGATTATTCTTGACAGCTTAGGCATCTTTCTGCTCCCATAGTTTCCTACTAACCCTAGATATCTTTGTGCACGCTGATACTCCAGTGGTCTAAAGAAAATTCCTTTCCACTGAGAGAATATATCAGTTAATTTCAGGTGGTCTGAAGAATTGTTGTCCATTTAAAAACAAAAGAATTTCTTGGAAAAACTCAAGAATTCTGATTAATAGAATCTTACCCATCATTTCCAGAGGACTGATGATGAAGAATATTGCTTACCTCCTGACAGAGAGGTGATGGATTTAGATGCAGAATAAAACCAATGTTTTTGCACATGACCAATAAGAAAATTGTTTTGCTTGATTGTAAATGTTTGGTTCAGTATTTTACTTCTTTTCTCCACTAGGAAGGTGAGTTATGAGTGAGAAAAAAATGCTTGTTAATTGAAAACAAATAATAATTGTTATTAAAGTCTTCCTTCTTAGAATCCATTTTTTGATGGTGAGACCTATGGAAAAAGAACCATGAGAGTTTGAGGAATATTTACCTTGGTTTCTCTGGGGGAAGGATCCATTTCCTAAACATATTCCCAGGGGCAGAATCAAGGACAGAGGGACTAATAATAGAAAGACATTCCTATTGAATTTCACCAGTTTCTTGTCTAAGGAACATTGACTAGAATTCA
Source organism: Monodelphis domestica (assembly GCF_027887165.1). NCBI lineage: Eukaryota > Metazoa > Chordata > Mammalia > Didelphimorphia > Didelphidae > Monodelphis > Monodelphis domestica. The sequence goes on along the minus strand of NC_077230.1, from coordinate 336,452,706 downwards.
GAATAATGTGAATTTTTTTTTGCCTTAGACTAGCCACATGATCCTGTCATTTTCCTCATTTTCTGAATCTGCAAAATAGGGAAAATAACAATACCTAACTGACAAGCTTGCTGTGGGGAACAAATGAAATAATTCATGTAAAATATTTTGCAAACCTTGGAGTGCTATGTAAATACAAGCTATTATTGGTATTTAGTCAGAATATATCACTCTCCACCCTTAGTATATCATAGGAGCTATGTATGTGTCTATCATCAGAAGTCCTTTCTAGGTGAAAGCAGTGAGGTTCATTAGGTGTGTCCCCAAAATATAAATTTTTTCTGCCACAGCTTCTTTCAAAAACCATCTCTAATACTATGGAGGCATCTATTAGTGGAAGGGGAGCCTACATCAACAAAACCCTGGATCCTTAATAAGTACTTTACAACATTCTCTCCTTTGATCCCCACAAAATTCCTCTAAGGGAAGTACCCATTAATCAATCAACTAACTTAAGTGTATACTATGTTCTAGGTAGTGTACTGAGCACTAGAGATAATAAGAAAGACAAAAGGCAGTCCCTGAACTCAAGGAGCTTATAGACCATTGGAGGAGCAATATGTAAACAGCTCTGTATACAAAAAAAAAAAGCTATGTTATATAAAGGATATATTGGAACTATTTGAACCAGCATAAGGGGGCATCAGAAGAGACTTCTGGAAGAAGGCGGGAATTTAGTTGAGTCTTGATGGAAGTTAGGGAAGTCAGGAAGCAGAGATAAGGAAAGAAAAAGTTCCAGATATGAAAGTAAGTTAATATAAATATTAGGAGTTGGGAGATTGAGTATCAGGAATAAAGGCAGTGTCACTGAATCACAGAATCTTTGAAGGTGATAAAAGAGGTAAGAAGCCTGGAAAGATAGGAGGGGAATGGGTTATAGAAGGTTTTATAAGTCAGACTACAGAGAATTCAGGAGAGAAAAATGTGAGAGGACTAGAAGTAAAAAGAATGATTGTAGAGACCCTTGTCAAGGAGTTTAGCCTCAAGAAAAACAAAAACAAAATAAAAAAAAATAGCACAGATGTATGTTCGATATATGATGGATGGATCAAGTGAAGGTTTTTTGAGAATGAAGGAGACCTGGGCATGTTGAAGGCACTAGGGCAGCAGTGAGTCAATAGGGTGAAACATAAAATAAGTGAGAGAGTGGATAATAGATGAAACAATCTTCTGGCGAGGACAAAATAGAATGGAGTCACTTATGTACATAGAAGGGACTATCTTGGAATGGAGAAGAGTCACCTCTTTCTATGAGACAAGAGTAAAGGAGAAAGTGGCAGAGATACCTTAGAGATTTGATACCAGGCTGAGAGATTTTAAATGAGTTACCTTTGGTCATATAGCTAGAAATCATAAGAGTTAGGATTTGAAAGGACTTGAACTCAGCTATTCCTGACTCCAAGTCTAGAACTCTATTTGATAGATCACAATGCCTCACAAGTGTATGCCTGTCACTCAGTGAGGTATTGTAGATAGTCTGTGTCCTATTTAATTGGCTACAAATTCTTAGAATGTTGAGAACAATGCATGATTTTTTTTCTCTTTAAGCCTAGAAAAGAGGATGATAAATGACAAGTAAAAAAGTACATTGATAAATGGATGAGCAAAGCCAGAACCCCATCCCTGTAAACCCTTTATTGTGGCCTGCAACTCTGCTGAATTCCAGAGTGCTATTTTTATAACCAAACCTGCCATCCATCAGTCATGGGAAAGCCTGGCTGAATGTTCAGATGACTTTGGAAATGGACGGGAAATTGGAGCCAAGTGTACAGGTCTTGCATGTCCCCTCTGGCAGATGACTGTGCTTCTTTGTCATCCAGGAAGCAATGTCCTTTAAAATGGAGGTGGGACGTTGCAGAAAGGACAATGAAATGCAGCAGTGGGGGGAGCCAGGACTTAGAAAAAAATCAAAGTGATATGAGGAGGGGAAGGAATAGAATCTTAGAGGTGAACTGGGTTTGCAAGGAAATGAAGTCTGGGGTGTGGAAAGAGGTATCATCAGAATCATTATCATCATTTTCATCATCCATGTTGTCATCATCCAATAGAAAAATTACTACATTTATACAGTTATTGTACCCATTGAGTCCCCACTTGGCTTCTTACCAAGATTTCACCTCTCTCTCTTTGGAAATACACCTTTCTCCAAGGTCAAATCAATTCTGAAACTCATACCTCAAAAGTATTCTTTGTCCCTTTGACCTTTCTTTTCCTGGGACTAGGGAAGGTAAAAAAGTGGACATTGGAGATCTCTTTCTAAATATTTAAGGAGAAGGCCCAGGAAATCATCATTTCCCATTTGGCTTTGGGACTTCATCATATCCCTAACATCACTTCCCCTCCTCTCCTTCCTCACATCCTTTCAACTTTTTTTTTTCCCAATGTGTTATGTTCCCTCCTTAGACTGGGAACTCTTTTCAGAGCAGGGATTGTCTTGTGCTTTTCTTTACATCCCCACTACTCAGCACTATGTCTGGAACACAGTAGGAGCTTAATTTATCCAGTCACTGGAAACCATGCCCAGGAAGAGCTACCCAGTTCTATACTCTCTGGGACCAAGTAATCTTTTATTTTAACCCAACCATTTTTGTCCTTTCCTGTTTGAGTAAATTCCTTCTCCTTTTAACACTACTGATTCTGAGCATTATGATCAAATCAGCATTACACCTGCCTCTGAAATAGGTATATCAATGGACTGATTTATTGTTCCTCATATCAGCTCTATGACTTTCCAGACCAAAGCCCCTTGACTTGTCACCACCACTCCCCTATACATCTATAACTATTATTCATGATATGAAATGTTTATAGACAAAGGAATATATATGTACATACAAACATCCATTTCCAAAGTCATCTGAACATTCAGAAGAGGGCCATAAGAATGGTGAGAGGCCTGGAGACCATCCATACAAAGATCAGTTGAAGGAATTTGATACAATTAGCCTGCAGAAAAGAAGACTGGGAGTGGGGTGAGATGATAACCATCTTGAAATATTTTGAGGGCTGTCATGTAGAAGAAGGATGGGGTGCATTCTGATTTCCCTGAAGGATAGCAATTGTAGGATTGGATGGAAGTTACAAAGGAGCTCAATGCTGACTTGACATAAGGAAGAATTTCCTGAAGATCATAGTTGCCCCAAGGAGGAATGAGCTGCCCAAGGAACTAGTAGGTTCCATTTCACTTGAGATGTAGCTCCCTCCTTTAAGTAAGACCACTTATTGAAAATGTTGTAGAGGGTATTTTGGCCAGGTGTGAGTGGACCAGATGATTTCTGATTCTGTGAGTTCGTGACATTTCCTGCCCAAACAGGGCTTTAAGTAAAAAAAGGAGACAAAGAACAAATCTTCAGGCCTTTTGATTATGATGCACTTCAAAAGTAAAGTTTGGTGGGACAGGGAGGTTTTTTCCAGTTTCTCAGCCAATAAGTGTCTATTGTTTACTACATTGATAGCACTACATGAACATAATAGTGGTATCCTCTGTACTCTATCTACTAGAAAATTCTCTTAAGTTGAAATTTCCAACTTGTGATGGTCTGAATAGAAGATGGTGACAGAGAGGACCCTCTCAGATACCAGGCTTGATCTTTGCAGGGTATAAGAATGATATGTTGCATTTGGTTATTTTGATTTGTCTTTTCCAAATCACTTCTAAAGACATTTATTTGACAGATAAAAGACGTAGAGCTAACACTAGCATCAAATTTATTCTCAACCATTCCCTTATTTTAAAGATAAGCAAACTTGGGACCAGAATGTTTAAATGACTTGCCAAAGGCTGTACTTACTACTTACTGTAGTAAAGTAGTAGGGCTAGAATTTGATTCTCACTTCAGGAAGTAGATAGGGAAATTCATTCAGCCAATAAGTCTGTCAAATATTACTTGGTAAGTGCCAGGAATTGTGTGAAGTGCTGGTGATATAAAGAAAGGCCAAAAAAAATTATCTTGATCTTAAGGCATTCAAATAACTATTTGCAAATCATGCTTAGAGGATAAATTAGAAGTAGTCTCAGGGGCAACTGGGTGGTTCAGTGGATGGAGACTCAGGCCCAGAGATGGGAAGTCCTGAGTTTATTCCTAGCCTCAGACACATCCTAGCTGTGTGGTCCTGGGCAAGTCACTTAAACCCCATTGCCTAGCCCTTACTTATTTTCTGCCTTAGAACCAATACACAGTATTAATTCTAAGATGGAAGGTAGGGGTTTAAAAAAAAGTAGCAATTTCAGAAAGAAGGTACTAAGATGAAGGTGAACTGATAAAGACTTCTTATAGAAGATTCTTCTGCATTATTGTCCCAATTTTCCAGATAGGAAAACTGAGGAGTATTAGAAAGTAGTGACTTTCCAAAGTCACCTAATAAGTTGAAATCCTGAGACTTTAGCAGAGCTCTCCTAAGTGCCATTATCCAGCTAGCATATTAATAATCTACAGCTTTGGGGCTCAGTGGATAGAGAGCCAGTACTAGAGACAGGAGGTCCTGGGTTCAAATCTGGACTTCAACACTTTCTAGCTTTGTGACCCTGGGCAAGTCACTTAACACCAATTTTCCAGGTGTTTCTGCTCCTCTGCCTTGGAATTGATACTTATTATAGATATAAAGGCAGAAGGTAACAGCTTCAAATTTTTTTAAATAACCTATAACTTCATAACTATATTGAAGTATTTTTGAATATTAAATGGCATATTCAAGACTTTAAGACAAAAAGACATTCATATTTAGAAAAAAAAGTTTTCTGAAAATCCTAAAAAATTCAATTATTATCATGCTTCCTTGATTTCTATACAATTATTCCTCCAAAGAAACTGAAACCTTCCTGGTTGTTCAATCTTCCAATGGCAAGTACTTTTAGGAGCCTTATGGGTACGGGGTGCCTCCACTGAAAAATCTCCCTAATCTGATTTGGCTCCATCTTGATGGTGAATATAGCAGGTCTGTGAGTACTGGGTCAGACTCCAAGAATCTCACATGACAGCATGGTGGCAGCAGCAATAGTGGTGAAGATGAAACCATTTATAATGTCAGTCACAAAATCAGAGCATTTCTCCCTATCCTTTATTTGATTGGAAACACTTTTGAGCTATTCTCAGAAGTTGAAGAAATTTACTCTGCCATTTTAATTCCCCCTCCCCCATTATCTATTTATATCTCCCCCTTGAAACATGGAGGTGCTAGTGAGGGCTCAGGATTCTGATCATCAGAATGAAAGAGAAGCAGGCCAAGTCTTGTTAGGTTATCTGAGGGTATTCAATGGCACAGAATTCTGTGCAGGGATTCCATGTGGAGAGGGCTTTGAAGTCCTCTGTGTTTGATTTTCCCAGCATGCACCTTGTCCCTGTGCTCACAGAGTTCTCTTGCAAGTCCACAGGAGGACCAAGGATGGAGACAGAGATGCACACTGGGAGAACTGAGGCTCTGCATTTTATTCCTCTTCTAGATAGAAATATTTTTAGAAATAGAGAGTAAAACATCTAATTTTTTTTATTGGGCAGGAAAGACTTAACCAAAATATCCATATGAAGCTCTCTTGTGAAGTGTGCATGTATTTGTTTTTTTTGGTGTATTATACATAGACATGAATGTATATACACATATATACAGGCTCATACATATGTCCACATATACAGGACATACACATATGTCCATACAAACATGTGTACAAATGCATATTACACGTGTGTTGTCGTTTGCCGTGTTAGATCTTTATATGCTTACCCTCATTAGGTCCTCTTTAGCCCTGGCCAAACATAGGAAATCATTTGTAGTTGTTGAGAGAAACTTGACCCGAATGGAATTCAATAATGTTGCTAAGAGATCAGAAGAATTATGCTAAAATTCTCTAGCACATTGAATTGGGTAGCTAGCTGGTATAATTGATAGAGAGCAAGGCCAAGACGTCAAGAAGACTAATTTTCTTGAGTTCAAATCTGACCTCAGACACATATCTCATTTGTTTTTATTCATTTGTTTTGTTTCATTTTGGCAAAGATACTGGATGGCTTGCCATTTTCTTCTCCAAATCATTTTACAGAATGAGGCAAACAGGGTTAAGTAACTTGTCCAGGGTTACAGATCTAGTAAGGGTCTAAATTCAGATTTGAACTCAGGATGTTGAGTTTTCCTGAATTCAGTGTTGGTGCTCTAATCACTGTTCCACCTAGCTTCCTTAATGACTACATATTACATTATTATATCATTATAACTTCAAAGAGTATCAATTCACATACATGTATCAATTAAAGGGATTTACTATTCTTCACACTATTTGGGACTTATCTATCTAACAAAGAGTTCACTTTAGAGCTCAAAGCTGAAAAGAGATCTCAGAGAACTTCTAGTTCAACTTGGTCCCCAGTCAATATGGAAGCAGCTGAGATGAGTGGAAGGTTCCAAAGTCAGAAAAAAAGAAAACACCTTGGCTTTGATGCTCACTCTCTCGGTGACCTTGGGTAAATCACTTTACCTTCAGTTTTGTCAACTAGAAAATGAAGACTAGATGGTAGCTTACAAATGGTCTCCTGGCTTCAGTTTTTAAACTTAATGGCAAGGAATTCACTGTTGACCTCCTCAATATACTGAGGCAACCCATTTTAGTATTCTACAGTTTTGATTGTAACTCCATGCATATTCTCTCTTGTGCTCACAGAATTCTTAAATGTTGGACCTGGAAACAACTTTAGATATCATTTAGTCCAGTGGTTCTTAAACTTGCTCTTCTCAGGACCTTTTAACATTCTTTAAAAATATTAAGATATTTTTACATTTACCAAAATTTACTGTATTCAAAATTAAATTATAAATTATTAAAATATTATTAAAAAAACAACTTTTTTCGTTATAAAGAAAAATTCATGAGACCATTGGCATTATTTTTACTTTTTTTTTTTTGGAAACATCTTTAATGTTTACCTTAAAAGAAAAGTAGATATATGTGGCTCTTCATCCAATCTGCTGTGATATCTTATTTTTGTGCATGTATATAATGAAAATCAATTTTCAAATAATTAGGTTATTAGAAATGGGAGGAGTACTTTACTAAGCAAATAATGTTTTATTATTAAGAAAATAGTTTTGACCTTGAAATGGAATTTCAGGAACTTCTAGATATAACCAGACCACACTTTGAAGATTGCTGATATAAACCAACCCTCACATTTTAAAGAGGAGAAAATTGAAGTCCAGATACCTTCTAAGCCCTCAGCAGAGTAAATTTAACCTTTCTTCCATTTGACAACCTGTACCACATTTGAAGATGGTAAGCACAAACAAATCTAATCACTTGTCTATGTGAAGGCTTCAAATACTTTAAGGGTGCTACTCTATCCAAACTTATGGTTGCTTGCCTGTTGTCTTTCCATTAGAATGCAACTTCCTTGACTTCAGGGACTGATTACCTTTCTTTCCCAGAGTAGCTGACACAGACTAGATGCTTATTAAATACTTGATTTGACATGACTTTACCTGAAATCTTTTCTTTCCTTTTTTTTTGTGTGTTTCTAAAGCGTACATTTATTTTTATTTATTTATTTTTTAGATTTATTGATTTATTTAGAATATTTTTCCATGGTTACATGATTCATGATTTTTCCTACCCATCTTCCCTAACCCCTCCTGGAGATGAAAAGGTAGTCAACTGGGTTATACAAGTATACAAGTTCACAACCTATTACCAGTGATCATTTAGTACCAAAACGGCAAATAATATCCCCATCAAACCATGTGATTGATCATATGTTTTTTCTTCTGCATTTCTACTCTTATAGTTCTTTTTTTGGATGTGGATAGCATTTTTTCTCATAAGTTTCTCTGGATTGTCCTGGATCATTGTATTGCTGCTAGTAGAAAAGTCTATTACATTTGATTGTTCCTGTGTGCAATGTTCTCCTATTCTGCTCTTTTTACTCAGCATCATTTCCTAGAAGTCATTCCAATTCACATGGAATTCCTCTAGTTCATTATTCCTTTCAGCACAATAATATTCCATCACCATCAGATACCACAATTTGTTCAGCCATTCCCCAATCAATAGACACCTCCTCATTTTCCATTTTTTTTTGCCACCACAAAAATTGAGGCTATAAATATTCTTGTACAAGTATTTTTCCTTATTATTTCTTTGGTGTACAAAACCAGCAATGGTATGACTGGATCAAAGGGCAGACATTCTTTTAAAGTCCTTTGCCCTCCAGAATGGTTGGATTAATTCGCAACTCCACCCCCAGTGTTTTTTATGTGTCCCAATTTTGCCACATCCCCAACAACAGTTATCACTTTCCTTTGTTGCAATATTGGCCAAGCTGCTAGGTGAGAGGCAGTACCTTGGAGTTGTTTTGATTTGCATTTGATTTGCAGGAGGAATTTAGAACAATTTTTCATATGATAATTGATAGTTTTGATTTCTTAATCTGAAAACTGCCTATTCATATTCCTTGTTGATTAGGAAATGGCTTAACTTTGGCAAATTTTACTTAGTTCCTCATATATTTGGGAAATTAAACCTTTGTCAGAGAGTTTTGTTATAAATTTTTTTTTCCAGTTTGTTGCTTTCTTCTAATTTTGGTTGCTTTGGTTTTGTTTGTTTTATCAGTCATTCATTTTACATTTTGTGATGTTCTCTATCTGTTGCTTGGTCTTAAATTCCTTCCTTTCCCACAGATCTGACAGATATACTATTCTATGTTAACCTAATTTATTTATGATTTCACTCTTTATATTTAAGTCATTTATTCATTTTGAATTTATCTTGGTAAAGGGTGTAAGATATTGACCTAAAACAAATTTTTCCCATACTGTTTTCCAATTTTCCCAACAGTTTTTGTCAAAGAGTGTGTTCTTGTCCCAAAAGCTGGGATCATTGGGTGTATCATACACTATCTTGCTAAGGACATTTACCACAAGTCTATTCCATTGATCCTCCCTTCTGTCTCTTAGCCAGTACTATGTTGTTTGATGACCATTGCTTTATAGTATATTTTAATATCTGGCACTGCAGAGTCACCATCCTTCACATTTTTTTTAAATTATTTTCTTTGATACCCTTGATCTTTTGTTCTTCCAGATGAAATTTGTAATAAATTTTACTAATTCTATAAAATTGATTTTTGGTAGTTTGGTAGGTATGGCACTGAATACCTAGATTAATTTGGGTAAGATTGTCCTTTTTTATTATATTAGCTCATCCTAACGATGAGCAATTGATGTTTTCCAAATTATTTAGATCCAGTTTTAATTGTGTGAAAAGTGTATTTTAGTTGTTCATATAATTCCTGTGTTTGCCTTGGCAGATAGATTCCTAAGTATTTTATATTGTCTAGAGTGATTTTAAATGGAGTTTTTCTTTCTAAGTCCTGCTGCTTAATTTTGTTGCAAATATATAGAAATGTTGATTTATGTGGCATTTTCTTGTACCCTGCAATTTTCTTGAAATTAATTATTTCCACTAGCCTTTTAGTTGATTCTCTAGGATTCTTTAAATGTGCCATCATATCATCTGCAAAGAGTGATAGTTTAGTTTCCTCACTGCCTACTTTAATCCCTTCAATTTCTTTTTCTTCTCTAATTGCTACCACTAGCATTTCTAGTACAATAATAAATAGTGGTGATAATGGGCATCCCTGTTTCACTCCTGATCTTATTGGGAAGTTTTCTAACTTATTCCCATTGGAGATGATACTTACAGATAGTTTAAAATATATACTGTATATTATTTTGAGGAATTGCCCTTCTAATCCCATATTTTCTGGTGTTTTTAATAGGAATTGGTGTTGTATTTTGTCAAAGACATTTTTTGCATCTATTGAGATAATTATGCGATTTCTGTTGGTTTGATTATTGATATGGTCAATTATGTGGATGGTTTTCCTAATATTAAACCATTGTTGCATTCCTGGTAATAAATTCCTCCTAGCCATAGTAAATAATCCTTGTGATAAATTGCTGTAATCTTTTTGCTAGTGTTTTATTTTAGATTTTTGCATCTATGTTCATTAAGGAGATTGGGCTGTAGTTTTCTTTATCTGTTTTTGGTTTGCCTGGCTTTGGAATCAATACCATATTATGTGTCATAAAAATAATTTGGTAAGTTTCTTTCTTTGCTTATTTTGTCAAATGACTTGTATAACATTGGGATTAGTTGTTCTTTAAAAAGTTTGGTAGAATTTACTTGTGAATCCATCTGGCCCTGGGAATTTTTTCTTTGGAAGTTTCTTGATGGCTTATTCAATTTTTGTTTCAGAGATAAGATTATTTAAGTATTCTATTTCCTCTTTTGTTAATCTGGGCAATTTATATTTTTTAAAATATTTACCCATTTCACCTACATTGTCATTTTTTTGCCATATAATTGCACAAAATAGTTTTTAAAAATTACCTTAATTTTCTCATTAGAGGTGAGATACCCCTTTTCATATTTGATATTGTTAATTTGGTTCTCTTCTCTATTTTTTTTTTGGATTAGATTAACCAGTACTTTATCTACTTTATTCTTTTTCAAATTATTAGCTCCTAGTCTTATTTATTAGTTTAATAGTTCTTTTACTTTCAATTTTATTAAGTTCTCCCTTAAATTTTAGTATTTTCAATTTATTTTTTAACTGGGGATTTTTTAATTTGTTCTTTTTCTAATTTTTTTTTAAACCCTTACCTTCCATCTTGGAGTCAATACTGTGTATTGGCTCCAAGGCAGAAGAGTGGCGGGGGTCAAGTGACTTGCCCAGGGTCACACAGCTAGGAAGTGGCTGAGGCCAGATTTGAACCTAGGACCTCCCGTCTCTAGGCCTGGTTCTCAATCCACTGAGCTACCCAGCTGCCCCCCTTTTTCTAATTTTTTAAATTGTAAGCCCAATTCATTGACCTCTTCCCTCTCTATTTCATTGGTATAGGCACTCAGAGATATAAATTTTCCCCTTAGTAATGCTTTGGCTTATTCTATAGATTTTTATATGTTGTTTCCTCATTGTCATTCTCTGTAATGAGTCCATAATTTTGTTTCTATGGTTTCTTTTTTGACCCACCAATTTTGAAGAATTAGATTATTTAGTTTCTAATTAATTTTAAATTTGTTTTTCATGGACCCTTATTAATTATAATTTTATTGCATTATGATCTGAAAAAGCTACATTTATTATTTTTGCTTTTCTGCATTTGTTCACAATATTTCTATGCTGTAGTAAATGGTCGATATTTGTATATGTGCCATGTACTTCCTCCATATTTTTCTTTTAGACTTTGCATGTGTTTCCTTTGCTTTCATTTTTCCCTTCTGTGTCTGTATCTTGCTCTTTGTCTCCATAAAAATTCTTTAGTGTTAGGTTTTTTTTTTGTTGTTGTTTGCTCATTTTTCCTATCTAATTATAGGTAGTCTTTGTTTTTTGAGAAGTTGGGGTACCTGCTTATAACTCAATCTTTCCATTATGCTATTTTTAGATTTATTTCTCAGTTTTTATCAGTTTCAGTTCTTGGGGATGACATGAGAGTCTGTGGACTTAGATCTCTGAGAGCCCTGTCCCCCTGCTGATTCAGTTTACCCTTGAGATACTTATGGTTTAAAGACTTGCTTCAGGCTTGGGTGTAAGCTTTTGATCTCACTCTGAACTTGATTAGTTCAGGGACTGATCAAATTCTAACCCCAGGCTTAGATTCAAGTTTTTGGTCTGACTATGATTTGATCCAATCAGACACACCCTTGATTGCCCTGTCTTCCAGCTCTTCCTTGAGCTTTAGGCAGAAATATCAGTACTTAATACTTAGTGTTGGCACTATCAGCCACCCAAAACTGTGTACTATGTCCTCATCCCAAGCCCAGACAGGGATTATTGGTTTTGTTCTAGGTCTACATGGATCAGCCCACTTTAGCCCGGACTGCTCTGGGCTAGGACTCTGGACTTCTCCACAGGTTTGAAATTTCAAAGGGTGTGGGTTAGTTTGTACCACTATTTGCCCAGACAAGATCTTAGGGTCTAAATGTTGACTTGAGCTTAGATTCCATACCTGGGATAGCAGTTGTGGGTTGGGGGAGGTGTGGCTTGCTCTTAGCTTGCTCTTCCTTCCTTGCTACAGCTTTTTGCTATTCTACTCTCCCCTCAACCTTGTACCCCAGATGTTCTCTGTCTACCTTTTGGGTTTTTCTTTTCTTTTTTTAAAGTTGTTTCACTTTGTCTCCATATTGGTTCTTTTATTCCTGTATTTGTTTTGTGGTGATATTTTAATATTGGTCAGAGAGAATTCTCCTGGTAACACAGAGCTGCTCTGGATTGCACTGCCATTTTGACTCCAAAATCTTTTCTTCTCCAGGCTCAACATTTTTATTTTCTCCAGTCCTAGATGGTAGGAATGAGTAGAATAGAGGTTGGAAAGTCTCATGTCTCTTTAACATCCCAGACAATCTTCTAATTATGCTTTCTAGTTTGTCAGCATCTTTTCTAAAATATCTTCCTGAGAACAGAATGCAGTACTTCTCATGAGGATCAGCCAAGACAGAATGCAGAAGGAATGGCTTTTAATATGCTTTTGGTACTAACTTAATAGAATAAAACATTACATGTTTTGTTTTGTTTTTTGACCAGCATTAAACTTTTTTTGTCAAATACTGAATTTGCCAACTACTAAAACCACATCATTTATATACATACATACACATACACATTATTATGTAGTGATAAATTTCATTTTTTTGTATATTTGAACTTGATTTTTTGAATCAAAGTATAGACTTGACATCTATTTTATTAAGTTCTTCATTGTCTAAACACACACACAAATATTATATATATATACACATATATATGTGTATATATATATATATATATATATATATAATCCTTATCGTGTTGACTGATGTTAGCTAACCCACCTAGCTTTGTGTTATTTAAAAATGTCATCTAGGCAGCTAGGTGGCACAGAGGGTATATCATTGGACCCAGAGACTAGAAGAGTTTTAGTTGGAATCTGATTCAGATACATACTAGCAGGGTGTGATTTGTAGAGTCATTTAACCACAGTCTACCTCAATTTTATCATCTGTAAAATGGGTGACATAATAAAACCTACCTTACAGGGTCATTATAAAGATAAAATAAAATATTTGAAAATGTTTCACAAATATTAAAGTGCTATATAGAAGTTAGCTATCATTAAATTTGATATACATGTCAACAATGCCTTCAGCCAAACCATTAATAAACATGTTTAATATCATAGGGACAAATATATATCTATATCTATAGCCCTAATCCACTAGAATATCACTTTTAAGTCAATACTGAGTCACTATTAAATACTAGCTCAGTCAATAAATAAGTTTTTATTAAATTGCTTTCTCTGTGCCAGGCCCTATACTATGTGCTGGGGATATACAAGCAAAGAAGAAAATACCTGGTCTCAAGATTTTACCACTGAACTGGGGAAGACAACATAGAAAAGAAGATAAAAAGTGAGAATAGTTGGGTGAGAGAGGGGGAGGGAAGGTATCCTGCATGGGGCATTATGTAGAAGTTTAAATGAGTTCAGCTAGGTGGGAAATAAAGGTTCAAATTATTCAATCAATTGTGTTTCCACCCAAATGTACTATTGTCTAACCCACATGGAACATATTCACAAGGTAGTAAATGGATATATTTAATCAAATGCTTTGCTAAAATTATGTTAAATTGTTTACCTTAGTTTTAGTTGCCATATTTTATGATGAACATTGAAAATGTGGTAAAATCCAATGGCATTAGACCTACTGATGTGAGATCAGGATACGCTGCCATACTAACTGGTAGAAAGAATTGTGAATATTTTGCCCAGAGAAGAGAACAATTTAAAGTGGAAATAAATGATTATCTTTAATTATATGAAGATTGACCATGTAGAAGTAGCATTGATCTTGTTTTGTTTCTCCAAAAGGAAGAACTATGAGCAAGATGAAAAAGATATACACAGGCTGATTTAAGTTTGATTTAAAGGGAAATTCATATTATTGTATATATTGTTAATTTATATATGTCATATATATGCATAAATATATATGTAATTAATTTATAACAATTAAAACTATCTGAATGTAGAAAAGGCTACCTTGTTACCTGAGTGGCAAGTGATTGATCTTAAGCAGAGCACGGACACCACGTCTCTTTTCATGAACTCTAGTGACTCCATTTTACCTCTAGGAGTAAATGAAAACTTTTCTGTATTTTATAACCCATTACTACTTTGATTTGGCCTATCTTCTTAGCACTTGTCCTTTACTACATATCCTATACTCTACAGGCCAGACAAACTAAATGTCTCCCCATCCTACTTACAAGGTGCTAATCTGTGTGATGCTTGGCAAGTCCTGGCTTCTTGCTTTTGCACCAGCTTTTCCTCAAGCCTGGGATTTATTCCTTTTGTTTCTTCATCTCCCTGATTTCCCAAACCACTAGTGTTTTCCCTGTAAAAATAAGATGCTGATGGGGCAACTGGGTAGCTCAGTGGATTGAGAGTCAGGCCTAGAGATCGGAGGTCCTGTGTTCAAATGTGTCCTCAAACCCTTTCCAGCTGTGTGACCCTATTGCCTAGCTCTTACAACTCTTCTGCCTTGGAACCAATACATAGTATTGATTCTAAGGTGGAAGATAAGGGTTTTTTTTTTTTAAATCTAAGATGCTAAAGAACCTCATCTGGGTGAAGATCTGGCTTTTTTTTGTAACAGAGAAATCACAGGGATAGAGGAAAACAGATTTCCCCCATTTCAAAGTCCCTGATCATTGACATTTACAAATTTTAAAAGGCATACAGGGGAACTTACCCAGTGGGGTATTTACAGGGATCACTTTTGATGTGAGTAATAGTGACTTCTAGGTCATGGACAGGTCTGAAAACTTTTGCCAAGGACTTCTTTATAGGCCATTTTGACATAGTATATCCCAACCCCCATGAGCCCTCTAAGGGCTCCTATCCTCCATTTCCTTTGGGTGAACTTTTAGTCCCTGTAGCCTCTTATATACATTAGTTTATTATTAAGTACATTATAAAATAAATTCACACATTTAAGTTTAATGTAGTAACTTAATATGATTATATACAAAGACTCTTCTCTGGGACTATATTCTTAATACAAATCACTCAGAAGGTATTGTGAAAGGGAATTCTTTATTCTCTTTGTCTATTTTTAGTTAACACTTGGTTAACACTAACTTAAGTACCCCTACTTAGTACCTCACCAGACTTTGAAGTGTGAATCAGACTTTTTTTAGTATTCCTAATTAGTACCTCACCAGACACTAAGTAAAAGTGTTCCCAAGTTATTTGCTAAAGTGGGTAACAACTCAATCAGTCAGGAAATTGTGAATCCTTTTAGATGTGGATCCTGAAAGCCACTGAATCCCTGGATGGTGCTAGACAATTTGAAAGCTGTGATTGGCCCCTGTGAAGAGGGGAAGGGACAAGAAGTCACTGTAAAAGCCCTGAATTTCTGGGGCTAGAGGTCAGCTTCAGGAGTCATTCTCAAGAGGTTGTTGTCTTCAGCTTGAGCTGCCTCTTGGAGGGAACTTGGGTGAGTGAATACCTAGCTTTCCTTTCCTGACTTCTAGAGAGAGATGAATTCCAGTTGGGGGTTAACAAGTTGTGCTAAGCTGAGTCAGCACCACAGCAATATTAAGTGTGAAAGGTTAAATATCTTCTTTGCCCTCTTTTGTATTTCTCAACTTTCACTTTCTCAAACTATTCTGTAAATAAAAACTATTGAAAGTCATTTTGACTTGAGCTATATTTTAAATTGACAGCCACCATATTATTTATAATTTTCATATATTTAGTCAAGTCATAAATTTTAATTCCTTACAGGATCAAATTGAAGGGATTCTTAAACTGATACAAATTAGGGGCTACTTAATTAAATTTCCTACATAGATCTCCTTGATGGTTACCTTGTATCTACGTTGTATAGGCATGATATGTGCCAGGTATGGATAATAGTTCAATTACCAACTAGTCTAGGAGGTCTCTGAGATTAATTTTATATCTTTAGCACTGCAAGATCATATCTCTAGAAATTCTATCAAGAATTAAAGAAGATGGTGGATTGCCATGACCTCATCTTTGTGAATCGGGATGAATGGAAGTGTTTACATTCTCATTTTCTAGATGTTCATAAACCATCCTATTAATAATACATTCTAGAATACATACATATAAAATATAATACATTATTATTTATTATATTTAATAATATATACATATATAGCTATATGTAGGTAAATGTACATATATAACTTTATATAAAATGTAATAAATATGTATCTTTACCTATACATTTATTTATATATATGAATAGTTATAGTTGTCTATATTTATCTACTTATTGATCTTTCATCATCATCTAACTAGTCAGCAATTGCAGTAAAACCAACTGGCCTATGGTTTGGAAACACCATTCTTTAAAAAAAAAAAACGAATTGGGAACAATATTTGACCTTCCTTAAATTTACTGCACTTCTCCCATTGTGACAGCAACTCAGTAATTCACATTCTTCAGTTCCTTTGGTATCCTGAAATTCAGTTCACCGTGGTGAATTGACTTGAATGCAATGAAGGCTTCTTTTGTGACTTTGTGGCCTTCAAAATCCTCTCAAAAACCAATTTTGTTTACTTTCAAGTCTAAAGCTCATTCTTCATGGAAATGAAAATAGAAGAAAACTCAGTTCTGCAATTCTGTCCTCACAATTGTTCATTTTAATAAGCTCATCAACCTTTATTCCTGGTTTTTTTTTTGTCCCTTTTTTGATCTTCCATATACCAACAATATATCTATTTTTTTTTAAATCTTTCTTAAAAGTTGTCTAACTTTTTTTGTCATTTTCATTTCATTTTGAGTTTTAGCTTTCCTTTTGCAATTCTTTCAGTACTATGTAACAACTTAATATCTCATAATTGTTTTATTCTTTTTTTTACATTTTAATTGATTTTTACAGTTGAAATTTTTCTAAATCAATCTATTATTTTTTCCAATTAACTAGAAGGTTATATTCTCCCCCACAACCTTTTACTGTTGGGAATCTTGTAGATAATATGAATAGTTAAGTACACTGTCCACATCATAATATAGGACAGTCCTACTTCTAAGAAAGGTCCCAATGGGCCAGATTGTCTTAGCTATTTGGAATTCTCCTTCTTCAGTAAGATATTTTCCTTTTTAATTGTTATGCAGAACTTAAAAAACTGAAAAGGTGACCATTTTTTAAATAGAAAAAAGAAATGTAAATTAAATCTCAATTTTTATTATTTTTTATTTTACTTCTTAATTTCTCAATATATCTTATCCCCCACAAATCCACGAGTTATATTAAAGAATGTCAAAATGAATAAGATAGTTCAGTATCTAATGAACAAATTAATCTCATCAACATGTTATACAAGGATGACATTCTGCCAAGAAGAGAGATACATTATTGCTCTTTGGAGTCAAGCTTCGATATTGTAATTCCACGGTATTTGTTTTCCATTGTTTTATTTTACTGATCCATGCTATTATTTAACATTTATATAGTTGTAGTTTATATGTATGCATGTACACACATATTCCTAATTCTGCTTACTTTACAATATTTCATATTAGCTTTTGCCTAATCAATCTTGAAGATAGCTAGAGTCAAGAAAACAAGTAAAAAATCTTGCCTTAAATAGTCTTAAATACTTGCTATGTGAGTGACCCTCTTCAAATCACCTCCTAGACTCAGTTTTTTTATTGAAAAATGGAGATGATAATAAATTACCTTTCATTTCTGTTGTAAGAATCAAATGACATAATATATAGATTGTCCCAAAAGTCTTGGTGCATTTTAAAGCTCTTATACTTTAAGCTTTTAGTGTTTGATAGCTTAAAACTGTACTCAGCCTTTCAGGATATCCTATATTTAAAAGTACTTTGCAAACCTTAAAGTGCTATATAACTGCTAGCACTTATTATTCCCAGTTTTTCACCATTAGAAAAAAGCATTGCTGTAAATATTTTGCTATATGTGGGGCCTTTTTAGCATTGATCCCCTTAGGCTACCTCTCTCTTTTAGTGAGATGTTTGGAAAAAAGAGGATTGATGGTTTAGGAACTTTCTCATCGAAATTTCAAGTTATTTTCTATATACTGCTTTAAAAAAATCATCAATAGACCAACAATTTTCCTGTCCTTTCACAATGCTCTCTTTAAGACAGTTTAACTCTTTCATTTCTTAAAAAAATTAATAGCTATGCAGTTAAAATGATCTCATTTACAAATGAAGAAAATGGTTACCAGAGGGATTTTATGACTTATTCCCATTATTTGGCTAACAAGTAGTTGAACTAGACTTTGAATACAAATTTTCTGACTACAAGTCAAATAAAGGTCATATGTATTTATTAAGCACTTACTACGTGCCAACTAGTATTTTAAGCACTAGGAAAACAATTTTGTTGTTTGGTTATTCAGTCTTGTCTGACACTTTGTGATCATATTTGGCAGTTTCTTGCCAAAGACACTGGAGTGGTTTGCCAGTTCTTCCTCCATCTCATTTTACAACTGAAGAAACTGAGGGAAACAGGGGTAAGTGACTTATCCAGGGTCATCCAACTGCTAAATGTCAGATGCTGAATTTGGACTCAGGAAGATGAGTCTTCCCTAATTCAAGGTTCATCATGCTATCTAATGGGCCTTACCACTGCTCAGAGAATACAATTATAAACAAAAATAAACACAGTCCCTGATCTCCATGTGTTTATATTCTCATGTGGGATGACAATAACTCAAAAGAGTCTGAAAAGAAAGTGGGACAAAGTCCCATATGGGGTAAGAGGGAGAGAGAGAACATAGTTCCCAAAATTTCAGAAAATGATCATTAAAAATTTTATGGGCAAGTCTAAATAAATAAATCATCTTTTTAAAGTGCCCATACAATAGAGAATAGCTGAAGGAGTCAAGAGTGTATCTCGAAAAGGAATGAAGTGATAAATATGGGTGAAAGGAATACTTTCTTTTAAATAAAGGTTTAAGAGAAAGGGAATTCAAGTGTGGAATGGTCTTCTAGAGTGGGAGATCTGGTCATGGAGTTGAAAAAAGTCCAGAGTCAAAATATAAACCCAGAGAGGGAGTCTGATAATCATTTATTATACCATAAGTAAAACAGAGCCTAAACTAGGTCCCACTTTCTAATTCCCTTGGGAGATATACTTTTTGAAAAAATATAACTAGCAATTCACTTTGAATCTTTCCCATATATTTGCTTTTCCAGTCCATTCCTATATGACCCTTCCCCTTAGAAGTGCTTCCTACCAGTGACAAAGAGATGCCAGTTCTTGCTGAGTTCATAAAGCACTTTGGAATTCCTCAGGATGAAAGACACTCAATAAACACATGCTGATGACCAGGCAGGTAGCCCAGTTTGCAGTGAATTAAGCATTTATTTTGATGGGAACAAGCAGTAATGTGATCTTTTTGAGAAAAACAATAATAATGCAGTAAGATCCAGATCTAACATGATATGAAATTGCTAACACAATAAAGTTTTATGCCGTTTTGCCCTCACTATGAATGCTGTCTGGGAATATACCTGCTAAGGAATAATGTGAGTATAACTCGGTCAATGAGGCTTCTGCTCAACAAAAAGTCCACTCCATAGCAGGCTGATGTGAGGAGTAAAAGGGCTAATGTAATTTTAGATTGCATTAATAGGAACATAACCAATCAATTAATCCATAAACATTTGTTAAGTACTTACTACATATCAAGTAATGTATTAGGAGCTATGATACTAAGACAAAAATGGTACAGTCCCTGCCCTGAGGGTCCTTATATTCCATAAAGAAAAATTATATAGATGCAATATAAATTAGCACATGGAAACCAAATAATCACTAATTTGGAGGAGAAATAATTAGTAGTTGAGGACATCAGAAAAACCCCACATATAAAGTAGAATCTGACCTGGGCTTTGAAGGAAATTAAGGGTTCTAAAAGGCAGAGAAGATATTTCCATACAAGAGCAACAATGTGTGCAAAAGTATGGACATGGGAGGTGGAGTATAAGATACGAACATCAATTAAGATAATTTGTCCAGAATGTATTGTGTGTGAAGAAGGATAATGTACATTAAGGCTGGAAAGACAGGTTAAAGCTAGGTTTTGAAGGGATTTAGATGTTAGAGAAATTTGCATTCTTTTTGAAAGAGATTAAGGAGCCAATGGAGTTTATTGGATAACGGATCAACATGGTCAAGTCTGTGCTAATTTAAGAATTTTCTCATTTTATCATCTATTTGGAGGATAACTTGAAAGAGGAGAGACTTGAAGAATGGAACCCAGTTAGGAGGCTACTGCAAAAATCTAGTCAAGAGATGATGAGCATCTAAATATGAGCAGAGAGGAGAGGATGGATTCAAGAGATAATAGATTCATTGTTGAATTGTGAAGACTTGGTAACTGATTTGATACTATTTGAGGGAAGTAAGGTGTCAAGGAGGAATGCAAGTTTCCAATTCTGGATGACTTCAGTTCTAGTGGTCCCCTAGATAGAGTCAGGGGAGGATTTGGGTGAATAGATAATGAAATCTCTTTTAGCTGTAATAAATTTGAGGTGCTTGAAGAACAGCCAATATGAAATTGATAAAAGGCAATTGATAAAATGTGCCTGGAGCTCAAGCAAGAGATTAAGGTGGGGTCCATCAATCTAGGAATCATTTTCACAGAGATTGAATTGATACCTTTGACAGAGGATGGGGTAATCAGGGAAGCGAATAGATAGAGAAGAGATGCAACTTTGAGAGGTACTCATAGTCAGGGTTGAGGATATGGATGGTGATATAACAAAGGGGCCTGGGAAAGAGCAGTCTGACATTTACAAGAATACTTGGAGAACATTACCATGAAAAAATCCATAAAGTTTAGGATATCTGAGAGGAGAGGGTGCCAGGTTTCAGAGAAGTGGAGATGTGGTATGAGAAAAAATGCATACAACAGTGTCCAGAGCATACATATGGCTATTAATATAATATGAATATAATAGTTATTGGATTCTGTCCTTGTCCAATCATACCCTGACTACTAGCTTCTGTTATCCTATAGGCACAAAATATTAGAATGGGCACTGATATATTCATATGAATCAATTGGAATTCCATCAAGAAATAAAGGGAACTAGAAAAACTTGAATGAACTATAGAAACATACATAGCAGAAGAGAAGACTTAGAAGAGACATGATAGATGATTCTAAGTATCTCTGAAAGACAAATTGAGCTTATTCAGCTTGTTCCTAGAGGAAAGATGTAAGAACAATGTCTAAAAGTTCAGGTGAGTCAGATTTAACCTTCATATCAGGGGAAAAAACACTTTCCAGAAATCAGAACTGTCTCAAAGTAGAATAGACAGCTTCATGACTCATTGTGGGATAGGGTGGGGGTAGGGTGACTGGATGATCAGTTGCCCAGGATCATAAAGTTATAGATTTAGAGATGGAAGGAATTTTAGAGATCATTTTTAAAGCCTAATCATCCCCCATTATAGATGAGGGAACCAAGGACAAGGATGATTAAATAATATTCTCAAGATCACATGGATAATAAATTACAGAGTCCAAATTTGGGTCTTATGAATCCAACAGCAATCTTTCCCAGTTGGACTTATATTTTCATTAGGATAAGGTAGAGTGGTCAATTTTTTTTTCAATAGTGCATCATATAATTATAAATGATGTGTATAGACTATATGATAAAAATAGTTTCTAATTCCAAATATTAAATAGAATAATATACTCAAAACTTATTAGCATTACTTTCTAGTACAGTGTGCTTTCCATTTTCTCCTAATTTTATTTTTTAAAATTTTATTTAATTTTATTCTGAACTTAACCAACACTAATTAAAATGATCACTTCTATATACAAAGTGAAACTCAAAAAGAAGGTCATATATGAAACAATGAATCTTTATTATGTACAACTTACCCAGGGGTCAGCATTATTTTATAGGTAGAAATATGGGACATAATAGAAGTAAATATTATAGAAGATATATTATAAGCATATATGTTATATAGATATATAATAATATATTTGACATTTAACTTTCTTTTAAATAATTTATCTATTTTACATTTTATTTCTTTTTAAATTGAGTTCCAGATTCTCTCCCTCCTTCACATTTCTCCCCTCCCCCCACAGAGAAGGCATACAATATGATACATATGAAATCTTGGAAACATATTTCATGTTACTTATATTAAAAAACAAGAAATGAAGAAAGTTATACTTCAATTTGCACTCAGAGTTCATTGCTTCTCTCTCAGAAGCTGGATAGCATTTTTTCATCATGAGTCTTTTGGAATTGGCTTGGATCATTTGTATTGAAGAGAATAGTCAAGTCTTTTACAGTTGGTAATTATTATAATATTACTATTACTTTTACTGTGCACAATGATCTGCTTCATATCATTTTAGTTTATATCCATTCTATAGGTCTTTGGCATGTTTTTCTTAAATCCCCCCCCACCTCATAATTTCTTATAACACAATAATAACATTCCATCATAATCACACACAACAATTTACTCATCCATTCCTCAATTGTTGAACATCTCTTCAATTACTAATTCTTTGTCACCACAAAAAGAGCTCCTATGAATATTTTTGGACATATTCATCCTTTTCCTTTTTCTTTGATCTCTTTGGGGTATAGTCTCATAGCTGGATCAAAAGGTATGTACAGTTTTATAACTTTTTGGGTATAAGTCAAATTGTTCTCCAGAATGGATGGACCAATTTCCAACTCTACCACCAGTTTATGAATGTATCTATTTTCCCTCATTTTCTTCATCATTTTTCATTTCTGGTAGGTATGTGGTGGTACCTCAGAATTATTTTAATTTGCCTTTCCCTAATCAATAGTAATTTAAAGCACTTTAAAAAATATAGTCATAATTTGTTTGATTTCTCCTTCTGAAAACTGTCAGTTCATATCCTTTGATTATTTATCATTTTGGGGAATCACTCTTATTTTTATAAATTTGACTCTGTTTTCTGCATATTTCAGAAGTGAGGCCTTTATCAGAAAAAACATGCTCTAAAATTTTCAATACCATTTCATTATCTATGATATCTTTTAGCAGAATGTAATTTTCCTGATTATCTTTCTTAAGTTTATTTTGTTTTTGTTTTGTCTGAGATCACCATCACTACTTCTGAATTTTTTTTCAGCTGAAGCATAATAGATTCTGCTCCAACCCTTCTATTACCCCCTTCCAACTCTCATGGATGTATAGAGCTTGACAACAAATGTTGACCTCCAAAATTACACACATATTAAGAGTTCATAGAAATAAAGCTAGAAGGGACCCTATAGATCATTTAGTCTAATGCCTTCAATATGATTACAGATGAAATATGGATGCCTACTTTGCTTAACTGATATAAACTATCCCATAGGAAGTTAGTAGCAGAGATAGGATTAAACGTAGACTTATTGTTGTTCAGTGTTTCAATCTTGTCACACTGTTTAGGATACTACTTGCAGTTTTTTGGAAAAGATACTGTAGTGGTTTGCCATTTCCTTCTCCAGCTCATTTTACAGATGAGGAACCTGAGGCAAACAAGGTAAAGTGACTTGCACAGGGTCACCCAGCTAGTAAGTGTCTAAGGCCACAGTTGAACCCAGGAAGATGTGTTCCTCTTTCCCAGCCCAGTGCTCTATCCACTGCACTACCTAGCCACACCAGAGCTCACAGTTTAAACCCTTAAAGGAAATGTTCAAGTAACTACAGGGAAGTTAAATTGCACATGTGAGTGGTAGAAAGCTGGCCTTGGTTCAGGGAGATCTATATAAAATAATACTGTCTCTCATATGCAAGTCACTCAATTATCTCTCACTTCTCCCAGAAAGCTCACAAAAACCATAAATTTCAGGGATGTTTTTAACCTGTATCAGAAGAAAGAATTTCCTCATTCCAGAGTTCTTTATTTCAATGAAATCACGAATCTAGTCCCTCCTTAAGTAATAGTTGATATTCGTTTTAGGTGTTTTCAATCCTAATACTTCTCATGGATAGAGATTCATTTCCTCTCCTTTGCAGCCCTGAGATGCCTGCAGACAGAGAGGCTGAAAACTATGATCTTCAAATTAAAAATGAGGAAATGAGGGCTCAGAGATATGAAAAGACCTGCCCAAGGTCACACAGCTCCGAAGTAAGAATATCTGAGATAAGTCTTGAACCCATTTTTCCTGACTCCAGGTCCAATTACACAGCCTTATCACATTCTCCCAAATTGTAGCAATGTGATTGTCTAATAGTTGCTGGGTGCAGCCAAACAGCTTTCTAATGTATTTCCATGTTTCTGAAGCGGTATTTATCTTCGGCTGAGTTCCAAGATCATTCCTTGTGTGCAGGTGCTGATGATAAAAGGGTTTGGTGTGAGAAGGGGCTGCCTCTCACACTCAGACACTCCCTTTCCTTGCCAGCTCTGTTTGTGTTTATGTAAGCAAAAAAAAACGTAGCATGCATTATATTTTTATGAGCCTTGCGATTTATTCTGTTTTGTTGTCAGACCTTTGGGAATGCATTCTATAAACTTTATTGAGACAAGATATCTAGAGGCGTTTGCATATATGTGAGCTCAGCACAATATTACTTTTTAATGCACTTTTGACTTTGCAGAGAGAGGATACAGTAAAAAATGTAAAACAGTCATAGTTGGGTTTCTTTTATTACCGACATTTCCCTTTCCTAGGTTAAAAACAAACAACAACATCATTCAGTGGGATAAACTAATAAGCATTAGCTCAATAGAGTAACAAATAGGATCTTCTTGGTGTTAAGTCAAAAATGAATTTTTATGCCACGACTACAGGTTTAGATAGAATTCGTGTCACTTTAAACACCAACCAGTTGAGATCAGTGACTATTTCCTGGGTCCTGTGTATTGAAGCAAGATAGAATTTCTGTTTTCAAAGAATCAGAGAATCACAGGATGGCAGATCCAGGAGGGACCTTAAAAACCTCCCCTGCATGCTAGGGCACAGGACATAGAATGGTTCTACTCTGAGACTTTAGATTATGGAATATTAGAAAATATAATCTTTTAGGACAAGGAATGACCCTGGAAAGTTGATTTTTTTGGAGTATAATATAGAATGCTACACTTGGAAAATCCTTAAAACCTAGAATGTTAGAACATAAAATCATACCATTAATGAAATGTGAAATTCTAGAACACTAGAATACTAGTCATAGAAAGCTAGAGTCAGAAGGGACTATGAGATAGAAAATGTTAGAAAAGACATAATTATAGAATGTTAGATGTGGAAGGCACCTTAGAACATCAAACAGTACATTTGGAGAGTGACTTAGAGCATATTTTGGCAGAAAATAAACTATAAACTGGAAGCATTGAGACAATCCCATGTTGACAAAGACATGGCACGTATGCCCTGGTGGCATGGAGTAGGCTGCCTCGTTGCCCCTCTCCACTGTACCTGAGGACATTTTTGTATGCCCTCCTCTTCTGTCCAGCAGACCAATGCAAGCACTTCCTCCCTCCACTCAATGTGGCAATGTGTAGGGTTCATAGGTGACTTGAAGGTGCAATTTGGGCACACGGTCTCTAAAAGGTCTGCAATGCTGCAGTAGACCATAGACAGTTATAACAGAGAGAGCAATGAATGTCATTGCCTGAAGGCATCTTTAACCTTAATCTAACATAAACTATTCACAATTCAGAAGGGGTAAGTAATCCCCAAAATGGTTAAATGTCTTTTACCAGGTCATATTGTGGCAATGCTAGAATTAGAATTCTTTTGGTGATGGAGAAGGTAAAATTCAACAAGCATTCATGGAATACCTATGGTTTACAAAGCAATTATTGTACTCCAAAATTTTTTTTCTGATATATTTGTCATGAATTGCAGATTGTTTGGGTGGACCATCTAGCCAAGATGATAAGATCGTAGGGCACAAGGTGTCTTATTCAACATAAGTTCTTTGTATCAATAACTGAAATCCAAATGAATTTATTATCTTCCAAGTGAGAATCAATGGGATAAGTGCTACTGATACAAAAGCAAAAAAGGAGTAGTCACTATTTTCAAGGAATTTATATGTTACTGAAAGATAAACCCAGATAAATTCAATATTAATCAACAAAAATGGAGTAAATTACTACATGCCAAAAAAAGATGCTATCTTCAGGACCATCAGAAATGCAAAGACAAAAAAATGGAGGAGCAATCTTTGATCTCAAGTTGCTCATGTTACTCATTATTTCATATTGTACTGAGTAAAAAAAAAAACAAAAAACAAAAAACAAAAAAAGTGATTTAAGGAGCAGGAGAAAATGGAAAACTAGGAGACTTGTGGTGGTATATGTGAGTGAAATATAGTGAAACAACACTTTTAAAAATTGGTTCCTTAATAGGTTTAAAGTTAGAAGAACATCTGGATATATTTGTAAATGAGGGAAAAAATAGGCCAGGGTGTGGGGAATTAGAGGAGGCAGAGAAATTTCAGCTGTTAGATACACCAGTTCTGGAATTGAGTTTGTACCTACATTCCTATCTATATCATCTCTAGAAAAATAATAGGTAGCATTGGTAGAAATAGCCTATAAATGCTTCTACCATTTTTAAAAACATGTTTAAATTCTCAGACTTTTTCAAGGTTTTCTTACTGCTAAACTTTTGCTCAGTCCCTTCTCTTCTCTCAAAATACCATTTCCCCACATTCTACTTCCATCTGCTTCAATCTTACCCTTCCTTCCACAGAATAGTTGAGTGTGAGACTTAGTTAAGCAAAATCTGGGTTTCTATCTAACCCTTACACTCACTAAAGGTAAATGTTGGTTGTGTGACACAATTTTTCTAAGCCTCAGTTTCTTCTTTGATAAAAATGAGATAAAAATATTTTTAGCATCTATGTTTGTTACAAGTCTGTTTATTGTATGTATCAAAATAGACCACATATATTAAGTGTGTTACAAACTTTAAAAACATATGTAAATGCCAGTTGTTATTACGGTTATCCTCCAAGTTCTAGATAAATGCTAAGATAAATTTGTCAAAAAAAAAAAAACTTAGAATAGCGTTTGGCACATAGTGGTATTGTTGTTTAGTCACTTTTCAGTCATGTTTGACTCTTTGGATTCTCATATGGTGTTTTCTTGGCAAAGATATTAGAGTGGTTTGTCATTTCCTTCTCAAGCTGATTTTACAGATGAGGAAACTGAGGCAAACAGAGTTAAATGACCTGCCCCTGGTCATACAGCTAATAAGTGTGTGAAGCCAGATTTGAATTCAGGAAGATGGAGTCTTTGTGACTTGAGGTCCAAAATTCTATGTACTGTTCCATTCAGCTGCCCTGGAAATAGTAGGCATTCTACCTTCTTCAGGTGACCTTCTTGATCTACTAAACCATGAATTATCTTTCATTCTTTGAAGCATGAATAATTCTTTCTATCCTTCTTGTGTACTTATTATGCTCTATTTTGTATGTGTCATATCTTCTCAGACACTGTAAGATCCATTCATTCAACCACTATTTAAGCTAGTACTATAATCAAGTCAATGAGGCCTATTGGGACTAGAAGTTCCAAAAAATACCCAAAACACCCTGACTTTAAAAAGCATACATTTTAGGGGAGTTTATATCTTTTTTTTTTTAAACCCTAACTTCTACCTTAGAATTAATACATATTGGCTCTAAGGCAGAAGAGCAGTAAGGGCTAGGCAATGGGGGACAAGTGACTTGCCCAGGGTCACACAGCTAGGAAGAGTCTGAGGCTAGATTTGTACCCAGGACCTCCCATCTCTAGGCCTGGCTCTCAATCCATTAAGCCATTCAGTCGCCCCCAGGAGTTTATATTCTTATAGAACTATAATGCTCTTATTTAGTTAAATTTAATTCAACCAATATTTATTGAGCACCTACTGTTTTCACAACACAGAATTAAGCTTTATGGACATGTTTCTATACCACTCAATCTTATTATGATGCATTCTATGGCCTAGTAGGTTTATTAAACATTAATATATAACTATTATTCATAATAAGACAAGGAAATATGATTTTAGAGAAGAACAAAAAACTACTATGTGCAGTCAAAGGAGGAAGATTGTTATTGATGGTAGGAATCAGGAAAGGTAACATTTGAGTTCGACTTTAAAGAATGGGTAGTAATTCAGCAAGTATCTGGGGAGGGAGAAGATTCTAGGAATAAGAAACAATAAGAGCAGACGAGAAAGGGGAGAAATATCCAGGGATAAGTTGCTATTTAACTATTATCATTCTATGTTCAATATTTGATGGCCTGTTATGTAGTGGATAAAATCATGTTTTTTTACACCTTGATGAAAATATTGGAACTGAAGCTTATCTTCCATAGGTTCACTGAGAGAATCTTGTGTAAAATTCTAGTTGCAGACCAGACAGGGTAGATGATATGAACCCTTTCTAATTCCCACGTGGTATTGATTTCTTCTGCTATGTCTCTACAGAGTAGGCACTTAATAAGTGCTCATTGATTGATTGATTCTGTGAAGGTTGGGGATCATGAGTATTGGCATTAAAAATGTTCTTAAATTTTTATGGGTCAGTATTATATGCAGGCAATTCCAGATCATAGATTTGTCTCTGATAATGCCATGATTTCAGTGCAATTTATGTGTTTTCTTCTCAATGAAATTTTAGTGTTTGTTTTTAGAGAATGAGTATACAGTCTCTTATTAGTTTATGAAGAATAGTTGCTTCTTTTTTTTTAATCAACATATTTTGCTTTTACATTATGCAGATTCTCACGCATTGATTATGACAGGGAAACTTTAATTCACTCTGTATTTTTGTTTTTGTTTTTGAATCCAAGCTAGTTCTTCCTTGGTAGGCTGGTAATTCTCCACTTTTAAGGGCTTTCGGTAATGGTTCCAGATTTAGCATGGTCAGCCAATCAGCTTTAGCTTTGTTGTAGCTCATAACTGCTGAACTCAAGCAATCCACCAGCCAGTCTCAGCCTCTCTAGTTGTAGGGACTAAAGGCATGTGGTAATATACTAGGCTTCTTCATCCTTTTTTAATGATAAAGTATTAATCTGTCTTTAGCTATCTTAGGGCAATAGGCTCTGTGTTCTGCTAACACTATGCAGGTTTTTGTTTGGTTACTTTCTAAATCCATTGGAATCTATCCTCTATTCCAAAAGTACACAAAGACTGGTATTTTGAAGATAGTAATCATTTTAAATATGTGCTTACATTGGCCTTTTACTTTGGATGACAGGATGAGGAAGAGGAGGGAGACAGAGAGACAGAGAGACAGAGAGAGACAGAGACAGAGACAGAGAAAGAAAGAAACAGAGACAGAGAGAGAGACAGAGACAGATACAGAGAGAGACAGAGAGAGAAGGGGAAGAGAGAAGGAGAACAGAGAGAGAGTGAGAAAGAAAGAGAGAGAGATTAAGAGAGAGGTGGAGGGAGGGAAGAAGAAAGGAGGGAAGGAAGCAAGGATGAAAGGAAGGAAGGGAAGGAAAGGAAATGATCTTTAGAAATGCCCTGAAGATAACTTGTCTGTCTGTCTGAGGACCAATCTATATAACAAGAGGCTTATCACCCCAAAATAGGATTTTTGTTGTTGCTTAGTCATTTAAGTCATGTCTGACTTTTGGACTCCATTTGGAAATTTTATTGGCAAAGATAATTAAGTAGTTTGCATTTTCTTTTCTGGCTCATTTTACAAAGGGAAAACTGAAGCAAATAGGGTCAAGTGACTTGCCCAAGGTCACACAACCAGTAAATATCTGAGGCTGGATTTGAACTCATGAAGATTAATCTTTCTGATTCTAAGTCTAATGCTCTATTCACTGCACATCTAGCTACAGCCCCCAGTTGGCTACCCAGTGATGAATTTTGAGGAGTCTAAAATAATTCATCCAAATTTACTGAAGCATGAGGGTTCATGGTATGTTTTGGTGGGAGGACATATCTCACCCTCATAAACTCACAGATCCTTGAAATATCAAAGTACATCTTTTTCCTCCTCATTGTCTGAAGGAATCATCTAATTTTCTTGAAATTCGTTAGTTCTCTCTCTCTCTCTCTCTCTCTCTCTCTCTCTCTGTCTCCTCTCTCTTTCTCTCTCTCCCTCTATCTCCTCTGTTTTCTCTTCTTGTTACAGTATTAAGAGGGACTCAGGCAAAAGGCCAGATCAAAAGTTGAAGAAAAAAAAAAGGAATAGAAAAGGGTAGAATTAACTGAAAAGTAAGTGCTGGAGTACACAAAAGAGAGTGAGGTTTAAAGAAAGCAGGATATTTTAATTGCCAGGCTTGCAAGCCCATTTTTAGCCCTGCTATTGGGAGTCAACATTTCCCACTCCACCCACATCCCAAAGGCTTGCTAGAATGGGTAAAAATAAATGGTAGTACTCCAAACATACAGCCCTTTCAAAAACCAACAAAAGGAGAATGTCTGTAATACTTTGCATACAAAATTGAGAATATGCATTGAGATATTTTGATAAATCTAAATTTGAACCATACATCCTTTTGAAGAGAGAGTAAGAGTGATGTTTTAAGAAAAGTACTGTGCCTGGAATTGAAGAACCTGGTTTTGCTAGTATTCTGTGTGACCTTTCTGTGAGTGTGTGCCTGTTTCTCGCCAGAGTTCATTACCAGAAAGGAAGAGGAACTCAGGCTGATCTGCTCCCTTCCCCCTCTCCACTGTGCCTGAGGACATTTTTTCACTTTACCCATCCCTCTGCCCAGCAGCCCAATGGGAGCACTTACTCCCTCTCCTATCTGGGGTAATGTGGGCAGATCATAGACAGCAGAGCTGGAGGGGAGAGGAGCACTCAGGCCATTTCCCCTCCCTAACTCTAACCCTAAATTTGTTTCTAACCTTAATCCTGAGGACATTTTTTCACTTCACAGGCTCTTCTGCAAGGCAGCCCAATAGGAGCTGTTTCTCTACTCCCAGCCCCCTATCTGGAATTAGGTGGTATCAGGGCAGAAGCATGACTCTCAGTCTCAGGGGTGGGGCATGGCATGCAGTGTCTAAACAATTCACTATCACTGTTCTAATCACTGGAGATACAAAACCTAAACATTCTCCACCCTCAAGGAACTAAGAAATCTATTTTTACACTGGGAAAACAAAACATAACCAAATAAATGCAAAAGATTTTAAGGTAGCTTTCAGAAGAGGGTTAGATGGGTTAGTACCACTATTACCAATGGGAAGATCAGGAAAGAGTTCAGATAGTAAATGACACTTAAGTTGTATTTTGAAAAGAGCTAGTGATTCCAAAAAAAGAAAAGTGAACCATGAGATCATTTCCCTTTTGAGGTAGTACAAAAATAATTTCTTGAGCCATGTGTTCCTCTGCTGGTCTCTACTACATGTCATCACTTTTCCACCTAACTCCAAAAGAAATTCTCAGGATCTTTTCACCACATTACAGTGTGTCTGTCTCCAATACTTGTATTCTCCGCCTCATCTCTTCTTTATGCCATCCCTGATTTCCTTCAAGTCCCAACTAAAATCTCATCTGCTATAAGAAGTCTTCATCTCTTCTTGGGTCTAATGCCTTCCTTCTGTTTATTGCCTCCAGTTTATCCTATATATAGTTTTAATGTGCATAGTTATTTGTATTTTGTCTGCCATATTAGATTGGGAACTCCTTGAGGATAAGGGACTACTCTTTTGCTTTTCTTTATACCCCTAGAGCTTAGCGTGGTGTCTGGTGTAGAGTTGTACTTGGCAAATTCTTGTTGACTACTATTATGTTTTTATTATACAAATGTATATTCTGTGTCAATAGTTTGATCATTATCAGGATATTTCCTAACATACTGTGCCTAGAATTAGATGCTAAAATTGAAATAGGTGTGATCAGGTGATCATCTCTTTCAATGAAGATACTTCATATCTATAAATTAAGCTTGAGTTTTTGTTAGAGTTTGGACTCATTTTTCACTGGTGATCATGAAGACTTGGCAGTCTATCCCAACAAATTATTTTCTAGTTTGCATGTAACCTGAATATGATTTTAGAGTGATTTTTCATCCAATCTTCTAGACTTTTTAGAAGTGGAGTGCCAGGACCCTTGCCCCAGACTGAGTGTTGTTCCAGTCCCTCACCCCAATGCATGCTGGGTGCATCCTCCCCCCAACTTACCCCCACACAGGGAAGGGAGAAAGTGTCCCATTGTGCTGCTGGAGAGAGGGTGGGTGTATTGTTTCTAAGATGGAAGGTAAAGATGTTAAAATAAATGAATAATGATGGACTTGGAGTCAGAAGAATAAGGTTCAAGTTTTGGCTCTGCCATACTGATGAAAATAACTTTTAAATCCTGAAAGTGCTTCTAAATAAGTATTGCTGCTGTTGAGAGGTCAGCTGGTACAGAGGACAGGCAGATAGAACAACAGATTATAAGGCACTTTATGATTTGCAAAGTTGTTTACATATGTTAATGTCAGAGAAAGCTGGATTTAAATTCTGCCACTAATCAATACTGGCTCTGTTACCCTGAGCAAGTCAATTAATCTGTCAATGCCCTGGGAAACTCACCAAGATGAAAACTGGCAGACCTGTCTGATATGTATTAGTTAAAGTAGTTTAATGGAGAGAATACTCTTAATGAAATGAAATCACAAATCTGGGCATCACCTTGCCCCACTACACTCAGAAAAAAATATTTAAGTTGTGACTATTATAATTTTTGTGATGTTGGACAAATCATTTCCTGTATCAGAGTCTATTTCCCTCTGGATCTGTGGTTTCATCACAAATTAGATTTGGGAATACCCTTCAACTCAAATAGCAAAAGGCTAACAGATACCAAGTGGTCCTCGCCTAAGGCACAGAGAGGGAAGGGAAGGAAAACAAGCATTTTTCTGACAGCTACTGAGTGAAAGGCACTGATAAGTGCTTGACAAATAGAATTTCATTTGATCCTTACGCTAACACAAGGAGGTTGAAATCCTTATTATTTCTGTTTTATACTTGAGGAAACTGAGGCAAACAGAAGTTAAGTGACTTGCACACATAGTGGCACAGCTAGTAAGAGTTTGAGACTGGATTTAAACTAAAGTCCAGTGACCCCTGGCCCATTGCTCCATCCACTACACCTTCCAGTGCCACCTAGCTACCTAAAATCAAATGAGATGCAAGTGTAGGAGAAGGAACTTAATCCTGGGTCTTCTGAGGCCAAGGCCAATATTCTACCCATCAATCTATGCTGCCTCTTTCAATAAGATTACAAGACCTGAATTAGCTTCCCCCCCCCCCCCCCCCCCCCGGCTTCTTATGAGGATAAAATTCATTAACATCAGTAAAGCCCTTTGTAGGTCTAAAGCATCATGTGGGTATCAGCGATTCTTATCAGCAACACTGCTGGCTACAATCTCCCCTTATATTTCTGCCATGGCTATTTCTAGGCTTTTCCCTCATATTTCTAGTTACTACTGGGTAAATACGGAGCATGAATGAACATCCACAAAACCATTTCCCTCTTTGATCATGAAAAAACATCTTTCAAAATTGTATAATCAGAGGATGGGAGTCCTCTCTACATGGATGTCAAGATCATCTGGTGTAACCCATTTATTTTAGAGAGAAAGAAATCTGGGTCCAGAGGGGTAAAGTCAATAAGATCCCACACATGGTAAGAAAAGGAGGCAAGTGTCAAATCTAAGTCCTCTAACTCTAAGGCTATCTCTCCTTCTATATCACCAAAGGTCCTGGATTTGTATTCAGGTAGGACATTTTGCCTGCTTGTTGAATGACTGCCTTGGTTTACTCATCTGTAGTATAGGGATGATTATAGTACTTCTGTCACTGGGCTATTAGGAGGAAATGACAGACACTGAAGTTGGTCCCATGATTTTCCTGGCATAATGAACTTGCCTATCTAAGTCAATATTGGTAATATATGCCAATACCTTTTCTATAATGTATATTCTTAGGAAAGGGATTCTCAACCAGGAGTTCATGATTCTTTTATACTATTTGTTTTGATATGATGAGAACTATGTTTTAAAATAAGTGTTTTCCTTTGTAATTCTTTGTATTTTATGCATCTAAAATGTGATTTTGAAATTAGGTTTATAGGTTTTTCCAAGAATCCAGAAAAACTACATTTTAGGGAATTGTCTAGAATGTTGAGAGACTAACAGATTTGCCAATGGTCACATATCTGGTATGTTAGAATCAGGACTTGAACCCAGGTCTCAGAGCTTTTGAGATTGACTCTCTATCCACTATGCCATTCTTTGAAACATAAGAGTTTTTACATTTACAGGTTCATAAGATCATACATTTAATGATGTAAGTGACCTAAGAGGCCATATAGTCCAATTCCATCGATGTACAAATGAGGAAATTGAGAGCCAGGGAGGTGACATGATGTGCCCAGAGTGACATAGGTAGTAAACGTTCTAAAACATTAGAAAAGGTGAATAAGAATCATTGTTATTATCAAAGACAGATTCAGTGTATATATTTGAAGAGCTATTTACTACTACTAGGCAGACTTCTACCTCTTAATTCATTCCTTCCATTCCTTACAATGATTTCTATGCAATCACATGCTATACTTGGTTTGAAGATATTGAAATCTGCAACATTTGGAAAAGATGATATCTGTTACTTATTGGAAAAATTCTTCCTTCTCACATAATCCTTTGTGATATAATCTGGATAATAGAAGTTTTACAGCTCCCGCTCCCACCTCTTCTATTAGAGAAAGTGCTTGCCCGCCCAGAATCTTTGTCAAGGAATGTTGATATTTCTTTTGAACATCTATATCAATGCTCAATAAAAAGGGCTTAATATGGATGGATAAGTCTCTATTGCCTCACTTTAACCATTCCTGGGGCCTTTGCTTCAGCAAAAGAGTTTCTTTAAACATGAGACAGAGGTTAGGTTAGGTAAAGCCTATACTTGGCTATACTTGGCCAATAGAAGCAGGAAGGGGGGAGTCAGGACTTGAAACCAAGTCTTCTCAGATTACTGATAAAGAGGGTGCCTTCCATTCCTTTACTCAACACCTGGTTTTCTTTGTACAAGGTGTACAATGGAAAGAAGGCTTGATTTAGAGAGAGGACTTGGGTTTGAATGTCATGTCCTCTCTGGGTGCCTTTGAGCAATTCATGCCACTAGAGTTGACTAGGTCATGAGTTCTTAAACTGTTTATGGTCCTGTATGGTGAAGCTTACAGATCCCTTCACAGAATCATATTTTTACATCCTTAAAATAAAATAAAAACACATAGGAAGTCAATTACATTGAATAGAATTAGAGAAAGAGAGAGAGATGGAAATAGATAGATAGATAGATAGATAGATAGATAGACAGACAGACAGACAGACAGACGGATGGATGGGTGGGTGAATGGATGGATGGATGGATGGATGGATAGATAGATAGATAGATCAATAGATAGATAGATAGATGGATGGATAGATGGATGGATGGATAGATAGATAGATAGATAGATAGATAGATAGATAGATAGACAGAGTTTAGGGGTCAATGATATTAGTATATAAACAAATTCATAAATATATAAGTATATAAACAAATTCATACATATAAGATTTATATACATTTGAGATATGTCTCATAATCAAATGTATATGTAAATAAATATGTATGTATATATACACCCATATATTACACAAACATGCACAAATTGATGGACTTGAAATCTATCTATAAGTTTCTTGAGGAGTCTAGACTCTAAGTTAAAAATAGGGATGTAAAGGAAAAAAAATCCTTATTTTCAAGGAGTTTATATTCTAAGATTGGAGTCCAAATATCCTTAAATTCGTATATTCAAGGTGAATACAGAGTTTTTGGAAGGTAACTTCAGAAGGGAAAACATCAGTAGCTTTTTGAATCAGGAAAGGCCTCTTGCTGAAGGTGGCATTTGAGTTGAATCTGGAAGAAAGCCAATGATTCTAAAAGGGAGAGAAGATAAGCATGCACATTCAAGGTATGGGGCACAGTGATTGCAATGGCATAATCATTGGAAATAAAGCATCCTGAGAAAGGAATAACAAATAAGACAGGATGGTAAGACTATAGTAGTGATGGAAAAGAATAATGTAGAAAATGCTTATTTGAAAAAAGAGGAATGGCCCAGGGTATAAAGAGCTTGGAATGCCAAATAGCATAGAAGATATTTGATTTTGGGGGCAATTGGAAGTCATCCGTTGAGTAGGAGAGAATAATATGATCGGAAGAAAGCTAGACTTATAATTTGAGGATCTCCATTTGCAATCAAGCTCTGTTCTGTTTTAACTATGAGACACTGTGTAAGTCATTTGACTCTTTAAGACACTATTACCTTTATAACGAAATGGAGATAATAATAATCCACTTAATGACTTCTGCATAGAATGAATGAGAACAAAGCACTTTATAAACCTGAAGGTATTATTACTAGTGAATAAATCTATTCTTGAAAATTATCTTGTCACAAAGTAAAAGATGAATATGGAGTCCTGAAGGGTACAGTTTCCTAACCAGGTAAGTGACTGAGAGTGGGCATAGGCTGGGTGACCTCATTGTTCTTGTTCCTAGCTCTAATTTCTATGATTTGGCCCAATCTGCCATCTTTGCCCTTAAAAACAATGGGATTTTCGATTTAATCATCAGGGACAGTTTTACTCTATTCCTAGGGGCCCCTCAGCTGGAAATACAAAGTGATGGACAGTTAATAATAGTCTGAGTGGAATTTCCTCCTTCTTTCTGCCATTCCCTATATTAAAGCTGAGTAATCCAATTGAATAAAATGACTCAAATTAATGTCATTTCCAGACTTGGGTGCCATTCTCCTGAGGTGTTACATCCTCCCATTAAGTAGTAAGTACATTGCCTTGCCTGGCTCAGCTGGACCTTGTGCCACCCATCTGACACCTTTTTCTAAGCATGTACTTAGAAAACAGCTTAGAAAACAGCCATACTGACAATGATCATTTTGAAGGTACAAAGCTTTATTTTTTCTTCCTTCTGAATATAATACAGCAGTAGGGCTCACACTGGAAGTATACAAGTCAATAATCACATCTATTAGATGAGACAGACAGAAAACATGGGAAATGATAGCAAATTGCTGTAATATTTCATTAGAATAAAATGTTCTATTGATAAAGAAGGAAACAATTAGATACTGAATAAGATCCAAATGCCTTAGCTTGGCATTCAAGGCCCTCCTTGTGGTATAATTGAGAAAATACTAGATTTGAAATAAAAATACTGGGAGTTAAATTTGATTCTGAAAAAAAAGTCAATCCTTTAGGTGAGAAAAGCAAAATAATAATAATAATAATAATAAAAGGAAAAATGCTCCAGTATTTCATTAAATAAAAATACTCTATTATTGAAATAGGTAGATATTGAATAAAACTCAAATGCTTTAACTTGGCATTCAAGGCTCTTCCTGTGGTATAGTAGAGAGAATATTGGATTTAGAATCGAGAGATTTGGGGTCACACTCTAATTTTTGTCACTGTACCACATCTAAGTAATGAGATGCCTCAAGTATATCTGAAAGCCCTTCAAGCTGTATATAAATACCTTTTTAATCAGGCAGCACTTTATTTTTTAGATCTTCCACTTCTCCTGCCCATTTATCCTTTCTCACAGCTAAACTAGAGAATGCTACAAAGAAAATCAAGGAAGGACAAGACATTAAAAACTCAGGGAATCAGGGCCAATTCTTTCTTAAATTTTCAGATTTGGTTACATTAATCCTCACCCACTGAATACCCTAAAGCCCAGCTTTGGAGATTCTTTAAGTAGAGGTAGCATAATCACATGTGAGGTATTTTATAGAGGGGGCAGCTAGATGGCACAGGAGATAGAGTACTGGCCTGGAGTCAGGAAGATCTGATTTCAAATCCTGCTTCAGACATTTACAAGCTATGTGACTGTGGGCCGGTTGTTTAACCCTATTTGCTTCCAGTGAAGAGATCCAACTACCTCCTGAGGAATTCATCATCACTGTAATAGAAAATAACTCAACTTTTTACTACTTAGATTAATTTTCCTTCTTATATTTATGAAGCAGTTTCTGAGTGTGATCTCATTTAGTCTCATAATAACCCTGAATAGATTGGACAAGTGTTATTATTCTTATTTTTCAGATGAGTAACCTGAGGTTGTGAATTTTAGATTTACTCCACCCTGCTTGGTCTAACAAAACAGGAATGTCTACACCCCTACTTAAGGATTAAGTATTGAGAATGATGGCCTATGACAGACATATGCTAGCAAATGACAAATCAGAAACAACTGACAGACTCCTTGGGCTGTCCTAAGTCAAGCTTAAGCTACCATTGGTACATGTGAGACACAGGAAAATGATGTAAAAACGGTCTATATATTTCGCATCACTTCCTCTCTTGGCCTCTTTGTGCAGAGAGGTGGCTGGCGGCAGCATGCTGAGTGTCTTGGCATCTTGGCATGGCAGAAGCTATTGTCCAGGTTTGGCGGTGAGTGTCCTTGATACACTACTGGGGGAAGCTTAGTAACCAAGTAGCCCTCACCACTCTTCTGCCTTGGAAACAGTACACTGTATTGATTCTAAGATGGAAGGTAAGGGTTTAAAAAAAATACAAAACTTAACACGTGGTCATTCAACCTTTGCTGAAAGCCCTTCATTGAAGGGAATCCCTGTACCATTTCAGTTTAGGAGAGCTCTAATTGTTGGGTAGTTTTTCTTTCCATTCACTGGTCTTGGTCTGTCCTCTGGGACCAAGTAGAAAAAGCCTACTGCCCTTTCTATTTAAGAATCTTTGAAGTCAGTAAGCATGTGCCTCCCTCTCCACCCTCCATATTCCCCACCTCAAACCTCCTTTTCTCTACAATCTAGAGGCTACGCACATCCTCAAATACAGCTGCTGACACAGCAGGGCAGCAGGACGTCAGCGTTCAAACCACGGCTGTGGGTAGGCATTTGGAACTATGTCTTGGTTTCCACTCCTGGGGTACTGTAGTAACAACACTAGCTTTCAGTGCTTCTCAGTCACTATTTGGCATTTTTTATAATAACTACAAATCAGAATGAGCTCACTTGGTTTTGGTATAAATGGCCCACAATTCTCCATTCAGGAATCATTTATCCCTTCAATGAAAGTTCAATATTCTTTATCAGGGAAAGCAAAACTGAGTCTGGGAATGCCAAGGCATAACAGGATTAACCAGATCACACAGAGGACGATAAACATATTTATAATTAATGGGGCTATTGACTTTATGTCACCAAAAGGAAATAATTTCAATTGGGCAATTTCTTTTTAATTGCCCTAATTAAGGACACCTTTCTTCTCCTATGATTTTTAGGAGAAGGAGCAATCATAGTAGATGACATGCACCAATAACCTCATATCACTTAAACTATATGAAGATAAACCAGTCCAAACCACTCAGGCCATTCCAATTGAGACTAAGGGAGTAAATAATAGCAATGTTTAGCAATGTTGACAGCACTGGAGAAAGAAATACTAAAACCTTGTGACCTTCATTATGCTTTGGACTTTCTCAGGTCCCTTGTAGATCTAATATCCTTCAAATCTAGGATTTGGCATGATTAGGACTTGTGGTATTTATTTGAATGGATTCCAAAAGCCACAGGAAAGATTCAGATTACACACTGAGAGGAAGAATAATACCTGCCATCAAGAGATTTCCTTTTTCTTCCCAAAAGAAGCAAACTGAAAGACCACCATAAAAGCCAGATTCCTTGAGAGGAGAAAACAGATGAAATGATTACAAAAGATTGCCTCAGGTAACTGCCTTCCCAAGATAGAGAAGATGAAGTATGAGCTGACAGTGGATGGGTGGCCTAGACCACCTTTTGCTCTCTTTCAATCTTTTATTTTTATTATGATGAGGTTAGTAAAAAAAAAAACCCAACAAAACAAACAAAAAAAAAACTTGTGTAATCAAAGAAATTTAGCAGGGTATCAGATTTTTTCTATGACATTTAGAATACTTAGTTCTGCTATGCATCAGATTAAAAATCACATGTGTTTACATGCACATTTAGTACACAGCCATTGCTGTTTCAAGAGTTGTAGAAAGACCATGTAATGAAGACTTGGGAAACTTGTATTTTCCTAGGCTTGATCACTTTCTACCCGCATGATGAGCAAATGCCTTTATTTCTCTAGCCCTCTCCAATTTTAAAAAGATTTTGTGGGAAGAGATGATTATTTAAACTTTATTCCAGCTCCATCACTCTATGTTTTAAGGCCTTCACTTGCTTCTGATATTCTGTATTCTAAAGCAAGGTTTCCTTAACTTTTTCTTCGTGAAGCCTATGGGGCTCTTCTTAGAATAATTTTTTTCATTTCATAAAATAAAAGTGGATTACAAAAGGAAACCAGTTACATTTAAATAAAGATATGTGGGTTTTTTTTTCATCTAAGTTAATGAAACCCAGTCAACAGGTTCAAATGAACTATATTTCAATATTTCTTCTGATTGTAACTTTGCACGACAAAGGTCCTTTTCCAACTCAAATAGTCCAAATTCTTTCAGTGAACATAGGACTGGATTTCTACTCTAATGAATTCCACCTATAAATGAACTCGGAAAAAAAAAAAAGATTTAATGAGTTGCTAAAATGCACTAAAGTTTATATTTCCAGTTGAAATGTGCTCAGCACTTTCTCAGAGCAAAGTGAGGGAAAAAAGCCTTCACAAAGGGTTTCCGTTTTGTCCGAATTAGGCCCTGGAGTGCCACTCCAGTAAACTTTACAGTACACGTTTTCTTAACGCCAGCAAGAGAAATGAGACACTAATCTCACCCTGGCTGTACGCAAACTTCCAGGTCTTTTAACAATGCAGAAAGGAGCCATTGCGTATCACACGCTTGTACAAATTATACCATAAATATTCATTAAATGGAAGTTTGGAACTGTGGGTTACTTTTACCGATGATTGCGCAGAAAGAAACAAGTAGGAATGGCTTAGATGTGAGCCCAGGAAGAAGAGAACTCAGGGAAAGGGAGGAGCTATTTGATGGCTTCAGACATCATTTCCATCACATACATGATTCAACCACCTCATACTCAACTATTGATTTCATCTCATTTTTTAACTTCCAAACAGAAAAAAAGGAAAATATTTTTAAAAATCTAACATCTTCCTCCCAGCCTGGCTCCCCTTCTCACTTCCTTATTTCTGCAAAAACCTGACCAGTTTTCAGTCTTCTAACTTTGAGACCTTGTTATTATTGGAACCAGGAAAGGCCAGAGTTTAAATCCTGTCTCTGACATTTACTAGTGGTGGGGCCTGCAGTACTGGACCTGGAGTCTGACGTCCAATCTCGCCTCTCTTAAGAATCACTGCTCCTGAACCTGGAGAACCTTATACACAGAGACTGATTCACTGTGGCACAATCTAACATAATGGACTTCTCTACCAGCAGCAATGCAATGAACCAGGACAGTTCAGAGGGACTTAGAAAGGACACCATCCACATTCAGAGGAAGAACTGTGGGAGCAGACACATAGAAGAAAAACAACTGCTTGATTACATGGGTCAATGGGGATATGATTGGAGATTTAGATGTAGATCACCCTAGTGCAAATATTAATAATATGGAAATAGGTCTTGATCAATGACACATGTAAAACCCAGTGGAATTGTGTATCAGTTATGGGAGAGGAGAGGATGAGGGGAGGGAAAGAACATGAATCATGTAACCATGGAAAAATATTCTAAACTAATTAATTAAATAAAAATTTTCAATAAAAGAA
Organism: Monodelphis domestica; assembly: GCF_027887165.1. NCBI lineage: Eukaryota > Metazoa > Chordata > Mammalia > Didelphimorphia > Didelphidae > Monodelphis > Monodelphis domestica. The sequence goes on along the minus strand of NC_077230.1, from coordinate 336,410,940 downwards.
AACAAACAAAAAACAAAACAAATAAACAAAAAGAATTACTGCTCCAATCACTTAACATCTATCAGTCTCAGTTGTTTCATCTGTAAAACAGGAGATGATAGCACTCATTTCATCTATCCCTAACAGGGTCATTTAACTAACACAGCTGTGGCTCAGTGGTTAAGAGTATTAGGCCTGAAGTCAGGAATACCTGAATTCTAATCTGACTTCAGATGCTTCCAACCTGTGTGACCTTGAGCAAGTCACTTCACATCTGACTGGGTGACAGAAAGTTCCCCTGGATCCACTGGAGAAGGAAAGGGTAAACCATTGTAATATCCTTGCCAAGAAAATTCCAGGCATAACTATGATCCATGAAGTCAAGAAGTCAGACATGACTGAAGAACAACAAACTAAAAATAGATTTAACATACATCTCTATGTTATATTTTATGTCTTTGATCCTGCTGGTTCTATGACCCATACATGTCCAATAACAGAGCAGGCCCTGTTAATGGTATTTACAAATTATGTCATATATGAATTTTCCTTTCTCTTTCCAGAGCCACCTCCCCAGTTTAGAAGTCTAGTGGCTGTCTGCTCTAGTTTAGTGGCCAACTATTCATGGTACTATGGGCTTTAAAATTAATATTCAATAACTAAGTAGTATATTTTATAAAGTTTTATTAATAATAGCAAAAGTAAAAGAACTACCTGAATGCAGCACAGTCACAAGTAAAAGAGAGTGTGGGAGGAGTCACAACAAACTTAAATTCCATCACAAAAATGTGGAGGCAGGAAAAGGGAAAAGGATTCTAGGTAATACAGAAAAGAATTTTGGGTAATATAGTTTTTAGGGGTTCAAGTATCTCCAACTATATAGTACCCATATTCAGGACTCTCTTCCTCTAATCTTCCTGCCCATCATTGGTCAAATCACCTTCATAATCCTCTCTTCCAAAACTCTGAGTGTTCTCTTAGGGCTTACAGAGCCAAGTCCAGACATCAGGGCTCTACATAAGCTATAAAATAGGAATGATCATGGCCAGAGTCCCGTCCTATACTGTGAGGACCAAATAAGTAATTTAGGATCTATTGAGGACTGAGTTTGGGGCTTAGAAGGCCTTTTCAGGAAAATGAGACAGGGTCAATCAATAGTGAAAGCAATAGATCTTTTTGTTTAAAGTTAAAGGTTCTTAAGATTTTTTCCCCCAGCACTTACCTCTTCATCCATATGGGGAAGCCTATGGACTTCTTCTCAGAAGAATGTCAATAAATGAATAAAATAAAATTTAGAGGATTAAAAAGTAAATCAAACAAATTATTTTTCCCCATCCAATTTCATGTATGCTCTGAAATCCATGTACCCCAAGTAAAGAGTCTCAAATTTAAGAGAAGAGCACATGATTAGAGTAAGGAATGCTCAGTAAAACAGAGAGTGGGAGAAAAATGGGGTAGTCCATTGAGACTCTTTTCTTACTCTCATCCCCCTACCCCCTGCCCAGTCTATTGCCAAATGACATCCCCAAAACAGCCCTAGAAAGAGTAGGAAAAAAATAAATCTATATTATTATCAGGGAATCCTTGGATGCTAGGATTCCCATGCCATGGCAGGAGGAAGGATTTCCTGGTAGTATGCGAAGTCTATGATGCGCCATTGCACAAAGTCCATGCATGAATCAGGGCTGTTCCAACAGTTCCTTTTGGATTTTAGAGGAAGGACTTGGTCTAACTGGCTTGAGTCATAGGAAGGCAGAGGCCAATATACTAGGAAAGAGACCTGGAAATTTCTAGCTTGTCAAGTTCCATGGCTAGAAGTGCCCATATATTGGTGGAGGAGTTCCAGGGAAGGGTTAAGCTATGAGGAGGGTTCCAGACAGAATGAAGGGAGCTGGATAGGGAATACAGAGTGTGGAGGCAAACAAAACAAAACATTAGGGAAGATCTACATATATGTGTGTTTTTTGGCCAGCAACATAAACAAATCTTAAAATGTTATAGCAAAGTCAGTTGTAATTTCTATTAATCCAATCCTAATTAAGGCTTTTTTACTCTTGTACACCCTGAAGCACAGGCTAGATGATCACTTGTCAGCGACACTGCTGATTCTTGTTCAGGCGCAGCTTGGAGTGGCTGGCCTCTCCCATCTCAGCGTGGCATTGCTGATTGAGCATTGAGTTCCATCCAAGTCAGAAATGATTGCAATCTTGCTTCTTGACACTAATAATTGTCATGAGCATGAATGAATCACTTCATCTACTAGTTTCAGTTCACTCCTCTGTAACATGGAGAAAACGCTTACTACCAAGGCTTGGACAAATCTTTACACATGGGATATGATAGTATCTGGGCTCTCTGATTCTTCCATTCTCCTACAATGATATTGCTATTGGAAATAAGAGTAATAATAATAATAGCTAAGCACTTAGAAATCACTTTAACTTTTGCAAGGCATTTTGCACATATGATTTCACAATAGCTCTGGGAGATAGATGCTATTACCATCCCCAGTTTCTCAGATGAGGAAAATGAAATAGAGGTTAAGTGACTCGCCCTGGGTCACACAGTCACTTAACTAATGAATTTGAAATATAGCTTATCAATAATGCCTAGTATATAGAAAGTATTTTTTAAATGCTTGTTAATTCCCTTTAAGTAGCGGCAGAGGTGGGATTCAAATGGAAATTCTCTGACCCTCATATACATTACTTTTCCCATGTTAACAAGAGACTTTGTGTTATCTTCTCCCAGTTGCCTAGTTCGCTTCTTTTCTATTATAATTGAATCTAGGTACCTTTCACACAAGGAACATATTCCTCTACACTTGGACTGAATATCCAAACTAGAGTCCTAAATAATAGAGTACAAACTCATGAACCCAATTTCTCTTCTTCTTGTGGAGACTGTTACTCTTTTTTTCTTTCCACTTTTCTTTCTCATTTTTTAGAACTGAATTTGGAGTCAAAAATTCCCGAGTTCACATACTATTCTAATCACTTAATAGCAGAGTGACCATGAACAAGCAATTAACCTTAGCCTCAGTTTCCTTATCTATAAAATGGAGATAATATTTATAAATAACTTTGCAAACATTAAAATGCTATATAAATATTATTAACAATGAATACATCAGGAATAGAGAGAAGACCTAGGGTTTCACTAATTTTAAGGAACTCCTAGTTAAGGAAATGCTCTTTCCCAACTGAGGTTGGTACCACTCTGAAATACTAATAAGCTGAAGAACTTATTCAGAGTCACTTAACCAGTGTGTATCAGAGACCCCTGTTTTTTCCTCTTATCCTTTGACCCCTCACTGCATAGAAATAGTATTTGGAAGATCAAATTCAGGACATGCATATTGAAAGAAATGTCTTCCTTTTTAGACCAAAAAATGTGCTTTGCTAACATTTTTCTTAAGCAGTTACCACATTCTACTTTGTATTATGCTTAATTTTATAAACGAATTTCAAATGATTTATATCTTTTTTTAAATATAACTTTTAGGCTAGACGTGTTTGGCGGGGTAGCTGGGTTTTGTAATAGATAGACACTGGGTTTGGAATCAGGAAGAAATGAGTTCCAATCAGATTTCAGACATTTACTAGCTATGGGACCCTGAGCATGGCACTTCTTTGCCTCAGTTTGCCTCAGTTTATTCATCTTTAAAATGAGATGGAGAAGAAAAAGTCAAACAACTCCAATATCTTTGCCAAGAAAACCCCAAATGGGGTCACAAAGAATCAGACAAAACTGAAATTACTGCACAACAACAATAATAAATGTTTATTGAATTAATGCTTTTGTTGAAATTACTGGAACCATCCACACAAGCATGTATACTTCTCTGAATACTTAACTAGAGTCCTAAATAATAGAATATAAACACATTAACCCATTTTCCCTTTCTTCTTATGGAGGCAGTTCCTTTTTTTCTTTCAACTTTTCTTTCTTTTTAGTATCAGTTGGATGATTAACCTTATGACTTGCATTGTTTTCATCAACCTTATTTCCCTTCCCTTATTATTCTTGGGGGGGGTGAAGGAAAGGGGATGAATTCACATGAACACTCTTCTCAAGTCATTAAATTATACTGGCTTTTGGAATGTGTGAAGAAATTGATAGATACATTTTTTCCTTCCTTTTATTTGGATATTAAGCATTCTCTAGTGGCCAGTCTGGAGTTGCTGATGAGAACTGATAGAAGAAAAGCCATTTTTATATGTATTAAAAGTCACAATGAAATCTACTGGTCTAATTGCATTTTCTTTTATATTAATCAAATTAACTGTCGTGAAAATCTTCAAAACTTAATGAACTCAGGCAGCTCTCTCAACTAGCCATTACCCGCACTTGTGCAAAGACAGTTAGATCTGTTCATACTTGGCCATTTTTCATTTAGCATGCTTAGAAAGAAAGGCTTAATGAAAAAGAAACTCATGATGGGTATAAAGTATGGGGTTTATCTAGGCAAAAATGATTTGGGGGAGTGGATTTTCCACAGGAATATTAACTTATTAATGTTTTATATTTAATATCTTTATCATCACCATCATACTCATGGATTATCAGAGAAGGAAGAAATCTCAGAAGTTACATAGTATCCTAACCCATACTTGAACAAGAATTCTCTTTAGATATATTTGATGAGTGGTTACTTTGGCGGCATAGGGGAGAGAATGTTTGCCCTGGAATCAGAAAGACATTAATTCAAATATGGCTTCAGAGTTTGTGATCCTGGACAAGTCTCTTAACTCTTCTTTGTCTTAGTTTCCTCAAATACAAAGTAGGGATCATAATAGTACCTACTTCCAGGGTTATTGGGAGGGGGGAATGAAATGAGATATTATTTGTAAAGTCCTGGGCATGGTGCATGGCACATAGTAGAGACTATATAAGTGCCTATATCCTTCCCCAGCTTAAAAAAAAAAAAAACAACACAGAGAATCCACTGATTTTCAGAGTAGGTCATTATTATCATCTCCATGATTCCTTTCTTGATCATGTTATAATATTATGTGGTATTTTATATTATAGGTCATTATAAATGTTTTATCTTCTCTTCCCCAAATAGACTTTCAGCTCCATGAGGTTAAAGATTCCCTTATGTCTTAGCTTTACATTTCCTACAGACTAGAACTTTGCAGATAGAGTGTTGAAGACATGTTTGCTGAATGCAGAAATGAATGAATTTGGGGTTACTAAAAATATTTTTGCAATAGAGAGAGGGTACATGAGTAGGGGGGAGAGATGGAACGTGGGAAAACTGATTTGTTAGAAGTCTCTCCTAATATTAAGACTAAATGTTTACCTCCTGACGATTTTTACTCACTAATCTTTGCTTTCTACTCTGAGGCCATGCAAAGTATAACCACTGAGGTGAAAGAAGTGTCCAGTTTTCAATAAATAATTGGAGAATTGAATTAGACTGAAAAACTTAAAATTCATTAAAAACAATCCACATTTGAAGTGATGAAATTCTAAAGATGGCTAAAGAGCCACAAGGCAGTGAGGGAGTTTTGTTGAGAATTTTTTTAAGCTCTCATGGAATAAATATAATTTGCTTCCAAAATTATTTTATGCATTTTGGAAATCGTACAAGCAGCTTGCAGCATATGAGCAAGTTGAAAATTAATGTTGGGCTTTCAACCTTTTATTAAATTGGCTAAAACCCAATCTCATTCCAAAACACTTTTCTTCTGTTGAAGGCTAAGAGAAATGAGGAAATCATTGACTTGCCTTTGAGGTGGGTCTTATGGAAAATAAAATATGCACAGATTCTTAGACTTTCTTATTAGCCTTGTTTAATTTTAGGTGCCAATGACTTTGACACAGAACTATATACTAACAGACCATTAAAAAAGGCCTTGGGGGAGGAGTGGAACATTTATTAAGTGCTTACTATGTGCCATGCACTGTGCTAAATGCTTTACAAATATTATCTCTACAAATATTATCTTATCTTCAAATCAGATCTGAGGGAAGAATGATGATAATGAAGATGATTATGAGACATTTATATAGCATCCACTATGTGCCAGGCAGTGTGCTAAGTGCTTTACAAATAGTAATTCATTTGAACTTCAAATCAATCCTGTTAGGTAATAATGATCATGAAGATGATTATGATGGCATTTATTTATTTAAAACCTTCCATTTTAGAATCAATACTGTGTATTGGTTCCATGACAGAAGAGTGATAAGGGCTAGGCAATGGGGGTTAAGTGACTTGCCCAGGGTCACACAGCTAGGAAGTGTCTGAGATTAGATTTGAACCCAGGACCTCCTATCTCTAAGTCTGACTCTCAATCCACTGAGCAACTCAGCTGACCTTATGATGACATTTATATAGCACCTACTATATGCCAGGCAATGTGTAAAGTGCTTTAAAAAAATTTACTCATTTGATATTCAATTCAACCCTTTGAGGTTAATCTCTATCTTATGGCTGGGGGAAACTGAGAGAGGGTTTAAGTAATTTGCTTAGGGTCACACAGCTAGTAAGGGTCTGAGGTCAAAATTGAACTCCAGTCTTCTGACTTTGGGCCCAGTGCTCCATAGACCGAACCATATTGCTAATCTAATCCTTTTATGAAACATAGATTACTATCTAAGAAACCCCTGAGAAGTGGTCATTCATAGTTTTGTTTTGTTTTGTTTTTTGCAAGGAAAACATTTGGGAAACTATAAATATATTATTGTAGTATCATTATCATTATCATTCAGCCTTTACTTGAATGACTTTATTGATGGGGACCTCTGTTTTCTGAAATAGATTGTCCCCCTTCTAAACCGTCCTCTTGGTTGGAAAACCTTCAGCACAGTTGAGTCAACACATGCATTTGTTTAATTTATCCCTGCTATTCCTAATTCTGTCCCCAGGGCTCTAGCAAAATACAAAGACTCCCTCTTTCCTGTGATAGCCCATGAAATGTCTGAAGGCAGCAATTAGGCTGTTTCTAAGTCTAGCCTGTTCCAAGGACAACAGCTCCGATTCTCAGCCATTCCTCATGTGACATATTTTCACAGCTCCTCGTCATTCTGTTGGCGCTTCTTTGGACACCTCCCAGAATCTCAGATTTAAAAGGGAGCTCAGAGGTCATCCCATACAATTTTCATTCCAACATTCCCAACGTATTACAGACTCTTTTGAACATCTGGCTTTAGGAGGGCATCCAATCCCACTGTGAGATGATTATCCCTCTTAGACAGTGGAGCCTGGTGGTATAGTGGGGAGAGCACTGATCCCAGAGCTAGGAATATCCCAGAAAGCTATTAGCTATGTGACCCAGAGCAAGTCACTTTACCTCTTTCTTCACTTTCCTTAGGTATAAAATGGGATGAGCACAACATCTACTCCCGAGAGTTATTATAGGGATCACAGGAGATGATATTTGTAAAGCTTTTAGCCCAGTACCTGGCACATTGCAGGATCTGCGTAAATCCTCCTATTTTAGGGGGACATAGAATGGATCTGTGACTTCATTGATACAGGGAACTCCCAGAAGAGGAAACTTCCCCAATTGTGAGAATTAAAATTAATATTCAATAACTCAAGTATTATGTTCATAAGATTTATTAAAATAAAAATTACAGTTAAAAAGAAGCTAACTAACTCAAGCAGTGATCTTAAGAAAGAAGAGCAGAGGGAGGAGTCCCAGAAAGTTATAAACAGTCAGGTAAAGACTCACATAAATGAAGGGAAAAGGATGCTGAGAAATAGAGAAGGAATTATTGGGAACGTAGTCCTGGGATTCAATATTTTTCAACTATACACTACCAATGCACCTTTTCTGCATCTTCATAGTCTTAGAGAATTAATGACTATGAGTAACTAGGTATGACAGTGGATAGAGTATGAGGTCTGGAGTCAGAAGGTTCTGGGTTCAAATATAGCCTCAAATACTACCTATCTATGTGATCCTGGGCAACCTACTTAAGTCCAGCTGCCTAGACTTTTCAACTCTGTCTCAGAGTTGTTACTAAAACAAAAGGGAAGTTTTTGTTTTTTGTTTTTGTTCTTTAAAGAGAATCAATGGTTACAGACTATTGAGAACTTATGTGATTTGCCTAGGGTCACACAGTCAACCTCTGTCACAAATTGGACTTGAAATCAGGTCTTTCTAGATATAAAGCCTGATCTCTCTGCACTATATTATGCTGACTCAGGAAGTTAGTCCCAATATTTTAAGACCAAATTAGTTTCCTTGTTCCTTTTTTATTCACTGTTTATTTTATATCTTCAAGGACTAAGAATACTTCTCATTGGTCTTCTCAGTGGCACAGTGGATATAACACATTGTACTTGGAGAGAAGATCTGAATTCAAATCCAACCTCAAATATGTACCAGTTGTATGATACAGAGCAAGTCATTTAGTCTCTCTGTGCCTCAGTTGCCTCATCAATAAAATGGAGATCATATTATTCCATTTCACAAGGTGATTATGAGAATAAAATAAGCTATTTATAAAGTACTTTGTAACTCTTAAAGCACTATATACATGCTAGTTATGATTATTATTCAAGACAAATCTTCAAATATTTGTCAAAGTTCATGTAACCCCTAACTTTTTTCCTCAAAACTAAGCATTCCCTATAATAAACCAACTTGTTTTATTCAAGAAGTGTTCTTATTTGTCTATTCCCTCTTTCAAATCTAGCACTTAGAACTAAACACAATACTCTAGAAATTTTCTGAAAAGGGTAGAAATAATAATAATGATGATGATGATGATAATAATAACTACCACTTATGTAGCATTAAAGGTTTATAAAGTATATTATAAATATATAATATTAAAATTTAATGATTATAATATTATAATATCAAGATTGAATACTAATATTAACATATTTAATTTGATCCTCACAAAGTTCCAAGACGGTGGTGTTATGATTATGACCACTTTACAGATGAGGAACTGAGCCAGAAAGTGAAGAAGTTACTTTCAGGATCATATAGCTAGTATATACATTAACCTGGAGATGAACTTTTTTCTTTGTAATTCCAGATCTAGTGCTCTATCCATGGGGCCATGTTAATGCCAATGAGTTGGTTATTATCCATGACAGTGAATATCATATGATTTCCAGGGATTCTTTTTTTTATTAAGTTCCCTAAAACTGAAAGGTGGAGTATAATAAGCTTCAAGAACACCTGAACTGAAGGCACTGAAGATAAATTCCAAATTATGGGGAACTAAGCAAATCTTCAAATATTATTCTAGAAAGAACATGGGGCAGCAAGATAGATCAGGGAATAAAGCTCCAGACTCATCTTTCTGAGTTAAAATTTTACCTCAGATACTTTCAAGCTGTGTGAACATGAGCAGTAAGTCACTTAACATTGTTTTCCTCAGTTTTCTCATTGTAAAATAAACTGGAGAAGGAAATGGCAAACTACTGCAATATCTTTGCCAAGCAAACTCCAAATGGGGTCACGAAGAGTTGGATACAACTGAGAAATGATTGAACAATGATAAATGAGGAACATAAGACTATGTAAAGACTCATGGTTATGATTCAGGACTGTGATAAACGTTTCAGAGTTGAAAGAATTCCCCTTCTCTTAAGGTTTGTAATTTTTTCAAAAATAGATGTTTATTGATTGGTCAACTGGAGGGGCTTCCTATTCAAGGATGGGATGTCCATAATAATCTCTGATATTCCTTCCCACTCCAAGATCCATAATATTTGGAATATATCTATTATTCCTATTGTTCCTGTATTTTGACTATGTCCATTTGTTCCAGTATTCATGCACATATCATCCTGTAATACAACTGCAGTCTATAGAGATCATATAGAACTAGGATGGCACAAGTAGCTCAAGGGCTAGATCGGAGAGGCAGAATAATCAAGTTTCAAACCTTGTTTTTTAGCAGCTTACTAGCTATGTATCCCTAGGCAAATCAATCTACTTGTATGTGCCTCAGGGACCTCCCTAGTCCTTATTTATTTAGTCATAGATATACCGCTATCTGTCTTAGTGAAGGATATTTTCATGCTCTGGTTTCCTATGGAGACACAATCCAAGATGCTTTAAATATTTATGTATAGTTGCAATTCACATGTATATTGATATTCTAGTTTTGCTTTTTTGCACTTCATTCCCTACTATTGGACCATGTGGGTTGTTTTTCCAAGTGACAAGCAATCTTGTCTTTATCTTTAAACAGAAATTTAAGAGGACATTTCTAAGGTCCTTTCTTTGTCTAACATTCTTATCATTCTCCAGTTCTCAAATACCAACCATTTACAGAGGGTTGTGACCATCAATGCCCATTTTCTAGGATTTGGCGTTTTTAAACCGAAGTTTGAATTCCATTTCTCTGTATTGACTGAAATGAAACAAAATGTTGATTTGATGTGGGGTTGGGGGTGCAGGGTGCTATGAAAAGTAGTGCTGAAGGTAAGGACTGACCTAGATATCCTCTATGGTTGGCAAGGGTAAGGCTAGATGATGATCATAATGATGATAATAATAATAACAACATCATAATTGCAGCATTTATGTGGTAATTCATGATTTGCAAAGAGTTCTGCATATATTATTATGTTATTTGATCCTCATAACAACCTTTTGAAGTAGGTACAATTATTATCACCATTTTATATAAAAGCAAACTGAATCTGGAGGAGGTTGGGAAATTTGCCCCAGGTGACAAAGTTAGTAAGTAATATCTGAGCCAGGATATGCATTTAGGTCTTCCTGTCTCCAACTCTATCTACTGGGCTACCTAGCTACCTCAATAGACCATCCCCAAGTAGGGAGATAGGCTGGAACAAATAAAGCCATGAGGCAGAGCTGGATATGGTGATCTTGGCAGCTCTTGAGAGGTAGGTGGAAGGGTGTGTGTGTGTCTGTGTGTATGCGTGTCTCTGTGTGTGCATGTGTATGTGTGTGTTCATAAAAGGATGGAAAATTAGCAAAGGTGCAAAAGTTTCATCTCGTAAGTGGGTAGTCTGGCAGTTACCACCTGATGTATCCTGATGATAAAAGGAGTTAGCAGACTGATTGCTAGGCAAGAATGAATAAATAACACTAATTGATTAAGTTCTTCCTATGAATTAAGGGAATTGCCCAGAGTTCTGTGGCTAGTAAATATTTGCGTTTCCATTTGAACTCAGGTCTTTCTGACTCCAGATTCAGTGCTTTATTGATTGGATCACTTAGTTGTTTTAGCATTAAAATAGGGTCTGCTTATTCTGGGATAAATTAGTAGCAAGGGCAGTTTGCTGCACCTTCACTTATTTACCAGTTAAGACAAGTTGGCCCTTGTGCAGGAGTCCCAATACTGAGTAGATTATCCCCCCAGGGATAAGGATTCTGGGGCATCTTTAATCCTAATCCCAAACCATTTTACTACTAAATGAATATTGTGAAGAGAGTTAAAATACCTTGCTGTAAGGTCATACGACCAGGGCTGAGAAGTCAGGTTTTGGGAATCTAAATTTAGTGCTCCTTCCAGGACATCACATCAGGAAAATTCTTTCACACAATCTAAATGCCATGGGAATACTCATTTGGAAGCTGAAAAGAGCACTGGATTTGGCATCAAAAGTTCCGCACTGTATTTTTGGCTCATTCTGCTTTTTACTTCTTTGACCTTGGGATCAAGACTTTTCACTTTCTGGGCTTAGGATGCTTTTTTTTTCTTAATAAAAAAAGCCTTTCCCCCTTTTTTTGGACTCAATGATTTCTGAGGTCTTTTCCAGCTGCAAATCCTATCATCATTATTATTTTCTATCTCCCTCAATTCTCTGCTCACTAAATAAGTGTGAAAAAGATAATTATCTATTCCATTGCTAAAGGTTCAACAGCAGGTGCAGTGAATAAGACAGAAATCTACCATTTGATAATAATGTGGTAAATATTTTTCCTATTTGGATTGAGCAACTAATAATTTCCACTTTTCAGAAAAGAAATCTTTTAAGAGACCATTAATTAGGATGATGAAAGTGTCTCCTCTCCTCTCCTTTCTCCTCTCTCTCCCCATCTCTTTTCTCTTTTTCTCTCTCTCCTCTCTCTGCTACTCTTTATCTTGTCCTATCTTTCTCTTTATTTGTTCTTGCCTTAATATTTCTTTCTCTGTGTTCAACTTTCTGTTTTCCTCTTTCTTCATTGCTATGAAAGAATAAATTTCTCTTAAAGCCTGATTTCTGGAGGAGTTTTTGAAGAAAGTTATGAGAGCTAATCAGGCTGTCATGTTGAATTTTGGGGTGCCCAGCAACTGAAGAATAGGCAAGGCATTTACTGGAACAAGTGAGATGTGACTCTGACTGTGATACAGATGCAATCCAGAACACATCTACTGACTGTCATCCTCCCTCTGAGTCAGGGTGATATCTCTATTCTCTGTACTTCTAATTCTGCAATACTTCACAGCACAAGCTGTCATCGGAGTGCTAATTCAAAAAAGACCCTGAAGGTGAGGTTGTTCAGCAGTCTCAGCTATCCCACTGAAAAAGAAGTGATTTCTATATACTGGCCATTTTGTCCTCCATCAAGGAATAGGGGCTAAACTGCTTTCTTTTTCTCAGGCCTCTCTCTCTCTTACTCAAGGAAGATGGCTCATAATTTCAGTTAGTCATGGAATGTCAGAGCTGGAAGCGCCATTAGAGATCTTCTACCTCATTTTGTTGCAAAGAAAAACCCAGAAGGGGGGGGGGGGGAGTGGTGTACCTGAGGCCATACATTTAATTACCAGATGGGCAACATGCTATAGTGAAATGGTGTGGATACCTTGGTCCTCTCACCCAGAAACAAGATGCTACTTCTCTCCCTTAGGTTTCTCAGATACCCAAAGGGATTGTGGGTCTCTTCTTTAGTCATGGGCTAAAACTCCCTCTGGCTGTTCCCTCTTTATTAGAGATCAACTTCAGTTTCCTCTGACCACTTAAAAGCATATTAACTTTTACAAAGAGATATTTATATCAAAGATCTAGAGAGAGCAAGGACACAAATGTTTCTTTCCATCACTTAGGGCCACATTGTTGTTGTTCAGTTGTTTCAGTTGAACCTGACTTTTTGAGACCTCGTTTGTTCTCTTCTTGGTTTTCTATTTCATTCTGCAAAATTGAGATTTGAACTCTGGACTTCAATCCCCACAAGCCCTTGCTCCACTTCCCCAAAATGCTTTGTAATCCCACGGAATTCTGAGGTGGGCGAGATGGAGAAGGTATTTAAGCTGATTACAAAGGCTTTTTCACTCTTTGGGACTTCCATTCTGGAGCAGATGCATCTCTTCCATGATGTGAGGTTATCTGGCCTAGGCACGTGCTTTTTCTTATTCTGTATTTTCTTTAATCTTTAACCTTTAATAAACCTCTAAAAAATATAATACTCCTTGCAGAGAGAAACTAATTTCTACCTGCCTCAGTCTCCCCTAAATTTTAACTGTTACAATTCTCAACACTTTGGGCCATACTTTCCACTACACCACCTCAGTCTCCAAGTGCCTAGGCTCTCTGCTTACCACATTTCCCACAAAGCATTGGTCGCACCAAGTTCATATCAAAAGCAGGAGCCTGCTGGATGAATCTTTGTTTTAGCTTCTGATTGTCAAGGGCACTTCTTGCTCCTCTCTCCTTGGAGCACTGGTCTTAAGTGATCTGGTGTTTCACTTCTGACACTTACTGTCCGTGGGACCAGGGGAATTGTCTTTTGGGACTCTAGTTTCCTCCTCTCATTAGAGAATTACTCTAAGTGCCCTCTGTGCTCTCTCCCAGATCTAAATCTATGAATAAGGCACACTTAGAGCACACCGTTCCGAAGCCTGCTTCATATGAATCATCCCATTTGACTCCCACAACAGCCCTGAGGACAAGAGAATTACTAACCTATGGTTTATACACCGAAAACTGCCACAGCAAAATCAAATACAGGTCTTTCAAATCCAAGTTTAAGACATTTCCCATTCTGCCACATCTCCTTTCTTTTGCAATCTGTTATGTTAAGACCTAGGAAGCCAAGAATCCGTTTTAGAAACTTTGGCTTCCAGCTTTTTCTTGTCTCTTAGCCAGGATATTTCTGTTTTTGGAGCCCTATGGGAACTCTTTGGGGTAGGCAGTAGGAGGGTATATGGATTAGAATGATTTCTAACCCTGAGAGTTATTACAGTAATTAATTAATTGCTACTCCTTCTCAGTATCCACTTACTTCAGGATACTTGAAGCTTTGCCTGTAGCTGGGCTTTCAATTGGATTTTCCTTTTCCAGAATATGTGACTTTTATTCATAAGATGGTTATGTTATTCCCCTTTGGACCAAGAGCATTGTTGGCCTGAGAATTGGGAGAAGCCTAGGAAAGAAAATCATCCTCTTTTAATTCCTCTTAATCAAATGTTCCATATTTTCCCTTATTCATTTAAGAGGATCTCAGGAGTACTCAGCCTCGAAGCCATGACTATTTCTAGAAAGAGAGCTTCAGGGTTAGTTAGAGGGCAGAAAATATTGGAATGGCCCCAGACAACACTCCATCCCCTCCCATCAGTCCTCCTGCCTCCTCCTCTCCCCCACATAATGCACATTTCCTGGTAATTTCTTCAGGTCCAAAGACCTATAGTTGGGAGGGGGGGAGCAGTAAAGAGTAAAGTAAAGAGTAGATCTAAGAAGGACATGAGAAAGAAAGGGAAGTAGATGCCTGGTGGCTGGACGGGTCAGAGAGTTTTATTTCTGATCTACATTCCAAGTTTCCCAAACCTTTGTATTTGTGACTTTCTTTTCAACTTTCTGGGACACATCAGGTCATTCTTGCCCCATTTCTTGGCCCAGGTACAGATTTTCCTTGGCTATTTATTCACACTGCACACTCAAAGAAACATTGATATTTAGAAATGTATAGTTGTGGCAAGGAAGAAGGAAGCTTGATCAGTAGACCCCAGATCAATTGATTTCCCCCAGGCCAGAAAACAAAATGTACCAAATGTAAGGGGCAGATAATAGAGACAAGAAAAAAGTTCTAACAAAGCATGGCAGAATCCTGAACAAAGCGTAGAGAAGGTTTTAAGCTTTGTTACCCCTTTGATAGGTGTGAAATTCTCCAATCAAAATTTTATGGAATTAGAGGCGGATAGCCAGTGGGTAGCTGAAGGCTCAGCCCTGCCCAATGACCTTTTCAAAAGCAAGACACATTCTCTAAAGGATGGAGGCAGCGGATAAATTTTGAGGAGTGTAAGCTCTATAAATCACGAAGAGAACCAGTTCTGGCTTTCAAAGGTGAATTTCTGAGACGAATGGGTCCAGGCATCATAGCTGAGTGAATGGATCAGCAGAGACACCTGCTCCATGAGGGAATTTATAAAGACACCATGAGAAGGGGAAGGACATCGGGGCCCCAGGGCCAGAGGTGTGAAGTGCTTTAAACATATGTGTTCCTTAATACATTCATGTGTACCACCCTGTCTCCTCTTCCTAATGACACTACATAATTGTAAGAGATAGGGCCTGAGGTTTGGGGACAGGGGTGCATTTTGTTACTGTTGTTCATGCTATGCCTTCCCAGTATATAGTTCCTCTTTGAGCTGTGTCTTCTGGTTGACTTTTAAAGATAATCACACTGGTAGGGGCTGATGAGCTTTTTTGTCGTTGCTGTTCAGTCCTTTTAGCTGTGCCTCTATTATTTATTTATTTGTTTGTTTTTGGTAAAGGTAATGGCATAGTTTGCCATTTTCTTCCCCAGCTCATTTGACAGATGAGGAAACTGAGGCCAGTAAGTGTTTGAGGCCATACTTGAATTCAGGAAGATGAATCTTCTTGAGTCCAAGTCTGGCACTTTATCCAGTAGGGCTACCTCACTGCCCTAATGAGCTTGAGTAGTACCAATTCACAGAGCAACTTGAAGAGAGATACCCAATGAACCTAATCCATGAGAAATGAGATGAGGGGTAGTTTCAGAGGGACCGCTACAGTATTATTCTATCTTTCCCTGTGCTTAACTCCTCTGAAAGATACTTTTCATTTTCATTTTGACCTCCAGTCTTTTGACCATTAGTCTTGTCAATATGGAACTAGAAACCCCAAACTTGTAGCCTAGTAAGATTTGATGAACCCCAAGTTTTAGGACTAGCTGACAAGCTGGAGACTCTAAAGCTTGTACTTGTCCCCCATTCCCATGAGAACTGACCCTGAAGGGAATCTCAAACTAGCAGTTTCAGACTGAATAATGGACCCTAAGATAAGGACAATCCCCTTCAGGTGGGGCCAAACCCAAGCCAAGTGAGTCTTTAGCATAGTAGGCAGCCCTAAAGTATCATAAGCTGAAGGTCCCGAATTAAATCCTTGAAAGGAGGGTGTGATACAGTGGGAGAGGATTCTGGAGATACTTGGCTTAGGCTTGGCCCCCACCTGAAGGGGATTTTCTTTATCTTAGGATCCATTATTCAGTCTGAAACTGCTAGTTTGAGATTCCCTTCAGGGTCGGTTCTCATGGGAATGGGGGTCAAGTACAAGCTTTGGAGTCTCCAGTTTATCAGCTATTCCTAAAACTTGGGGTTCATCAAATCTTACTAGGCTACAAGTTTGGGGTTTCTAGATTCCATGTTGACAGTCTCCTAAGATAAAATTCCTAGCATCAGAGATCTAGGGCTAGAAGGGGCCTTGGAGGTATGCTAGCTCATTTCCCCTTGTTTTGTCAGAGGAAACTCTAGTCCAGGGACATTAAGTGACTTTTTCAATCACAGAATTTTTACAGCTGGAAGTGACCTCAGTGGCCATTTAGTTCAATCCCATATGTGAAAGGCATCACGACTACAAAATACCTAATAAGTACTCATTTGTTCTCTGTTTGAAGATCTCCATGGAAAAAGTAGCCATGATATCTTGAGGTGCCCAGTTCACTTTTGGACCACTCTAATAGTTAGAAAGCATTTTCTCATATCATATCTATCTGAATCCTATCTAAATTGGTCTCTAACATTTATTCCTGGTTCTGAATGAATCTAATGGTGCATTCATTTGGCAAGTTTTTCAAATACTTGAATATAGCTCTTTTTTATGCCCATCTTGACTCCACCAAGATTTTTCTTCTCCAGAAATGTTCCTCTAATGCCATGGTCTCAAGGTTCTCTTCCATCCTCCTTTTCCTCCTTAGGATACTCAATCCTTCTTAAACGGCGATTCTCATAATTGAATGCAATACTCCAAATGAGTTCTGACTAAGGCAGAGAACAAGGGCAAGCTAATTTTCATGGAAGGACACACATAACCATACACACACATATGTAAGACTTGACATTTGTTGCTACTGAATTTCCTCTTAATATGCTCAGCCTGATGCTCTAACCCCATGTTGGTAAAGATGTGGCACGTGTGCCCTGAATGGAGTGGCTACTCTGTTCCCTGTCTCCACAACACCTGAGGACATCTTTTTTTTGCATTCTCTGCCCCTCTGTCCACTTCCTCTCTCCATTCTCTGGGGTAATATGTGGGACTTACAGGTGACTTGAAGATGAAATTTGGGAACATGATCTCTTAAAAGTTTTACCAATGCTGCTCTAGTCTATCAAGATGCCTTTAGACCTTGACTTTTATCCAAGTTAGAATATCTTTCTAAGACTTGTATCTCTGAAAAATTTGAGTACTCTGCCATCTATGCCTTAATTTAAGTTACTGATGAAAATATTAAACGGCACAAAGAAAAACACAGAATCCTGGGGCACTCCATTAGTCCTTTTGTGATGTTGACACTGTGTCCATAACAATGACTTTCTGAGTCCAACAATTCAAGTATCTCTGAACCCAGTTGCAATACATTCCAATCCATATATCTCCATTGTCTCTCCAAGGATAATATGAGATATTTTTATCAAAATCTCTGCTAAAATCCAGGCAAACTATATTTCTATCATATGTTTGTCTATTAGTTAAGAATCCTATCAAAAAGGTTCATGTTATTCTGCTATGGCCTGTCCTTAATGAAGTTCATGCTAGTTCTTTGTTATCATCAATTATGTTTTCAGCTGTTTTCCAGTGATCTCTTTAATAAGTGTAAGCACCAAAACTGTAAGGATAATTTTAGTGTTTTGACTTAAAATCTAAAATAAGTGGTCTCCATGGGAATTTCCCCCACCCAAGTCAGCTGTGAATTTATGGAGATTTTAATTAATAAAGAGAGAAGGAATTAAGGGAAGGAGAGAGAGAGAAAGAATTAATTTAAACTGCTCTGGCTCAGGCTGAACAAAGCAGTAGTTAAAGGCCTAGGCCAAAGTGGCCTCCCTGAGCCTAAGGGAGAGCAAGCCAGTCTTTATCAAACTCACCACAAGACGGTCTCCAATCTGGGTTTTTCCACAATGAACTGAAATTGCTCAATTGACTTTTTACCCCTTCCTTTTAAAGAAATTTTCTCTTATGTCACCTCCCCTAAATTTTCACATCTACCAATCACAGTAGACACTTTTTTTCCAGGACTGCCCATTCTGAGTTCTCATCTTCTTTGGTTTTCACCTTCTCTGGTTAGATTATATCTTCTGAGTACTTCACACCTCTTTGTTAAGCTTGCCTTTTGTAAGTTACTTGACCCTTTTGTGATTAATTTAACCTTTACAGGTACTTAACACCTTTTTGTATTAGATCTAAAAATAGACCTAGATTAAGGTTCTAGCTTTACTATAAGGTATGAGTTAGGGACTTTCATTGTTCAATCAGGAGTTTACAACTTTATCTTCCCCTAAGGCACTGTCTGCATAGGGTAGAGTAATTTTAAAAGTTCCCAATACATTCTTGATTCTTGTTAGACCAAGTATCTCCATTGTTACAATTAGGGAATAGTTTAAATTAAATCTTCTAAGGTACAGTCTGAGTAGTTTTTAAGATTCACAATAGCCATGATATAATTTTTCAAGAAATTGAAATCAATTTTTATTAGAAATTTTCTCTTCTCCAATCTTGTGATACATTTTTCTGTTTTCTAAGATCTTTCACATATCATTAACAGTGGTTCAGCAATGTCATCTGCCACTTTTAGAACCTGAAGGTAATAGTTCATCTGAACCAAGTGAAATCATCAAAGATATCTAGGTTTTATCTCAATACTATCCTTTCTTAACTTGAGCATTAATTCCTTGTTAGTTATCATATCTCCTTTGCGAAAAGTCACTTCCCAATGGCAAAGAAACTTGAAGCAAAATACAATTTCAGCAGTTCTGTCTTCTTTCCCCATTTCCAGTTAAACTATCCCTACCACCCTGAAGGTCTTATTTCTTTGCTGATCCTCCTCTTTCTTCCAATAGAGCTTGGAAGCAGCTTTCTGGTTTAGTGGACAGAATACTGAGCCTAGAGTCATATAAAAATTAAAATTAAATATCAAATATTAAAATGTTATATTTTAAGATATTTATTAATGAACATTAGAAATCAAAGAATAAAGAGGATACAAAATAAAGATCACGTGCCCATGGCTGATCAGTTATTTCAAAATCCCCACTTGCCACCATCACCATGCTTGCTGCAAGCCAAAGAGAGTGGGCTCCTCCATGTCCCCTCCTAATATCCCCTTTCTACAGGAAATACATAACAACAGGAAGTCAGTGGTCTCCTGGAAAATGTAGTTCTTTTTTAGGGTAACCGATTTTTAATTATACATTCAGAGAGACCTGAGTTCAAATTCAGTCCCAGACTTAGTAGCTATGTGTCCTTGGGCAAGTCACTTAATCTCTATTTCCCTTTGTTTCTACATCTATAAAATGGGGAGTAGATAATAATTATGAAGTGTTTAGTACTATGCCTAACACATAGTAAGTGCTATATAAATGGTAGTTATTATTATTGTGATTACTAAAAACTACCATTTTTAGCTTCCCTCATTAGCCTCCCAACTTATTCTTTGCATTCACAGGATGATGCCATAGTCTTGTATTCATCCTCATTTACAAAATGGAGATAATAATAGTACCTATCCCCCCCAGAACTGTTATGCAGTTAAAATAAGATGATATTTTTTAAATGCTTTGCAAACCATGAAGCAACCTTATATATATATATATATATATATATATATATATATATATATATATATATATATATATATATATATAGTAGTCTCTCGGTGATCGAGAATGACGATTGTCTTTGTGCAGTTTCATCTACGGTGTACCCTCATGTGGCTTTGGAGTCCAAAGGCTGAGGCGCAGAGTTTGTGGCACATGGGACATGGGACGCCAGTTGTTACGGGAGGTGCGGTTGTGGCCTGGTGTCGGCGTTCACGCGCAGTGGCAAGAAGTTGACGTCGCTCATCTTCAAAGGTGGTGGCGGCATGGTGAATGTGGGTTCGCCAGCTGCTTCTGTCAGAGGCAGCAAGTTCTAGTTGCTTTGGTGTCATGCCAGCCCACTTCAAGTTGGACATTAGCTGATCCTTGAATCTTTTCTTTGGTCGGCCTTGTTTCCTGAGTCCAGCTGACAGTTCACCATAGAATACCTGTCTTGGTATTCGCTGTGGGTCCATGCGGATGACGTGTCCAGACCATCGAAGCTGGGTTTTGAGGACCATGACTTCGATGCTGGTGGAGTTGGCTCTGTCGAGGACTTCCTGGTTGGTGATTCGGTCCTGCCATCGGATCCTCATGATTGACCGGAGGGAGCGTTGGTGGAATTGCTCCAGCTGTTTCATGTGCTTCCGGTACAGTGTCCATGTCTCACAACCGTACAGGAGCGAGCTGAGGACCACTGCGTTGTACACTTTGAGCTTCGTCGCAGTGCTTACACCACTGGGTTGGAGGACTTTGGAGCTCAGCCGCCCGAGTGCCTGGCTGGCCTTTTGGATCCTGGCATTAATCTTGTGGTCTAGGGACCTGTCGTTGGCAATGGTGCTGCCCAGGTACTTGAAAGTGTTGACGTTAGAAAGCTGCGTGCTGTCGATTGTAATGCACGGCTGGTTCGTTGGCCTCCCTGGTGCAGGTTGGAACAGCACCTCTGTTTTGCTGAGGCTGATAGTCAGGCCAAACAGTTTTGTTGCGGTGGAGAACCTGTCCACAATGGTTTGAAGATGATTTTCTTGGTGGGCCATGAGAGCACAGTCATCTGCAAAGAGAGCTTCCAGGATTTGTCTCTCTGTTGTCTTTGTTTTTGCAGTCAGGCGGCGAAGGTCAAATAGTGAGCCATCCAGTCGGTATTTGATGTAGATGCCCAGGTCTAGATCCATCACAGCATGTTGTAATACCTGGGTGAAAAATAGGTTGAATAGTACCGGAGCGAGGACACAGCCTTGTTTCACGCCATTGAAGATGTTGAAGCGATCGGAAATTTCTCCACCAGATAGGACTTCCCCTGTCATGTCGACATGAAAGAGCTGGATCAGTTTGACAAATTTTGCTGGGCAACCGAGCTTGCTGAGGATCACCCACAATGCGTCCCTGTTCACTGTGTCAAACGCCTTTGTCAGGTCTATGAAGACAATGTAGAGACTCAGGTTCTGCTCAAGGCATTTTTCCTGCATTTGCCTCACCGTGAAGACCATGTCCATGGTGCTGTGATCTGGTCAGAAGCCACATTGTGATTCAGGCAGGTTCTGCTCTGAAACAGATGACAGGAGTCTGTTGAGTATAACACGGGCGAGGATCTTTCCAGCAGTGGAGAGTAGTGAGATGCCTCTGTAGTTGTCACAGGCTGCTCGTGTACCTTTGTTCTCGTATAGGGCTACGATGGAGGCATCTCTGAGTTCTGGGGGCATGTCTTCCTCTTCCCATATGCTGGTCAGCACTATGTGGAATGCCTGGAGCGCCTTTCCATTTAAGGCCTTGTACACCTTGGTTGGGATCCCGTGTTTACCGGGTGCCTTGCCTGCACTCATTTGTTTGATGGCTTTTTGGACTTCCTCTATTGAAGGAGGGACGTCAAGTTGTTCAATGGTGCGGTTTTGGGGGATCTGGTCAAGGGTGCTTTGGTCGACTGAAGAGGGTCAGTTGAGAAGCTGACTGAAGTGTTCCTTCCACCTGTTGTTGATGCCTGTTTTATCTTTTATGAGAGTGTCACCATCAGAGGATAGCAAGGGAGTGGTGGTGGGTTTTAATGGTCCATAGACAGTCTTGAGGGCACTGAAAAATTGTTTGTAGTTTTTCATATCAGCAAAACGCTGGATTTCTTCTGCCTTTTTTTCCCACCATCGGACTTGCAACTTCCTGATCTCATGCTGCACTGTGGCTTGGAGAGACTTGAATCTGTCCTTTTTAGGAACAGAGTTTGGGTTATTTTGCCACTCCATAAAGGCTTTGTTCTTCTTGCTCAATAGGTCTTCAATAGCAGTGTTGTTCTCGTCGAACCAGTCCTGGTGGTTGCGTTGTTTTGGGCCTAGGATGGCTTTTCCACTTAAATCTCTTTCACGCACAAGTATCTTTGTGCACACTCATTGAGAGAGAATACCCAAGACCTGAGAGAAGAACAGCTCTAATCGGTAAAGAACTGGCACGATATAACATCGACATCACAGCCTTAAGCGAAACACGCTTACCAGAAGAGGGATCACTCAGCGAACCCACCACTGGATACACCTTCTTCTGGAAAGGTAGAGCCTCGAATGAAGACAGAATCCACGGTGTTGGCCTGGCCATCAAGACCAGTTTGCTCAAACAGCTGCCAGACTTGCCTGTGGGCATCAGCGAGAGGCTCATGAAGCAACCTTAAGCCTCTCCCTATCTACTGACTCCTTTCCTGATCCCTGCAAACTTTCCCAATTTTAAAAATGTTCTCACCTTGACCAAAAAAAAATTTTTTAATAAACTTTATCATTTTCTCAAGGTATGTACCCTACTCTTCACAATTCACCTCCAAAAATTATCCCTTTGTTGCACTGTAATCTCTGACTCATCCTCCAAATGTGAATATACTCTAAATTTCCATCCTGTTCTTTTTTTTTTCTTCTCATTTTATACTCTTCAGGGATTTAATCAATTCTCATGGTTCCATCAATTATCATCTCTATAATGATGATTACAAGATATATAGACCAAATCCCCATCTCTCCTCTGGGTCCTATATCACCAGCTACCTAATGGTCATTTCTAACTATATGTACCATGGAAGTTTCAAATTCAGTATGCCTGAAATAGAACTCATTGTTTTCCTTCACTTCACATATTCAACATTCTGCTTAATTTTTCTCTTTTAAGAGCACCACCAATCCTTCTAATCATCATCATTCATAACTTGAAAGTTATCCTCAATACTTTAATTTCCCTCTTCTTCCACATCTAATAAGTTATTAATTTTATTATACCTTTATAATCAATCAATCAAAATGCAATTGGGAAATATCTAACAATATGAATAAAAATGTATTTTAAAACCCCACTAATGCCCATGTTTTCTAGTGTTTTTAATAGGAGTAAATTGTGTTTTTATCAAAATCTTTTTCTCAATCTCTATATCATTTTTGTTGTTTTGTTATTGATATGCCAGTTACTCTTACAGTTTTCTTAAAGCTGAACCACTTCTGCATTCCAGTATAGCCCATACATATGACATAATGTTTGTAATATATTGCTATAGTCTCTTTCATTAAAGATTCATATTTTCTTCTGTTAGATTACACTTAGTTTTTCTTAGTAGGTTATGTTTTTATTTTAACCTATATCCTTTACCTTCTGGGATATCATATTCCAAGCTCTCTGATGATTTATAGGTATGGCTTCTAAATCTTATTTGTTATTGACTGTGGTTCCTTGGTATTTGAATTCTTTCTTTCTGGCTGTTTAACTTGGTTTTTTTCCTTGACCTATGCACTATGAATTTAGGCTACAATATTCTTGGAGGATTTAATTTTGAAATTTCTTCCAGGAAGTGACTGGCAGATACTTTCATTTTCTCTTTGTTCTCTGATTCTAAGATATCTATATAGTTACCACTTATGATTTCTCCAAATATGATGCCTATGTCCTTTTTTTGGTTATGACTTTCAGGTAGTTTAATCATTCTTAAATTCTAACTTCTTAATCTGTTTGCCAGGTAGTTTGTTTTTCCTAAACTTCACATTTACTTCTATATTTTTCAATCATTTATCTTTGTTTTAATTATTTTTTTGAAGTCAAACAATCATTAATTTCCTCATGGTCAATATTAATTTCAAAGAATTATTCTCTTTGGTAACATTTTATACTTCTTTATTTTCTACTCTGTTCTCTTTATCTTTCTTCCTAAGCTGTTGCCTCTTTTCCCAATCTTTCTCCTACATAATTATTTTTCAAAGTCCACTTTTAGCTCCATCTTTAACGCTTGTTTTAACTCTTTTGGAATTCTTGTCAGATTTGTGTTCCAGTTGCATTTTTCTTTGAGACATTGCTTATCGATTTTTCAAGTCATTCTTTTCTCTGTTTGTGTATTGAGCTTCATTGTCATTAGAATAGTTCTTTATTGTTAGGTCCTTTTTTTGGTTTACTATTCTTCAAGTTTATTTCTTGACTTTGGACATTATGTTACCTTTGGGCTCTGCTTACTTCTTGGGGGTGAGGAAAATCTTACCTGAACTTCTATCTTCTTATATCCTTCTGCTGCCTTCATGACTCTGAATGGGTCCCTGCAAACTTTCAGTGCTTTCAAACTAGTAGGATTCAGAGGAAAGTCTACATACTGTTTTTGTGGTGTTGGGGGAGAATTTTGAAGTAAAACCCTAGGTTCAGAACAGATACCCTTTGCAAGACTCCAAAACTTAGCTTAATATAAAAAAAAGAGATATTTATTATTTTGGAAGCAATGCTGAATGGCTGAGAGACTGTGTGCAGGTGGAACACTGTCTCCCAGAGGAGATGGGGTCTGGGATTTTTATACCCCTTTGATAACAGGGGCTACAGGATGGAAGGGGGGATGGGCTGAATTAGGAGTGAGGTAATTTATTGAGTTGAGGGGAATACGGGGTGATCTAGTAATGTTTTGTGTCCCAGGGACACAAGAGATAATCTGTGGAGTTCAAGGGATGACCGGATTAGGTACCAAAATGCTTATCAGGGTGGAACTGGGAGGTGCGTATCTATTTTAAAAGAGTATCTAGAGGAATTCCAAGGGATAGAAAGAAATTTCCAAATCATTTTTGACCTGGAACACCTCTGGAGTTTAGGGTGTCCAGAGTGAAATCCTGGGTCCCTTGACAATGGTCCAAGTTCAGTGAGTTCCTGACCCAAGTTTGGGTGTATCAGCTTGTTTCTACTTGGAAGTTTTAGGAGAATGCTGCTTGACTCACCAGCATTGATCTGGTGGAAGTCTCTGCAAGCTCCTCTCTAGGTCTAGGATGTTGTACTTCATTATAGGCACACAGTTTCTGTGTAAGTCCCAAAAGTTGATCCTAGGGCCAAGGCTCATGATTATTCCTTTCTGTTCAGACCTGGGTGTGAGTGATAGAGCTGCCAGGTGGATCCCTTTCTTGTACCAACAGTTTTGTTAGGAGATTCCCTGGGAATTCTTTCTAGTTGGCCTGCCTTGATTCTCTCAATTCATGGTCATAATGGTCTCTGCTGCTATTGTTCTGTGCCCTTGGCCAGACCTCCCACCCTGATGGTGGGACATTTCTTTTTCCATTTCCTTAAACTGACCTGGGATAGAAAAATGATTCCTGATTTTTGGCTTTCCTGATCAGAATTCAATCTGGGATATTCTCTAGATCTTTGTGGTAGAGCTCTAGATTCTATCACTTCCTCTTATTCCACCTTCTTGGTTCTGCCCCACCAGGAACTTAAATATTTTTTGAGTTGACTTTAAATGAAATTGTCTTAGATGAAGTCACTTTGTTTTAATTATTCTTTGCTCTTTTGTATAATGTCCAAGCTGAAAAGGAACGTGGAGGTGAAAGTCTCTGATTTCATTTTAGAGACAAGGAAAAGAGGTCTAAAGAGGTCAAATAAGTGGCAGAGCTAGACTTGGATGACAATTTCTTTGGAATAAAATGCATCATTAATTTATCTACTAGGAATAGCTAACATTTATATTGTGACATAGGTTACAAAGTATTTTCCTGGAGGTGAATAGATAGCATAAATCTTTTTATCACTATTTTACTGATAAGAAAAATGGAAACCAGAGAAATGAAGACATTTTCTCTGGGCCAAATGGTAACTGGGTGTTCCAACCTTGTATAAATGCTACACAGAACCCTCTTGTTTAGAGTGCAAAATTTATTTTCTGAACTGTCCCAATTTTAACTCCCCATTTAGAAAAACATTTTCACTGAATTAATAGAGAAAAGAAGTACTCCTTTATTGAGGCTACAGTCCCATCCAAACACTAAACCCTATATGATCTGTCCTTTCTTATATATAAAAATGGCTTTGAGAAAATTTTCCCTAGGGACTGATCAAGGTCTGTGAATTTGTGTATGTGAGAGAGATATACCTGCATTTACATGCAGTTTGACTTTTTTTTTTAACCACCAAGACCATAAAAGACTCTGTTCTTGAATTTCAATTGGAAACACAGTCCCCAAGGAAGCCATTCAGTTCTGAACTATCCCTCATAGAAGTCCCACAAAGCCCATGGAATTTTAATCCCCTCATATAGAGCCAGGACCATTAGTGTTTCCTGAGAAAATCAAGATTCAGAAGGATCAGAATTTGGACTTCAATGTAGGCAGAGGGCTGCCTTGGACAAATGAACAGGACATAAATATTTTTTAACTCAGTTTAACATGACACAAATGCCATGCTCTAAAGATACTTCTTATTTTCTTTTGGTCCCCTAAAAATATCTCTTTTCTTTTCTCCCTTTTCTGGGTATCTTCTTCTCTTCTGTCCTCTGTTTCCCTTACTTCTCTTCTTTCTTTCTCTCCCCTCCTGTTTTTCTTTTCTTCTTTCCCCACAAATTTCTAATCTGGCCCTTTCCTATTCCCTTTTTATTCTTATGAATCTCATTTGAAAATGAAGAGAGGGAAAAATCCTTTTGAAATCAAGTCAATGAACTCCCCAAATCCAAGACAATTTAAGGAAACAACCAATCATTTGTTGTGAAATGCCTCCGGAAATACGGGAGAAAGGAAAAGACTAAATTTTGAGGGAGCAGACAATAGTTCAGATCCCACCTTTTATATTCATTAGTTCTGTGCCTTTAAGTAAGTCATAGTATCCTAAGCTTAGTTTCCTCCTCTGTAAAATAGGACTAAAAATATTTATGTTGTCTATTTTACTGGTGACAACTTAGCTACAATCATTCACTTCTGACTCTTCTACCACCCACCCCAATTACTATGTCTAATCAGTAGTCAAATCATTTTTTTTTAATTTTCCTACCTTTGTAACATCTTTCATATATGTCCCTCTTCCTTCTCTCTTTGTATGTTGTCACCAATTGGGGGTAGACCCTCAGGCTCTTACACTTGGATTACAGCAATAGCCTCTTGATTGATTTCCTTTCCTTAAATTATTCCCTCTTCATTGTATCCTTTTCTCTGGTGTCTAACAGATCTTCCTAAAGAATATGGGGAGCCTTCTCCTTTCTTTTCTTTAACTCTCCCTGAAGGCCTTGAATATCAGGTGATAAACTTGGGTGGTGAGGTAGAAAAGACATAACAAACCAAAGAAAAATTTCCTCTCTGAATTTTGACTTTAGTTGAAGATTGTGTATATCAAATGATGAAATAATTCAAGAAGATCTTAGTTATCATGCTGCTTGGCAAGGATATCAAAAATGTCCTAGCCAAAGATATACTTCCCTTTTCTCTCTTTGTAATGTTAGTTCATCAATACTGGTTAATCTTTCTTAGGAAGTTAGTATAACGTGGATCAATGTCTATTCCTCTAATCAATTTCCATTTTGAGGACATCAACATCTTGTTTGATTTTTGTTGTATTTGTGTCTTAAAATCCTTCCCTCACCCTATTCTGAAATACATTGGTCTTTCCCTCTTGACAGCTACCCTTATTACCTGTCCCTATGGAAGCAGAAACAAGTGGCTCTAAGAGATTTGAAAATAATTCTCTCTAAAAATGTGTTCATGGCAAGATAAGTAATTGAATAGGAAGGGGGAAGAATGAGAATAGTTAGGTCACACTTTCTTGAATTGAAAAGAATAATCTGCCTAGAACATTAGAACATTAATGCCTGGCTCCTAGCTTTTCCTGAAGTTCTTACTATGGCCAGGCTTTATTTATCTTGAGCAGCAGGAAAGAGGTGGTTACATTCCAACATAGCCTTTTCAACAAAGATATAATAAGGATCTACTATATGCAAAGCATTGTGTTTACACTGCAAGAATCCTGACATAATTTCTTAATACTATATATTAGGAGACAACTGCACTCTCATGAGCTATGATAAACATGGAAGTTCCTAGGAGGGGAAGGAAGAGTTTTTCGTTTTGTCTTGTATCTCTGGCTCCTCACATAATATCTAGCACATAGTGAGCATTTTCTAAATACTTGTCACTTGCTAGTATTTTGAATCATCCATGTACTTTCTCATCCAAGGACCCAAATGTAAGCTAATTCTTGACCTTTACATTGTTTTATACCCCAAGAGGGTTCCTATTGGGCAAGCATCCTATTAGAAAATTAATTCCTGATATTTTTTAAATGCCTTAAGCATTCACACAAAGTCTTTCACTTTCCTAAAAAAAAGTGATTCCTTAAATTATACAGAATTCTCCTAGATACACAGAAAATCAGAAATGAATGAGGTTTTAGAAGTCATCTAATTAAATTTCTTTGTGAAGCATAAAGCTTCCTACTATAAGTCCCTGGATATATTCCCCTACCATTTGGAAGCTAGATGGAATGTTGGATAGAGAACTAGATTTGAAGGCAGGAAGACTCCTGAATTAAATCTTACCTCAGATACCTTATTAACTGTGGGGTCTTCAGAAAGTTACTTAAGTTCTGTCAACCTTAGCTTTATCATTTCTAAAATGATGATAATCACACTTTCTTCACAGGATTGTTTTGAAGATTGTGTGATCATATATAAAAACACTTTGTAAACTTTAAATTATCCCATAGATTCTAACATTATTAATTATTAACTATTGTTTTCTGGCTGAAAACACCTAGTCATAGTGAAAGCACTGATTTTCAAGGCAGCCCATTCAACTGTTAGACATATCTATTTATTAGAAAGTTTTTCCTTTGATTGAACTTGCATATACTTCTCTGAAATATCCAGATATTGACTTTAGGGCCAAGTATAATGAATCTTCCAACTTTTATATGTCAACTTGAAATCTGGAGAACCCAAATTTGCCCCTGTCCCATGAGAATTCACCAGGAAGGAAGGTCTCAGAGTCACCAATTTCAGACTGAACAATGGACACTAAGGTAGACTTAAATCAAATGGGAAGTGCCCTTGCATCCTAGTAGTTTCAAAGACCTGTCCCGGGAAGACCAGCCTTTTGCTGGACCCTTTCCCTGATAATCCTGTCTTGGACTTCTCATTTCCTTGTAGCCCAGGTAACTTCAATCAATCATACTTCCCTGTCCTTAGTTCCCCAAATAGTATATAAATTCCCCAAATTCTATTGTGCTTTGGAGCATCATCTAGCAAGGTAATCCTCTCAGAGATACTGTTGGCAGAGTGCCAGAGCCTTTGGCTCTGTGTGGTTTTTAGGCGATTGACTCTATGTGGTGATCATATATTGAACACTATCTTTTTCCTGATTAAAGACTTGGTTTTTCTGACTACTTCAGCATTCTGTGTTTTTCCCAACTTAACACACAGTATTTAAATTTTTTGAAGACAAATTACAGTTTACTAAAATCTTTTTTTCATACTGTCTTTAGTTTCTTTAACTGGTTTCATCTATGTATTACAAATGTCTTCACCACATATTTTGCTCTCATCTAATCATACTCTAGCTTGTCAATGACTTCCTAAAATGTGGCACCTAGAATTAAAGGCAATGCCCCAAGTGTGTTCACTCAAGGACAAAATGCAATTGAAGTATAATGCTTTTTTTTTTTTTAATATGCCTCATTTTTATTCAAGAAGACTAAGAAACCTTATGCACTGCCACATCACACTGTTGACTCCAACTGACCTGACAGTCATTAAAAATCTTTAGGACTGTCAACGTGGGATCTAGAAACCCCAAACTTATAGCAACAAGGAATCTGAAGACCCCCTCCCCCGCAAATTTAGTCAGCTTGAAAGATGGACACTGGAAAGCTTGTCCTTGTTCCAGTGAGAATCCCCCTTGAAGGGAATCTCAGACTAGCAGTTTCAGACTGAATAATAGATCTTAAGATATTTAATGGATCTACCTAGGTAGAATTAATCAATTTTAATCAAATGCTAAGTACTCTTGTATCCTAGTAGCTTCTCCCATGGTATCAGAGATCCTTTCCCAAGAAGACCTACACCTGAGCAGGGACCTCCCTTTTTAGTATCCATTGTAAGGTAGGTGCCTTAGCCTCTGGCTGTGGTTTCTTTCTCAAATCTGTTAGCCTAGTGGAACACTCCCATTTCCTTGTAGCCATGGTAATGTATTTCCCTGTCCCTCAGTTTCCCTAAAAGGTATGTTTCCCAAATTCTATGGTGCTTTGGAGCTGTCAATCTAGTGAAGTTCTCTTTCCCAGGGATCTGTGGCCAGGGTAGCCAGTCTCAGGGTTTTGTGTGGGTTTGTGGCATAATCCTGTGTGGAGGCCTGAGAGAAAATTACTGAACCCTTCTCCTTAAATAAAGATATGGTTTTTCTGACTATTTAATAGTTCCTTTTTTTTCCTAGTTTAACAGGACATTCACATATAAGCCATTGTCAAGTCATATCTCCTAAGCTTCATAATTTTAGTTGACTTTTTGAATTAAAACTTAGAGTTTTCCTTTGTGGATTATATAACAATAAAAGTGACTTACTTTTATCATATGTCGATCCCATTTTGGCCAAGCCATATATTAATCATTTTCTCCCACCATTGTATCATCTGAAAATCTTTTAGGAATGTCATTTTATACTTTCATCCATGTTACAACCCCAAATGATTTAAGTTGTTGATAGAAATTTTGAACTGAATAGGTACAAGGACAGATTCTTTGGAATGCACAGCTCTTCCTCTTGTTGACATTGATTCATTAATCACAACTCTTTAGGTGTACTCATTAATCCAATTATGTCTATATTTAAATGTACTATCAGGTCACCTACATTTGCCTTGCTAAAAGGCACACTTATTATTAGTAATATTATGAGAAAGGATACTGACATATTCTAACACCCCCAGAGGATGAACGGAATAGTGATGGACTTGGTAATTCTCATTAAAAATGTATAAACAAAGTGGAGATATTTAGCCTAGAGAAGAAAAGCTTTAGAAACAGTGAATCTATTGACAATGAAATAATATTAAAAAAAATTGTAGCAAATATCTCTGATAAAGACCTCATTTCTCAAATATCTGGGGATTAAGACAAAATTTATAAAATGAAAATTTTTCCTCAATTATTATATGGCAAAAGGATGCAAACATACAGTTTTCAGAAGAAATCAAAGCTCTCTATAGTTACATGAAATAATTCTCTTAATTTCTATTTTTTTTAAAATGCTAATCTTTTGTCTTAGAATCAATATTGTATATTTGTTTCAAAACAGAAGAGGGGGTAAGGATTAGGCAATGGGTGTCAAGTGACTTGCCCAGGGTCACCCAGCTAGGAATTCTCTAAGGCTAGAGTTGAACCCAAGGCCTCCTATTTCCAGGTCTAGTTCTCAATCTACTGAGCCACCCAGCTGCTCCTACTTCCTCACTATCAATTAAAGAAATGCAAATTAAAATTACTCTGAGGTCTTATCTCATACTTATAGGAAATGAAAAATGTTGGAGGTATGAGGGGAAAAAAGGATACACTAATAAATTATTGATAGAGTTTTGAACTGATACAATCATTATGGAGAACAATATAGAACTATGACTAAAGGGCTATAAAACTGTGCATACTATTCACTCAGCAATGTCACTGCAGTATCTGTATTCCAAAGATTTCCAAGAAAAAGGAAAAAACTGATAAGTACAAAAATATTTATTAAAGCTCTTCTTTTGTGTTGGCAAATAATCAGAAATTCAAGGGAAAAGTATCAATTTGGGGAATAGTTGAACAAATTGTGGTATATGGTTGTGATGGAGCACTATTGTGCTATTAGAAATTATAAGAGAGATGGTATTAGAAAAACATGGGAAGACCTATTTGAACTGATGGAAAGTGAAGTGAGAAGACCTGGAAGAACATTGTGCACAGTAATGGCAATGTTGTAATGACGATGAAGAGTGCAAGATTTGTCTACTCTGATCAATACAATGATTCAAGACAATTCCAAAAGACTCATAATGAAAACATGCAATCCATTTTCAGAGAGAGAAATGATGAACCCAGTGTGATTTGGAGTGTAACATCACTTTCCTTATTTTTTTCAATATGGATAATGAAAATATATTTTGATTTCACATGTATAACTAATGTCACTTTTCCTGTCTTCTCAGTGAATGGGGGAAGAGTGAGGAGGAGGGAGAAAATTTGGAATTCAAAATTTAAGAATAAAAGAATGGGGGAAGAGGATAGAACCAAGATTGTAGAATTCAGCCAGCAACTCAGGTGAACTCTCCAAACATTCCCCTCTGAGTGAATTTAAAATAATGCCATAAATAAAATTTTAGAGTGGTAAAGCCAACTAAAGGTCATGGGGAAACATATTTTGTAGCCTAAAACAAGTCAGAAAGCAGGCAGGAGAGAACTGTGACACTAGGATGGGAATTGGCCCAGAATAAACAGATGCCAGTATTAGTGGTATGGGCTTTGAAGGTATTAGCAGAAGCAGCAGCAACAGCTTCAGGCCAATCAGTCCTGAGATGGTAATAGGATCATATAATTTGCCAGAAAGAGATGACAGGGAACCATTACCTGGCACTGGGTGGCTGGCACTCTATTGCCCTTAAGAAATTCTCAGTCATAGTTTCTGGCAGAAAGAAGTACTCATGGTTGGTCACATGGGAGCAGAGACCCTAGTCACAGTTCCAGGACAAGTTAGCAATTGGGGCTACATGAGAAAAGGGATCCTTCTGAGGTAAAGATTAGAGCCATAACCATTCTCTGGATCACACCAGCTTGGAAGCTCCACAAACTTGCAGAATCCCCAGAACTATATCTGAAAGATGCAGCATTTTAAAAGGCTAGAGGCTTGGGACAGTGTCTTTCCACCTCTTGGTGAGCAGATTTCAATTTTAACATACAATTCAAAGTCAAGAAAGAGGCTGGGGAAAAAGTACAAATAGCAGAAAAAAATTAAAAAAGAAAGTACTGAGATGGCAGGGAAGATCAAGATGCAAATTTTGATGTCAACAATTTGAAAACAGATACAGCCAATGATATAAAGAAAAATGCTAATTTAACCCAGGTCCAATAAGAGTTCCTTAGTTCCTTTCATCTCCATCTACTTGTGGAAGGGAGAGTATATACTTTTTTGAGTACAGGGAGATTTATAAATTGTTCTGACTCTTCTACTTAGTAAATGTGCCTTATCAAAAAAAAAAAAGGAAGAAAATTTAAAACATGTTAACAAATAGTGCATTTCTCAAACAAAAAAGAGCAGGGAGTAGCTTCTGTGCTATTTAAAAGGACGTCAGAAAGAAGTAAGATTTGATGTTTTGCCTGGCCCCAGAGAACACAATTAATAAGAAGGAAAGAAATGTGAGCTAGGGGGATTTGGGCTCAACATAAAAAAAAAAAAAAGAGCTATCTAATTCCTGAAGCTATCCAACACTAGAATGGATTGTTGAGCAAGTTGAGTACCTTTTCAAGAGGTGCTTTTCTTCAAACAGAAATGATATGATTAAATACCAGAGAAGAGTACAACAGAATTATCAATTTACTAGCATCTTGTTTTCCTGGAACTCATGATTTTAAGAGTGTGAGTTCTAGTTTCCCTGTTACAGACATTCCAATATGATGAATGAATCAATCAATCAAGCATTTGTTAAACATGTTCTATATGTCAGTCACTATAGAGACAAAAAATATAGTCACTTAGGAGATAGTGCGGTATAGTGGAATGAAGTGTTTGAACATGGGGCTTGGATGTTGATTCCAACTGTGCAATTGCACATCTGTGACTTTGGGAAAATAGCTTAACCTCTCTGTCCCTCTCAGTTTCCTGATAAGTAAAAGGGGGTCTGGACTAGATATTATCTAAGGTTATTTCTGACTTCAAATCTATAACATTATAAATGAGACTTTTGTTTCTAAAATACTTAACATAGTCCCTGGCACATAGTAGGTGCTAATGATTGTTCTTCATCCCTCCCCACCTCCAAGTAATATGATTTAGAGAGTAGCAAGAAGCAAAAAAGTCATCTCTCTCTGACTAGCCAGGTCACAATCCCCTTCAAACTCAACTAGCATAGAGTCCAAGCAACATATAGGAACAATCATGTGATATATATTCAGTACCTTCAGAGCTTTCCTGAACCTGTGTTCTATTGGTATGACATTTGAGAACAAAAGGTCACCTCAATATTGAATCAAAGAAAGACATTAATGGAGAATGGCAATATAAACACAAAATTCTAGATCTAAGTGACTGACTAGAATTCTTCCCTTTTAAGGGATTTCGAATTCTTATCATAGTTCTATTTTTTAGGGAAAGTTTTCTAACTAGGTAGAGATGGCACTTGAGAGATAGCAAATCATTTAAATCCTTTGGATTTTGGTTTACTCTTCCATGAAATGAGAGGAGTAGATTGTAAGGTCTCTCCCAATTCTACTTCTTAGTGTTTTGCTTAAAAATGATTACTGTATTAAACAAATGATTAATGAAAGCATGTAAGATCTTACTGGGTACTATGAAGGATATAAAGAATATCAAAGCTCTTCCTTCAAGGAAGTTATAGCAGGAGATGTAAGATGTAAAGAGAATAGTCTGGAATTATGTCCAAAGAGTTATAACATTAGGGATATGACTCAGAAATATCATTATTACATTTGTTGCCTAAAGTGATCAGGGAAAAGGAAAAGAACCTATATGTTCTAAAATATTCATAGCATCTCACTTTATGGTGACAAAGAAATGGAAATTGGAGATGTTCATCAATTGGAATGGTTGAACATGTTGTGGCATATGATTGTGATGCAACATTATTATGCTATAAGAAATGATGAGCAGGTTAATTAAAAAACAAGTAAACATGGAAAGACCTACATGAAATTATGAAGAATGAAATAAACAGAACCAAGAGAATATTATATACAGCAACAGAAATATTGTTTGAAAAATGACAAGGATCTCCAACTGTAGAGAAAGTGATAATTTTTAAAAGGCATAGTTTTATTTATATATGCACGTGAGTATTCTATATGTATATGAAGAGATATTTGTCAAGTAATAGCTTTTCTAATATAGGTAGAGGAGGGAAATAACTGATGATTTTAATGTGATAAGGAAATAAATAATTTTTTAAAATGTGGACAGTTAATTATAATGCAATAATATAAAAGAGTGATAGCATTTCAGAAGAAGGGCAGATTTCTCCCAACTACCAGTATGGAAGCTTTTGTGGTCAAGGTGGTATCTGAGCTGGGTCTTGAAGGATGGATAGGGAGTGGATGATGGGAGCTAATGGGAAGACATTTAAGGTGGAGGACATATAAAGGGACATATTCAGATTGCTGCAAATCAGTCTATTGGATGCCAGCGTAACAAGGAGGAATCATGAGAGGTCGCATTGGAAAAGTAGGATGTAATGAAGTTTTCCAAGTACTTGAGTTACTTGACACTAAACATGAGGTCCAAGACAAGCTTATTTAATACTATGCACTGAGAACCACTCTATAGTGAACAATACTTTTAGGCATCAATCAGTGAACACAGTATTTATTAAGTGCTTTTGAAAGCTCTGCTTAAACATTGAACGTAGCAAATACTACAACGAGTGACAGCTGTTTGCATCCCAGCTGTTTAAAAAGACCAAAAGGGTTAGCCTTTGCTATAAATTAAATGTTCAAAAGAACTTTGGATAATGGGATTGCTATAGAGGAAAGACAATTGGTAACAGTTGTCACCAAAATCCAGAGAGAAGAGATTGCCTCCTAAAGGGAAAGAAAGCAGCAATATAAAAAATGTACTCTGTGTGAAGGTTTGTAATATTTAGTTTATAAAAATTCCCTCATTTGACCCTCCCCCAAATCCTGGGAACTAGGTGCTCTTATTATTCCCATTTTACAGTTGAGGAAATTGGAAGCAGAAGAGGTTAAGTATAACATAGGTATAGTGTCTGAGTTCAAATTTGAACTCAGGTCTTCCTGAATCCATGCCCAATGTTTTATTTACAGATAGTTGTTACCAAATATAATCTAAACCTGTTTCATCATCATCATCATCATCTATATACAAATTTAGGGTATAATTATAAAGCCTGTTTCCCCATTTTACCCATGTTTTCCAATAACTTGAATTATCCAAAGGAAGAATGGCTGGCCCCTGGACATAATGAAGTCCCCTCATGAGAAAACTTATAACCACCTTTTAGGGAGGATACAGAATGGATATAAAATAATTCAGTCCAATAATTCTCAGGAGGAAATTCTTGAATCTCTGGAGGTACTTAAGAGTAATTCAACAAAATGTAAAGTCAAAAATATCTTCATAATGATATTTTAAGCTAAAATACTGTAAATATTTGAGTGTAAAGATGAAAAAGTTGGACAACCACTAGCTTAGATAAGATCTGAGTTCTCTTAAAATCCTTAGATGCTAAAAGCTTTGCTAATGTAAGAACAAGTTTTCATTTAAAAGAGGAAAGTTATAGTTGGTTTTTTTTTCTGTCTGTTTTATATCACTCATCTCTTCTACCTTGAATGTCAATGCTGACATCATGGAATATAAAAGGTGTGGTTTAGGGTCACTTCTTGGCCTCTAGAAAGCAATTAAAGCTTCAGGGCATAGAGAAGGTGACTTTCACAGAGAGCTCCCATTTGTTTCAAGTAGTGTTTGGCCTAGAAACTTGGAGGAAGGCAGAGACATAAAGAATGTTGCCTTAATACATTACGATAAGCTAAGGAATGGATTTTTCTTTTTTCCTCTCCTAATTCTATAAATATCACTCCTCTTTTCTCTCTTTTCTTTTCTGGACAGTAGTCTGATCTACATGTATATACTGGATCTCACACTTTCTCATTTGTGCAAAAAGTGATGAGAAACACATGACACTTTACTTCTTAGAATGATAAGTTTAGAGAATCAGCTGGTTTCATAAAGGTGGTCAATTTGCCATAACATGGACTCTGACATCCCCTGATTAAGAATTTCTGAATTCTGATGTGCAGCCTAAATCCATTCTTCTTACATGAGTTCATCTATGGCTGGATTTTAGTGATAAAAAGTACATAGTTATACACAGAAACTCTTTTGGAAGATTTGCATCTTTGTATCAAGGTAAAATTTCTCTCAAGTTGCAGGAACATTTTTAGTTGCATATAATCACTAAACATATTACCCTCTTCTGCCAAATAAATCTATATCAGTGTGTGTTGGGGAGGGGGTATATCTACTAAAATAACCAAATGTTTTAGATACTAGAGTGTTTCTAGGACAGTGAAAGGGCCCAAAGTAATGCCTAGGTAGCCAAGCAAGGATGGGGGCATGTTTAACATATGTTATCATAAGATTATCATCTTAGAGATTTTCTAAAAGAAATCATGTCTGACATCTACTTACCTTTAAAATTATTTGATTGTTACTTCAACAGCTTCAAACATTGCTCTAAACCCCATTTCTACCTCTAGTCTCACTTGCAGAAGGACCTGATGAACTCTGGTTTGCCCCTGCCTTATTATTTATACACCAAGAAGATTGAGGCAAATTCATTCATTATAATTCTTTCAGTCCCTTCTATGTGTAATTCATTCTGTTGGGTACAGTGATTACTAATGCATTCTGCCTGCTTTCAAGAATTTTGTAATCTAGTGGTAATGAGGTCAGAATGGGTTATTGGGTGAGATTAGGAAGAGTATATGGCAAAAAAAGAAAGAACCCTAGACTTGGAATAAGGTGGCCTGACTTCAAATTCTAATTTTGTCCTCTGTAACACTGGACCAGTCAGCTTATCTTTTTGAACCTCAGTTTCATGATAGATACTTCTCCCTCTGTAAACTGGAGTCAAGAAAGTCAGAGTTCAAATCCAGCCTTAGACACTTGCTAAATCTGTTACCCTGGGCCAAACGCTTAACTGCTCTCAGCCTCAGTTTCTTCACCTGTAAAATGGACATACTATCATCTATCTCCCATAGTTTTTGCAAAGATAAAAATATGAAACTACTTCTAAACTGCTTTGAAAACTGTAAAGTGCTACATAAATACTAATTGTTAAAATCTGTTTTCCCTTTCAACTCTAAATTTTTGGCACTATGATTCTTCTAGCTCTAACTCTTAATATCTTAGCATAATGCCTGATTCACGTCTCTGGAACAGGTAAAGGAAAGCAAAATGACTAAACAAGTAAAGAAAAATAACTGGTTTAAGGTTAAAAGGCAGGGCCTGAGGTCCCAGCTGTGCCACTTACTTTCTGGGATTTTTAAAGTGAAGTCACTTAAACTCTTTGACCTGGGTTTACTCTTCTGTTAAATGAGGGATGTTGGACTAGATGACTTCTAAAGTTAATGTGACGAAGCTTGAATTTGGACCAGGAAATGAGGTTGACAGTAATGAATCTCCTGGGGAACCTGGAGGAAATTTCCTCTGGAATATATCTCTGCCTTTACAAGAAATGTGTGGGAAAGGGACATTCTAAGCTTAGCGAACCAGTGTGAGCAAAGACATGGAAGTGGTCAAGTCTGGATCAGAGAGAGAGATAATGAACCATCTCCAGAATGCATTTGCCTGGGGCCCGTCTGGGCCTAGACTAAGAGACTGCACAGGGAGCTGTTGAGCCTAGTACAGAATTGAGTGTCCTGCCTCTCTTAGCCTCTCAATCCAACTGCATATGCCCTCCACCAGGAGAATATTTTCCCGTTTTCCTATAATTAGGAGACACAATGCATTTGTAACAGAGCATTTCCTATCATTTATTTTGCTCTCCAACTTATTTATTCAAGGGCCCTTCACATTTCAGACTATGTGGTCAGCTGCATCAAATCATGATGAGTGACATTTCCCCCACTTTTTTCCCTCCTTTTTCAATCTCAACCAATTACAATTCCCATCAATGGCCAAGGGACCTAAACCACAGAGTCCTTGTGAGGTTTATTTGTTGCTGAAGCCTTATTTTTGGAGATAAATTAATGATGTGTTACTCCCAGAGACTTTATGGTGCTTATTACTATATTAGCCTGCATCAAGAAAATCACAGGGAGCTATTTTTCAAGCCTTGACAAAAATAGCCTGGAGAAATCCTGGCAAGGAGATGGGGGGGAGGGAGAAGGATGAAATATAAATACACATATGGATTGCATATTTCACATAAAGCAAATGTTTTCATTTTGCATTAGGTAAAAGCTTTCTTAAAAAGTTGTCACTTAGCAAAGGAGGAGATTCATTCCCACTCAGTGCTGCTGGCAACTCAGCAATGGCGGCTCTCTTTCCAAAAGTGAATGATGAAAAAGCTTGCTAGAACTAACTAGCCAGATATCCTGTGGAAATGCCTTCAAGAACTAGACGAGTGAAGAGGCTGCACTTCCACGCCTCTTTCCTAAATGGGGATCAGTGGGTCAAGCAGTTTTACTCCAATTTTGTCCCCATTGAGAACAAGCTATATGCTCTTAAATGAGTAATTTAATCATAGGCAGTGTGATGTAGGGGGAAAAGAATGGCTCAATCAAATGTAAATTCCTCTATTTGGCATCTGAAAATCTTCATTTCCTGGCACCTTCTTTCATTTTCTTTTCTTTTTTTTAAACTCTTACTTTCTGTCTTAGAATCAACACTGCGTATTGATTTCAAGGCAGAAGAGCAGTAAGGGCCAGGCATTCATGTTTAAGGGATTTTCCCAGGGTTATACAGATATGAAGTGTCTGAGGTTAGATTTGAACTCAGGATCTCTCATCTCCAGGCCTGATTGAGGTACATAGTTCTCACCCCTTTCTTCCTTCCTTTTAAAATTTTCCCATTTTATTAAGTTTGGAAAATCTCTATCTCCCATCTCTGTACATTTGAAGTGGTTATCTTCTAATTCTTGAAATATACTCTTTCCCAGGGTAGTGAGAAGCATCCCTTTCCTTTTTTCAAGTCTTTAACTAAATCTATTTCTGAATCAGTTGCTAGTGATCTTCTTTACAAAACAACATTATTTTATATATTATTTATATATGTAACATAATTTATATATTATATGAAATATATTTTATTATTTTAAAAAATATATATATATATATACTTATTTAGGTAAATGACTACCTATTGTACTTTATGGTAACCTCCTGGAGAGTAGGTTCTTTCACCTTTATTTTTTTATTTTTAGCACCTAGCACCTAGCACAAGCACCAGTGTCTGGCAAATAGGAAGTGCTTACTAAATGTTTGTTGCTTGATTTAAATTTAGAAAACCATGGGAGGCAGCTGGGTGGCACAGTGGATAATGTTGAATATGAATCAGGATAGTCTGATTTCGAAATCTGTCTCAGACACTCAGATCCCTATGCTCTCCTTGACAAGCCACTTTTAACTTTTGTCTGCCTCAGTTTCCTCACCAATAAAATGAAACTATGAATAGCACTTTGAAATGGAGAAGGATTGTGGGTGGGAAAAGGAAAACAGACTCCAGGAGAGACAGCTGATGGTTTAAAGTTGGCTCAGAGAGAGAAGAAGGGGTTTGATTAATTTCCCTCTTCAGCCTTCCCTCCTCAACTATGGCAGGTCTCACAGATGGGCTCTTGCCCTCCTCCACTACTAGAGCCTAAAAGATTTCTTCTAAGGAAGATTTCTCTTCATCCCTCCTATCCCCCCCTCCCCAAGCTATCTCTCTCACACTTGAGTCACTTGGGAAAGGATAACACCTTTAATATAAATTAAGTCAATTAGGGTAATACAAAGAAAATGGCTAGCTGGGAAAAGAATGGGAAAGGAAAATGGGGAAAGAGGGGTCCCTTTCTCTCACTACTCCTTTCCCTATATCCTCAAGTTTGGGAAAACTCAGACTTTGGCAGGCTGAGCCCCCTAAAAGACAGTCAAGTTGACTGACCCTGGATTGAGTCCCCTGACCACAATTCAGATCCAAGGCACCAGGAGCTGTGAGGTAAAGTTTTGACAAAGGCCCAAAATATTGGGAAAATGTCCAGTCACCAGGAGAGGAAAGAGATGGATATCTCCAGGAGAAGGGCTTGGCCAGACCTTTCCTCCTAGGCTTCTCAAGGTTGAGACAGATATCCAACTGAAATCACAGCCAGAATCTTCTGTCTCCTCAACATTCCAGACCTCCTGGGACCCCTCCCCTGTTGAGGTGAGCAGATCCACAAACTCTTCAGCCTGGCACTTTTTCTTATGTGCAAATTCTCTGTCACAATGTATCTCACAGGGTTATTGTGAGCATCCAATGAAATAATATTTATAAGAAATTTTTGCAAACCTTAAAGTTGTTGCTGCTGTTGTTCTTGTTGAAGTGATGACTATTATCATTATTATTATTACCTTGAATAAATACAATATGTCCATGCTCTAGTCTGTTATGTAACCATGGGATATTCCGTTACTTCTCAGCACTCCCTCTAGGCAAGATTAGACTAGTAAGGGTATACAATTCTGAGGACAGGTAGGTGGAAAGCTAGGTCTAGAAATGGGAGGTCCTGGGTTCAGATTTGATTTTGGATACTTCTAGTTGTGAGATCCTGGGCAAGATGCTTAACCCCCATTGCCTAGCCCTTACTGCTCTTCTGTCTTGGAACCAATACACAGTATTAATTCTAAGACAGAAGGAAAGGGTTAAAAAAGACAATAAAATGCTTACCTCAGTTTGGTAGTTGGAATTTCCCATTTCAGAATTATTCCAGTCAATGAAATCATAGGTCTAGGTCCCCTCACCACTCACAAAGAGCTATTTACCAGTTGATAAGAGCCCTAATAGTACCAAACTTTGGAGGTTGTCTCATTCCACTTCATGGCTAATGGACAAATTGTTTTTATTTCTGTCTGGACAAATAAAATCATACCCTACTGTTCTAATTGTCAAGAGTTAGCATGTGCTTGGGAATCCCTTCCCCTTCTCTAGCATTTCCAAATCTGAGAATCATGGCATGAGAGAACAAGAAATCTCCAGAGATAAAGAATTCCCTTCTTCATTATACACAGTCACATTTGCAGAATACTTCTACCTCATTCATTCAGTCCTCCTAACAAGCTCCCTTTGAGTTAGTTAGTACAACTATAATCCTTATTTTATGAATGATCAGTCTAAAACTCCACGTAAAAAGAAGATGCCTGTCTTAAGATTTCTTAATTAGGAAGCTGAGACATAGAATTCCAACCCAATCTTCTAACTCTAAATCCACAGAATTGTTTAGGATTATACTTTTAGAACTGGAAGGGACCTCAGAAGCCCTCAAGTCCTACCTCTTCATTTTACAGATGAAGAACTTGAGTTCCAGAGAATGCAGATAAGAATTTTACATGGGGAGTAACAATGGTACAAAAACAGTTCCAACTTAATACCAGCTCATATCTCTATTGCACTTTTGAAAAAAAAATCTCATTTAATCCCTACAAAAACCTCTGAGGTAGGTGTTGCATTATTATTCCCATTTTACAGAGGGGGAAACAATTCAGAGCAGATGAGAACCTTTACTCAAGTTCACATTTCTAGGATGTACCAGGCCTAGAATTTGATTCCAGATCTTCTGACTCTAAGCTCAAGGATCATTTGACTAGATCATTGTCTTGTCTTCTAAAGTAGCCTCTTTCTTTCTCCCTCCCCTTCAACCCTGGGATCTCTAATCTCTCTAGTTTAGCACTTTCCTTATGCTACCTCCTTTGTGCCTGTGTTGTCAGCTATTAATAAAACAGCACAACAACAGAAAAGGGTATAGGATCTCTTCCAGTCCCACTAAACAAAGAGTTTACAATGGGTATCTTGGGTTAGTAAAAGTATTCACTTCACATTTAAGTCAAAGGATTTATGTCCAAATATATAGTATGTCAAGACTTTCCAAGGTGCAGGGAGATTGGGAGGAGAGAGGGAGAGGATGAGCGAAGCTTGTAAAAGTTAAGATTAGATCTCAATAAATATATTTTAAGGGATTTATTAATTATCATTAGAAATCAAGGAATAAAAGGATACAAAATAAAGACCATGTGCCCATGGCTGATCAGCTAGTTTAAACACCCTCCTTACCACCACCATGCTCACTGTCATCAAGCCAAAGAGGGAGGGACCCTCCACAACCTCACCTAATATCCTCTGTCTACAGGAAGTACATAACAACTGGAAGTCAGTGGGTTCTGGGAAATGTAGTTCTTTTTTTAGGGTAACAGGTTTTCAATTATACAAGCTCATAAAGGTTTCTGACCAGGAGAAGGCTATTGGCACTCATTCTTCTAAATTGTGGGGAAAAAGGTGACTGTGTGATAATTTCCAGCTTTGATGAAAACTTTCTTATCTATCCTCTTAGGTCTGAATGCTGCAAGTTTCTTTCTCTCTCTTTTTTTCCAAGGGTTAAAGACTCATAATATTTGTGAAGGATCTGACTTTCAAAAATCCAGAATGAAAATCAAAGAACTATTGGCTGTCAGGGACATAGGACTGTAAATGGGGACAGGGAGGTGGTTCCCTATTTAAAAAGGGGAGGATGAAGTTGCTGACTGAGTTGCACTAGACTTAATGAGAACAGGACAAAGATTCAAAAAAGTGGGGGTGGGATGGAACAGGAAGAGGGGAGCTGAATCAGC
The DNA here is from genome assembly GCF_027887165.1 of Monodelphis domestica. Lineage (NCBI taxonomy): Eukaryota > Metazoa > Chordata > Mammalia > Didelphimorphia > Didelphidae > Monodelphis > Monodelphis domestica. Next base: position 336,367,220 of record NC_077230.1, on the reverse strand, counting down.
TTTATAGTGGAAAACTGAATAAAGAGACTTTCTTTTCCTGACAGGATTAATGTTGAACCTTTTCTCCCTGCCCCCAACCCCCTTGTTATTCATCTAAAAAGCCATCTTTAGAAATACACTGAAAATAGATATGAAAGTGAGAATTTCAGGCACAAAGATTACAGAGTGGTTGTCTGAAATGAAGGGAAGGAATAGTCCCTCTATGTCACTGAGCCCTGATTAGGGACAGCAAAGGACTGGGGAAATTATGGCTGACCTTTCCCTTCTCATTCTCCATTAGCTTGGTATGATATGTCATAAACTCTCTGTATGACTTTAGAAAATTTACCTCATTTCTTTGAACCACAGGATCAGCATCTGTAAAGTAAGGGGGTAGACTTAGATCAGGAGTTCTTAATTTTTTTTTTTTAAGCAGGGGGAGTTATCTGGTACAGTGCATAGAGTGTTGGTTAGAGTCAGAAGATTCATCTTCCTGAGTTTAAATCTGGCTTCAGACACTTGTTATATGACCCTGGGCAAGTCACTTAATCATTTTTGCCTCAGTTTCCTCATCTATAAAATGAGTTGGAGAAGGAAATGGAAAACCACTTCAATGTCTTTGCCAAGAAAAGCCAAATGGAGTCATTAAGAGTTGAAAACAACTGAAAATGATTGAACAACTCTTAATTTTTTCCTGTCATTGATTCCTTTGGAAGTTTGATTAAATCTGTGGTTCCATTCTCAGTATCATGATTTTTTTTTAATTGGAGAAATTCTAAATGCCAGTGAGAAGTTAGAAATGTTTTCCCATCAAATTTAGAGACCAAGGGATCCACAGACCTCAGGTTAAAAACATTTGGACTAAAGGATCACTAAATCTCTTCTGATTTAACATGCTATGAAATCTGCATTTGCCTTATCCCAAATGAAGCTAAACAAACTTGGCTGGGAGATGGCAAGAACATGCCAAGATAAACTTAAATAGGCTGAGTTCATATTTCAGAAGTAAGCAAATTTATGAAGGATCTACAGGTGACCCCATAAAGGGAACTCTGGGGATGAGAATTCTAGCTCCCAATACAGATGCTATTTGGTAGGTGACTTAAATACAATCATAGCTAACAGCCAGACAACAGAGATTTGAAATCAGATCTTATTGACTGAAAGTTAGAATTCTATCTTTTACACCCTAATGCCTCTCATAAAGTCTGGTCAGGTGACATCAACAAGCACTTATTTAGTAAGCACTTAACAGTGTGCCCCAGACACTGTGCTAAGAAATATAAGCAAATAGAAAGACAATCTTCAATGAGGTTACATTCTTTTTTTTTTTTAACTCTTACCTTCTGTTTTAAAATTGATACTAAGTATTGGTTCCAGGGCAGAAGAGCATCAAGGGCTAGGCAGTTAGGAGTAAGAGACTTGCTCAGGATCACACAGCTAGGAAATGACTGAGTCCAGATTTAAATCTAGGATCTCCAGTCTCCAGACCTGACTCTTGATCCTCTGAGCCACTTTGTTACCCCAAAGAGATTACATTTTAATGAAGGAAGCAAATATGAAGCCGAAAAGGGAGTGAATTGAATTGAATATAATTGAATATTAATTGAATATAATACATAGAACAGAATAACAGAACACCTCAAAATTATATTGATGAAATCCATGTGTCACTTACTGTACACAATCATTATTAGTTCCCTGATTTGCTAGGGAGTGTCTGGTAGTACAGTGGTTATATCAGGGAACCTAGAGTCAAGAAGATTTGAATTTCAGTTCTACCTTAGACACTTCCTAGTCTTGTAACTCAAAGCAAGTCACTTAATCTCTTTCAGTCTCAGTTCTGTCATCTTTAAAATGGGGATATAATAATACCTACCTCCCAAGATTGATATGATGAGAAGTACTTTGTAAAACTATAAAATTTACTAATAATCTTGTTGGAAAAATATTTCATATTAACTTTGTACATGTTTATATTTTATCTCTTTACATTTTTTTCTCAAATAAACTGTAAGGCCCTAGAGGGTAGGACTTTTTAATTTCCATCTTTGTAACCTCAGCACCTATCACAGAACCTAGTATCCAGCAGGCACTTAATCTGTGCATGTGTATTGTTATACACATTTATATATATATATATATATATATATATATATATATATATATATATATATATACATATCTTTCTATTCACTTTTCCTCTTTCTCCTTACCACAACCTTGTAAGACAATTAGAAAACTTATTTTATACATGAGGTTACTGAGTGAGGCTTAGAGACAAGAAATGATTGCCACAATCCCAGGGCTCATAAGAGTCCAAGTTAGGTCTACCCCAGGGCTTTCCTTCCCAAACCACCCTTCAGGGAAATCCATTTAATCTCTGGTCTACCCAGCTAATGAGATTGGGGATGTTTCTCTAATAGGCACTCAGGAAATATCCATGGATGGATGTCTCAACAAATAGGAGGAGGGGGATATAGAGCTGGGGGGAAGTGGGGACAGTGTAGACGATAGAAGGGGGTGCAGGCAAGCTAAAAGGACAAATGGTAGAGTTGTAAATGCAGAAACCAAGCCATCTAATCCCTAATCTGTAGCATGCCCCCATCCAAGCTTTGTAAATAACTTCTCAGTCATCTCATCAAATTACTCTGATTAGGAAAGGACTGATGATTTCCCAAAACCATTTTGTAAGCAGTACACTCCACCCCATAGAGGCACACTCCAACCACCCCCTGTCAATGCTTACTTCGCTGTGTTTTTGGCTAAAAATATAATTGTCCTAATTCTTTTAGGATTGATTAACTGTAATGTTCAAAAGGGAGATGGGCTTATTACTGACCCCATGTACTTTAGTTAATAAGGTTTTTTTTATTGTACTTCAAAGATGAAAGTTTCTTAATTAACCATCAGAGCTTCTCTGAAGCTAAGTATATTAAAATCATATTACCCCTTCCTGAGGCTCTCTTTAGATTCCTTATTAAGAAAAGCTATTGGAAGGGAAGATAGGAGGGTAATCATATCTATATACAATAACAAAAATTTACTTATGAGTTTCTGGCCTCATCTACAGCAAGACAATTATCTTGGGGTACTTAAGAAGGCTTATGAAAATAGACACTTCTTCAGTCATATATCGTAGTTATACCCTCTTCTCTTCTTCTGCTCCAAAGGAGAGGGAGAGCCGAGTAGCCAAAGACCTGAAGACCTGGAATTCAATTATGTTCACATAAAGATTCTCAAAGTGCTCTTTCTGACTCAGGGTGAATTATTAAGTCACTTTGGAAATCTGGAAACCCTTCACTTTGTCATAACACAGATAGGGTCCTCATTGTTAATTCCCTCTCAAGGGCACATAGAGTGATAGGGTCTATCCAATAATAATTATTTCCTTAGGACTTTTCCTACAGCAGTCTAAATCTCATTATCATCATTTTATAGACAGGTAGGTGGCACAGTATATAGAACCTCAGTTTTTGAATTGGGAAGACCTTAGTTCTAATTCTGCCTCAGATCATGCTGTTTCTGTGATCCTGGAAAAATCACTCAAGCTCTTATCTGTAAAATGAGAATGATAACAAACCCATCTCCTAGATTTGTTGTCTGAATCAAATAAGGTATCACATGAAGTGCTTTGCAAACTTGAAAACTTTCTATAAATGCTATTATTAAATATATATTCTATATATATATAATTTCACTCAAATCAATATATTTAATAATAGTATTTACAGAAAGATTTCAAGTTTGCAAAGCACTTCGTGTGGTACCATATCTGGGACTGATTGATTTAATTATCACTTTTTTACAAAATAGGGATGTTGGACAAGATCATGAATTCTTAACATGAAATTTTAAATATATGCACTTATTTATATTTATACTTTAATAAAGATTTCAAAATAATTATTTTCCTTTGTCATCTTTTATACTTCATTTTATGAATATAAAATTTAGTTCTGTGAAAGGGTCCTTATTTTTCCCATACTGCCAAAAGAGTATATATTTCATATACAAAAAGGAGTCAAGAGCCCCTGGATCTTGTCTAAGCTCACATAACTAGTAAGTATTAAAGCTAGGATGCCATCTCACGTCTTTTGACTCAAAGTCTAGCCTTCTTTGGGGGTATGAGTTACATTTCATTCATAACTGCCACTAAAAAACTATACAATACTGATGACTTTATTATTTCTTGCTACTGCTAGTATGGCATCTTATAACTACTTCAATTTTCCCTTGGGTCATGAATTGTGGCAGCTGTCTGCTATCTGCTACAGATGTGCTCACCTCTTCATTGTCAGAGGAACATTGTTCCTCTGGCAGGTTGGTCTACTCCAGAAAATGACTTTTCACTTCAGTTTACCATTTTATCTCTGTTGTTGTTGTTGTTCATCCTTCATTACGGAAGAGGACTAAAGACATCACAGGATAATGTCAACATGAGTATGATTTGGATTTAAGTAAGGCAAAGTTGCACAAAGTTGTCAGACTTACTTTGTCCTCCAGAATTATTGAAGTCCAATGGCAAGACAAAAGTCAAGACAACTGGTCAATGGTCTCGGATGAATTGGATGAACTTTGCTTTTTTGATGGTTGACCAAATTCTACAGGTTCCACAGTGCCTCCTTTACCTGCCTTCATGATGGTTGGAATCAATTATCCTCATCAGCTCATTGTCCTAAGAGAAGTCTTCACATGCTTTTTGTAGACATCCACCAAAGTCATAGATGGGTTTTGTAGTCCTTCAGTTATCTTCAACCCTGTTTAGTCCTTCTGCCAAGATGCTTTTACCAGGGTGTGGCCACTGTGCATAATACAACTTCTCAAAGCCACAAATTAGAGTCAAGTGAAAGATGGATACCAATAGTGGATGAACAGTCCTGAAAAGGGATCAGCAAGCCCTCATAATAGAGATGTTAGCCTCCCTGGACACTCCAATACTTCTACTTATTCATTTAATTTTCTCACATGTATAACCAGGAGACTGTTTTGCTTATGTTTAGTTTGCTAAGCCCTTTAACAGCTCTAGTTGTATCTATCTTTAATTACACATGCTTGTAGACAATGTTTAGTTATATATTTTGTTAAAAGGGAGAAGCTTAGTTTAAAAGAAAGGAAAATCCAAGATAGTTCAGAGTATAAATTGAGTAAATGTTTGTTAAAGACAATTTGAACAACAGCACCTTCTGCCCATAGAAACTCACAGATAGCCAACAATAAAATAGAAAAACAAAAATAAAACAAAACATAGAAAAAAAAGGCTGGCTGAACTTAGCTTTTCCTCTAAAAATATTTTAAGGCAGAATAGACACTGAGTTTTAATTAGAAGGACTAGGTATAAATTGCATCTCTTTGAAACTAGGGACAAGTTGCCATGTCTTTGGGCAGTAGTTTTCTTATCTGATAACTGTAGTGGTTTAGGGGAGTTGAAATTTTATCCTTCCCCTGGATGAAACTATACTAGGATCCATAGTTTTAGCCTTACTTTTTTCTGAACTATTCTATCATTGTTAGGTAGAATATAGGTATAGGTTGGCATAGTAGCAAGAATGATGAATGCATAGTTAAGAAGACATGAAATCAAATCCCACATCTGATATTCATTAGCTGTGTGAGCATGGGCAAATTACTTAGTTTCTCCAAGTACCAGTTATATTGTATATAAAATAATGTAGTTGGAGTAGGGATCTTCTTAATTCTCTCCTGAGGGATACAGGAGCATTTGTGCATTAGGCCATGAATGTCCTAGAACAGTAATGGTGAACCTTTTAGAGACTGAGTGTCTAAAGTGCATCTCTCATACTGTATATGAGTATATGATCCCCTCCCCTTACTCCAGGGAAGAGAGTGAAGAAGCACTCCCATTGGGCTGCTGGTGAAAGAGGTGGGTGATGTGAGAAATGTCCTTAGGCACGGATGGAGAGGACTGAGGGAGTAGTCCCCCTCCAGCAGGTGTGCCATAGGTTCACCAACATGGTCCTAGAAGCTAAAGAGAAGGTAGTTGATCCTAATGAAAAAAGAAGGAAAGAAAAAAGAGAGAAATAAAGGAAGAGAGAAAACTATTTTTCAATTTTTTAATTAAAAAAATCTTATATCCATTAAAACTTATTGAAATGAATCTAAATGTAGACTTTGGAACCAAGGCTTTGGAGATTCATAGTATGTTAGAAAAAATAATGATGATGATGATGATGATGATGATGATGATAACTAATTTCCATGTGGCTAGAAATAGTCTCTACTTCTCTGGGTACCTCATCTGTACCCTCTACTCTGGGTTTCCTCATCTATAAAGTGAGATGTGTTGACTATTAGAACTGGAATGAATTTTAAAAGTTTTCTCACCCTACCTCATTATTTTAGAGGTTATAAAATAAAGTTATTGGTTATAAAATTTAAAAAATAGGTTATAAAATAGATATTTTATTATACAAATAACATTTATTTGATTAAATATTATATTTAATATATAAAATATGGTTCTTATTTCTCACAAGCTCAAGAATCTTTAGTAGTCTCCTATAGTATATTAAAGATAGATAATAATGATAGCTAATATATAGTACATAGTATGTTCCATTCACTGTGCTAAGCGCTTTACAAATATTACCTCATTTAATTTTCATGTCATCCCTACAAGTTATGTGCTTCTATTACCTCTATTTTATAGATGAAGAAACTGTGGCAAACAGAATTTAAGACACTTACCCAGAGTCACAGAGTTAATAGATATCTGAGACTAAATTTGAACTCAGGTCTTCCTTACTCCAGTTCATTTTCATATTATATGTTGCACATGCTTCTAATCAGTTGGCTATAAAAACAAGACAAGTAAGATGTCTTCCATCTTGGACCCTCTTTTCTCTCTACACTATCTCATTTGGCGATCTTCTCAACTATCGTGGGCTCATTTATCATCTCTATGAAGATGACTGCTAAATCTGCACAAGTCTTTTTCTTTCTCCGGATTTCCAGTTCACATCACCAACTGATTACTGGACATTTTTGAAATGGATATCTAGTAGGCATCTCATATTCAAAAAGTCCAAATCAGTACCTATTTTTTTCTCCTAATTCCCCAACTCTATTCCTCTTCTGGATTTCTTCAGTCTTATTGGAGGAACCATTATCTTCCCATTTACTTAGGTTCCAAAATGTTAACATTATTATCTTGTACATCTTATTCTTATTTACCCTATATATCCAATATTTCCTGATGGGTCTCTTTTGTTTTATATCTCTTCCTGAAACAAGTCATCTTTTCTATAGTTGTCAAATTCCTAAAGCACTTATCTTACAATGTCACTCTGAAGATTTAATAAATTATAGTGATTCTCTATTACCTTTAGTATCTTATCTGTTTGGTATTTAACACTGTTTACAACCTTTCCTATTCCTAGCTTTCTAGCTTTAATACACATTTTTCCTCTTTTTATACTCTCTGTTCCAAACAAACTGGCTTTCCTGTTCTTAAGGGATATTTTATTGTTGGGTCATTTCAGTCATGTCTGATTCTTCATGACCCCATTTGAGTTTTTCTTCACAAAAATATTTGAGTGATTTTCCATTTTCTTCTCTAGTTGATGAAACTGAAGCTAACAGGGGTAAGTGACTTGCTCAGGGTCACCATAGCTAATTGTATGAAGCCATATTTGAACTCAGGAAGGTGAGTTCAGTGCTCTATCAACTCTAGCTGTCTTCTTAAGGGTCTATAAGGCTTTCTATATCCCATCTTCATGCCTTCACACTGTTGCCTTCCCATGTCTCCTACCCCATATCTAGTTCTCAGTTTCTTTTCTTAGAATCCTAGCTTCCTTCAAGATTTAGTTCAAATGCCATTTTATTCATGAAGCCTCTCCCATATCTCCCAATTCTAGTGCTTCTCTACTCACAAATAACTCTAAAACTATTTTGTATAAGCATGTCATCTGCCCAGAAAATGCATCATCCTTGAACTCTGAGATTGTTCCATTTTTGTTTTTGTAGCACCAGTTCCTGGTAGGGTGCTTGTTATAATATTACATATGCTTAATAAATGAATGACATCAAGCTGCTTACTTGGGCTATTTTTCATGATGTTGAATATACTTCCCATTTCAATACTGGAAGGGACCTTGTAGAGAATATTTAGTCCTATTGTTATAATTTCTAAAGAGAATGCTGAGGGCTGAAAAGGGAAGTTACATAGTTGAAATGCCAAAAGTTGAACAAATTTCTGCTGCTTTGAATGCTTAAAGTTTTCCAGGAACTATTTAGTCATCTTAGAGTCAAAGACTTAGGGTGTTATTATTGTTTAGTTATTCAGTCATGCCTAGCTCTGTGACCCCATAGATCATAGTATGCCAGCACCTTCTATCTTCAGCTATTTCTTGAAGACTGTCCAAATGCATGTTTGCTGTTTCCATGACACTACCTATTGATCTCAACTTCTGCCATTCCCTTTTCCTTTTGCCTTCAATATTTCCCAGCGCCAGTGTTTTCCAACGAGTCCTGCTTTCTCATTATGTGGCCAAAGTATTTAAACTTCAGTTAAGTATTTGACTTTCCAGGGCATAGTCTGAATTAATTTCCTTAAATATTGACTGATTTGATCTCCTTGCTGTCCAAGGGGCTCTCAAAAACCTTAAGACTTGAAAGTCTTAAGATACTGTTTGTTTAAGTTGTCAAATTATTTCTTGAGTAGTTATTGAACTGCTCTCCTTCTTCTATTCAGCTCCATTTATACTTCCCTTCCCATAAGATGCTTTTAGGATTTCTTTCTGAGGGATCTGGTATCAGATTCATAGAGGGTATCCTGAGTGCTTACCTCAACAGTGACTGATATTTAACTTATAATTCCACTTATTTTAAGTTTAGACATTGGGTCAGATTGCTGATTTGCTTCCTAATCACTCCTATTTTGGAACCTGGTTTTCTTTGGATCCAAAAATGAATTATTCCTAATGGACCTCTACCTCTTTGTCACATGTTATGAAGTAGTTGGATCTTTGAATGTCAGGCCTTTCATCCCGCTGACTAGAGAATATCAAATATTTCCTTGCAAAAATTAGGGAGGAATAAAATCAGTTCTTATGATCATACATATTTCCCTTTGTGTGCAAAGAACACTGAACTTGAAATTAATTGACAGAAGTTCGAATCCCAGGCACTTTAGAGTTCCAGAGTTTATAAGATCATAAGACTAAGGTCATATGGGACCTTAGAAGTTTTTCATCTGTTCCTTTTCTGGGCTCCAGTTTCCTCATTTGTTAAAAGTATATAGCACTATTATCTACCTTGAGACCCACTGTGATGTAGTGGATTAGGTGTTGTTCTTGCAGACAGAAGACCAGGGTTCCAATTCTGATTTACAAGTTACTCTCTAGTTTCATCTGTTTCTATATCAGGGTTATCTGGAAGCTGATAGAAATCACAAAGTTGAAACAAACCAAACCTACAACAATAACCTTAAACACAATTATAACAACTTAAAAAGTGTCTCTATGTACTTTTTCTCCAATAGAAATGAACCCCTTTACCTTAAAAGCACATCCCATCTTCTAGACTACTTCTCACATTGGAAATACCCTCCAACTTGGGACTTCTCCCTTGGACTGACTGGTTCTTCTTATAACCAGTAATTTTATACATAACATGTAAAGGAGGATGCTCAGGCTAACCAAATCTTTATTCCTCTTTAGACTGTACTCCTGACTCTTCTGAACTTACTCTATAATCCTCCTATGCCAGGTACCTTCATTTCTCTCCTTCCTCCCCATTTTCAGTTTTCTTTCACATGTTGTCTTCCCTTAATGGAATGTAAGCTGTTTAAGTACAGGGACTCTTTTTTTGAGTTTGTATTTATGTTCACAGAAATTAGTACAGTTCTTGAAAAATAATAAGTGATTAATAAATGCTTAAAAATAAAACCAAAACAAAACAACAAAAATGCAACAAAGAAAATATGTGAAACAACAACTAGGTATATCAGACTTATTGCTTGGATCAAATGAAGTACAGTTTTGTAAACTGTCAAGGGATGTGTCAATGCAAAACATAAATATTGCTCAAATGCTCTTTCTTAGGATTTATATACCATATAATAGAACCATGGTATTCAACACTGGATCTTAATTTATCTTAATTTCAGAGTAGAAAGGAAATAAAAATCAGATAATCATAGATAAGGTTAGATATAGAGTTGGAAGAGATCTCAGAGGCCATCAAGCTCAACAGTCTCATTTTATAGATGCAAATCCAATGCCCAGAAAAGTTAAATAGCTTTGTCAAATGGCTATTGGGATTCAGAACTTGCTTTTTTCTGATTTGACTGTGTACTAAGTTGCCTCCAAACCCTTCCTTAAATAATCAAAAATGAGTTTAAAAAATGAGACTAATTGAATGTTTTAGTTAAAGATTTAGTTAGCTAGACTCCCTAAGGTGAACCAAAATGAGCATGGCTAAATCACCAGGGACAGATAGTTATTGAGGAATCATAATTCGTCATTCCAAAAGGATTATCACATTACATCACAGAACCACTGGAACATTGTTGTACTTAGAAATAGACATTCTATTCTATATCATCTGTTGAAAACTATGCCTTTCTTACTCCAAATAAATTATAAAATCCCCCCACCCCAGGATTATAAGCCATTCACCCAAATGTTTTCCAACATCATACCCAGTTCTGTTGTACTTCATGAACCACTTTCCTGAGTATTCGATTTGCCATGTGGATAGAGCACGGGACTTGGATTCTCATATAACTTTGGGGCTATAGACTCCATCAACTTTCTACCCAATATTGTGCTATCTTAAAAAAACAAAACATAAATTAATATCAATTTACTTTCACATTTATCCCTTCTTTTATACCCAGAAATAAATCCCTTAAAACTAAGTCATTTGCTATTTTTAAGAAAAATTAAGCCCTTACATTCCATCTTAAAGTCAATAGTGAGTTCTGGTTCTAAAGCAGAACAGTAAAAACTAGACAAAGGGGGTTAAGTGGCTTGTCCAGGATCATATGATTAGGAAGCATCTGAGACTAAATTTGAACCCAGGACTTGGCTCTCTATCCACTGAGCCATTTAGGTGCCCCTCTAAGATATTTTTCTTAAAAAAAGTAAAAAGCATTTCAACAAAATATAGCTAACCTACTGTGTACATCTGCCTATATATATATATATATATATATATATATATATATATATATATATATATATAAAATTGAATACTGAGAGTATCTCGTTTTTCCAAAGCAGGGAAGGAGAGTTGCATTTTATCAATACTTTTTGAGGTCCAAACTTGGTCCTCACAATTATATGGCAATCAGTTTTGTTTTGTTTTATTTTTCTATCAGTTTACATGCTAACACTGAGTTTTCTATTAACAAGTCCACTATGTAACTGTATTTTTTCCCACTATTTGTCTCATTCACCAGGCATGTGGAAATGTCATTTTTATGAATATTCCTAATCTTCTACATGTCACATATAGCATACTATTTCAGCTTCAAAGTCACAAATGAATAGAGAGGAGAGGAGATGATGGGTGTAAGTGATGAAAGACCTTTTCCTAAGGTGGACTTACTGTTCCACAAGCTTGACAGCTAGCAGGTGAGAGATCAGTTGCCTGAATCACATAATTACACATCTTAATAGTGGCAAAAGAATCCCAGAGTAGAGGTTAGGAGACCTCTAAAGTCTACCATCCTTTTGTCATGTGACCTTGGGCATTTATCTTTCAGTGTCTCACTTTTCTCCCCTATAAATTAAGAGATGAGATGACTACTAGGCTCCAATCCAATTCTGCATTTCTGTGACGCTCAGTTCCTGAAGAAGCCTATTCTTCCCTTTTGACTTTAGACTTCCAGTCTCAGCTAAAATAATAGACTAATTACTTACGACATGTCACCCAATGAAAGCAGACTAAAATCATAGGTTTTCATAGCCATCTGGTGCTGGCTATAGACAAATGGCAGGAGTGACTGAGATGCAGCTTTGGGCAGTGGAAATAGTCCTAGATTTGGAGTTGGGAAGACTTAGATTCAGATACTGTCCCAGAAATTTACTAGTAAAGTGTCTTTGGGAAATGTAACTGTCTCTTAGGCTCAGTTTTCTCTCCTGTCAAAAGGGGGAAGGGTGAGAGGAGAGGCTAGACTCACTTCTGTTGCTCATACTAAGCCTTGGAGGTTTCAGGCTTCTAAAAGTCAAATCAGTACAAGGTTATTTACAATAAAAACTGACAGCATTTGAGTTTTGCTTGAATCCAAGAGGACTATAGTACGCCATTTGACTTGAGCTGAAGAGTCATAGTACTGGATCAAAATCAAGCTGGGAACTTTCTAGAGATTTAAGGTACAGGTTATTAGTATTGGAAGGCACTTCAGAAATTACCTAGGTCTCTTCATTTCATAGGTATAGAACTTTAAGCCATAATAAATGAAATAATTGAGGCAGGTAGAAGGCAAAAGAGGGCAGCTATGTGGTACAGTGCTTAGAGAGTCCAGTCTAAAGTTAGGAAGATTCTTCTTCCTGAGTTCAAATCTGTCCTCATGTGCTTGCTAACTGTGAGACCCTGGAGAAGTCACTTTCCTAAATGTCCTCCAGATTTTTCATATGTAAAATGAAAGAGATGGACTCCACAGCATCTAAGCCCCCTTCAAGCACTAAATCTATTATCCTTTGATTCTGTGACTTATCTTTGACTCTATACCTAGTTAGTGGTAGCAGAGACAGAATAATCATCCTGGAACAAGTAAAAGGAGGCAGACTGTGAAAATGATGAGTAAATACTGTTTAAGTGTATCATCTCATTGTCTAGTTTAGTATAGAAGCCTTGACTTTGTCTGAATCACTCGCCTCCAAATCCTTTCTAGCTTCCATCCTTTCAGATAAGGGATTGGATAGCCCAAGCCTCTCAGGGTTCTGTGGATGTCATAATCTGACCAGCATCATTTTACACAATAAGTAAAATATCCCTTTAATGCCAGATGACCTGGGTATCCCTTACCTGAACACAAATTGGAGGGTTGGATTCAGGAGATCAATGAGAGCAATGATCTGAGAAGGAGTCTTATGATAGTCCACTAATACTACCTCACATTTTCCTCCTAGTAAACTCCTCATATCCTATGTCTAGAGCTGGAAGGATCTTCTACTGAAATTTCATAACTTTGGCCTATTTGATGTTCCTCCTTGGAGACATTCCATTTACTGACTCTGGGCATTTTCATTGGCTCTCCTCCATGTCTCGAATTCCCTCCTTCATATACCAACAATTCAAATCAAACCAAAATAATCTCTGACTTTCTTAAAGTTCCAGCTAAAATCCTACCCTCCAGAACAAGCCTTTTCCATATCCCTTTAATGCAAATTACTTTTCTCTGCTCATTAGCTCCAAATTAATCATCTAAACATAAGAGGTACCCACACTCACCCATACCTTTATGTAATGTATGAAAGTATATATTATATGTGTATGTATATACATACATGCATGTGTGTACATATACATGCATACATATATCCTTGCATGTTGTTTCCAAACTAAATTGTGAGCTTCTTGAGGGTATGTGCTTTCTGTTGCCTTTCTTTTTATTTCTAGTGCTTTGTACAGTATCTGACACATAGTAAGTACTCAAAAAATACTTGACTGACTGAAGGGAAGAAAGAGAACAAGCATCAGTCAATGCTAATTTTGTGCAAGGTACCATGCTAAACATTTTATAAATATATCATTTTAATAAGCCTTCATTCCTACTCAATCTCCATCTCTTATGGTTATGTTTCTACCTTCCCTACCTTGCATTTACCTTAACTTTGTCATTTCAAACTCCTTTTGAAGTTCCATCTTTCTCATTAGAGCACAAGTTCCCTGAGGGCAAGTATTCTTTCTTTTTTAATTGTATTTTGACTCTCAGTATTTTTGTAGTTTAGTCATTTCAGTTGTTTCTGACTTTTCATTACTCCATTTGGAGTTTTCTTAACAAAAATATAGACATGGTTTGCATTTTAGTAAATGTTCAATAAATTCTTGTTCTACCCTAATTTTGATGTTTCAGATTTTGGAAACCCCATAAGGAAAGATAGAACTAGAATAATGGGGCAAGAGTCAAGCCAGTGTCAAGTTGATGGAGACCAAGTCAAGAGCTCAATGTCATTTAGCTTCTTCCCATAGCTTTTCCTTTCCCCGATTTGTCAATTCAACTAGACCCTATACTCTGTGAGAGCAGAGATTCATTTTTATATTTGTTTTCTTCCTATAGTGCTAAGTTATGGTAGGCATCGAATAAATATCTATTGACTTAAAGCAGCCCCTTAAATGGAGGGGGAGGTAGTTTGAGTTAGTAACACTTGCTGAAGCAGGCCCTGATGGAGGCAGGACAGGATTAAATGGTGCAAAATAATCAGAGACAAGTTTGATCATCCACACATGATATACACATCTACAAACTGCAATTCAATTCCACTGAAAGATATATTAAATGTTTCTGCTTTGTAAGACACTATACTCTCAATTTGGGCATGTTTTCTCAATTATGTTTAATTTGGTAGTATTAAATTCTCCATTTTAAGCAGCAAGGATGGAACACTGGGTCTGAATTAAGGAAAACAGGAGGTGAAATTTGGCCTCAAACACTTAGTGACCAGCTAGATGTCACAGAAGATGGTGTATAGGGTTCAGAGCCAGGAACACCTGAATTCAAATTTAGTTTCAGAAACTTATTGGCTTTGTGATCCTGGGCAAGTCACTTAATCCTGTTTTCTTTAGTTTACTCATATGTAAAATGAACAGAAAAAGATAATGGCAAACCACTCCAGTATCTTTTATCAAGACTCCTACAAAAGTGGTCAATAAGAATTTGAAATGACTAAACAATAACAATACTTCCTAGCTATGTGACCCTGGGCAAATTATTTAACCTCAGACTTTATCAGTTAACTCAGCTATAAAATGGAGAGAATAATATCTGCCTCCCAGAGATGTGAAGATTAGATGAGATAATGTTTGTAAAGTACTTAGAACACAAACATCTAGTACAAAATCTTGGAGACCCTTTAAGGTACAGTTTTTTCCTACCATATTAAAAAATGTCAAAAAATTAGATGTGAGTTATGAGGTAGATTCTTTCAGAAGGACTTCCAAAAATATGCCCATAAGACAGAAAAGCACATGCAGATTTGTGATCTATACTGGTACAATCAATAGCTACCCTTCCCTCTGTCGCTTTATCCCACTAGTGAGCTTGTTCTAGAAGCTCCATTTTGAGGAAGGACCAAGACCTACATCTTTCATTCTCCATCTTAGCTTCTTAACCACAGCTGATTTCTCCTTCTTCTGAAATTCTCCACTCCCAATGATGAGTTCTTTCCTGAACATTCATGTTGAGAAAGGATTCCTATCAGTCATTTTTATCTTCACCCCCATTCTACTTCCACTATTCAGTGCTTTTTTTTTTTGCATAGTTTTTTCTCTCCATTAGAATGTAAGTTCCTTGAAGACAGGGATCAACTTTCATTTTTCTTGTATTTGTATTTCCAATATTTAGCACAGATACTAGCATACAGTAAATGCTTAACAAATGTTTGGTGAGGGGCAGCTAAAAAATTCAGTGGATAGAGAGTCTGGTCTGGAGAGGATGTAGTAAAGACATGGGGAGAGAGAATTTGCAAGAACCATGGCTGGAGACCTAGCTCTAACTGTCAATTGAAAGAAGATTATGATCCCAGGAGTGGCAGTTGGGGGTTTGCTGGCCACTCTGAGAAGAGAAACTTGGCTTTTTGACTTGGTCTCCATCTCTCTGACTCTGGGTAGTTGAAGCTGATAAGAAAAGGAAACTTGGTTTTTTAGTTAGTGGTATATTTGAGAGTTGAACTGGCCAGGAGAAACTTAGAGACTTTGAACTTGTTTCTTTCTGGGGTTAAGCAGAGACCTTACTGATTTTTTTGTGAAAAAGAAGAAAGAAGATTTTGAAAAGGCTACTGTCCTCTATCTCCCTAACTGTCTTAGAGTCACAGTTTATGACTGGAATATTTCCTCAAACCTTCTAAAATTATTCCCGTAGTTTAGGGAAATCCTCATCCCTCTTACCTCAGTTTCCCATCCTGTTATCCTAATAAACCCCTTGACTTGAAAAAGGAAAAGAATATCTTTATAGTTTACTCAAGTGGGGAGGTAAGGAGCCAAAGGCCTCAAGAAGAACTGGGTGGAGAGGGTTGGTTAAGGGAGGGAGTGAGAGAGGAAGGAGGTTAGGAAATAGATTGATCCATCAGCCATCAGTAGGAATCAGTAGGCAGAGTATTCTCCAGAGCAGTCCTTTGTGTACCAGTTTCCCTGGGTGGCATCCCTCAGCATTTTTCATTCCTACCTCCATTATAAATAAGTAGCCTCAGGTTCCTTAAGCAGCCCTCTCTAGTCAAAGCCAGAGAACAACAGTTATTTGCAGAAGAAACAGTTTACCATCAGTTTACGTCTCTATTTCAGCAAGTAATAGTTTCCTTCAGTTTACCTCTCTATTTCAGTCAGTAGTAGTTTCCTTCAGTTTATTATTCTATTTCAAGGGGAGATCTTGGGTATTGAAATTCTGGCCTCAGACATCTCCTATGACCTTGGGTAAGGCACTTAACCCTAACTGCTAGTCCTTATTGCTCTTTTAACTTGGAATGAATACTTAGTATCTATCCTACGACAGAAAGAAGAGTATTTCAATTAAAATAAAATAAAAATAAGTACTTTATGACTTGCCTTGACACAAGAAATTATAGTCCCAACAGAGCTTCTAAATAAAATCTTCTGATAAATGAAATGATATAAAAATGCTGATGCTAAGAGTTATTAAAATTACATCAAACATATGCAAAGTGATTAATATAATGTCATAGTATCTATGATTTTTTCCCTTCCCCATTCCTTCCTCTAAGGCAACATTTATTTTTCCTTAAATTTTCCTGTACATTCTAATGCCTATTCTGATGAGTGTTGCAATTTTTATACTGGGGCGTTACCTTCCATGGGTTCTTTAATTGATTTTTCCAAAATGGCCTTTTACTCATTAAAAATCCCATTTAGCAGCTGCTGACATACATAGAGTTTATGTAAAGCACTTGAAACAATTATTTCTAATCCACCGGATTGGTAGTTTTAAAAGATGACATTTCCTTCATATCTTGATAATACCATATTGGTTCAAGTATAGGCAGCCTATACTTGGTAAATTATTATGATGATTGTTTTGAAAGGGAAATATATAAAATGCACCAAAAATTACATAGAAATACCATACTAGATTGGTATTTACTGTACAAGTTTCTTAAACATTTTTCAAATAAAATTTAATAAACCATGAACATGAATATAGAGAACACTCAGATTTTAGAAAATTCAAATTAGAAGAAAGAAATATATAACCCATATTCAGACCAAAACTGCAAAATTGCTCAAAGATTTCATTCAGGAAATGACATAGAAATATAAATAAGTTTGAAGCAGAAAACTTTGGGATCATTTATTCATTAAGCCTATATGTTTATAGTTATATTTAGGAAAAAAATAATTGATTTAAATCCTTTTTAGATTTTCCTTTAATTCAAAAGTTCTTTTGTTCTTATCTTTTGAAATCTACTCCCAGTTGCCTGTCTAGAGTTCATCATTTCTTTGCCTTTTAACATTTACTTAAACGGTTCTTTGAATGATCAGTGGTCTGAAATCAAGGTACAAAGAAGACAAGCAGTCTTTCAGATGATCTGCACTTGAATAAATCAGATTTCTTACATGTTAATCCAATGTGAGAGTGGGATTCAGAATGAGAAGAATTTCTTTTCACCCTGATTGAATGATCTTGAGAAATAGAGATGAATTCACAGGTGTCAAATAATACAATGGAATTGTCAGAGACCACCGCTATTCCACTGAGCTCACCAATATATGCCATAGTTTTTCCTGTCATCTATCTTCTCAATTATAAAGTATATTTATGGTCACTGTGAATAAATGGCCAAGTGTATTCCTACTACACATCTCATTCTGCAAATACATATCCTCCTCAGGAAATACAGTCATCTAGAGCACAGGAACAATGGGAAGGCTGGGTAAATGTATGATTTTTCTAATAATAGGATTGATTTTTCACAGAAAACCCAGAACCCTACCATTAGTTTCTCCAGACAGAAACCTCATTCACTTTGATAACATCTATTTCTATGGAAAGAAAAAGAAGATAATATGTAATCATAATTATAAGGACCAGATTTGGAACAAGCAATGGAAAGAGTGCTGGATTTGGAATTTGAGAACATAGGTTCCAATCTTGGCTTTGCTACGTAAGAGATTTGTGACAATGGGCAAAACTCAACTTTGTTCTGAATCTCAATTTCTTCACTTATAAAATAAAGTAAGTTAGAAGTCAGAGCTTTCCTTTTTCTTCTTTTAAAATGTATTTTATTGATTTTTTTTTTGCTTTTTACAAGCTTCATTTTTCAGTTGGCTACAGCTAAAATTTCATCAAAACCTACACTACTCTTCATCTTGACTATCCTTTTAGCCCTGATACCTCAGAAGTACCCTCAATCCCCGTGGCCCCTCCATATGGTTGAATGGTCTTCTCAGAAATACTATTTAAAGAGGGGTGCTTAGGCTAGCCATCTTTTTATTTCTCACCATGCTGCAATCTAAACTTCTCCATTTTCTTCCAGCCCACCCTCTCTTTTTCAGTTTTTTTTTTGTATTACTTGCTTCTTGAAAGCATTAAATCTCTTCCCCCAATTCCCCACCTTATATTTGTATCCTTAATACTAAACAGGGCCGGGCACACTTAATTCATGCTTGTGACTTAATAATATTGATTTTCTCCTATATTCTTCATCATCCCCATTTACAGAGACATCCCTTTAAACATCATTCTTTGACCTATCATCTTAATCCAACTTCAGTGTGGAGCACAAATCTCTCCATCAGTTTAGACAAATGTTTATCCCACCTCTGCTGGAATAAATCCAAAGACAGAGGGGTTGGATTCACTACTTAGGAAAGGATCGTGTTTAACTTTTAAATTTATTTTTT